>NC_133451.1:155664006-156864006 GCF_048565385.1 Saimiri boliviensis
TCCTATAATTGGCCATGATGACTCCTCCTGAAATCTAATACTCAGTTACATATGACTAACTGGATGGCCAAGATAATGAAGTTGAAAAGTTGATGCTTTTGTTGGTCGACTTTGTGCAAATCATGCTGCTTCAGGTAAGTCCTGTAGAATTGACTAGCATATCCTTTTCCGTGCTGTGAAAAAGAAAGAAAAATACTCTAAGAAAAAGAGGTCGACTTTTGGAGTTTAGAATTACATGTTATTGTAAAAGAAAGAAATACCATTAGAAACTAGTTGTACCCTCATACCAAACACATGTAGTGTCATAGTGTCATACTTTTTCACTGCTAGTAGTCACTGCCATTTTGTTGTTTCATTTTCTGAAAATGGTAACTTTTATATTCTTATAGATTAGTTTTGCATGGGAAATGTATATTTTATATACCAAAGACCAAATTTGTGAACATTAACTATTTAAAGTTATCTAAAACAATCCCTACACTTCACTATTTAGGTACAGAGTATAGAAAAAAATGTGTGGCCCTTACATTTCTAGAAATAGTCTCTAGCAAAATCTACAAGTAATTTGTTTTACATTTAATTTCATAAACTATAAATTGTATGTATTAAGCCAATATATATTACAGAAAAGTGTACCAGGAAGTGTTAATGTAGTTAAACAATTTATAGATGACTCACTTTTCTAGGTTTATTAAATCTCATTCATTAAATCATAAAACCAAGTCTTTTTATGGCCGATATATTTTTTTAAAGCACTATTTATAATAATTTGTTTTCTCATAAAGGAATTAATGAAGGCAAAGGGGGAAAAGATATTATCAAATTTGGTCCATTTGTATAAAATATATCAAATATAACAAATAACAAAGCAGAATGCCCAGATTTGATTGCTCCAATTTCATAATTTTAAGTATTTTGTTTACCTGTATGATAAATAGTATTTCTTCCCTTATCCATAAATTTCATAATATTTGACCAAAAGCACAATGAGAGCAGAAGTTGTGTCATATAAGTAAGTATCTGGCACATAACAGACATATAATGTGCTGAAAATAAAGATGGTTGAATTTAGATAAAAGTTTCATATATCTTACTAAAAATTACAAAGTACCTCAAATAGCAAAACTGAAATTATTTTAATCTCACAAATAATTGCTTTTTTTAAAACAAAGATAAGAACACATTGATCTCAATCTTATTCTCTGGTATTTCAACTCATTTCAAAATTATCTATTTATCTGAATTTATTTTTCCCTACTTACTTATTTTTCCTCAGAAGCTCTGTTTCTGACCATGAAACAGTTCTTCACTAGTCCACATTTAGCAGGCACATCAACTAAAACCATAGCAGTCGGCCTGGTGAGCTGGCTCAAGCCTATAATCCCAGCACTTTAGGAGGCCAAGGTGGGTGGATGGATCAACTGAGATCAGGAGTTTGAAACCAACCTGGCCAATGTGGAGAATCCCTGTCTCTACTAAAAAATACAATAAATTAGCTGGGCATGGTGGCGGGTGCCTGTAATCGCAGCTACTAGGGAGGCTGAGGCAGGAGAATCACTTGAACCTAGGAGACAGAGGTTGCAGTGAGCCCCCAGTTTGTGCCATTGCACTCCAGCCTATGTGACAAGAGCAAAACTCTGTCTCGAAAAAAAAAAAAAAAAAAAAACCATAGCAGTCAGGCACCATCGTCACCATCATCAACAGAAATGAAAGTGAAAATAAATATCTAAATTTATTGTGTAGCATAATAACTAGTATTGAAAGTAATCAGAGCATATTTTATATGATATCAAGAATTATAAAATGAATTACTGACAATATTGTACAACATGGTAGCCATTATAACCAGGTCATAATATTCCAGAGGATATTCTACAAGAAAATGGAATTATTATTTTAATAGAATGAAATCCTATTTTTCTGTGTCCTTGAGTTCAAGCTGTTTCATGAGAAACTTATATGTGAAATAATTCAAATAAATTTGTTTACACCAATCAGAATTGAAAATTATTCAATAAATTAGAATAGTGAAACCATTGAAGTCCAAACTGATCAAATGAATCAGAGGAAATCATTAAAGTCACCAAATAATTTGTCGTCCAAACTGGACCCACTGGTGAGTGAAAAGAAGTGCTATTATTAATTATACAAGATTTTGTGCTTTTCTGGACAATCCAGGAAATATGGTCACCTACAAGCCGTATTACTTTTTGCCAAATAAGCTGGGTTGGGGCCTCTTTTAAAAAATAGTAAAAATTAGAAAATGCTGATTTAGAGGAAATATTCTTTTCTTAGTTTAAGGACAAAAGAAACTCAGGAGTGACCTATACGCAACCTATAAACTAATTCATTATGTGAAAAAAACTAATATAGTGAAAAACAACATCCTAATAAAAATTCACAAAGCAGTCAACCTAGCACATGTTTAGAGTAATAAAATATCATTTCTAGTTCACTTAAAAGATTACCTATGGCCTAAAAGCCACTAATATAGATATTATATGTTCCCTAGATTTAGTTAGGATGCAAAAAGAAATTGTTTCTTTTTAACAAAAGAAATTATTTAAATGGTTCAAGTTAGAAGAACACAGAAGCTTAACACATGATATACTAAATATCTTAAATATAAACATAAGCTTAAAAGACATTTTAATGCTGGTTAGAGTTACAGGTTTACTTATTTAAAGTTCACCTATTCTAGTTATTGTCTGAAGAATATAATCACCTTTCATTAGATTTACTTCCTTCCACCTATGCATTAATTCAGTCATGCACATTTGAATAGGAGAAATATAAGATCTGAGGTTAAAGGTTAGAACTATTTAGATTGAGGAAGATTTCCTCCATGTCAGAAGCTAATCTTACATTTGTGAAGAGTGTGAAGAGTTCTCCCTCAGTATCTGTGAAGGCCTGGTTCCAGGGTACCCCAGAATCCAAGGATGCTCAAATCTCTTATAAATGTCCTGTGATATATGCATATGTCCTACGGATGTCCTCCTAAATATGTTAAATCATCTTTAGATTACTTAGAACGTCTAATATAATGCCTAACACAAGGCACATCTCTTCATTCACGTATATTCAAGGTAGTACTCAGTGCATGGCAAATTCAAGTTTTGCTTTTTGAAACTTTGTGAAAATTTTTTGCCAAATATTTTTAATCCACAGTTGATTAAATCCACAGACAAGGAGCCCAAGGATACAGAGGAGCCAACTATCCTATTCTAGCCAAACTAGAAATAGTTTATACTATTACTAATGTTTTGGTCACATCCACTTTATTTCAAACCTTTTAAGAGTTGAGTTTAAATACTGAATATCTATTATTCTTGGTGGGGCACAGTGGCTCATGCCTCTAATTCCAACACTTTGGGAGGCTGTGGCAGGTGGATCACATGATCCAAAGAGTTTGAGACCAGCCTGACCAACATGTAGAAAGCCCATCTCTACTAAAAATACAAAAGTTAGCAGGGTTTAGTGGCTGAGGCCTGTAATCCAGCTACTCTGGAGGCTGAGGAACGAGAATTGCTTAAATCCCTGAAGTCGAGGTTGCAGTGAGCTGAGATCCCACCACTGCATTCCAGCCTGGGAGACAGAGCAAGACTCTGCCTCATAAAACAAACAAACGAAACTTATTGTTCTTTTAGGGTTGTATGGGCTAATGTTGGACAAGTAACAAGCAAATATTATCTGACACTTCCCCCCCCAAAAAAAAAAATAATTGATTACGTTTTAGAGCCAGTGCCAGGACGATTATTCCAGTGTTAAGTAACATGGCTATACATTTGATGATGCATTCCAGGTTTGGCAGAATGAGTCAAATACACACAGAATCTCTATGCCTTCTAATATGGTCCATGTATGTTTTGAAATTATCAAAGCATACTTGGAGAATTTCTTTGTCTTTTTATTTCATAAAAGCATTTTTTTCTTGCTATGCATCAGCTTGCAGGGAATTGGTCACTCTTTAGGAAAGAAGGTTTTATTTTCAGTCAAATGAAATCAGAAGTAATAGGAAAAGGACTGTGTTTATTTTAAATTTCATTCATTCGGTGCATTTATTCTTCATAGTGGGTCATAAATGCTAGATTAAGATACTTATCTTAATATCTAAACTATAGGCGAAAGCTTATCCTTAACATAAAAGACAATCACAAATATCTACCTTCTCACAAATTGGCATAGATATAATTTTTAATAAAAGTTCAATGGTGTATATTTTTCTTTATATTGTGAAACCTTATTTTTGCCTTTTATAATTTGCAACTGAGAGTAAGCTATGAGAAAAAAATAAATACTTTAAAAAATTAAAATTTTAAGGTATTAAATTGACTAATGACTTAAGACAAAAGACTGTCACATGTTTGTTGCAAAAATAATTATAAAATTGTCTGTACTGACATACTATTTATTGTATATAATTGCCTGGTAAAAATTATTTTATATAATATATTAAAATAAAAATTTAATGAATGGAATATTCACATTGTCAAACTTGCAAAAGAGGAAAGAAAATACTCTTTATACTTTATTATTGCATAAACCACAGAAACTAGAGCAATACATTAAGTTTATGAAATAAGCTAATCTATTTCAGCAATTTAAAGAAAGGACACTCTTCGAATATCTCTGAGGCTTGAGACTGTCTACTACAGTGAAAAATTTCCAGAAGCTGAGATCAGTAACTTACTCCAGAGCTTATTCAAGTGTTCAATAATTTTCATCATCAGGACACTTCTTTACATATAAATGCATCTAGCATACAAGAATTTGAACCCATTACCCCCTGTGGAAGGCAGAAACAGCTGCTGACTGTAAAAGCACATCACAGTCTTCAGGATAGTTTTAAAGTGAGCCTCCACTAGAAATTTGTACGGTTAAATAATCCATTATTTTAACTTTCCTCTGTCTTATTCTTCAGCCACCTTTAAGGGTTCCCTTTAAAATCTTTTTGAGTTTTAGTTTCTGTTTAACCTTATATCCAGAAATGAGCACAGTAGTGTTAACCATTAAAAGAGGGTAACGGCTTGATTTTTCATTTACCTTCCATTTGAACACTCATATTTGCTTTAATTTTTGAAAATATAGCTGTATATTGTTTGGATTTTAAATCACATCTTTTTCTCCCCAGAAATTATAGATTAGATTTTAAATTTAAATATGTAAAAATATATTTAAATATATAAAATACATGTATTTATTTCTATATAATTTTTTATATATATATATATATATATATATATATATATATATATATATAAACCCTGATTACTTTGGTTATCTACTTACTTATTTGATAAACAAAGCCTTGCTCTGGAGTGCAGTAGTGTGATCCCAGCTAACTGCAAACTCAGCTTCCCAGGTTCAGGCAATTCTTCTGTCTCAGCCTACCAAGTAGGTGGGATTACAGGTGCCTGCCACCATACCAGTCTAATTTGTCTATTTTTAGTAGAGATAAGGTTTCACCATGTTGGCCAGGCTGGTCTTGAACTTCTGGCCACAAGTGATCTGCTCACCTTGGCCTCCAAAAGTGCTGGGATTACAGGCATGAGCTACCATGCCTGGTCAAACTACAGTTCTTAATTTTAATTCATAAGGTTCATACTTTCTTACACTAAAGTTACTGTTTTCCTTTCATCAAACAGAATGCCTTTTTCTTCTATGTTGATAGAGATAAGGGATTATAGAACATAGGTGGAAAATAGGAGTTTGGAGACAGTAGTATTATAATGGGTCCTGTATATAAACCTGATTAGTCTTTCAAAAAGCAAATCTTGTAAAATAAATGCCTCAAAGAATCCTTTAGACCATTAATGTGAGAAATACATAGTAAAGCCAGATATTTATTTTTATGGAGTTCATATGTATATCACCTACTTGCAATGTAGTTTGTGGTTAACAGTTATTAAATTAAAATTTAAATCTAGAGATATTTTAAAATAAGAAAAATGGCAAATCCAGTTTTGTGAAATAGAAATACACATCAATGAACAAATAAAATGTATCATTTTAAATAGAAGAGAGAAGCATGTTGAGCATAATAATTGTCTCATAGACATTCTCATTCTAGCAACTCTGGCACCCTTAAATAGTTAGCCATCTCTCCTAAAATTCTAATGTTACCATTGTGAAAGAGACTATGTACCACTTTAAGCTATGAATTAAAAATGGATCCAGCCTCATTTTCTCATTTAGCAGAGTGTGTGCAATGAATAAATTTATTTCATAATCTGTGAGGTACCTTCCAAATCAAGTCAGAATTTACTACCAATTTACTACCAATGAGATTTTCAGAAATTAGTATTGATCAGTGTTTATTTTTAAACCAAATTTCATTGCTATGCGAAGGACTTAAGAGCTTTAAAAGTAGGAGCTTATATTTGTCCAAAAGTGTACTTCACAAATACAATGGTATACAATAACCCTCATATAGCTTTATGTGACAAAGTGAATCCACTGAGACATTACAGATTTTTTTCTAAGTAGAGAATCAGTAGGTACTTAGAAATATCTATATATGTATGTGTTTGCATGCATATTTGTGTATGTGTAAATCAAAACTGTCTTCTCACAAGGCAATAGTACATTTACAACCGTTTCACCAGGAAATATCTACCTAGTGGATTACTGCAAGTATGTCAGCTACCTCTCATATTATTAAGAGAATAGATGCAGTTATAGTAACTCAATTTTCTTTGATTTAGTAATACTTCTAATTAATTATATTAATGAAGAGTGCTGTTAACCATGACAAAAACAAGTGATAGTGTATTAACTCCTATAGAGAAAACACTTTGAATACTATTATTTGAATTGATTTGAGGAAGATATCTAAAAACAGCAATCATTTTTAACTTTTTCATTTAGAAAGAATTGTCAGTATTCTAAAGACCTGATTGTGAATCTCTAAAAACATTAAACTTTTAAATTAAAACATTTGTTTTAAAAAAGCCAAGACAATGTACTTTTACAGAATTTTGTAAAATGTTCTTGAACTTAGTTCAAGTTTCTCTAAAAATGTGAAAAATCATGTTCAGAAGCTTAATACATTTTTCCTCAGGAGAAAAATAACAGGATATGACCCTAAACTGGGCACTCTGGCCACCCTTCCAGGCTCTATTTGAGAAACAGAACACCATTGCCCAATTAGTATCTCAGAGTAAAGTTTGGAAACTGAATTATTTTTCACATGTTCTGACCCTACATTGGTGTATATTTAGGAAATGCAAATATAACATATCTTTCTCTGAATGTCATTAAAACATTTTTTGGAATCCCTCATCGCAGTCCACTAAAATAAGGAAATTGTGATTTGTTCTCAGAAATATTTGAAAATAGCATTGTTTACATTAGCAATAAAGTATCCTTAAAATTTATTTTAAAGGCAATTTACTCAGTCATACCTTACTTTAATAACAACAAAAGATACTTTCATTTAAGTTACTGAATCAGTATTGTGTGTACTGAAGTTCCAACAAAATATCCATACTTAAAAATGTACCCGGTTCTTTTTTTTTTTTTTTTTTTTTGAGAAGTACAGAGCTGATAATATTTACTGACATTTAGACACTTAGTTTCAAGTGTTTTCCTTCAAAACAACATTACAAAAAGACTAAATTAGCACCTGCCCTTTGAGGTTGAAATTAGCACTGATTTTCACAACAGAAGGCAAGAAAATGCTGAATGGGATTGGTCATTCCCGCAACAACAGGAATGTTATGCCTGTATAAACCTATTAGCTATTGTATCACAATATTTACTCCAATTACTTGTGATGTGCACAACTTCATCTTTGATATGAAAATGAAGTAAAAATTCCAACAATATAAGAAGAGAAAGAAAAATACAAATATGTAAGACCTTCATTAAAAAAATATATAGCCATGTAGTTAATTTATTAACCATCAATAACGTACCTAAAAAAGGTAAAGTTTCAAAATAATTTAACCACAACCCAACAGATTTGAGAAATGTAAACAAGTGGAATATCTGGGTTGAAAATATTTCTAAACAGCTTATTCAAACGTATGTTCAAAGAAGACACAACACACACACAACTTAGAAACAGTGTGTAAATGTATGGCTATTTAACATGCTTGGTGATGGGATTTCCCCTAACATAATTCAGTTACTTCTATGTCAAGGCAAATAGAAGGTTAAAAGCAGGAAGGGCTGACATAGAAGGGGGTTAAAAATGCTCATACCCTGAAAACTGACCATAGAGAAGAGAAGCAGCAAAACAACCTTGAACTAAAGCAGATTAGGAACCCCAAGACTATATGTTCTGATGACCCCTTGAGTTGGGTTGCCAGAAAAAATGAAGAGTGCCCAATAACACTTGCATTTCAGATAATGAATAATTTTTAGTAGTTGTATGTTTCATACAATATTTAGGTGCCACGTATTTTTTATTTGTTAAGTCTGGCAATGTCATCCTCAAGGCATCTACTTCTTGATAGCACAGTTGTCACTACTCACCACTAAAGCCAAAAAAATGCTGCAAAAAAGCCAAAAATTATAATGTAGGACTAGTTCATATAATAAGTTTTCTATGTATTTCCATCAAAATAATTTAAAATTAAGGCATCTGAGTTCAAAAAGAGATAAAGAAACAAAATTATATAGATAAAATATTTTTAGTTATTGACTAATTTTTCTGATTGTCATACATTGCATAATCTTAACTGTTATTTAAATTATTTCTTTGTTTTATGATTAAATTTCATCCTTGTTATTTGAGTGAAATTTTTGTTTTTGTGAGATGGATATACCATATTAAATAAAATATTATTTATTCTTCACATATCAGATATAATTTTTAACTGCCTATCCTAAAATGAAAACCTGGGTACATACTTTAGTTTTAGTTATACTCTAGAAACTCATTAAACCACCTCATTTTCTTCCTTTCAATTTAACCTGTCATCAGATAATTAGAGATTTGAAAATTGATAAGAGGTGAATTAAACTTAGCTTTAAAAAATCACATAAATGCTAAACTATTGAAATAAGACTATGTCATGCTTGTTAAAGGTTAAAATTAATTTAATTGCATTCTAATTGGATGCCAAGATTTAGATCTTTAAATCATTATATTACTTTTGGAAACTTTAAATTTGGTGTTCAATTAGAGATCATCTTAATTATTATAAACATTTGATTACCTAGCAAAGTAAAAATGATGCATTATATATTAACTATCTATACAAAGTATGACAATAAACTTAACTAAAAGTTCAAATTTTAGTTAATCTTTGTTGGAGCCAGTGACGAATTCTGGTAAAACACTTTTGAAAACGTATACTTATATACAAAATATTTGCATTATTATTAAACTATAGCAAGTGTACAACACTACATGCATATCTCATAATAACATTCTCATAAGGAAAGCAAAATTCTTCAACATTATTTTTTAAAAAACAGCATCTGATATACCCATTTGTTACTATAATGCCGTGAAACAAATATAATTTATGCAATAATGACAATAAGTAAGATGCCATATATGTACAAACTGTTACACAAAAGCTTCAGAAACCTGAAGGAAAAGTCAGATGAATTGCCTCCAGCCACAGATACCCAGTATTATCAACAACCTCCTGTTCATAAATATTAAATATCCACAATGGCTCCCCCTTTTGGTTATATTTAAGATTACCTTATATTTACTTAGTGTTTACATATGTGTTTACATATATATGCTTGCAAATGATACATGGCAGACAATTGAAAGAAAATAGCTTAGTGAAAGTAGCAGGGAGTGATAGCGAAACGGGAGGTTGAGGAAGCTGGGAAAGAGAACGTGATGTACCAGAAGAAAGAATAAAAGAACTAGTATAGTTAAGACCAGAATAAAATCATGAAAATTTGAAAGAAGATAAAATCCAGGGGAGATTATTTAGGACTGGAAATGCTTAATATTTTTATGTTGTTTTATTTGGCCTTTAAAAAAATGTTATTCAGAGACTACCATAATTTTACTATTTCTCTAAATCAGAGTAGAGGCCGAGACAACTATCTTGAAGACCAAAGAAATGCACCTCATTTCCTTTCAGGATATTTCATTTATTGATTCATTGATGTAGTCTATAAGCACTTATGGGCATCTACTTTGTTCCAGACACAGTTCTGGAACATGGGACTCTTAAATGAAGCACGTGATTCAGCTCTAAAAGATTTTACAGCCCAATGGACCGACAATTGTTTCACAGAATATTCTAAAGACTGCAATTATGTATAAGAATCTATAAGAAGTCGCAGTTAGAGTGTCTGTATCTCAGTGTCTGAGCAGTCTTCTCATTAAAAGTAAAATAAGTTGAATCCTGCTTGATGAGTAAGAGATGGTCATGCAGAGAAAAGTGGTTTTTCAGATGAGAGGATGCCAGAAGGATAGAACGTGTAAACACACACGCAAGGGCTTAAGAAAAAGCATGCATGAAGAAGCTGACAAATCATTATATGATGTGAAACAGGCAGAGCTTAAGTATAAAAGTCTTTAAAAACTAGAATAAGGATGAACATTATTGTGGCTGCAACAGAGGGCCTCAGAAAATGTATAAAGAGGAAAATATGAGTTGAATGTTTTGGAGAAATAGTCTCGTTGGTTAATATTAAAAGCTAGATAGTAAAAGAGAGGAGTCCTCATTGATTTTGTAAGGCTAGTCAGAAAGGACTGGATTTGAGGAACACAAAACAAAGTATACAGCTGCCTTCTCACAGAACCCAGTGGAAGAACCCAGGGTTAATACTTTCCATCTCTGGAAGTAGTCTGCATTCCATTACTCAAAATCTTCATAATGTAACAAAACACTGCATTCAAAAAGACTGCCTGGATACTCTGTGGCCAACTCAGTTCTAAGGATGACCGTGAAAGGAAAAAAGTAGTGAAACGAGATGCTCCAAGTAGGGATTCCATGCCACTATCTCAAGCCTCAGGTAGTGTCCACAGCAACAAAAGCTAGCAACTGATAGAAGAGTATGGGATTTTTTTTCCATAACATTTAATGAAGAAAAAGTAAGGCAAATTATGATCACGGACTAATATTAAATTCACTTAATAACGGTGAAACTAAAACTTTTTAAATAAATAATTGCTTCTAGGTTTCTTCTTTCATAGAGAGACACTCACAAGTAAATCTTACCCTAGGAAGATCTAGTCTGCAAGACACATGGATAATTTGAATTACAGCATTTCAAATAACATATTTCTAGTGATTAAAAGTCACATATATTTGATTAAATATTTCCTATGCAAAAATAACCCATGTTACATTTCAATCTACCACCAGTATTTTAAGTTGTCATCTTTCCTCATGTCTATATTTTGCTTCCAAAATTTTTAATTAAAAAAAAAAAAAAAAAAAAAAAAAAAAAAAGAGGGCCAGGCAAGGTGGTTCACACCTGTAATCCCAGCACGTTGGGAGGCTAAGGCTGGCAGATCACCTGAGGTCAGTTCAAGAGCAGCCTCACCAACACGGAGAAACACCGTCTTCACTAAAAATACAAAATTAGCCAGGCATGATGATGGGTGCCTGTAATCCCAGTTACTTGGGAGACTGAGGCAGGAGACTCTCTTGAACCTGAGAGACAGAGGTTGTGGTGAGCTGAGATCTCCCCTTTACACTCCAGCCTGGGCAAGGAGAGGGAAACTGTGTCTCAAAAAAAGAAGAAAGGAAGAGAGAAAGAGAGAGGGACGGAAGGAAGGGAGAGCAAGCAGCACACTGGCTTTCATAAGAGAAATACACATAAATGAGAATGACTCTGAAATGAAATCAGGCACTAAAACTTAGTTGTTAGGTCTCTTGTTAATTGAGCAAAATAGTGATATACATGCAAAACTGATGTAGAAGTTGGAAGATTAAAAATTAAAAAAAATAAATAAACATAAATAAATAAATAAATAAAAAACATGAGAATAATACAGAGAGCCCAGTGAATAAACTGTAAGCTGAAACTAAAGTTTGACTGGTTTCTTAGTTGTTTTTTCAAAGGGATTTGTCACACTATCTGATCACTTTGAAAGACAGAGGTACAAAAATACAAATAGAAAGCTGACTGAGATAATCAGGTTTATCCAACAATAAGATTTTAGTAAAGAACAAAGGAGGCAAAAGTATCTCTAGGCTTTTATGTGTTCAAATATTGATCTGTGGCATATAGAGATATATTTGGTATATGTTACAGAAGGACATAATGTTCCATACTAACAGGCTGTGTTCATTTACTTTGATGATTTTAGGGCATCTACATCTTTCACACAGGGCTATCAGAACTGTCTAGGATAACAATATCTTGTATAAGGCTAGAATTTGCAACAATGTGCCGGTACAATTCCTTAGACTTAGATGAGTCAAATTCTATATGGACATTGACCTTCATCATTTTTATTTTTTTTACCTGAGCAAATAGAAATCCTTTATTTTTCTACAATTATCAAATATAATATGCTACTTCCCATACTGAAATCAAAATCTGTTGCTTCAAAAATGAGTATTCTTCAGCTGATTTTCACTGTTGTGCATTACCAAGTATCTTTACTTGTAAATATAAAAGTTAAGTAAAATAATGAAAATATAAACTTTTAAAAGTTCTAATCATGCTTTGTGATTAACATATAAAACAAATACAGCTTGATCTTTGCTAGGAATTATGCATTTGGTTCTATAATATCTGTTCCATTGGTTTCTTGGAGAGAAAAGAAAAATAGGGAGACTGTACTTTTTAAATGTGTATTACGTGAAAGAATATATATACGGCAGATGTAAAATAGTGATATATTGTGAAAAGAACATTTGGAGTCTGATTTTTCTCTGGGAGTAAAAGAGAGCATAATTAGTTCTATTTAAGCCCAGAATTGTAATTTTGTCCATACTCAGCCTGATGTCATTGTTCCAATTTTAACTGAATATATGGTTGCCTTGAACACTTAATGAGTGCTTCTTTTGGGCAGGCACTCACTGCTTTAAATATGTTAAATAATTTAATTTCCATAATGAGCTTTGGAGGATCTATGTCACTGATGGGGAAAAGGAATTATAGGAAGGTTAAAGAAATTACAGAGGTCCCACTGCCAGTATATGGCTGGATCCATCGTTGAAACCTGGCTGACTGACCCCGTAACTGGTGCTCTTCACCACATTGCTTCTCTGATGTGAGAACACATACAAAGGCGACTCATAAATCTGTAGTAGGCTATAAGTTCAAAGGAAGTAAAGGCATACTTGGAGAACAAAATAAAAAATGATATCTTCTAAAATTAAAAGTTCCAAGTTACAATAAAGTCAAAATGGATAAAATTAGTGATTCTTGGGGAAAACCTATTCTGAAAGCAATATGAGCAGGGTATGTTTCAAGCACGTATTTACTAAGTATACCATATTCAACCAGGTGAGCAGTTTGTGCTTCAGGCACATTTAAAAGGAAGCTGAAATCGTTTTAAGAGTAATCCAGTGTGTCCAAGTTAGGCTTATTCATTGCTAAAAATCTCAAAGGAAGACTGGATTTGCATGAGGTTTGGGAGGACATAATAATTCAAAATTCTTTTGCATTTTTCCATGGTTAGTATTTTTCAATGTTTCTAGGATGACCCAGCGCAGATCACACTGAGATAACCTGATTGGAATATTTTGATTTATGCAGTAGGTACAGATCACTTAACATCAAAAGAGGATGCATCGGGCTATGTGTGGTCACTGGCAATTAAGTTGATCTAATTCCCTTTACATTATCAACCAGGGTTCTGATAGTATTTTTTATTTTTCCTATAGAGATGTCTTAAGAGTATTTCAGTTTATTTGGCTATTATATTGGTATTTTAAATTAAGATATTAATCTTATTTCCATATATCAGCCTGTGATGGGTTTGTGAATCATAAGCATTTTCCCATACTCCAGGCCATGAAAACATTTATTTAATCTAGTTCTAGGCCAAACAACACTGAAGACCACTGTGCTTGGAATACAGTTGTGCCCAACAATGAGTTTTCTTGAATGTGGGTCACAGTGTTCTTGTCAGTAGCTTGGGAAGACTTGCTTAAAGCAGCTGGTTAAAAAGTTTTTTACAGTTTTAAGTTGTTATGGTGCTTCTTGACAACAAATAATAATACTGAAAATAATAGGGCCAATTGATATCCCTCTGAAATTAGAGAGGAAAGTAAGTTAAATGAGAAAAATCTTAAAGGATTAGAAAAAAGAGCACAGACTTAAAATTAACTTCAAAATAATATCATATGCCTTTGTAACTACTTTAGATGTTTCCTTGAAAACAATAAAGGTAATCTTTCTCTGTGCTAGGTACATGATCACACTTTTTATAAACACTATGAAAACAATTTCTATGAAAATTATCACAAAGGGTGTGATTTACATTATCAAGAAATATGTTACTAGATCTCAAGCTCACATTTAACTGTGAGGCAAATATTAAATTATTCAATGTTAAGTATTTCCTAAAACTAATGCTAATGTAAGCCTGAATTTTAAGTTTTTGTAATAATTTCAATAGGAGTCAATATTATGTTGCTATAACTTGAGAAATAATCTTCACACCACTCCATAATAAAACTTGAAAGCATAGATTTCCTCGATCATTAGCTTAATTTAAGCTCAAAGTAGGTAGAATTCACTTCAATCCATCAAAAAAAAAGGCATTTCTACATTGTCTAATACCGGTCATTTAGCCTATGTAACATTATGTATATTTATATAATAATGTAAAATATTTATAAATTGATTCTGAAATTATTTACTATAGCCTATTTCACAGGACTTACTTCATGATCCTTGACTGAAGAGAACTGTCACCTTGTAACAATTTACAAAAGTGATGCCTTTATTTTGTCTTATTTCACTTACTCATGCTTATAAAATGGAGCTCAGTAGATAGCTACTACTATTATTAAATTTAGTATTAATGCTTAGCCAACACAAGTTTTCCATTTGATTATTTTCTCTTTCATTTTATTTTTCTGATGTATACGATTAATCCAGGCTTCCACATTACCAAGCTAGGCTATATTATAATCTCCAAATATCAACTCAAGATAGAAAACATATATGCGGCGTATATGATCTGCTTGCTTCATCTTCCAAAATGACAAAGAAAGCATGTATTACTTCTAGCTTTAAGGGTAGTAGGCAATGTGACTTTGGATGATTAATAATGGGTGTTTCATTTTTATTTCATTGTCAGTCATTCTATACTAACAGCCACTATGGATTGTCTTAACATTCAGTAGAGGATGATGCGACACCAAAAGGGAAAAATTCTCATTATAAGAGAAATAAGCCAATGTAATAAAGAGAAGTTTCAGTATTAGACAAGGTTAAGATATTTTTTATCTAGAGTTAACTGACTTGGTTGTACAATAATAGCTTAATGTGTAAGCTATTAATACATATAATATGAAGTTTTAAATCTGTAATGATGCATACTTTTTAATATACACAATCTATGGTATTTATTGCATATGTATATAGTTGACATTTTCATACTTGGCATTTATACTCTATGCATCTCCCCAAATATCTTTCTGAAACTACAATTTCTTAATTTTTGTTCCTAAACACTTCATTCTTCATTGCAATTCAACATGTGAGAAGAGAAAACAAACAAACAAAAAAAAGACTTCAAAGAAACTAAATCTTTTTCCTCTAAAAAATTCCGAAGAAAGACAAATAAAAAGTCACAGAGAAACAGGAAGGGAGGGAATTAAAACCAACACTTTTTCAATTGTCTCTTTTTTATCTTCAAGTAAATTAAACCATCCCTCCTTTGCCAGATGCAGAGAGGAAAGGGATTTTTGTGGGAAAATACAATGCAGGACTAGAAGGTGACATTTCACCAAATCACAGATGGCATATGCATACGTATATAGTTTGTAAAGCTTTCTAGGTAAAATGTTCCATATCCCTCAGGAGCAAGAACTGATGTCAGGGTTAGAATATTTCCTGTAATGTGTAATTTAAATCTCACAGGAGCAATATAGATCCATTTCCTCTTTTCTGCTCTCCATAAAGACAGATTAACTGATTACCATCTTATCTGTGTAGCATTTGTTTAAATACTTAACATTTATTATGTCACCTCTTTACTTTTCCTCTCAACTCACAATTCCTAGAGCCATTTAAACTCTCTTCAGATATGCCATTTTCCAAAATGTTAATCTCTTTACTCTATTTAAAATCTCCTTTAAGCATCATAGCCTACAATTTGTCACAATCTTCTAATCTGCGTTCAAAGAAAAATGAAATACAGACGTCGCAATTTTTCTACTCTTTTGCTAGTAGCTGGTATTCAAGTCAATATATTTAAATATTTGTTTCTATAAAGGCCACCAAGTTAACAGAACATTATGTTTCAATCAATAAGGAAGATATGAAGACAAGTATAAAGCATTTCTGATAGAATAGCCATAATGAGAACTCCAAAGATAGAGAAATTATATTCAAGGAGAACACTATTATCTTCCTAAATGCTGAAGAAAGCGTGTATTGCTTCTAGGATTAAGGGTGGAGACAATGTGACTTTGGATGATTATTACTAACTAAATTGTCTTCTTTGCTCACACACTTCTGTATATTTGGGTCTGCAGATGGTTTTCCCTGTATTATCAAGGAAATAACTGGCTACTTAATTTTATTGGAACTCAAACACACTCCATCATTTCTCCAATTATATAAAGTTTAAACCCCAGAAAAACTAATCTTTGGTTAGAGACTAGGATAGTAGTCTGTATTTCATTTTGGGTGGTAGTGACTGAGAGTAGGAAGAAGAATGGATTTCTTGAGATACTATAGTGGTAATATTTTGGCTACTTAACATATTTTGTGGAAATATTTTGGTAACTGATTAAACAGGTGTATTCATTTTGTAAAAATTTCTTGAGTTATACATTTATGACTTTTCTACTTTTCTGTATGCATATTATTCTTTGATAAAAACATTTTAAAACAAAAAAACTGCTACCTGTAAAGCTGATTTCAGCCATGAATCAAATCAATTGGAAATATAGGTAACATTTATGAGAAAATTATGGAAACAAATAATAAATAGATAAACAATGATAGAACATTTATTTTTAAAAAGAAATATTGCTCTTGTGGTTATGTTAAAAACGTCATCTTTTATAAGCATAGTGTAAACTTTAATGGATTAATCAGTAGAATGCTTTTAGATGCTTTAAAACATCTTAATTAAGGAGCAGTTGTATCATTATTGGGATGAAACAAATTTGGCCAAGAGTTGATTCTTTAAGCTGAATGATAGAAAACAGGGAAAACTTAGTACACTATTCACTCAGCTATTGTATATGCTTGAAATTATTCATCATTTTAAAAATATTTAAAAATATTACTTATGAGAACTCTCTAGATTCTGTATAGCATTGTTCTCTGTTACTATTGTTTTTTAAAAAAGATTGAGGTAAGTAAAGAATTAGTAAAAAAAAAAAAAAAAAAAAAGATTGAGGTAAGAAAAGCTATTTCATGACCTCTAATGTAACCATCTGATCTGCATTTCTAAAGAAAACAAACTTAAAATCTGTACTATTAGTGATTATCAAGACAATTAATTCTGGAATTAGAACTAGGCTTATTAATGGTGAAAATAATGTACAAGAATTTTGTACTAATTTTTCAGGTCAGCCTCAAGATATTTATACATTTTCTAAGAATACAATGTCTGGCAACTGACAAGCTGTAACATGAGCTCTCATATTTACATACTTATTCCTACCATTCAGATTAAATCTACATATGATTTAATACATACACCACCAGGTGTATATCATCAAGAAAAAATTATTACATCTATTTTGTCTCTTGTTGCCATTGTTAACTCAGAACTTTCTACTGTGTGTTGCACTTTAAGAAATAGGGCGGGCATGGTGGTTCAATCCTGTAATCCCAGCACTTTGGGAGGCCGAGGTGGGTGGATAATGAGGTCAAGAGATCGAGACCATTCTGGTCAACATGGTGAAACCCCGTCTCTACTAAATACACAAAAAATTAGCTGGGCATGGTGGCGCGTGCCTGTAGTCCCAGCTACTCAGGAGGCTGAGGCAGGAGAATCGCCTGAACCCAGGAGGCGGAGGTTGCGGTGAGCCGAGATCGCGCCATTGCACTCCAGCCTGGGTAACAAGAGCGAAACTCCGTCTCAAAAAAAAAAAAAAAAAAAAAAAAAAACACAAACAAAAAACAAAACAAAACAAAACAAACAAACAAAAAAGAAATAAATAAATCCAATGATATGTTTTGTTAGATAGACGGGGAGAGCTCTTTTATCTTGACTATTTCTGTATACAGTGTGTTTCAGAATTTAATCCAGAAAATATATATTGACATTGATTTTAGTCATGTGTTACTTCTACACTTAGGTCTTGTTTAAAGACATTTAGTTGAAAAATACAATAAAAACATTTTAAAATATGTTTTTATGGAATAAAGTGGTAACTACCTAATTTTCAGCCCAAATATAGTGACTGACATAGATGAGCCTTAAAACACTTGGTGATAGCCCATTTTCGAGTTTTTGTAAAATATACCATCAAACACAGGTAATAATGGAATCTAGTATAAGATTCAGGCCAATCTTAAAGTGGGGATGGATCCTACTGACTACATTTTTACTAGCAGTTAAAAATATTGTCTTTCTCATAACACACAACCACTAAAACCAAAAACCTGTTTCTTCTACAGTGTCATAGCTTATTTTGCTATACTTAAGTATTGTAAACTTAACAACCAGTACCTTAAAAAAAAAAAAAAATAGAATAGAATAGCAGAGCTCAGTGGCTCACACCTGTAATCCCAGCACTTTGGATTACAGGTAATCCACAGTCAGTGGATTACGAGGTCAGGAGATAGAGATCATGTGGGCTAACACCGTGAAACCCTGTGTCTACTAAATATACAAAAAATTAGCCTGGCGTGGTGGCACATGGCTATAGTCCTCACCTACTCCAGAGGCTGAGGCAAGAGAGTCGCTTGAACAGGTGAGGTGGAGGTTGCAGTGAGCCAAGATCATGCCCCTGCACTCCAGCCTAGGTGACAGGGCAAGACTACATCTCAACAACAACAACAAAGACTAAAATGAATTGAATCAGGTATCATTCTCAACAAGCATCATATTGTCATGTTAACAGCTTCCGATAATAAAGTAGCCATTAGTTAAATTGACTCCTATGTTGCACATAATCAAAGTCTGTTCCAGAGATACAATTTAAAATTAAATATAATTGATTAAAAATATTATGATCCTATATGGTGTGTAAATGTATGTGCGTGTATCCATACAACTGAATTATGAAACCAGAACGTATAAAATGTATTTATAATCTCTTGTTGAACAACTTAAAGTTGTCATTGATAATTTAGACTAACAGCGTATTGTATACATATAGACACTTTATCAAAGTTAATTTCAAACATTGTCTGTTCAATCCATACAGTTAAAAGAATTACATCTCTAAGAGAAAGAATATAGGTAAGTGCCTTGCTGTTACTATATATAATACATATATATGATGTCATAGAAGGTGTGAATTATGGAATCAGAAATAAAATCCTGATGTTTATCTGCAAAATTTCTAGCTTATAATATGTTTTTATCCACATCTTTTGGTATGTAATTACAGTTTGGGAGTCAAGATTTTTGAATCTCCTACACTCTCATCACTTAAATTGAAGTAGGTAAAGCTTTACAGTGACTAGGAAGTCTTAATGAAACTCAATACAAAACCTAAAATGTTTTGTTCTACTCCAGGAAACATTAAAATGACTCACATTATGCTGAATTTACCTGAATTCAATAATATTATTTAAACTTGAAGAGTGAATCTCAGAGTTCCAAACAGTTTCTAATCTATATTATCTAAATGACACTATCTAATTTCTATGGAAAGGATTGAAGAGGAGGAAAATTCACCCAAAAAATATCTGGCACATTTGAGTATTCAATCATGTTTAGCAATATTTGTAGGCAACTGAATTTGTAGAATCCAGACTTTTATAATACCTTTATAACTTAACACATTTATTTTTTGACTCATAAATCTTCAGTATGATGAAGCAGGAAAAAATTAACAAGTAGATATTTCTTTTCATTGAATAATTCTATTTATATTTTAATTGACAGCCTTATTTTGTTAAGCTCATATGATGGGCAAATGCTTACACAGTTTTACTTCTAGTGTACAAAATAAGAAAGAGGATGAAAATGATCTGTAATATAAAATGAGGTATATAAATAATATCACTATCCCAAATGTTAACTCTATGAAATCCTAAATATACATGAGACAAACTGCTTTGAAAAACAGATGAATAATAATACTAAATAACTATGAAATATTGAATAAAAGCATAATTAATTTTTATCAATTAAGTTTTCCCTATATGGCCTTAAATATTTTACTTAACCATATATCTGGGAACTCAAAAATGTAGTTTTAAAATGCAAATAAATAAATTCGACCTGGAAATTAAATAAGAAAAAAAGTGACTAGAGGAAAATATAAACCTATTAGCTTTATAAAATGGTGAAAGATGAGAGCTAACATTGAAGCTGCTAGTAAATAAAAGAAATATGATATTGCAGATGGTGAAGAAGGGAGAGTAAGAGAGTAATTAAAATTCTAAAAGGGTTAAGAAATATGAAACAATTTAACTGTGCCTTAGGATATGAAATAAGTTCTTAAAACAAATCAAAAGAAATTTAAAATCTCCAAGTCCTGAAACACTCCATGATACTTTACACAAATGCCCTAGTTGGGTGCATTTCAATATCTTGAATTTAAATTCTACTTCCCCATGTAAAAATCTGTAGGTGTAGTTACAAAAAAATATAACTAATTCAAAACATTTTTTTTTAAACTGGAAGAAAAGAATAAGTTTGCTTGGAGGTATCAAAAACTGCATGTGCGCATAAATGAATTAATAAGGACAACATTAATGAAAATTTACATACTTTAAAAATGCCCATTAGTTCATTTTTTATCATATAATTATTTAGCATTTATAATATGCGTAGCTGGATAATGAGTCTAAATATGCCAAGAGAGTAATTGTATTGGGAAGAAAAATCATAGTGGAGCTGAAGTGGATTTTAATAAAGTTAATAAATAGTGAGAAAGCAGTTGCAAAGCATAGTTCTTATAACTGTGTAAGTTTTGAATATTTAGAATATAAAGGTTGGGGTGAAACACAGGTCAAATTATCAAAATAAAGTCAATTCAATTTGAAGTCATTAAAATGGCACTTTTAAACATTGCAGATAATTATAAAGATAAATATATTGATAAAAGAAACGATGAAATTGTTCTTTAACTAAGAGAATAGAAATTTCTTGGATGCTAACTAGTTCCAAATTACCCAAAGGCACAAATTTTAAATGACTTGAAATAAGTCACAGGGAAGTACTGATGATGTCTGAGTAAGTAAAAAAGAATTGCTTATAGAAATGACCAGATGTTTATACATATAACAACTGCTATGTTTCATATCTGCACCTCAGAAGGATTTTTATAGCTTTCACTTTAAATTTTACTATCTGAGACAGAACACAATACAACAACTTTAAAAAAAAAAGAATATATTGTAATATCTCATCTATGTTGTGTTACAGAGAATTTCAATCAACTGCTGCATCACTGAGTTAACTGGAGGAAGGATACAAACTGAATAGATGACTATTTTTCAGAGAAGTAGAATATAATAAAATTCAGTAAATACAGTAAGATAAATAATATTTTAAAATAAATAGCATAAAATATAATAAAATTCAGATAGAGAAAATGAACAGGGTTAAATTTTTTTTCTGATGCCAAGTTATCATTTGTTTCCTATTCATAGAGTTGAAGTAAACTTTTTTTGATAATGACAGATTTATTCATAATTTGTGGATAAAGGAATTTAATGAAAAAACGAATGACTAGTATAATTCTAAGACCAGAAAACTGTCACAAAGAAATAAACTGAAAAAGTGAGAAAATTAGGTTCACAAGCCTGTGTGTCTATCGAAGAGTAAAAGAACAAAACAACCCACCCCCAGAAACAAATTACACATAGGGGTACAACATGGAGGACAACTAAGCAGAAATTGACATATCAAGTAAAAAAGAAAGAAATTCTACAAGAGAGGTTCGTTTATTTAATGGTGTATGGTCCTATATGACAGAAATGTTAAAAAGGTCTTCTATAAAAGTATTTATTTTTGGACTTTAACATTTGATAACGAAGCTATATTTATGACATTAGAGGAAACTGCAAATCCTAGAGAAAACACTACACAGAGGTATATAAATATGAGGGTAATGTGCATCAATAAGAAAATTCGTTTTATTTTCAATTCTATATATGCTCTTACTACATTACTGAGTTCAACAAATTATGAAAACTCACAGAAGGCAGGCTGCGATAATGAAGGGATTGGAAGAAATGTTACTAAACAAAACATGTTCTGCAATTTCAATCAACTTAAAAACTTGAAGTGCACACAGACATAATGTAGATGCCTAAAAAATGTCCCCCAAATAAAGTTTGTTGATAAAAGGTCTAGATTAAGTTTTAGCAGTATTTTGAATACATTGTTTTAGAAGTTTATTTTTTAAATTATGAAATGGATGAATAGAGTTGAAATTTCAAGAAGGTTAACAAGTTGGCAAAAATAAAATTAGGTCAGGAGACAGCCAGAATGATTTTTGGTATACTTGGACTAGTCTAAATGTTGTATAATATGAAGGCAGTATGGGCCATGAAAATAAATGGTTCCCTTTAGACTCTGGAAAGCTCCATTGATTTAGAAATTTAGTTATTATAATGCAGCTTTTTTTTCACTTTTTTCAGTCCAATTTATCACTGTATGTCAATTAAAGAAATATTTTCACAAGTATATTTTAATGCAATTTTGTTGAGTATCTTATGATTACCTTCAGTTTTTAGGAATTGACTGTATATTGGCAAGAAAGCAACAAGTATCGAAATAACAAATAGTTATGCCTTTATTACTGTATTGCTTAGGCTGATTAGAACTGAATTACATGTTCATTTACTGACAAAAATCTTGAGATGGTGTTCAAAATATGAAGCCAAAATTATAAACAAGAATGACTATAAAAATGTTAAAGTGTTTTGACTAGTAAAATTTTCTGAAATTATAATAGCAATATAACTTTTATCAACTGCATTCTTGACTTTATATTAATCTTACATTTTTTATTTGCTGAGAAGATCGAGGTTGTTTTATACATAACTTATTGTCTCATTTGAAAGACTGGATTCTTTTAAATACGATGTCTATGATTCTAAACAAATCCTTAATATTTTAATGATAAAAATGCAATGTTATTTTGAAACTCCAGAAAATATTTTCTTTCATTTTAACATGATTATTTAAAATGCTGTAGGCAATTATTAATTTTAATTAAAAATGAAAGTGGTATTTTAGTGTTTTTAATTGTGCTAATAAAAACTAAAGGTAAAGTAAAACTAATATTCCTTGACATTTTAAGGTAAATCTAAACGTGGCATTTCTGAATATATGGCCATATGCTACATGTTTACATGTATTTACTCAGTCTTTCAGTGTATCCCTTTTCTCCATATCAACTTAGCAAACTGTAACATTATTACAAAAATAAGAGAAAGCAAGCTCAGAAACTGCTCATGAATAACATATCAAGTACAGAATGATGTGTTCAAAATTATTCCTCATTTTTAAAAAGTCTCCTTTTGCTAAATACATCATGTATACTTTAATGGATCTTTTGCTAATGCATTAAAATAAAAATAATAAAAAGAAAAATAATTTTAAGCATATTTTTAAGAACATAAAGTACATTATTCAATGTTTGCATTCACCTATTTTTTTGTAAAAGCTGGTTCCTTGCATTTTTTCAGTTTTAACTTTAGCATTCAGAGGTATAGAATTAAAAAGTTCTTGGTACTGACAATGATCTCTTTTGTATTTTTAAGTGTATTGCCATTTCCTTGTCATCTTTGTATAAATGACAGTGGCAGTCTCATTAAGCTTTTTAGAACCTTACAAAAACATAAATAAATATATGCTATTTTTCCTACTATCAAAATATATATTATGTTCATTATGAAACTAACTGCATATTCAGTAAAAAAAAAAAAAAAACCTACAACTTCAATTATTATTAAAACATTCTAATTTAAAGAAAGTAATTAGTGTCAATTTTTTGATTTTTAAAAATTATGTAAGGAACTTGCTTTAGATTTAGAAGGTGACACTATTTCTATTCTGAATGAAAGAAGACACAAGTATCAAAAACTATCACCATATGAATTTGGGGGGCAAAATAGGAATAGTTTTGTTTTATAGTTTGTGTTATTAGACTAACCATAAATGTTTTATGCTTATTAATTCAGAGCCATGGTGTAATTTTAAATATAACTGTATGACTCTAAGTTGACATTAAATACTAAAAGTTGAATAAAAAGAAAACAAATCTAGACATGATTAAAGCTGTATGAAGAACTAAGAAGAGTTTAAATGAAAACAACAAAATAGCTATTCTTCTGCAAATTTTTCACTCAGGTCACACTTCAACTCAAACCCTAAATTTTGAGCAGTATGAACTGGCTAAAACAGATCAGGGGGAAAAAACTGCTATTAAGAACTAATTCATTCCAACACACATATATGAATATGAACATACCTCTCATATATATGAGAATGAATATATATGAATAATGTGCTAATAATTTTTCTGGTGAAATAACAATGCATTCTTCTGATTTTTTAGCAACACACATAAACGTTAATAAATTTCATAATTCTTGAATCAGATTTTTAAATGAAATGCCAGATTCTTAAGAAATAGAAAAATTTGCAGTAAAATATATGCAGCATTAATATTTTAATAATAAAAATTGTTTCCATTAGTCTTATTAATAAAAAATCTAGTCAGTAATGAAATAACATTTATAGATGTTTAAAATTCCATGTCTATATGTAAGCGTAATTTCACCAAGATAAGTACTCACTAAGCACAAAAGAGGGCAAGTTGATTTTCCCACTATATTTAAAGTAGATTTACCCACTATATTTGAAGTTATTATATAGTGAAAGCAAATATTTGTATTTAGAAATACAAATTTTTATTACTCTGAATTATATACCCTTTCACTTTTGCCTTGAAGTTATTAATAATGTATTTCTATAATATATATTCTTAGTTTAAGTGAAACAGCTATTACATATGCTGGCTAGAATTTAGACAAGTTTTAATTTTAATAATAAATACTAATTTTAAATCCAGAATTAAATTTCAGAGACAAAGATCACATCATATTCTTCACTTATTAAAATTAGATTTTAGGCTACTTTAATTCTAGCGTGTGTGGATTTGTGAGTTAAACTTAAGAGATTAGCATCCAAATTGCATTTTAGACATCCCAGTATTTTCTGTATTTAAGTATTTGTTCTCTCTTTGTATAACTTCAAAAATAAAGCAAAACAAATGATGTTTTAGTTCTGAAGTGCTAAAGTGGTACATCATGCTGGGGTATTTGTGGTTCTGAGTAATTTGAAAAGCTGAAAGCAATCCTTCATAAAAACCACCTGACTATCGTTGTCACCACCATGTATGCATCTAATTAAAGACCAGTCCTTTAAGCATATAAGACTTGTCTGTTTGCATTATCCATGTCCAGGTTAGCAGCGACAACCTCCATGCATTCAATCTATGCTTTTCACATTATGCATCATAAAGGCTAAAATATTCTTATGCTTTTCTTTTTCCTTTAAGTTTTTAAAAACACTTTTACTTTTCCATTTCATCAATCATAAAAGAAATGATATAACTACAATCTGTCTCATCTTTTGTTTCTAGCTTATAGTTCCACAGTTATTTTTGTAGCAGATGAAATAAAACATTATGTAGGATGGATTGGCTATACAAGATAAGTCATCTTTTGATTGAGTTGTTATGAGTTTTATCTTTATCAAACATTATTTATGTAGTTTGACCAAGATATTGAATTGTCAGTAATATTTTTTCATTAACTAAAAGGAAAATATTTCTATGTGGCGGAGAATGAGATAATTTCATTACCAAGCTCCTCAAAGGAAATAGAGAATCTCAAAGCATTTTTTGTTGTTGTTTACAATGACTATATAAAATAAACCATTTGAAGAATATAGTCCCATATTTTGAAAGAGTTGAGTGCAATTACTAATGTCTCAATGTTAGAGGAACCTATTATTTTAAATAAATGAAGATAGAGCACCAAATTGCTGCCTGCATCCCGTCACTTTTATCCTTGTTTCTTAAAAAAAACCTGAACTCCATTTTTACCAAAAAGGCTGGAATGTTGAACTTCATCTCCTCAAAGAGAACATTTTTCCAGAGCCTTTTGTGTAATACTTACTCAAATATGGTGGTTTGTAAGGCGCTCGCGTATTAGACAGCAGTCCGTCCAGCTCCTTCCTCTCCAGAGTGCTGTGAAGGGCCTTCTCCTTGCCAAAGGTGGAGAAGGACCGCTCTGCCCCAGGCTGGGCTTCTGGAGTTTCAAACACCTCAGTGTCTGGAACAGAGTCCATGCCGGGAACATGCAGATTGCTGCGATAATCAGCAGCCTGGCGTCCATCAGAAGGGACAAAAGAAGGCATCCAGCACCGATCTGAGTGGCCAAGAGCTTTACATTCCTCAGTGCAGTTGGAGAAGAGATCCATACCTGTAAGCAGAAAAAAGAAAGTACAGCTGTAGTCTTCACCATCATGACCAGATACTTAGCGGTGTAAGATTACAGGTAGCATAAATGGTGACAAGTGGAGATGCTTAAAAAAATTTTCTTGGCTTAATCTGACAGGAATAAAATATCGTCTTGTCTCATTTTTGTTCATCACTTTAAAAAGAGAAAATGATCTGCAAAGGTAAAAGATAAGACTTCCGGCAAAGAGGCCTCTGAGATAAATGTTTCTAAACTACTTAGGGTATTGGGAAAAAATATTGGTTCTAAACAATTTAAATAATTGAGTAATGGTGAGTGAAATAAGTAGACATCTTTATACAAATTTCTTGGGAAGTTCATAACAGCCAAAAAAATTAAAAACAAGGTGTTAAAGTTTTAAAGTCCATAATTCCTAACAATGATAAATACCTGATTTTTTTCTTAAAAACAAATATGAGAAACATGTCGAGCACTAAAAATGACATTTAGATTATGAAATCTGAATATGAAACAGATAGTGAAATTCAACAGAATTGTGGCATACACAGAGGAAAATCAGTAAATAACAAGAATAAAACACAATCTCATTAGTAGCCAAAAGCATGCTTTCTGAGGTTCCTGGGAAATGACTTCCTAAAGGTATTTCTCAATGACACTCTGGTAGTCCACATTACTAAAAAACCACTTATCATTTACCACCTTAGACAAATCCAGAACAAATGACTGTAATTACTGAAACCAAGGTAACCAAATGCAGTGTAAATCAACTGCAGATACTATTGACAAATACCTTATTACATGCTCTATATTGGAGCACACTTGTCCTGGTCAACAAAGAGTTGTTTGCGTACTAATTCTATAATACCAAGATTTAAAATGACAACTTCAAATTTCATTGTCTTCCTTTTGACAAGATTAGAAATATTATCTGATTATGATCAAGAAACGTCATTCAGTTTCTCAAGCAAAGCATAAGAATTTTCAAGCACTACAGAATACTATTTGATATTAATGCTGATATATAGCACTACACAGAAAAACACTTAAAGGAAAAATAGCATTTTAATGTTTCTCTAAACATAGTAACATATCTATCAACTAAAACAAGGCCAAAACAGTCTCAATCTATTCCCAAACTTTAAATGGGTAAGAAGCTCCCTGGCTTACTGGCGTAGAGCTGGGTGTGGAATGAGAGTACCTAGTGAGCCACTTTAGTTTTTAAAATAATATTAAAAATAATTTTAAAAACATCAAAAAATTTTAAACAGAATATATTTGAAAAACAAAAGTATATTATTAGTATGTAGAGAAGAAACTTGAATCCAAGCATACTCTGTGAAAACATTTTTTAAATCAAAAAGTAATATTTATTTAACGAACATACTTGATTGCTACTTCTGTTAATATCACAAGTGATTTGAGATCTTGAGCAAGTTTTGGTTTTTAAATTCCTGATAATATTTGGTTATCTACTAATCAATATGTGTTATTATATATGTTATCTGCATATATAAAATAAACAAAATAATTTTTCAAAATAATGAATACTCTAGATTATCCACAGTATTTTGGAGTTAAGTAAAGCTAATTACATAAATTAAAAAAAAAAAGAAAACACCAAGCTTCTTATCATATACTAATCTCACTGCATAATGACTTTTTAAAAATTTTATATGAAACTATGTAGAATGCTAATTCTGACTTTGATTATAATACTTCACTGATAATTTTCCTGTATAAGTCTGGAAATAAATTACTGATCAGTGAACTGTTGAACAGAAACGTGAGCTGAAGCTGGGATTAAGGAATCTGACTGAGAACAGCATGTAAAACATGTAAATGTTTCACTAGACATCAGAGAAACTCACTCCTTTATCCTATTTTTGCAAGAAGATACATAAAAAGAAAAAGAGAAAGGGAAATAGAATGTCCCTGATACACGTTTACATACTAACTAGGTAGAAGCTACAGAAACAGAGAGAAGATTTATATTCTGACATGTAAATGCTGCCTATTAAGTAACAGAATTATCGGGAACATCGATTTTTTTTGATTGTAGAAATTATCTTTGAGAATAAAATTATTATGAGCAATTATTTATTTTTAAAATAAACTTAAGATATACTCAATTTGAATAGCCAATATAATTACATTCAAATATAAAGATAGAATTGGTCCATTGTATCCTGATAAAGATAAATGCCAATGCAAAATTTGAGCTAATACCGTTTTTCTTCACATGAGGGATAATAAATATAATTTTAAATATGCCAAATAAGACAATATATGACCTTACACATTTTTTTTGCACCTAGGCCCAACTACTCTTCTAATTGTGAATATGACAATTCCAAGCAAAATTTTAATAAACTGGTACATCAACATATGCTAGGACATTGCTTGATTTTGGTAGAAATTACTTTTATGTAGTTTATATCCTAATGTGTCCATTTTCTTATTTGGCAAGTATGCTTTTCTTCTGTCTCTTTTGATTATTTGAGTTTGTTGGAAATTTCCTTAGATTACATAACAAAACATGAGTTGAGAATCTATTATTAAAAATAAAGTATAGCATGTGCATGGCAAAAAAATTGAGGGAGATAGAAAAGTTTTTTCTTTAAAGAACAGTATCACTCTACAGAGGCAAAAAACATGTAAATAATGTGCTTAGTAAATTTATGAATCAATCCTGTTAAAGTGGAAGTCTTTTAGCAATAATGCACAGCTTTATATAACTAGAAGAAAAGGTAAAGTGTTTCAAATTGTACATAAATGTTTCACCAGTTTTTTCGATTAGTGTACCTATTTCTCAGAAAGAAAGTCAGACATAGAAACAAACATTTAAAACATAACAGAAATATTAAATCAATAAACTTCAAATTAGTAACAGAAAAAATTAATTGAAAATTGATTTTTTCATTTGTTGTGTAGTTATATAGTTTGAGATCCACATAAATTGATTCCTTTACCAATCCTCACCTCAGGAAGACATTGTATAATTCACATTATTTTAAGTTTTATCATCTATTGCTAGTCCTGTTAAATATAGTACTTTACCAAATAATCAGAGGTATGTTTAAGTTTTATTATGATAAATAACTTCACGATGCACAGGGATGCCAGATGTTACAGTAGCTGTGATATATTAAAATGTGTAACTTTAACAGTGATCTTACAATTTTTTGAGAACTCCAATTGATTGCTCAAAGGTTAATAAGTTTAACCTAATTTTCCTTTTCTTCATTCAAATGCCCTTACTATGGAAATTGTGAGATTTTTACAACAGAAAATTACAGGCCAAACCTCAATTTAATTTAAAAAAATAAATAAATAGATGTTAGGGACACAAGTGCGATTTTGTTATATGAATTTATTGTGTAGTGGTGTAGTCTGGATTTTTAGCATAACCATCACTTGAATAGTGTAAATTGTACTCATTAGACAATTTCACATCCCTGGTGTCAGTCCTCCACCTGTCAGAGTCTCCAATATCTACTATTCCAAACCTCAGTTTTGAAATTTTGGTAATTTCTAATAAACTTTTCAACAAATATTTTTACTTGCAATCCCTTTTTCTAGTTATTTATTTTTTCCACTTTTCCTAAATAATCTGTTCCAAAAGGGATGATAGCTGATGTGATAGACTGCCTGTTATGCGAAGATATGCACAGACAAATTTTAAAGTACATGGCTTTCAACTGGCAGGTGACTTGTCCTGTCTACTCAGAGGCAGTGAATATTTCCACTGAGACCAAATTGTGATTTCAGAAATATTAGAATTGTATTCAATTTCTGTGGATTTTTTGTGAATGTGATAATACAACATTGTGTGAACATTTCTTTTTGTGCAACAAGCTTTCATTCAAAAAGTTTATTTTTCCCAAATATGATAAATTAATTTTAAAGAAAATATAAAAGTTTTCATTTTTTTGAGAGGATTTCTGGTCTTCTTTTAACTCCTTAAGATATATTAATTGTAACCACAAAAACTGCAATATGCTTTAGGAAAACACGGTTTTACAGCAGATATTTATTGACATACTCACTGATGAGAAAATCAAAATACATCTATCAAATTTTTCTCCCTACCTGTAATCTTTCCTAATGTATATATGTTTTACTATTTCCTCTTAATATTTTGTCTTATATATTGCTTGCAGTTATAAATCTCTCCACATTTTCAAGTTGTAGCTCAAAGATTCACCGGTGAAGGAGGTTTTATAAATAATGGTATAAATTCATTTTATATATAAACTCAAAAACAAATTTGGCAATCATCTAAATTCTTAGTGGAGTTGGGAAATAGATATTTGTGTTTGTAATAAACCAAGAATTCTATTGCTGATATTGTAGTAATGCAATGACTTAATGCATTTCAGTGATATACTTTATCTACTAATTTGGAATATTTGACCAATCACATTATTTTATTTTTAAAATTTATAGAGAAATTTTGATCATGCATTACATCTGTATCCATATATCTATAATTAGTTAAAAATTAAACAGCTGGAAGTAAGTTCTCTTGCAACTGAAATTAAAAAATTATTGAAGAGAAATTTGACAATTTTCAGAGAACATCTAACAAGTAATTCACTTATTAGGGTTCTCTCTTTGACATATTTTTTAAAGGCACAAGATATTAAAAATAAAAAATAAATTATAAAGTAAAAAATTTATATTTATAAATTATAAAGTTAAAATTAACTTAGCATTATTGACAGTGCAGGCATTTTGTAATGGGAAAAGCAACCTCTCACTACAAAACAGATCACTTTAGGTAAATCTCAAATAGTATTAAAATGTTTAAGAATATACAATTTAAAATATTCTATCTGTACCCTCATATAGAAAAAAATAATTATGTTTTAATCTAATGACATAATAAGTTGAAAATATATTTATTTAAAGTCCAAGTCTTTGGCTATTTGGGCTGTGATTGATCAGTTTTTCCTCTTGTGATGGTTTATGTATGCATTTACCACTTCTCCTTGGACTTCTGCCATATCTAACCAATACATCAATAGTGCACTGAAAAAAACGGAAAGCACCTTGACAAGGCTATACAAAGAAAGTGCCACAGAGCAGTGGTCAAGGCGAAGAATTTCACACATGGAGCCAGGTGCAGTAGAAAACTGAAAAAGCTTATGTGATTCTCTGTGCAGCTGCCTTCATGTTTAAAGCCCTTCTATGAACAAGATTGGTGACAGCAAATGGCTTAGGGAAAAAAAAAAAAAAAAAAAAAAAAAAAGCAAGAAGGAGGGGGTGGAAGATAGAACAATAAAAGAAAACTATTCATAAAAGAATAAATAGAAAGCATATCTAAATAAATAATACAAAATAATGTCAATGTAGGAAAAGAAATAGGAATAAAGAAAAAGTTCGGAAGTTCAAACAGGTGAAGCACTAAGCTAAATAGTCTGTATACTATAGTGTGGAATGAAGTACAAACTGAAAGAGATAATTTGGAGGCTTTATCTTTCCAATGTTATTTTTTCCTGATAATCTAACTTTTCCATACTAAAACCTAGTGAAGTGAGATTTGCTTATTGCATAGTTTCCCCCCCCCCCATCCTGAACCTAGAAAGCTATGCTATGAGCAGTATTACCTAATTTTGCAAAATTGGAAGAACATTAATATCTGGCTTTACAATTAAATAAAACAGATTTATCTGAAATAGGCTTAAATTTTTGGAAATAGTCTAACTGCTTCATGTGAGGTTTACAGTACATAACAGCAGTGTGGATTGAAAAAAGTCTTTAAGTAAATACATTTTAATTCTCTGCATTTGAGGTTTTATACTTAAAAAAGAAAGCACTTCAAAATCATTCTTACAATAAAATTAGACATTATATCTGATTGCAATTCAGCACACAAAGGTGCAATCACTTCTTAACATAAGTGCTTTATTACAATCCTAAAATAGCTATTATTGTGCCCAGTGTGTTGTGGCTGCCCTGTAACTACTAATGAGATACATAAACAGATTGCTAATTCTGTAATATTTTTAATGTTTAAGAACTTAAAGATAGGGGAAAAATTGTAACATTTTGGTAAAGAAAAATAAAAATTGCTTTGCCAAAATGTTTTCCGGAACTCATTTTAACATTTTAGTTTTCCTTTAAATGCTTTGACCTCTCCAATAATTTGAAAGGAACATTACCGAAACAGCAACACTGAGTGACTGTGAAATAAAGTAGCTACTGGGAAGAAGCGCTGATAAGAATATGTTCTCAGCTATCTTCCAAATTTGGCTCTTTTTGCAGATGTTTATTCATTTCTCTTTCTTCAGTTACGTTATTATGGGTCATTATGTCTGAGGGACTAAACTAATTGAAATGTTCATTGAGATTGAAGTGCTACAAAAAAAACAAAGCGGAGAGTGTGGGGTGGGAAAGGAGTAAAATGCATCCAAAAAAGCATGCAACAGATACTCTTTCTTAAACATTAACCATTTTGTTTTAAAAGTTTTAAAAGGCTGACAAATTAGAAACTCTGAGAAAAGAACAGGAATGAGCAATTCTAAATGTACAGTTTTTAAAGATAACAATAAATCATATGCCATATATAGGGCAAAAATGAAAGGGACTTTGTACTCACATATAAACTTCTGGCAAGATCTGGTTTGTTGTCAGGTTCCCAGACACTAAATAGATGCTCTGTTCACTTAGCGTGAAGGCCCGCAAGGGGCAGGGACCTCCGGGGATTCTTGGCAGTTCTCAAGTCTCATTAGGTCTGCATATTAATGACTCACAGCAATATAAAGAGACCCTTGAGCAGCCTTTTTTCCCTTCCTCCTGCCTGGGTTTCCCAAGGCTAAGGCAGCCACAGACACAGCACACATTAGCCAAGTGAGAGGCTTGTAGCAACCACTGCTGCCAGGCCACCGTGGGCTGTACACTGCCCTTTGACACACTGCCTCAGCACCATCCAGAGGTCCACCGAGTGTGTTAAGGAATGGGTGCTCTCGAGGACTAATACCACCTTGAAAGTAAGAACCTATCGCTCTAAAGTTATATTATTAGCTAAAATAAAGGTCCAATCTCAAGAGAGCCAAGTTGAACCCAGAGATAGTCTAAGATCGACATTTGCAGAAGTTAGAAAAGTTGACTAGCCTGTCTATTTCTTCATGTTTCGTACAAACACAAAACTAGATCGACAAAGTAAAATATTCAATAAGCACCCTTCAAAGATGAAAAACAAATAATTCGGAAGGACACTAGAAGTTTATTAAATCATTTTCATTTTAACATACATATTTTATTTCATGTTAGAGTTTCCTTTTAGTATTAGTAGTAAGAGTTACCAGGATCTCATAAAACTTGACTTTATAAAAAGAAAAGTAAAATCAAACAAATATATATCACATTGGAAACCTATCAGTGATTACCATCAAACCCACATACAAATTACACTCAGAGTTTATCTTTTGATAATGTCATGGACCCTGTTGAAAATATGAAGAAACCAAGGACACTTCAGAAAATACACATGATCATGTTTTACCTACTGTTCTGAAGCCTAAGACTCAAGATAAGAAACCTTGTTTTCAACCTGTTAATGACTTTTAATCACCATTACTTTCTCATTCAATACTTGGTGGTGTGTAAAATGCATTGCCCTGGAAAACAAGAAATGTGGATTCTAGTCTTCAGTCATCCATTTATTCTCTAGTGACCTTGTGCTGGTCAATCAGTTTTATCCATCTTCAGTTACCTCATCCATAAACTAGTTTAAGAATACCTTAATTGACTGAAGACTTGTGACTGCACCAGGTGATAGAGCTATGGCTTTCTGTATGTAATGGGTACATTAAAGAACATTACATAAGCAATATATATATTTCATAGTCTGACATACTCCACAATGAATTCCTAACTTAACTTTCCAAAGGAACGGTGCATTTTTACAATTCTCTTTAAGTTTGCAATTATCAAAATAGAGTGACGCTATTTGTCTGTGGAATTACCAGCATTAAACATCAGAAAAATGTCTAGGACATCATCCTTCCTGAATTTATTTTTAAAAATACAAACTATAAAAGTTAGCATTTAGATTGCCCTTTGATCACACTTACCAGCTGACTGGGCACGGTTGGTGGCATCATGATCACTATCTCCCTGTTCACTGTCTCCATGACCACTGTCCTTAGAGCTTACTATGTCGGCTTCCTGGAATGCAGAACTAGAAGTACAAAAATGTGAATATTAGAATTAAAAAGGTGAAGAAACACAGGAAACATTCTTCTGCCACCACATGGTCACAGATGGTGCTGCAGACGCACAGACCTCTTAGTTGGCTTTGTTTCTGCATAAAGCTAGTTTTTATAACCTAAGCGCAACTCTTTAAAAATTAACAATTAACAGTCAATTTGAGCATGTAAGTCATGTAAAGGTTAGACATTATTCCATAAGTGGAGCTAAATACATGTTTATATTATTTTCATTATATATATATATATATATATATATATATATATATATATATATTTGGAACAGTAAGACTATCAGAAGCTGTGTAGGAGTGTAAATTGACAGAATATTCAAATATATATGTTGTATATAAATAAAATATAATGTAATTTTAGTGTACTGTCTAGGAAACACAATATAGTCCATATTTGTGTCTTGCCCTAATTGAAACTACTTCATACATTTTATATTTTAATTTAGAATAATGTACCTATTTTCTACTTTTACTCGATTGTAAATTGTCCACATCTGCTAGGGAAAAAAGAGTCCATACCTGTTAACTCGGCGAGGTCTGTCAACTAGATAGCTGAGCTCTGCTCGCTGGTGTTTAGTCTAGGAAAAAAATAAATAAATCAAGAGCATTTGAATGCTATGGGGTGAACTAGTAGTCTACTTTTGAGCTTAGAAACTATACCTACTTTCAGTAACTGTATACATTTTTATGAATTTCCAAGCTCTCCTAAGACCTGAGCCCAGTGTTTGCTGTGTAAGGGCAGGGGAGATACTCAGAGACACCTGAATCCACATTTCAGTCAGTTGTAAAGGTTAAAAAAATAAAATTGGCTAACTTTAAATGTGTGTGTGTGTGTGTGTGTGTGTGTGTGTGTTTAAAGAGAAAATACAAATGACCTCATAGCTAGAGCTCATATACTATTGTCTCTAACAGTCAACCTGTTTATATTCTGCAGTCTTTTTTTTCAGCGGCCTAAAAATGTGTTTAGGTGCATACTGGTTGACACAAGAAAAACAGCACGCTCAATAAGCAAAAAGTTTGGATATTTTAAGGAATTATGTTGTTGTTTATTTTCAAAATGTGCTTAAGATACAAATGAGCTGTACAAATATTCATGAAAGTCAATTAATAATATCTGAGACTCAAATAAAATAACCTGCTAGGAAAGGAGTTCATAATCCTGCCGGCTCCCCCGACACCCCCATTTTTCCCCTCCAAAGGCCCTCTGCATTCTCCTCCCCACCTCTACCACCCACACACCTTTCCCATCCAAACTTTCTTTTACATAAACCAACTTTGTTCTCTCCCCAACCCCCACCCTCCAACTTTGTCACTTCTCCATCCTTTTAAAAAGAAGTCAGAATTGACAAGCCAAATTCTTTTATGAAGAAAGCCAACAGCAGTGATTTATCCAAAACAGAGAGGCAAGAAGGTGATTATCGGCTAAAAAGATATATTTAAGACAACAATTGTTTAAGCCTTTCGTTAGATTACTCTTAACAGGGGTTTGTGCCAAAGCAACTTCATTCAAATTCACACTGTGTGGGCGCTCGGCTTCAAGAGCATCTGTAAATGCTGTCCGGAGCCGAACTGAAGGCTTTTTTTTTTTTTTTTTTTTTTTTTTTTTTTTTTTTTTTTCTTGCGACCCGAGTTCAGAGGACGAGGATCTGATAATTTGTTCACTAAAACATGCATTCGAGGGTAGACAACTGCGTAAAGTTCAACAATCTATAGCTTACTTGTACACGCGACTGAAAGCATCGTTAAACAAAGCAAAATAGAACCAACTTTATTAACGCCTGGGACAGATGCAAAGCAAAAAGACCGTTGCCAGTGCTGAAAAGTCCCTCCTCCACATTTCCCTCTTCCTTCAGGCACTTTCCCTTTATCCCCAGGTTACTGAGAAGGGAAAGGACTGGTGGGAATTAAGGTTTTAGAGGAAAGCTGGGAGAGCGAAGGAGGGAGCACAAGGTGGCCAAGTACCCAGGGGACCGAATGAAAATAAATGTGAAAGAGTGAAACAACGCGAAAGTTAGGTTACACGCGGAGCGGGAGAAGGTGACCGACCGCCCATCTGCGCTCCCACAACGATACAAATAAGCTAACATCCTAAAAATAGATACACGGTGCACCAGAGATACAAGGGCCGGGCTAGAGGAGGCTTTCTGATGGAGGAGATGAGAGATGGTGGTCCTTTCGCTTCAGCCTTACCTCGTTGGACAAAATGCTTCCGTTGGAGATGATATCGGGCTGCTGGTCGGTGTAACCCGTGACGATGGCCCCGCAGGGGTTGTGCTCAGTGTCCGCACTCCGCGAAGGGCTGCAGGGCTTAAGAAACATCAGGTCGGTCTTGGCGGACTCAGGGGTCAGGCAGACCTGGTAGCAGTAATTCTGGTTGTGGTGGTGGGAGCCAAAGCCCCCGGACTCCTCCACGGGCACCTGGGCCGGGTTACTGGGTACATTGGAGCTCTGCACCAGCATAATGTCCGACTTGCTGAGTTTCTTCTTGCGCGCCCGGGCTTGGCGGCCACAGCAGGTCGAACCTCCGCCACCGCAGCAGCAGCAGCAGAGGCAGCAGTCACTGGCCAGACAAGTGTAGATGTTGAGCTTCTTCTCTTTTTGGCAACGCACGGCCAGCACGATCATGGCCAGCAGGAAGATGAAGGACACCGAGCCCAGCGCGATGATGAGGATGAGGGTGAGGTCTAGCGAGGTTTCCCCGCCGCCCGAGCGGCTGGGGCGCTGGTGCTCCCCTGACCCTCCGCCTCCGCTCCCGCCCCCGCCCTGGGGCTCCACGGCGCCATCCACCAGCTGAACCACCAGGGTGGCGGTAGAGGACAGGGGCGGCTGCCCATGGTCACGCACCTCGATCACCAGCTCATAAGGCCGCTGGGGGTCGCGCTTGGCCGGGACTCGGCGCGCTGTACGCAGCTCCCCGGTGCGCCAGTCCATGCGAAAGAGGTTCATTTCGTTGCCACGCACGATGCTGTAAGTGAGCCTAGCGTTCTCGCCGTCATCCGCGTCCACCGCGGCTACGCGGGTGAGCAGGTAGCCCGGCTCTGCCGAGCGGGGCAGCACCTCACGCGCTGGCGTCCCGTTGCGCCCTGGTAGAGGCGCCACGATGGCAGGGGCGTTGTCATTTTGATCCACTATGAGGATGTTGACAGTGGCGTTACCCGCCAGCGCCTGGGGGCTGCCAGCGTCCCGGGCTTCCACCTGAAAGCTGAAGTCCTTGAGCTGCTCGTAGTCGAAGGAGCGCAGGGCGTACAAGTAGCCGTTCTCAGAGTTGATAGACACGTAGGTGAAGACGCTCATGCCCTGGATCTGGCACTCGAGGATAGAGTAGGCAAGCTGGGCGTTGGCGCCCTCGTCGCGGTCGGTGGCGCTCACCGCGTAGATGTAGGCGCCAGGCACGTTGTTCTCAGTCACATACACGTCGTAGACCGGCTGGCTGAAGCGCGGCGCGTTGTCGTTCACATCCGACACTTGCACCTGGATCGACTTACTAGTGGAGAGCGCAGGCTCGCCTCGGTCCCGGGCCACCACCGTCAGGGTGTAGGAGTCCCCCGCCTCTCGGTCCAGTGGGGCTTCGGTAACGATGGTGTAGTAATTCTTAAAGGAAGACTTGAGGCGGAACGGCACGTCTCCCAGCAGCTCGCACTGCACCTGCCCGTTCTCCTCTGAGTCGCGGTCAGTCACGCTGAAAAGGGCCACCACAGTGCCGGGCGCCGCGCCCTCGCTCACCGCCTCCTTCACGGTGCTGAAGCTGATCTCTGGCGCGTTGTCGTTAGCATCCAGTACTCGCACTAGCACCTTGCAGTGCGCAGGCACGGCGTTGGGGCCCAGGTCCTTGGCTTGCACGTACACTTGGTACACCGGGCTCTCTTCATAGTCCAACTCGCCGCTTACCTCCAGTCTGCCAGTGCGCGGCGAGAGTCCGAAAAGCTCCCGTGCCCGGGGCGAAATGTGGCTGCTGAAGGAGTACACGACCTCACCGTTCTGGCCCTCGTCCGGGTCCGTGGCATTGAGCTGGATCACGAGAGTGCCTGGGGGCGAGTTCTCTGGTAGGGACACAGTGTAGACGGGTTGGTCGAAAGCGGGCACATTGTCGTTGGAGTCCAGCACTCGGATGGTGAGTAGGGCCGTGCCGGTGCGCTGTTGCTGGGGGGGCAGGCCCGCTCCCCCGCCACCTCCCCCTCCTTCTCCTCCTCCACCCCCTCCTCCCCCGTCCACCGCGGTCAGCACGTAGCGGTGCACCGCTTGCTGCTCTCGGTCCAGTGGCTTCTCCAGCACCAGCTCGGCGAATCGGTTGCCATCCCCCTGGGTCTGCACGTCCAGGGAGAAGTAGCTGTTGGGGGTGATCTCGTAGTCGCGCAAGGAGTTGGTGCCCACGTCTGGGTCGAATGCGCTCTCCAAGGGGAAGCGAGTGCCTGGCGTGGCGCTCTCAGAGATTTCCACCGTCAGGTCCGGCTCCGGGAAAGAGGGGGGGTTGTCATTAATGTCCAGCACCTCGATCTCCACCTGGAACAGCTCCAGGGGGTTCTCCAGAAAGACCTCCAGGTGCAGGACACAGGAGGGGCTCTGTTTGCAGATTTGCTCGCGGTCTATTTTCTCGTTCACGTACAGCACCCCAGTCTCCAGGTTGAGGTCTAAGTAAGGGGTCCTTGAGTTGGGCACCGTCTGAAACCCGCGAGCCGAAAGTTTTGTAATGTCCAGACCCAGATCTTCAGCGATATTCCCCACGAAAGTGCCATGTTCCTGCTCCTCCTGTACCGTGTAGTGAAGCTGGGAAAAGACTCCTTCCACCATCCAGAGCAAGGCAAAGAATAATAGCACAATCATCTCCAAAAGGAAAGGAAGTAGCTTCCCGCAGCCAGTCAGCCACCCAATCACCTCCCCCACCACCACGAAAAAAAAAAAAAATCTGAAAAATACAAATAAAAGTGCGCTACGTGGGGGCTCCTGTGGCTTTCTGTCTTTAAAAATCTTACTCCTTTTGCTTCATTTTAGAGCTTCCCGCAATCCAGCCTCATTTTTTAATCTTAGCACAGGAAGGGTGGCAGGCGTCCCCTTTCCTCATCTGTAATCTTTCCACTGACCAATTAATAAAATAATGATAATACAACAGTCAGCGTCCTTTATTCCGACAGTCTTGGCGCAACGCGGCGCTGGCAAATCCCAAAGAGGAAATTTCGGTATTTCAAGACTGTCCTCGGTTTGTCTTCTTGCTGATGGGAGGAGAATGAGGAGGAGGTAAAAGAGGAGTAGGAGGAGGAAGAAGAAGAAGAGGAAGAGGAGAAGGAAAAGGAGATGCTGTTGGCACCGTTAAACATGCCTCTTAATGTCAACGGCTGGCAAATGCAAACGGGCTTAAAATCAGCGAGAGAATTTGGTGCCGGAAAAGCACAGAAAGGCTCTGCAGCTTAAAACTTTCATTCTCTTCATTTCTCCGGATGGATGTTCTTCTTGACATTTTTTTTTTTTTTTTTCCTCTTTCGCTCTATTTGTATTTTTCGTCTTTCATCGTCTTGGCTCCCTCTGTTCTCATCTCCACCGTGATTGGCCTCTCTGTAAGTGTAATGAGCAGTTTCTTTTCTGCTGTTTCCTTCCCAAGCCTCTTTCCCTCTAACCTGTCTCTTTCTCCTTCCAGTCCTTCCTTCCTCCTGCTTCAGCCTCGGAGCCTGTGGTCTGGGCTGGCAGTTTCTGAGCTCCGAGCGCTCGGCTTCTCGGTTTTTGCGCAGCGCCCTCATTCTGCCAACAAATCGCAGAGGAGCACCACCCACCGGGCTGCCGGTGACTGGCCGGGCCGGCCGTCAAGCAGACACGTCACGCGGCAGCCGGGCGGGGCGGGGCGGAACGCTCGCCCGGGCGGCAGGGGTGAGTGTGAGTGTGAGAGCGAGAACAGCCCCGCGGGTCCCGAGGCGCTGGCTGGGGACGCTGCCGCGGCAAGTTCCCCGTCCCCAGCCGCAGGTAATGGGCAGGGAATAGAGAGGTTCCCCTGTTTGCATCAGCAAATGTGAGAACATAATAGCAACAGCTGCGGTATCCTCTCTGAGGAGCGGGATTTCCAATGATGCTATGACATCCTTTTTCCTTTAAGGTATTTTCCCTAAAACGGATCATGGAAATAAATCATCGAGAAGGGGAAAAAGTAGCACAGGGACCACTAATTGGCAAGGGTTACCTAATTAAGAGACCCTAGCCGAGACTGGCAGGGCGTTTGAAAAGTGGGTATTCTACGGCATGTGTCCATCTAAGCGTGAGGGGTCTGAAGGGGCCGTGCGGAAAGCGGCGAAGCAGTCGGAGCAGGGGGTGCAGGTGGGTCCCCAAAAGCGGAGGAATTCACGCTATCGGGTGTGGGATGACAGCGCTTATAGACGGGCAGACGCGTTCGACGCACCTGCTTCCTCCCTAAATATATATTCGCAAAATAACTTACCAAATAGATTAACTCACTTGAGGACCTAGCTTTGACCTGTGAACGCGTTCATCAGTGACTGAGGGGTTGGCTTTGAGCCGCTTCCCTCGAGGCCGCCATCCCAACAACGCTGGGCTCTCGGAAACCCGGCTCTCAGCACCGCCAGCCGCTGCAAAGCGTCTCTGATATCCCTGCGCGTTTTGCAGCCAAGTGCCACGCAGCGGCTGGGAACGCCGGCTATTTTCTAATTTTTTTTTTTTTTTCTTTCAGTTGGAGAGCGTTCCCTCTTCCCCACCAGGCTAGACTAGATCATTAGATCACTGATTTCTGCGGAGCCTGGGGTCAGCCCGCTGCGTGAGGACAGTGGGGAGGCGTCGAACACCGGAGGGGTGGTGGGCAGGAGCCGTGCATACGCGGGACCCAAGTGTGCACCGCTGCGGGTATCTGCGAGCACGTTTGCACATGCACGGTACTTGCATCCATCCTCTCTGGCCCAGAGCTCAGCTCTGTGTAAGCCCCCACCGAGCCTCCCTGAGTTCTGAGGAACGCGCTTGACCAGCTGTGAGTGCCCATTCCGGAGGCACAGGGGCAACGCGGCACATCCACACAGCTAGTTCTTGTGAAGTTAAAACACAGTGCGAACTCCTTAATGCTGGAGAGTGGATAGAATGCCAATTCTCGAAGGAAAGATGTAGAAATATATATCTTTTAATTAACGGGCTACTAGCAAGGAATTGGTCGTTTATTCACTACAGAAGCCCCTATTCAATCTTCTTCTTATGCAAAGAGATAGGAAGGTCCTTTGCTGCTTTCTGGTAATGAACGATCCGAGAATACCGCCACCACAACCTGCGGGAAAAGTAGAGTCCTTTTCTCGACCCAAAGGTACATTGCCATTCCCTTCTGGCAGGGAATTGAGGAGGGCAAGTGTCCATGCAGCCGGGGACATGCTTCTGAGAGTCCCGCGAATGCACGTCTACTGCCCTGCTTTCTGCGCTTCCCCCGCAGCCAACGACCCGTCCCCCTGGCCCCCGCTCTTGGCTCTTTCATGAAGATGGGTCCTGCCTTTGAGCGCTTAGAAGGAAAGGATGGTAGCAAAAATGGCTAATCCTTTACCAGCTGCAGTAAATTGAAGACTGGCCAAAGCCAAGCGAAAACCGCTGCAGTTAAAATGATTTTAGCATCACGTCTGCGGCTGAGAATGGAGCGGCAGTGTATAAAGGGACCTGTGGATCAATGAAAAGGAGATTATAGTGTATCTGAATATTAATACGGTATTGCATCTGTGCTTCCCACCCCTCCCCCCTTTCTTTTTCTTCAGATCTGCAGGAAATGAAATGTTTTGAGGTCTTCAAGCTGACTCGTCAGAATCCTGGAGCCTTTAAAAAAAATGACGGTAATTTTCTAATGTGTTCATTTGTACGCATGGAAACCCTTGTGTGTGTGCGCGCGAGTGCGCGCGTGTTTGCATGTGAGAGACGTGTAGCTGAATGACAATGCAGATCCAGAAACTGGGGAAGAGGGTTTCTGCCCCCGAAATGTAGATGAAGTTTGAGCTGACTCGGGTCTTATGCTGAAAGCCAGAGTGCTTCCAGAGGTGGAGATGAAAACATGGAGAGATGGCCAGATTTGCCTGTAAATAATCACTACATCCACTGTAACACTTGAGCTTGAGCTGCCTTTTTTTTTTTTTTTTTTTTTTTTTTTTTTTTTTTTGGTGGCAAATGTGTTTGAATGGAACTCTCTCCGCAAACGTGGGTTACGGGCGTCTCCTAGCGGCGAAATCAGCATAGGGCAGGCCAGAGAATTTTGCTTTGGAGCCCTAGGTCGGCAGAGCTCTCGCCTTTTGGGGGCTCAACGGGATTTCCTGGGTCACAAGGGTCTGTGTCCGCACCAGCATCGCTGAGCCCAGACCCCCTAGAGGTCTCGTCTCTCCGACTTCTAGTCTCAGTGGCGCCAGCCAGGGACCGACGGGGCGACGGTGGGGTCTTCTTCCCGGCAGAACAGAACAGAGCCTCGTCCTCCGCCTCCCGTTAGACAGCTCCAGCCAAGGGCAATTCCGAGAGCATTTTGTTTGGAGCCGAGATCAAACATTGGCATTAATAGCGTTCTGTGTCTCCTTCCCTAGAGCCATTAAAACAACCACACCTCGTCACCCAGAAAACAAAACAATACTTTAAATTTGTCTTTTAAAATGCCTCACATGTAACAGGTTTACTTTTTCCTTTGCTGTGTCAATCAAGCAGATCCCTGCATTTTTCTTTTTCATTCTTACTCCCGTGGTCCCCAGAATTTAGTGAGGTGATGCTTACATATACGGCAGCCTCAGTAATGAAGCTGACTACCTCTTTAAAGTGTCATGCATATTCTCTGTTCCTGAATCCCCCCATTACTGGAACGGAAAAGGAGGAGGAAATCTAGTGTACATAACCCTCCCTTCTTCACCCTCCCCCGCCTACCCTCCAGGAGTACAAACTGTTTGAGCCAGGACAAACGGCACCCTAAGAAACAGAGGCAAAGCAGTTTTATTGTTCGGAGGGAGGTTATCAAAATCAATTTTCATAAAAGTCCTGGTTTATATATTACAGTGTTAGTGCATAGATTTTATTTTATTGGGCTTTAAGTGCAGCAGAAATAGGGGGGCGCTAAGGATCCCACAAGTATGTTTCACAAAGTTTGAAACTGGGTTAAGGGGCTGCTTTCTTCTCTGCCCTTTACTGCAAAGGGTGGGGCAGAAACAAGTTTGTTAACCAGCCTTTGGATAAATGAGTGTTTGCAGTGATTTAACACGACTCGAAAGCAATTTGTTTCTAAATCCTCTTATTATTGCTGTGTGCCTAGAGCTTTAAGAGAAGTTTTTTTTTTTTTCTATCTTTTTTTTTTTTTTTTTTTTTTTTTTTTTTTTAAGAATTGGAAGAGAAAATTAATTTACCAATAACCAGGCTCCACCAGGATTGAACTAGATGGTTGTTCCTGGCACTTGTCATTCCCAGCAAGCACAACACGGAGAGCAAATACAAAAGGCCCAAAGTGCATTGCATCTTTTATGGGTAAGCATGAAATAGGTTTATTTGTGGTAGTGTAACCTAACTTAAGAGGTAGGAAGGCAAGGCTTTACAGCCAAAGCCACAGACATTGTGTTAGTTTTTGTTCATCTATAGGAAAAAGTGAATGTTGACTAGAATTTCTGGGAAAGATTCATAGCATATGCTATTTTAAGTATTTAGGTAACTCTTTAGTTACTGTGTTTTAATCCTTCAAATCCATTAGAAAACAACCCAATCCTTGTTCTTGGGACTGAAAATACTAGATATGCCATCAAGCACCATTATCTTGATATTTAAAGCAGAAATGTGCTTCTCCAGTTTCTTTAACCTAGTTAATATTGTGTGGCTTCACATTTCAGTGCCTTTTCAGTTATCAATCAGGGCCAGCATTTTGTTAAACTCTAAACAGTGAATTAAAAGCACTGAATGAGCTGAAGCCACCCTCTAATGCAAAATGACAAATTGCACTTAAGCAATACATGAACAAAAAATGATTTATGGATTTTTACAATGGTCTGAGCAAATGAAAGCAACATGAATTATACATCCTAATGCTCACAATATCATTTTCTAATAATAATGTTTCAGTTTAGATACTATACTCTGCTTCTTTGTAAGGGAAATTGATCAATAAGAGGTCCGGGAATGTTTTTAAATTGGGCATGGTTTGTGTTGCTGATTCCAAGTGTGTGTATGTGTGTGTGTGTGTGTGTGTGTGTGTGTATACATATACATATATATGCATATATTTTCTTTGGGTTTGGGGGAGGTAGGTTGACGACAAACATTGAACATGCATTCTTGTCAGATTCTTCACATATTGTGTTTTGATAGTAAATAGTCCTTTGCAAACTTTTGTTTGTTTCATACCATCATTCAGAATGCAAATAAACAGATCTCATTCAAAATGATGGTCTTTATTGCCTGATGACTTCTTTTTCTAAAAATCAAAATGCATTACATCTTCTTACCCTTTTCTTCCATTGCTTTGGATATTAAAAAGTCTTATTTCTCCAAAATGTTTCTTAACCTCTTCATATTTGTTTCATCCTGTCTTTTTCAGATCATTGTTTTTTTCTTTACAGCATTAGAAACATACCTGGGCTAGCAAAAAGGTCAGGGACCTTAGTTTTCTAGCCTTAGTAGACAAAATTTACCCTATGGGTTGTCTTAAATTACAAGAAAAAAAATCAATCAAATAAAATTTTATGGGCTGTTTGTGTTTTGAGTCTGAAAAACACAAAAATCTCGTTTCCTTTGTGTTATGAATATTGACTATGCCTAACATTTTTATTTAACCATTTGTGGTTTGTATGAGTGGCTATTTTTTGGGAGGTATGTTGAATTTTAAGTGAAGGTGGTATCTATGCTGTGTTGCATCCTCAACCACAGGAAACTGCTAATCACCCAGAGGCCCCTGAAGTCACATTATTAGGCTTAATCTTAATTATCCACATTTATTAAAAAAAGAATAGAAAAAAAGTCATTGAATACCTGTTTCTGCTTTTGACAGCATTAATAACTACTTTTACTGAAATCAATGATGTGATTAGGATTGTAAATAAGAACTGTAAGATACCACATTTAAAAAGCCGTCTGCTTTGCTTAATGGGGAGATGTGTGGGTTTTACTGATGTGGCCCAGAGGCAGAAAAATGAAGCTTCAAATATGGAGGTCAATATATAACAATTTCAAAAATTAACTGTGAGTCCCAATTGAGTTTATATGAGTAAGAGAGAAGTTGTCAAGAAAGAATTCTTTTTTTTCTTACCCAGTGTTTTACTTCTTATTTGATAGTGATACAAAACCAGAATGTATTACTGTTTGTCTGGGAAGTGTAAATGATTTTCTTAAAAGGAAACTCCTTGATTTTAAAAATACAGAATAAGGTTACTCAAATTGTGATTAGGGTTGCAAATCATAGAGCTATATTCTGAAGAGTTTTAAAGCATTATTGGGGAAAGACATTATCAAAAGAATATAACAGCTTGAGAATTACATTAATAATTAGAATTACATTAGAATTAACATAGTAAATCAGAACAAACAGTAAAACAGATAATTCAATTTAAAAAAAATATTTCTCTCAGTTTCCCTGTGTGGTTAGTATAACTGTATAGAAACTTTATTTCCATGATATCTTATTTAAGTGGGCTTGGCAAATGCTGTACTTTACTGTTCTATTTTATTGCAATTTTATCTAGTCTTTTTAGGTGAAAGTTACTAATGGTTTTTAAACAGATTAATGTGTACCTAGAATTGTTACGTAAGTTATATTTGATATTTCCCATCTATATAGGTTTCATTATCCCAACATTATAATTAAGGCTAATGAGATGTTCAGAATTTTAAGTAACTCACCAGATTATTACAGAATTCAAATCCAGATCTTTTGCTGCTTATACGGGCTCATTTTATTACCCATGGGCTTTTTTCAGTCTTTCTGAATTGAATTTACTTAGGAGGTAAAACAAACAAAAAACTCAAATTAACTTAGAAGTGGAGTTAATCAAGATTTTGGACAGACAGAAATGATGATTTTAACCTAGTCAAATTGGCTAGTACAGCACCGAGTTGGGTGATGGAGGACTCCATAAACATTTTTGAGGGCTTTCTTCTTTTTTGAGAATTTTTATCAGTGAAACAAAGCTTGAATATATTTTCCTACCAGAGAGTGATATTATAAGCAGCCTTCTCTTTCTTGTGCAGAAGTGCCCAATGTGGAAATTATAGATTTTAACTAAGGAACAAGAAAACTGATGAAACAGGTTCAAAAGAAAGGCACCTGTGCTTCATTCATTCCTAAAGAACACTGATCAATGATCCCAGAAGTATGTCATGTTCTCTTAACTCACCAGAGATTGAAAGCAAAGGAAAATCAAGAAATGTATCTAGTTTACATGGTGCAGATATTGGTGTTTATTTAGTACACATTTCTGAATCCATCTTTAAAAGGGGATACGAGTTTTGTTAAATGAACTTCAAGTATCACTTCATGCTAATTTCTTCTTCAGTGTTGCTTAAAAATGGTTTTAATTATACATTTTTCAAAATTAAACAATTAAATTTATTCCTGCCAGGAGAAAAATGGATAAGAACTTAAAAGTATCTTTAAATTTCTAAAGACATAATCAAACAAAGATGATTGCAGGAGCATATTTACTACTGTAAGTAGAGTTTGTATTAATATTTTGGTCTAAGAACTGACAGAAGAAAAAAGATTATGTTTATTTTAGAAGTATAATCAGTAATTCAGAGTATATGTAATGTGGACTCTATAGGTAGGTTGTACATCTCTTTTACTCATTTCTGAAGGTACCCAACTATGACAGGAGATGATACGGTAAATTTGTGAAGAACATAACCTTGAGAATTAAACCAAATTTGGGTTCATCTTCTTGCTTCTCAAAATATTTGAACTTGTACAAATTACTTTGAAGCCCTATTAAGTGTGTCAAATATTTGAAACATTTATTAAACTATGATGATTTATTGATCTTGTTATTTTGAAGCTTCAACTGAAATGATATAGGTAAAATTCTTATTCTATAGTTGATTCTCAGTAAATGTTAACTATTTGTATAGTAAGATGTTTTGAATGAAGTAGTCTATAAATAGATACTTACTGAAAAATTTTCTTGGGGGTTTTATTTCCTTAATCAAATATGTATTATTTACTAAGCAGGTACCAAAAATTTACCATGTCCCTATTTTGAAGGAAATTGCAATATGATTTTGAAAAATAGATGCAAATGATAAATGAAGAAGACAACTAACTAAATTTTAGTTAAGCTTCAAAAACGTAAAAGTCGACTATAAGCTTTTCCCATAATCATATAGCAATTTTATTTACTTTCTTTTAGATAAACTTACATTTTCTGTAAGTTAAAATTTATATAATAAAACTGATAGGTGGATATATTATGAAAAGTATTTTGATAACCAGATAACTCATTTATTTTAATAGTTTTCTTATTTAAATATTTGTCAAAGTTTTATGATTAAAGGGCTCTAATTTGATAGTCATTTAGTATTTTTTCCAATTCTTTAGTGTAACATCTTAATACCTTCTACTCTATTCATGCCAATGAGTGCTAAAATTCTCAAAATTAAAAACAAATTGGTGAAAAATAAACCTTCTAAAATAAAATGAATTCATTAGAATATTCAATTCTAAGTCTTAAGCCTCAATTGTATGTGAACTTTTTTCCAGCATTCTCCTCCTTGCTATTTTCTGCCTATGATTGCTTTTATTAATATTTTCTTTAGCAATTATTACAATTTGAGAAGCAAAAACTCTCAAAAACATGCATTGGTGCCGCATTGGAGCCTAGCGATAGGAATAGTGAGAGAATGGAAAATAAGTGTAAATTATGATACATGTTTCTCAAGGATTTCATAATCCTTGATTTTGTAATCAATTTGATAAAGGAATGTGTGTGTGTGTGTGTATGTCTATCTATATATATATATATATATATACACACACATATGTGTATTTATGTGTATATATGTATGTATGTATGTTTAAATAACTTCCTTAACAGTATGAAAAATATTAAAACTTATAATGCCTATGAGTACTAAAGGCATGGAGAAAAAGGAAAATACTTGAATAAAATAAAAAAAAGCAAAGATTTTTAGAGAAGGACAGCTTTTGTTATGATTTTAAGGGCATCAGTGGGGCAGATTGGTGGAAAGAAATATCTGGAGAGGGTTAGAGGGATTTGAACAGTAAAGAAATGAAGGCAGGGATAGTAAAACACTTTTCTATAAAGATCATAGAAACAGCAAATGAATGTTTTAAATTATGGGCCAATATCCTGAATTTGGACCTAGTTGCTTAAATGCATAATTCCAGCAGTCCTCAATTTTGTTTCACTTGATTTATGTTTTCCCCATCTCCTCCAGAAACTTGGCCAATTTGATGTCAATAGAAATGCATGAGATCCTTATTCAGCATTCACACCTGAGAAATGCTTTTGGTATATCTTGGGCTAATAGCCAATGTTCAGTATTAGAATTATGATAAAGCCTAATATTATTACTTGTTCATTAGCATATATATTTAAGAACTTTGGCTGCTGGTTTAATTTAATAGTAAAGTGCTGATTGCTGATTTTCTGAAAACTTTTTCTTTTAACCATACCTAGTCAGACTACCTAACCAAGTATCTAATTTAACAATAACATATTTACATTTTGCTGGACAATATAAGTGGTAAAAGTATTGCTTAAGCTCAAGGAACCTGACAATCATTCAGTTGTTCACAGTTTTGGACGGATTTGTTGGCTGCATAACTAACTAGTACTTAATGAAGTTGTGCTGACTGGATGAATGAATGCTTGACTTTTTAACTTTTGGTTTTAAATTTTAAAATATATTTCTAAGATATTATACTCAATATCACAAGCTATGTTTTTAATAATCTGTATTTGTAACAAGTCTTTTAAAATTAGTTATTTTTAAGAAAACTTACCTAAAATGAAAAATTTACGAAACCTAATCACAAGTCTGTTACAATACTTGATGTTTCCTAATTAACACAGTGCATTTCTCCAAACTACTGCTACTCAAACGTGATATCTCTTCTTATAATTTTCTTTTGTTTTTGGATTTTCTTCTCATTTCATAATACTATATTGAATATATAAATATGTATAGAGTAACTACAATGGCCAGTATTCTGAATTGTTTTGTTCATTTTATAAAGTCATGATGTCATACTAATAGGAAACTCCTGAGATGAGAATGTTAGATGTTAACAGAAGATATGGCTTAGACAGAAAAACATTTGCTGCCCTAGGTAGAATCAGGAGGTACTTTAATTTTGAAGCATGTTGCTGGACTAAGTTAAAAAGAAAGGTAGGGCCGGGCGCGGTGGCTCAAGCCTGTAATCCCAGCACTTTGGGAGGCCTAGGCGGGTGGATCACGAGGTCAAGAGATCGAGATCATCCTGGCCAACATGGTGAAACCCCGTCTCTACTAAAAATACAAAAATTAGCCCGGCATGGTGGCGCGTGCCTGTGGTCCCAGCTACTCGGGAGGCTGAGGCGGAAGAATGGGTTGAACCCAGGAGGCGGAGGTTGCAATGAGCCGAGTTTGCGCCACTGCACTCCAGCCTGGCGACAGAGCAGGACTAGGTCTCAAAAAAAAAAAAAAAAAAAAAAAAAAAAAAAAAGGTTGATTGACCTGTTAGATTCAAAACAATGTCTTGATTTTCAAGCCAGAGGGGACACTGTTAAGCTTCTAATTTCTCTGCTCTTCAACCTCCTGAAATGAAGATATTTCAATTCAAATATGTTATGTTGGTCACCACAGTATATATATTTTTTCTTTGATGGCTAGCCCCAGTCTTCTTTATTCCATAACTGACACACTCATAATGTTTGTCATTTAGATATTATGGAGTTTGTAAATATTTAACTCTGTATTTTGGCCAGCTAATAAAGCAGAGGATGGTTGCCCAGAATGCAAGAATTTAAGTGGAAATGTAAAATACATGCACGTGAACATGTGTGCTCACACAGGTGAGGGGAAAATGACATTGTAGTTAAACCTCTGTTTTTGTCATAATAAAGTAAAAACAGATCTGTGAAACAGACATTATCACACAAAATCAGATGACACTACACATGGAGTATACTTCTATTAAAATGGAGAACTTTCACAACCGTCGTGAAAAGGAAAGTTTAGTTTTTTCCTTTTATACAATATATAAATATGAATTCCAGATGAGTTTAGGCGTTCACTAAAAATATAAAACTACGGGATAACTAAATCTATAGAGTGCTGAATATTTATATAACTCAGATATGTTTTAAAACTGGGCTTAACATTGTACCTTTCAGGTCTACTCCCTAAGGCAAAAAACAAAACAAAACACAAGTTTCTGAAGGACAGCAGAAATGGGAAGTTCTTTCCATGATGCAAGACACTAAATGGAAAGTGACCTTCTTTTGGGAGCTACACCCAGGTAGCCCTAGTCATGTGAAACCACTGATGGTAACAACAGATGAAGATGCTGGAAGGGGAAACTGAGGCTTGAAAATTTTGGTCATGTCTATTATCAAAATGTAAGTCTCTTTTGACATTGGAGTAGGAAGAGTGGGTAAGTGGGATTGTTAGCCTTTTAAGGTATTCCTCATTAAGAGGATTTTTAAAACCCAGTTTTTGGTGTTAAAATTCAAGACACTCTGGAAGGAGGCTTATTTCAGTTGGAAAGATATCAAATAGTAAGTTGGTTTTCAGGGCCCAAGTAGACAGTATTTTTTGGAATCTTGAGGTCTGTTATTTCTAACATGCACATATAGCACTGAGAAATTATCTTCTGATTGAAAATCTAAGTTACTGATGTTTTTGATAGTTATTTATTTCTTATTGCAATTCACATTGGAATTTTCCTAAAGGTTTTTATATGTCTTTATTTGTTTTAGTATATTGGTTCTTATCTGATTAATTATATTTTTTTCCTTGAATTAAAATAAGATTATGTTTATCTTAGAAAGGCAAATAATGAGTAAATATTTAACCCAGAACACCTGGTTTGTTTATTTTAAAAGTCTACTGATCTTTATCATTATTCTTTTTTTTTTTTTTTTTTTTTTTTTGAGACGGAGTTTCGCTCTTGTTACCCAGGCTGGAGTGCAATGGCGCGATCTCAGCCCACCGCAACCTCCGCCTCCTGGGTTCAGGCAATTCTCCTGCCTCAGCCTCCTGAGTAGCTGGGATTATAGGCGTGCACCACCAGGCCCAGCTAATTTTTTGTATTTTTAGTAGAGACGGGGTTTTACCATGTTGACCAGGTTGGTCTCGATCTCTCGACCTTGTGATCCACCCGCCTCGGCCTCCCAAAGTGCTGGGATTACAGGCTTGAGCCACCGCGCCTATCATTATTCTTTTTAGCAACATATCAGAAATAGGCTAGGTTGAGATGGGAAAATTCATTTACGATTTTAAAACAAATGCTTCTCTAAGTAAAAATGTTTCTTTTTTTTTTTTTTTTCATTTTCAAATTAGTAGTTTGGGGTTAGCTGACATTCTCATAACTGATAGAATGTTGTTTTTATGTTTAAAATAAGGGTATGCTTGGGAGCCTGAGATCTGATTGATTATTAAGTTGGGGACTGTAACAATAACTCCTAATTATTTCTCTGTTTTAAAATCAGATATGTTGTATGAAAGAAGAATTTTACATGGTAAAAGCATAAATGTCATAAATCTTAAAGTTTTATTTAATTTTAAAAATTAATTAAAAAGATAAATGCCATATTATTTAAGGACCTCTATTTAATATGGTGCTTTTGTCTTAAATTGTTGATGTTCACAGTGTCCATGCAGAATTTCATTTCATTCAGGAATACTTGTGAATATTCTTTTATCTAAGAAGAATGTGTTATATTTTTATGTGAATTATAGGTGGCAGTATACACAGCTAAATTCCATGTGTTACTGCAGGTAGATAGAAGATTTTCCAATTGTTTAACAATTTTATATTTATGCTTATTGTCATTCTAGCCCCGTTTCTTAACCACCTCCTGTTTTTGGTGTTAATGTAAGAACACCAAATAAACTTCCTTTGATGAGAGAATGCTCGTGAGAAGTATTTTGAATCTCAAGTTTATTCTGAATGTTAGGTAAGATTCATTTAAAAAATTTGCTAAAGATACATTAGAAAGAGTATAATACTCATTGACCACTTGATTTAATATTAAAATGAGAATTTAAAACTAAATGAACTCTTAGAATTACATATCAAGCCAATGACAGGGAATTTTTTATTCTGTCTCTTTCATTTTCTGTTTTAAAAGTTACAAGCAAATATGCTTTGACTGCTAAGTTGTGAAAATGCAATACTTTTCTGACTTATTATCTTGAAGTATGATATCTATCTTTGAGAAAGTTAAGTACGAAATTGTCGTTCTTTATGTCTGATATATACCCTGAAAGTATTATATTCACAAGAATGATAAGAAAATTATATATGGTATGAAGAAAGAGAATAAACCTTAAATTGATGATCAATAGCTATACTGTGACATCTCATAGAGAATAAAAATGTTCAGAATTAGAGCAGTCTATTCACTTCATTCTTTCCAGAAACTTTTGCAAAATGTATCTAAAGGTTTTAATGACAGTTATTAAGAGACATATGGGGTGATAGGAATGAGAGTCAGAGAGGTAAACACGTCAAACTCTGGTGCCCTACACGTTTTTCCTGTTGCTTTGTGTTACATACTGAACCTTGTAAAATGTGATACCCCTTTTCCTTTTAAACTGAAATCATTTTATCTAATGGAAATTTCTAGGAAATTGAGAATGAGATATTCTCAGTATGGGACTGACATTACAGAATATAACCTCTGATAAGTAAACATTACTTCATCTTTATTTGTGTTTACTTTTTTTTTTTTCTTACTTCTTGAGACAGGGTCTTACTCATTGTAGGCTCAAACTCCCTAGGCCCTAAGCAATCCTCCCACCTCAGCCTCCCAAGTAGCTCCCATTACAGGCGCACACCACCATGCCCCACTAATTTTAATATCATTATTTTTAGTAGAGATGAGGTCTCACTGTGTTACCCAGGCTGGTCTCAAAATCCTTAGCTGAAGAGATCTTCCCACTTCAGCCTCCCAAAGTGCTGGGATTACAGGCATGAGCTGCCACATCTGGCCTATTTGTGTTTTCTTGGGTGTGGGATTTTTATTTGTTTGTTCCTTCCCTTACCATAATTTGTTCATTCATTTTAATATACTCAATTACTATTAGTTCTTGACTCATAACCAATTTGTAATTTTTCAGTAGGTATTCTTATTTGCATATGCTCACAATCATGCTGGTGGATTGTTTTGCACCATTTAACACAAGCAAATATAGCAAGATTATTTATTCTCATATGAAATAAGCAGATTAAAATAAATCCAGTTTGAAACTATTTCTTCATATTATTTCCGTGTTCTTTTTCAAAGTCCTTAAAGATAGAGTCTCAAAACTTGTATGTTTAAGTACTTTTCAATGAATTTTTATTGCTTTTTGATAAGATATAGTTCTTCAGCATTTGAAAGTCTGAACACACCAGCATTTGGAGCTAAAAATAGGGATACATTTATAGAAATCCGAGGAGATTTTGGTTAAATGTATTGAACTAAGTTCATTTTAAAAAGTGAAGCCATGAAAATCTGCTAAAATAAGAGACCAACCGAAGAGTCTCTTTTGGGTTGGAGACATGCAATGGATCTCAGGTTCCATCTTCCCTTTTAGAATAGTTTTTCCTCACTTTGTTAGCTCCTGAGTCAGATAGTGTATAGAGAATGAGCAACTTTTCACCTGAAACTAATACTAGACCTAAAACTACCACATTCCCATAACATATGTCTCCCTCAATAGTATTGTTGAGATTTCAATACTTTCCACTACTCTTGCCATGGTTAAATTAAGATAATAAAATAAACATCTTCAAGATGTAGATGTTGCCATAGAAGTATATCTGACTTATTTTGCATATTTAGCTAAGACCCAGGAAAAATCCTTTATATAGGTTGTGCCTACGTGGACTTATATGATCATCTAGATATTCGATCCTTTAAATTTGTGAACTCGCATTTACATAATATAGAGCCTTCCAGAAATTAATAACTTGTAATGCTCTATGTAATTTCACTTTGAAATGAAAAATGGCAAGAAATTTTGATTACTTGCTTAATTCATTTATTCATTCAACAAATATATATTGAGCATCTGTAATATGCCAAGATGCTTGGACACATTAATGAACATGGTTCTTGCCTTCATTTGTGTGTGTGTATAGACAAACAATATCAAATAAGTATATTAAATGAATAAATCATCTAGAATACGAAGACATTAAAAGTGCCATAGAAAACAGAAAAAGCAGAGTGGACTAAAGGAATCTCTTAATTTAAAATTAAATACTTGTTTCCTATGAAATTTGTGGACTTTATAGAATACAGATATTAGGTTGAATGGGATATTAAGTGAATATGGTTGTTATGCCATGAGAAGACAAAACCCAAAAACAAAAATTTGGTTGTTCTTTTTTAAGGTTTCCTTTAGGAGTTGCTTTAAAGCTGATTTCTCATCAGCCACCAAATTGAACGTTTACCCACTAGCTAATTTGCCCCAAACACTAAATTAGTGGCAGAAGCACTGAAATAACTTCTTGTCATTCTAATGGCAAGACAGCTTTTAAAGAGATGTAGAATAAGTTTCCATTTTTTGATAGTTGTCTTTTTTGCAGAAATATGAGGTAGCATTTTAAAAAAAAAAATGTTCGTGGAGGTAAAACACTGGTTCAGGATGTTGTGGACCCAGCAGGAACCCTTGGAGAAATTTCTTGTTTACCTTAATAAAACTATTATCATTCATGGGGAGTAGCTAACAGTAAAATACAAGCAGGGAAATAAAAAGCAAAGAAATATCTAGTTACTGTTATTTGAACAAGTACATTTCACATAGAAACTTATGGCGGTGTCAAAATTGACTACTCTGACTGCATGCCTCCTTCGATTGGCCTTTGAAAAAATCTGATTCTGATTTGTAGTCAAGAAGTAATGAAAATGCTTAAAGATGCTGAAAGTCAATATAATGGGCACTTTTAGAATCTACCATGTGTTCAGGTGTGCTTCCAATATACATTTTGTAAGATTTCTCTCAGTTCATTCAGTTATATTATTAGATATGCTCTAGTTATAGAAAATGTTATTTCCTCTGCATGCAAAATCTGTAGTTACAAAATGTTCACTTCTTGTAGTTCTCTGGAAGATTTTGTCCTGCTGAAGTTTCACAGTTTTATACTACCAGTGTGTCTATCACCCAAAGTTACTTGCTTATTTGCTTAGTGTCTTCATGTACTTACTTATTTTAGAAAAACATTAAATAAATACTTTATAGGTTGGAACTTTGTGCTAGGTGCTTACAAGTGCTTTGCTAGATAAAAATATTCTCATAGGAAAAGTGGTAAGGTGATAGGGCCGCTATGAGTACCCAATTTTTGAATCACCATTTAGTTATTTCTTGGTCACATATATATGTAGACTAGAAAAGAAGGGATTCATCACAGGATAAAGATGTAAATATCATTAGACATGATAATATCAGAGAATAAGAAACCTCCAAGTTTTACATATGTGATGTTCATAATGATAACAGTCCATAAGAAAAAGTTAATTATTGTCACCCACATGCCTTTTAATAAGGCAGAGACATTTTTAATTCATTTCAGAAAGATTTCTATTAAATAATCCATATTTATATACAGAAAATTACAAAGTACATTAATGAAAATGATTACAGTAGTGTGTGAAGTCCTTGATTATTTATTTTAAAAGTGCTTTGATAAATAAAATTCTTTTGTAGATATTATGTTTTTAGATTTTGATGGATACATTAAATCATTACAGATTGTATTCAATCTGTTTTTTAAAAACTGCTCCATATATATTTAACATGGTGATTTGCCATATCTCATTAGCTGCAGACCTGTTTCTTAATGAATTTCCTGTTATTTATAGGCTTACAGTTCAATGAATTAATATATTTACAATTATAATACATTAAAAACCTTTTCAATCACAGTTAAATCATTCTTCCTTCTGTATAAATGAACTCTATTTTAGGGGAAGACATATGGAATTATACAAATTTACCTGTAAATGTGTTTCTAACTTAATTTCATCACATAAAGTTGAAGCTGTATGTCTTAGTTTCTGTAGATTGTCAAATTTATATAATACTTTTCTGGGAGAAATGAGAGTAATTAAGAGGCACAATGTTACCTATTTAATTAGCCTATTTGTATCCTCAGAAGAATCCTTAGTTGTGAAAATTATGAGGTAGCTTGCCCTTAGTTAATTGAATCGGAGAATTTTTAAAGTCATTTACATTTCTCCCTACTCATTTGGTTTAGTTTTTTTCACTCTAAAATGACTCACCAAAAGATTCCAGACCATAAACTTTTGTCTAAGTAATATTTTGTTGAAACCTGTGTAAATCCATGGTCAAATATAGGGTCAGTTTCAGCCCTTCTTTGTTACCAGAAAGGCACTGAATATATTTTTACAACAAATACATGTTCAAACATAAAAATATATCACCTAGATCTTTAAGGAATTTAATGTGTTGACACCCATTGAACATTTCAAAATGCAATTTGAGAGCTACTTTATTTTTCCTGTGGATTTTGCTAAACCACAGGTAAAGAGAGCTTAGTTTACATATGGATCCTCCCTTCTCCAGATAATCGTATTTTCTAAGATAAACTTTACCTATTTTACTTTAATAATTCTTTGAAAGGTAAGTCCCAGTTTAGAAATTAGTGAATGAAAGGTATCATGCTTTTAATTACTTTAAAAAAGAACCTAATCCATCTCCTTTGAAAACTCTAAATTAGATTAGATTTTGGGGGAGAAACAAAAGCAGAGGGGAGTTGCCAGTGAAGTGTTTTGAAGCCAAATGTTAAGTTACCAATCCTTTTATGAAATACAGGGAACTAAGAAAAACAGCAGCTGCCATTTCAGCTCAATAACTCCAGTACCTCCTGGTGAAATCATTTTAAGACTGCTGAGTAGAAATAGTTTAAAGGTCTATTGTAAAAGAAACAAGAATTTTATTCATTAATTAGACTCGTCAGAGACTGCTTTGAATTTGCAAAACTGAATAACCTTTTATTCCATGGTTATAGTTAAATCCTTAAGCTCATTTGATTTCCTATGTCCCATTTGATTTCACTTTAAGATTTCACCTTTACAAATGCATTATAGTCCAATCCCTTCATGTTTTCATTGCCCTCTCACTTTAGTAAAAAGGCAACAGACTAACTCTTCATAAAATTAAAATACGATGGTGGGAATATAAATTGCAGAAATGAAGTCTCCTGATAATGCACAAGTAATAGAATGGGGAACATTTTTGTTTATGTGTTTTCTCAACTGCACATAGCTAATGGAGACTTTTCTTTTTTTAAAATTTTAATAGTGACATTTTTGTGCTATAAAACATTAGACTTGTACAGAGATTACTTTCAATTTTGTTACTTTTCAGTTGAGGTTTATTCACATGCAGAATTCATGACAGTATTTTGGATTTTGCTGTCTAGCAGGTATAAGACATTAATTTATGCTTCATTAATTTAGAATTTCTGAAAATTTGAGTCTAGAATGATTTTTTTTGACAGTGAAAAACAGAGTATGCTAAACAAATAGTGGAAAAAGTATGTATATTCAGTATGTATATACTAAGGAAAGTATACATTTTTAGAAATCAGCAGGTTTCAAAATTTTAAGAATAGTTGAAAATGTTCAAAGCATTATTTTTCAATAACTTTATGTCATGGTTATAACTTACTAATTATGTCATTTATCTTCCTAGGAAATATTTGGTTGTTCTAGAGCTTAACATACTTCACATTATTATGGTTTCTTAAAAATACTTTTAAAAATGTTTTCAGTGTAATAAATTAGAATTTTAATCAAACAGTACAATGAACAAGCAGAGATCTATTGCTCCCATCTCCCTATCCAACATACCCAATCACCAGGGTCAAAAACTGTAAACCTTTAAGCTGTTTCTACTGGTGTTTGTGTCTAAATAGCATTCTGATATTTCTGTTTCTTGATTTTCCACTTTAGACTATATGTTTTTATTAATGTCCCACAGTGAAATTTCTTTTAACTATCAGCTGATACATACAAAAACATGCTTCCTCTCTCTCCATTATCCTAAAAGAGTTTTATTATAATTTTTGTTTAAAATATTATTCAATGTTTATATTATTGAGTATATAAATTTGCTTCTATCTGAGCTTAGTATTATACTTTAAATACAGTTGGTTTCTTGAGTAACTGTTTTTATTGTTCTCTATAACTTGTTTTATCATGTGTTTAATTTGCACATATTTATCACTCCAACATGCCAAAAACACTATAAATCCTGTTTGTACAAACACATCATGTAATCTTCTGGGTTCTTCCCCCTCCCCCTTTTTTTTAAGCAAGCTTCTGCAACAGCTTATCTCTAGGGCAGTTACATAGCTGCTAACCCCCAGACTTCCTTTCACCAGCATCCCAGACATTCCTTTTACTTATCCTCTTTCTGTTATTTTTTAATTTTGGACAAACAATTCCTCCAGAAACTTATGAGAAAGGAATTATGGGCATTACATTTTTGAGATTCTACAATTATGAAAAACATTATTGAACATGGCATTTGACTGAAGATGGAATTCTGGTTTAGAAATTAGTATTTTTCCAAATGTTGAAGTTATGTTTTCTAGTTTCTAGTGTTTCTCTTGAAAAATCTTAACAATGTTCTGATTCTTAATCTAGATTTGTATAATGTGAACTGTTGTGCTTGTTCATCTCTTCAGAAGATTTTGTGATTATCTCTATATTGTTGGTATTTCAAAATTTCAAAATGGTACAACCTGTGTGCCACCCCTCATAAAAACACAAAACAAACAAAAAAAAAATACATTACACTGGGTTGAGTACTCAGCAGACCTTTCTACATCCTGCTTTATTTCAGAAATAAAGATATTTCAGATAAATATCTTTCAGTCTTTGAAAATATTTTGATATTATTTCTTTGATTATTTTAGGGTTTCTGTTTACCTTGTCGTATTTCTTTCTTAAAATTTAAATCAGTGCTCTAATTGTATTACCTTTTATTGTCTGTTTTTCATGTTTTTGTGATTTTTCTGCTTTCTAAAATGTATTCTTAACTGGACCATCCAACCCTTCTGTGGATATTTTTTATGTCTGTTATTATATGCAGTAATTTCCAAGAGTTATTTCTTTTACTCTGAGTTTCCTTTTTTGATCATCTCAGTGTGCTCTTATGGATGCATTATCTTCTATTATGTCTCTGGACAAATTAATATTTTTTTTAATTATTATCCTTCTATGTATTTTTCTTTTTTATTCAATATCTTGTTTTCTATTTATTGATTTTGTTCACTATTTTTCATTTAGAGGATTGGTTTATGTGTGGTTCTCATTGACCATGCATTCAGTTTTCAATGTTGAGCAAAATGTTGATTTACTGCTCAGAATAAAAGTTGATTGGATGCTTAGTGTGCATGAGTCAGCTTGCAAATGGCTAGTATATCTCACAAGAAGGAGAGTCACTTAATTGAATATTTTTAAGTATAAATGTTTAGGGTCCATTTATCCTGGTCTAATGTTCATAGAGCAGAATTTTCTAATCTACAGGTGAGCATATGAAATTTGCTGAGGAGTTCTACTTTCGATGATGTAGACTTTCATATTAAGCCTATTGTTTTTATTTGGTTCCCTTATTTCTCTCTATTCCTATCTGCTGTGTCTAGTGACCCAAAGATAAAATTATTTTTTGCCTAACATCTGCATAAAGTTAATGTGTGCTGAGGAGAGAGGGGTACCCTAAGGATTGGTAGGAAAGTTAAAAGTTTTTTTAGAGAAGTCATCTTTCCTGTCATTCAACAAACCTATTTTCAGTCTTATTCCACAAACTTTAGTAGTTATTTACAAGTCACTAGTATTTCTCATTTCTGAGTAATTCAGTGGTTTGCAAGGAAGGGCTTAGCTTGCTTTCTTGGGTTTTTCCCTTGAGGGAGTTTTGGCATTGGCTTTCTTTATTGTATAGGTTACCACGTATCCATCTACTTTTCTTTTACCATTTTTTTGACATCTCTCATCTATGGTAGTTTCTTCTCCCTTTCTTGTGTTTGTGTATGTTTTGCATTCATTCACTTGTCACGTGAATGCAATTGAGAAAATATCCATGCTCAACCAGAACTCAATGCAACTTCAATTTTGTGAAATTATTCTGTAATTCAATAATTTTTAAATTTTATTTTAATGACTTCACATTAATGACACTTTGCATTAGCTGAGATAGCAAAATGTTCTTGTGAGGAAATGGTTACTTGCTAGCTATGGAATTCAAATCTGGTCTGCCCACCACTAGGAGAAAATTGATTTGAAAATAAATTATACATATATATACACACACATATATATATGTGTGTGTGTGTGTGTGTGTGTGTGTGTATATATATATATATATATATATATATATATATATACTGATTGAATTCTTCAGTCAATAAAGAAATATTCCTACAACATGCCAGAGTGTTTAACTGATCTTCTGTAGTACTCAATTTCAAATACATAAAACAATGTTAATGAATGAGACAGCCTATCAGTAGTATTGCAATCTATGTTTAGCTTATTCCTAGAATAATTGCTACTGCTATTGTCCATGAGTTTTAGACATCACTATTGATGATTGCTAATAAAATATTAATAAAATTGACCAATATCATAAAATGTCTTACCCAAATATGTAAGATTCAGTGAGCATATTGATACGTACGATTAAATTGCTGTAACTGAAGAAGAGATAAAAAAGAATAAACTACTGAAAAGGGGGTAAATTCAAGGAGGAAATGAATTCAAAAGTTATTTGATGATAGCATTTTTGGCTATTTTCTATTACAAAGGAAAGATGAAACATCTAGTTTAATGTTGTTTTTGAGTTAGTGGCTAGATACCGGCATTGATAATTGAGATATGAAATATATGAAAAAGAGAAGTTTGGGTGAGAAATGTTGGATTTGGTTTCAGACAGGTTAAGCTTGAGGTTCTTTTAAAATATTAAGCAGCAGCCTGTAATACAGTACTGCAGCTCATCAGAGATGTCTGGGTCAAATATGTAGAATTGATCGGATTAGCTTAGCTACACAGAACAGAAATATTCCCATATCACAAGTGTTTTAGCAAAATAAAAATTTATTTCACTCTCGTAGAAGAAGCCTGTGGGGGAAACTTAGGCTAACTTGACCTCAACAAAGTTATCCACGCTTTTTCCAGATGTCCATTCTACCATCCCAAGGGTTGGCCCTCCTCCTATGAGATACAAAATTTTGCATGGATGAACATCACTTTGGTGTCCCCAGTAGCTAAAGGGAATAAAGGAAGAAGACATCACCCTTCTCTTTTAAAGACACTTAGTCAACCTCCAACACCATTCTGTTTACATCTCTTTGGCCAGAATTTAGTTGTATCTCAAGACACTACAAAGAAGTCCTGGGAACAGAGTCTTTTAATCTGTATGGAAACTTGACAGGCTAGAAACCAGCTTTCTGTATTTTTATAAAAATAAGAGAATAGAGGAAGGAGTATGTACCTGACAGTTACGAATTAAGTTACTGGCACATAGATTGCATTTGAAATGTAGCTGTATATGAACCGGAGTAAGTATGTTAAAAATCTTATTTTTAAATTAGATTTTTGCAGTTCGTGTAATGAATGCAGATGAGGAACTAAAGAGAAGTTGAGACAAACCCTGCCAGAAACTTGAAAGTAAATGAGAGACAGGACAGTATCTCAGAAATGTAGGGTTTGTGAGAGAGTAAAGTAAAATCAGAAAGAGGTAAGTCAAAAAATGGGGGGCATGATGAGGCTGATAACCAAGTCAAAATTTTAGATGATGCTGTATAGTGATTCTCTACCTAATGAATGTACGTGCACTAACCCTTTACTTTAGATATTATCATCTTTTTTACAGAAGTGCGAAAATGTAGGCCTGAAAAGTTAGGTAACTGAAATTGAGACACAGAGCTGTGAATTTAACCAATGCCCCAATCTCAACTCATAATCTCAGTCTATCCCACTATTTCTTAATTAGGAGATGTCTTAACTCTTAGGCATAATTAATTTACTTTTTTTTCCTTTAAATTAGGAAGTTAAAGAGCACAGTGAAGGTGAGATGGTGTTAGTCAGAATGAACAATGTAAGTGTGGAACAAATTTTTTAATGGTGACAAATTTCAAAAGAGTTTATTTAGGAAATTGGATCACGTGCCAAAGGTTCACATTCTAATTACATTTCCAAAGTGAGCAAAGCTTATCATTATATATTTTTTTCAGTGATAGAATTTTTTTATATTTAAAAAAAATAACTAACTTTCCTCCAAATGACCCCCAAACAAACAAAAAACTAGATTAAATAAAATTCACAGTGAGTATACCCAACCAACATCTGTATGTGCAACTAAACACTGTCTGTTACTGCAATGTGAACCTTATACAATATAAAAGTGTTCTGGGGAGTTGAAGAAGCCCAAGTTTTAACTCTGCAGTGTTTGGGGAGAGAAGATGGAGGAAGTAAGAGAAAGAGGAAATACATTTTATTTTTCTTAATTTTGTCCTACTAATATATTCATAAAGTCTAAAAAAGAGAAGGGAGCTTGGGATGGCAAAGAAATAGAGGAATAAGTAGTGAGGGACCCTTGTCATTGGATTTAGGACCCACTGGGACCCCGGGGTGATTTAGGATTCCCCAGGATGATCATGCCTGGAGATCCTTATCTTAATTACATCTGCAGAAACTCTTCTTCTAAATAAGATTGCATTCTGAAGTTACAGGTGAACATACCTGTTGAGGGCCACTATTCAGCTCACTAAAATGAGCATGATCAAAAAATTTAAAGCATGTTTTAAAATTGTGAAATATAATAAACAGAAAAATATGTAATACATAATATATGATATAATTAAAAATTATGAAGTGATCACCTGTGTACCTACTACCTATATCAAGACATAGAATATTCCCAGAACTCTAAAATACAGTTTCCTTTAAGGATCACCTCATTTCTGTTCACTGGAATTATTATGACTTTATGGGAATTACTTTCTTGCTTTTCTTTAAAATCTTACTACTCATATTGTAAAATAAGATAGTTTTACGTATTTTTCCATTTTAAACAGATGAAACACTATTATGTGTTTTACTTTGTGTTATGCTTCTTTTAATTAATAGGTAATATATAAGAACCATATATCATTGAGGGTGGCTGCAGCAAATTTATTTTCTTTACAACTTAGCTATACATTTTATATTTGTTGCATAAGTTTGTCACATTCTATTTTTGGCTATCACAAACACATATTATAAACATTTTTTCATTTATTCTGGTATAACTGCACAGTTTTATATGAGATGTATGCTCACTAGATGACAGTTTTTCAAAGCAGTTACAGCAATACACCTTTCATTAGCAGCTTATGTGAATTCCCAATGTTCTCGCATATTTGATAGCTCACAGTATTGGCTGAAATTTTAGTTTTCTGTAATTTCATAGACATGTGGTTATATTCCATGACAGTTTTAATTCCTTTTTTTCCTTTTTTTTTTTTTTTTAGACAGGGTTTTGCTGTGTTGCCCATGCTGGTCTTGAACTCCCAAGTAGCTGGGATTACAGATGCATGCTGCTACCATGCCTGGTTTATGGTAATTTTAATTTAAATGTCTCTAATCACCAATAAAATTGGATATATTTTCATAGGCTACTGAATTTATACTTTCATAAACTTTTTGCTGGTTCAACTGTTTTTCCCATTTTTCAATTTGATTGCCTTTTCTTGTGATTTGTCTTTCTTCTTATGGTATGATTCTGGATCGGAGTCCATTTGTTAATCACACATACTATAAATGTTTTCCTTCATGTAGTAGTTGTCTTTACTCTCTTTTTATTGTGTGTTTTTATGAGCAGAAGCTCTTTTTATAATATAGTCAAATTTATTCATATTTTATTTATGGTTAGGGTTTTTGGTACTTAGAAAAATCTTTTTTACCCTTTCTTACCAATGCTTCTAATTTTAATTTTTCTTTTTCTGTGCATCTATCACCAGCTAAACCCTTTGCTGATTGACATATTCTTTTTCCAGAGATGGTAATATATTTAGGTTGTAATCAAGTCTTGCTTAGTGGGAGCAATTCTGTCACTTTAATATGTGTTGTATAATTCTTGTACATGATTTTTCCAGCTTAACTTGGAAGCTAGTCTATATTTGCTCATTTTCATCTTCTTAGGAGATTTGTTATGGTGGGCCTTAACTATCCAGTGTGTATGGATAAAAGAGGGTTTCCTTTGAAACTGGTTTGCTCTGATAGTACTTGTAGTTAAAGAATCTCCCAGACTGATTTCAGAGTTGATCATACTTTATATTAGTTAGATATTTGACTACATGAAAAAGTTTACTGTTTATCAAATATTTTACATATGATATTTCAGTGAATTAATTAGTGAAAGCTATAAATATATATAACTATGATAATTTTATTGCAGACTCTCAGACTCATTAAATTACATAATAAAGGGGAAGCTAGGAAGTAAAGTGCTGAAATAGGAACTCTAGTCTGATTTTTTTTCAGTTCTTCCCTTAAATAAAGTTTTAAACTTTGGAGTGACAAATTCACTTATTTTAAATTATATCACCAATTTTAAGATAAATAAAAGAGCCATGCCATTTAAACTATGTCCAGATTTCTCCTTATGAGCATTCTTTCTTTATCCAGATTCATGTAGAGTTATTCACTTTTATGATCCTTTTGAAAATTATTTCTGTTGTTTTACATGTTAGTTAAATGCAATGTATTTTCTTTCTCTTTGGGAAGTTTGGGATGAGATGCAGGAAGCCTTTGTGTGATAAAACCTGCTTAAGCAAATGGATTTTATTTCCTTCTTCTTTTCTTTTCTTTCTTTTCTTTCTTTTTTTTTGGGGGGGGGGGAGACACAGTCTTGCTCTGTTGCCCAGACTGGAGTGCAGTGGTACAATCTCGGCTCACTGCAACCTCCACTTCCCAGGATCAAGCCATTCTCATGCCTTAGCCTCTGGAGTAGCTGGGATTACAGGTGTGTAACACCATGCCTAGCTAATTTTTTTTTTTTTTTTTTTTTTTTTTTAATTTTTTGAGACCGAGTCTTGCTCTGTTGCCAGGCTGGGGCGTAGTGGCGCAGTCCTGGCTCACTGCAACCTCCGCCTCCTGGGTTCAAGCGATTCTTCCGCCTCAGCCTCCCGAGTAGCTGGGACTACAGGCTCGCACCACCAGCCCCGCTAATTTTTCTATTTTTAGTAGAGAGGGAGTTTCACCAAGTTGGCCAGGTTGATCTTGACCTCTTGACTTCGCGATCCACCCACCTCAGCCTCCCAAAGTGCTGGGATTACAGGCGTGAGCCACCGCACCCAGCCAATTTTTGTATTTTTAATAGAGACAGGGTTTTGTCATGTTGGTCAAGGTGGTCTCAAATTCCTGACTTCAGGTGATCCGCACCGCTTGGCCTCCAAAAGTACTGGAATTACAAGAGTGAGCCACCACATCCAGCCTCTTGTTTGCCTTTTAGTGTGTGTATTAGATGAGTGAAATAAAGGGAGTATGGGCAAGAAAAAGAAAAATTATTCAATTCAGGAAGTTAATTTATTATTTGTCTACAATACCATTTGACTATGGCTGCTTTTTAAAAAAATTCTAGTTAAGCTTATACAGTTTCAGAAAATATAAATGGCAGTGCTTTAAAATCTTAAAATCAGATTTATATATTTGTAATGGGCAATGTATAACTTTCTGCCTCAGAAGTTATTTTTAAAGAGTAGATTCAATGATTCTGAATTTTTATAGCTCCAGACTAATGCTGAAGATACATAGTTATCTGTGAGTTTAAGGATGGGATAGGGAAGTAGAAATAGTGGGCATACTGATCTTTTGACCCTATTTGCAAAAAGAGATGAAATATCATAATAAGCAGATCATATTTTAAGCAAAAAATATTTAAAAATGCAATGTCTAGATTAATATAGCAGTTGTGGATTAAAATGCTCACAGTTGTGCAGTTGTGCGATTTTCCTAATTCCCTTTGCCTTGTAGCATAGGAACATGGACAACTTATCATGTAATTCTTTAAAATTATAGTATTTGTGTAATAATACATTGTAAAGAAAATTTGGGTATTTGAAATAGCATCTAACATGTCAGACTAATCTTAATCACGAAGTTGTAAGCCATCATTTACATATGTTTCTATCCATAGTTTATTTTTAGTATTATTTCTCATGTTGAAAAACTTCAGGAGTTCCTAGATTTGAAATTCTAGTATAAATACATTTCTTTAAAATTTTTCTTTTGTCTTTAATTATAATCACATCTTTTTTAGAAGAAGAGCAATAGAGAGGGTAGCTTTTATCTGTCAGATCCTCCACTGAGTTATACCATATCATACTTTCAGGACATATATTTGTTGTCCAAATATATGTCTTACTAGTTGATATAGATTGAAGTCATAGTAAATCTTTATCATTCTTCTGGGTGTTGGAAGGGGTTCTCTTAAAATCATGCTTTTCAATTTACTTGAAGTCTCTTTGGCTCCATCTCCTGCTGTTACATTAGCAAAAGTCCATAGAGAGTAGAATTTCTCAAAATATAGACAGTTTTTAAAATTCAGAACATGAGCCCTGCAGGCATTTCTTTTCATTTTTACTTAGCTTGGGATATTTAGCTGCACCTTTGACTTTAATATGCTTCTTACAGAGCCTGAACACAGAATATGTTTCCTCCTGCTTTAAGATACAGATGGCAAAAATCCTTAGTCTGCCAAGGAATTTTATTTGCTTTTAAATCCTAACAGTCTCATTATATGACTTTGTTGTAATAAGATTTTAATAGTGCAAATAAGGGTCAAGGCTTCTTTGTTGATGAAATATTAAATCACCCTTTGGCTTTCTTGTATCTGACAGTTATTTTCTATTTCATCTTTAAAAGCGGAAGTCCATGAGCTTTTCATCCAGTGATGTAGTTGGATTTTATTCATGTTCAGACTCATTGAAACCTGCCAACCATATAAAAACAGTTGCCAATATGGGAGAAGTCTTCCTTGTGTTGTGATAGAAAGGATTTCACTGTTTAAAAGTAAACTTAAAATAAAAATGTGTTCCCCTCACTAAAAGAGGAGCATGTGCCTGCTTGTCCCAGGTGGCTTTCTTTAAGAATGAGAAACAGAGTAGACTCATTTGATAACATCTTCAGTTGTTTTTCAGATTGTGTGTATGTGTACACATACATACATTATATTTATATACACATACACCAATACCCCCCATATATGTATATATATGATGTTTGGCCTTAGAAATAAGCCCCAATTCAATGTCAACTTTGAATGGGTTACAAACATACTTTGACTTGATTTTTAACCAACTTGAAATGCAAAGAAAACTTTTTGTTTTTCTTAAGTCTTCTGTTTTTTGACTTGTAGTTGTGATTTATGTGTCTGGATTTTAAAATATTTAAAATGAGCTGAATTTTGAGTCAGTGAATTTCTCTTGATGTTATGCTTAGTATGGTTTTGCTCTACTACCTGAGTTATTTTTTGTAGGTGGAATTCTTACCTATCTAATCATCTGTAGCAGCAACTATAGGATCACAGTTAAAATAAAAAGTCCTATTGACTTTGCCTTCATGATACTTCCCTATCACTTCCATCCCTTCCATTCATTCTGTCACTGCTCTAATTCACGTCCTCAGTTCCTTAAATCAAACTTTTGCAAGTTTCTATTTAGCCATTTTGCTTTCCAATTTCTCTCCATTCCAGTTCATTCTAAACATTACTTTCAAAATTATCATTTTTCAGAAATATAGTCTTATCACGCTTTTACCTACTACAGAACCTCCTGTGTCTACTCCCCTTGCATTTGGAGTAAGTTTCAAATTTCTTAGGAACTGCTTGGTTCAATACAGTGGCCACTAGCCATATGCAGCTATTTAAATTTAAATATAAACTTAATTAAAAGTAAATAAAAGAAATTGAGTTCCTTAATCACAGTAGCCTAGTTATTAATACTCAAAAGGCACATGTGGCTAGAGATTACTGAACTGCACAGCACTGTTCTAAGATATTTCTCTCATCACTAAAGTTTCTATTGGACAACCCTACGTAGAATGTTATGACAACCTTTCCAACTTATTTTTAACCATGTTCCACCTTATTTTTCCAGTCTCATTGTCTTCTACACAGTGTTAACATACCTCTGTGATCCAGTCATATGGGTCTACTTATTGTTGAAAATGTCAGTCATTCAATCAACAGACTTCACTGAGTACCTTCTATATGCTAAGCACCAATCTATTGGAAGCACCACTGTGAATTGAAAACAAAACAAATCAAAAGCAAACTTCTGTCATGGAGTTTATATCAGTGGGAATTATAAATATCCAAAATGATTAAAATGTAAAATATCTTGTGGCAAACTGTGCTAGAAAGAAAAATAAAATCTAGTAATGTGTAGAGAATGTTGAGTAGGTGGTTAGATGGAGTTGTCTGGAAAGGCCTTTTTGATGAAGGCATATTTCAGCAGAGGCCTGAGTAAAATGAGGAAATGAAACATACAGCTCTATGGGGTAAGTGTAAGCTATTCATTCTACTGCCTTTAAGCTTTTTGCTTCTCATAGCTTTGTGGAAATATTAATAAAGGTCATAGCGTTATTAAGTGGTAGCCTCTTATGCTGCTCTAAAGATTTTTGGTTTCAAGCCAAAATGTAATCAGAATCACAGACTATTTAAGCTAGAGGCATCTATAGTAATCATCTAATCCATTCTGTAATTTTAAAAAGGATGTACCTACGATTTAGATAGGGTAATTGATTTGTTTTAAGTAACAAAGTGAAATCATGGTAAATGGCAATTAGAACCCTGGTCTCCTTGCTCTTAGTATTTTCTGAATAGGACTGAGTTTTCTGAATAAAGAGATCCAGATGGAGATGACATCTTGAATCTCTTAAGATTTTTTAAAAATGTAATATTTATTTAATACTTTGATTTTCTTCAGAAACTTGTTGATGTTGATATTCAAAAGAACCATTTGTCTTTCTCTTTACACTGAGAGTCCATATGGTCATTTAGAAGACATATTTACAATGAAATACACATGTGGTTATCTTTTAAATTTTACTTTCCCAATATTATAAAACATTTTTCGCATTATAAACATGATACACACATGTTTATATGCATGTGCATGGTGGGTATATGTGTATCTGTTATAACTCAAATATCAATTTTATATTCTGCCTTTGTATTCACAGAGTGTATTCACAAAACTCTAAAATTTCTTTGTGTGTAGTCGTAAATAGCATAAAGTCATGACTTTTAATTGAATTATGGCTTTATTCCCCCAATGGAATCCTGAGGCATTGCTTTAAGAACTCACAGAAGGTGGCCTTATGATATGTTTTCTAGAAGATCTTAAGAAGTCTTAAAAGTATTCTATGTTAAGTGAGGGCTCAGATTCCTCTCTTTTGTGGGGTGCAAGTTCATGACACATTCCTCAAGGTTAATAGCTTAGTAGTATAATTTTATTGCAGTCACTATATTGTCAAGGCATAGTAATCTTATACGGTACATCTTTATTGAATAATTCTAAAAACATTTCGAGCACCTAACTTCAGCTGTTGAGAATAGATACAAAATTATACATTATGCTCTATAATTTTAGGAAAAGAGATTATTTTCTTGCTATATTAATAAAGCTTTATTTTACATATATCATTTCTGTATAATAAACACCCATTTCTCTTTCATATGTCCATGATTCAATGTCTTAAAAGAATAAAATATTTCTTTTGAAAATATACAGAATGATTTGTCAAAACTTCTAAAATACATTGTATGGTTCCAGAATCTGCTTTTCATGTTTTTCTTTTGGGTGTGGTATGTTCCTGGTCCATTCAGCGTTTGTGCCTTAATTGTAGTATATCCGTAAGGAAATTGAGTATCAGTAGACTATTTATTGCAGTTGAAGATATAGCAAAATATATATAATTAAGTTTCTAGGAGGGAAATACGTATAAGTGAATGATAACACAGTGTCAGTGTAAAACAGTCTTTTACTAAGGAAAATATATACCATTATTTACACCAAAAGTAATCGGTGACGATTTTGCCCACAGGTAAAATACATTGGAGTGTCCTAATTTTGTATCATGTGTCCTTTCTGCCATTCTCAGGCTAATGGCAATCTTAATGGCAAGCCTGATTGTACTTTTAAGCTCCAGAGGAATAAAATATATATAATTTAAAAGGAAAATGTTTATTTTTGCAAGCAGAAGAATAACAACAGAATGCCAAAATTAGCCAGTTTTAGAATGAGCTCTCATATTACGGAGTTTACGAACAAATCATGTATTATATAAGAAAAGAAAAATCAATCATATACCAAAGTAGTGCTTTCAAAAAGTATTTTAGTTTTCTTATAGCGAAGTAGAAAAATGAAAAATACATGAACTCTTTCTTTAATCTATGTTTTTTAAGAATTTTAAAAATGTTTCCTATGGAAACTAAAGAGAAAAGAAAGTGAAAAGTGTTTTTTAAAAATGGAGAGACCATGGGAAAATATAGGCAAATGAAGGAGTACAAATAGAAAATATAATTATATTGAATAGCAGAAAAGAAAATAGTGCAAAACAGCCTCTCTATTCTTTTGTTCTTGGGATTAAAGCTTTTATTCCTGGTGATTGGTGGAATCCTTTTGGTTACTAAGCTCCCTTGAACAAAATCTAAAATCAAATTAAGTCAAATTCTGTGCTATTATAAACCATCTCATCCCAAAACGGGACTTCAGTATATTTTTCTTAATATCAAAGAAATTATATGGGTGAGGTAATTCTCAAAGCACCACATAAAGTTAGGTATTTCTTTAGAAGAAACAAAATATATGTTCTTTTTCACATTTGTGTTTGATTTTGATTATAAAATTTGACAGAAGAACCAAGGAAAGAGAAAAGAGAAACCCCTAGAGACTTTGTATTTTCCTAGCTGACAAAAAAAGCATCACTTTTAGCAATTTTTCTTTCTCTATTTACTTTTTATAAGGTCTGACTGAAACCAGACAAGAAAAGAATATTACATTCTGTTTTTGGCTTTTTATAGGATTTTTCTTTTCTTTTCTTTCTTTTTTTTTTTTTTTTTTTTTTTTTTTTTTCAGCTAAAAGAAAGATTTGAAGTACCTTTATAAGGTTATTTCTAAGGTAATTTTTCTTTTATTTTTCAATAGCAATTTTTTCGAGAATCAAAATCAATATCTAGTCCATATTTACTGAATATTAAGTTCTCAGTGGTGAAATAGGCACAAAGTTAGCCTTGTAGACAGTGACTGAAAAATGTGGGGATGAGGAAAGGAAAGATTTGAAACACGAATATTTCAGGCCTAAGCTGTGGGCCTTGGTTTTTGATGATGAGAGTTAGAGACAAGAGAAATCAATTGTATTATGACTGTGAACAACACACACCTTGCTTTGCTTTTGTGTCTGCCTACATGCTTATAGTCCTAAAAATTTATGGAACGGGCAGAAAGAAAAAAGTAAGTCTTCTTTTAATATAATAAATCCTATTGCCATCACAGAAGAAAATGTGTTACCTGTGATAGCAGCTTAACAGTCACAAAGTTTTCATCTTAACAGTGACAATCCACAGATTCAGATTTTATTACTCCAGGGAGCCATTTGGATAGCTACTATGGAGGGTGCAGAAGTAAAGAATGTAATAATGCTATTAGTGTTCTAGTGAATACTATGCTTAAATGATGCTCAAATTAAAGTGTTTGACTAACAGAACTCTTCCTTGAATTCCAGGTAGCCATGATCTTTGCATATACTTTTTGTGATATGCAGTATCCTATAATTTTAGGGTATGCAGTATCCTATGGTGTTATTTTCACTGAATAATATGTTTATATATAAAATTCACCCATGTTGTTGCATGTGGCTTTGGATTTTCCCCTTTTATGCTGTATAGTATTCCATTATATGCTTATATCACAATTTATTAATCCATTTGACTGAGTATTTGGTTGTTTGATGGCAGGTATTAATAGTGCTGCTATGATCATTTCTACATATTTTCTAGTATACATTCACAAACATTAATATATATATGAAGCAGAACCATTGAGTCAAATGTATGCATTTGAAAGTTATTATAGCAATCTATGCTTTCATCCACTTTTTTTTTTTTTTGAAATGGAATCTCGTACTGTCACCAGGCTGGAGTGCAGTGGCTAGATCTTGGCTCACTGCAACCTCCACCTCCTGCTCCCAAGTGATTCTCTTGCCTCAGCCTCCTGAGTAGCTGGGATTACAGGTGCACATCATCATGCCCAGCTAATTTTTGTATTTTTAGTAGAGAGGAGGTTTCACCATGTTGGCAGGATGATCTCAATCTCTTGATCTCATGATTCGCCCACCTTGACCTCCCAAAGTGCTGGGATTACAGGCATGAGCCAGTGCCCCTGGCCCTCATCTGCAGTTGTAATGATTCTGGGTGCTCCATACAGTAAGAATCAACTGATGTTTTCAGGCTTTATATTGTTGCAAACTGGTGGTTGTTTAGTGGTATTGTGACTTTAGCTTGTCATTTCTTGCTTACTAATAAGCTTGAACACCATTTGTGTTTATAGGGCATTTAAATTTTCTCTTTTCTTAGATTCTCTTCAAGTCTTTTGACCATTTAAAAAAATGTTTACCGCGGTTTTCTTACTGATTTTTTTGGAGTTAATTTCATATTCCACTTATAAATCCTTTGTCAGTGTTATGTGCTGCAATTATCTTTTTCTGTGCTGTGACATCCTTTCACTTTCCTCATCTTTTATTGGTGAACACTTTAAAGAAAAAATCAAACTTATTTTAAAGCACTTCTGGTGTTTTGTTTAATTTTCCCCCCCAAGAGTATAAAGATACCATCCTGTTTTACTGTTATCCTCTTAAGCCTTTGCAGAGTTTTCTGTTTGCTTTTGCTTTTTATTGTTTTTTAACATATACGTCTGTAATCTACTTGGTGTTATTTTTGCTTGGTATAATTGGTTTTGTCCAGTTTAATTTTTTTTTTTTTTACGCAGATACCTAATTATCCTATTTCTTGAGAAGTCTGATATTTCTGTATAATTCTTTTCTGACAAATCTACATTGCTTCTTTTTCGTAAGTAAAATATCTATAATGCATGTGTCTGGGTTTAAGCTCTCCATTCTGTTTCCTTGTTCCATTCTCTGTCTTTGTGTCAGTACCAAATTGTCCTAATTATTGTGTTTTTATAACAAGCCTGAATATCTTACAGAGTACTTACTTTAATCCTGTGATTATTTTAAAAGATCTTGACCTTTGATTTCCCCATTAATATTTCAATTAACTGGTCAAATTCTACACATATACCCTAATAAAAGTTTGGTTTATGGTTATATTAAATTAGTCTACAAATTAGAAAGAGAATTTATGTCTCTGCAGTATTGACTTTTCCAATCCATGTAATACTATATGTCTGGATGTATTTAATTCTTTTAAATTCATCGATACAATTTTTTTAAAATCTTGCATATTTGTGGATTTATTACTGATAACTTGAAAATCTTAATGAAATTCAAAATTATTTTCATTGGTTTATTATTGGTACATATACTACAGCATTGCTAAATTCTTGCTAATTCAAATAATTTATTCCTTACTGGGATTTAATTGATATATAGTCTTATTATCTGTCTTAAAATTTGTATAAATTTTATTTTTTCCTCTTGCCTTACGACACTGATGGCAGATTCCAGCAAAGTGTTCATTAGAATACATATTTTCTGATTCTGAATCTTGTTCCCAATCTCAAAGGGAAAACTTTCAAAATTAAATATATTTTTGTAAAGCTCTTTAGATCTTCTAACTCTAAGGAATTTCTCCCTTAGAGTCTGGTTACATTTTTATAATGAATTAATATTGAGTACTATGATGCTTTGTATTGAAAATTCCATATTATTAAAAAAAATCTTAAGATGGAAAAATATAAATATAGATTTACTAATGTTAAGACAACTTTTTTCGGCATAAATCTAACTTAGACATGCTATATTATTCTTTTATGTAATTCAGCAAATTTATTAATGCTTATAAAATTATTAAAATATTAGTAAGGTTTAAAAACTGCTAAGTATTTTGTTACATGGGTTCACAGGTGAGATAAAACTATACCTTTTCTTTTTGTTTTTGTCCTTGTCAGGTTGTGGTATAGAAGGTCTGTATCCTCTTTTTCAGTTCTCTTAAATTATTTATATGTATTTAAGTTGTTTTGAGATTTTGATAAAAATCTCTAATAAAGACATTCAAGCCTGTTGTCTTATTTCCAGGAAGATTTTTTTTTAATTTAATATAATTATTTAATTAATTGTTTTAATTACTTGACTCAAATAGAGATAAATGTTAATGGTATGGGAAATTTAGATTTTTCATGTTTGTGAAATAGTTTTGTGCACATGTAATTGTCTAAGGATTTGTCCATTTTTGGTAAAATTTCAAATAAATATATATATATATATATATATATATATATATATATATATATATTTTTTTTTTTTTTTTGAGACAGAGTTTCGCTCTTGTTACCCAGGCTGGAGTGCAATGGCACAATCTCAGCTCACCGCAACCTCGGCCTCCTGGGTTCAAGCAATTCTCCTGCCTCAGCCTCCCAAGTAGCTGGGATTACAGGTGTGCACCACCACACTTGGCTGATTTTTTTGTATGTTTAGTAGAGACGGGGTTTCACCATGTTGACCAGGATGGCCTCGATCTCTTGACCTCGTGATCCACCCGCCTCGGCCTCCACCACGCCCGGCCTATATTGGAATTTTTATTCATAATTAACTATCATTTTGTAATGTCTACAGGTCATCTGTCTTTTTTTTAAGAGAAAAATAATATCCAAAGAAGTCCCGCCACCCAGAAGACTTTTCCATTCTGTGTCGCATTTGCCAGAATTTCTTCTTACAAGCCCTAAATCAATTATGGTTAAGCGTAATGTAATTACCTTGATTCGTTTTTAGGTGATGAAGTTTTTCTTCCTTTTTGATGACTTTTCTATTGAAGTGTGAACCCTTGAACAACTAAGCCAGCAATAAAGAATGGAGGTTAGGACTGGATTTAGCTGGACAATCAACATTGTCTAACATAGAAAGAAAAGAAAAAGGAGGAAAAAAGTGAGTTAGTTTATTTGTTCCTTAAACTGATTGGAGTTGGGATCCCAACCCCTTGTAGATGGAAATGTCCTGATTACTTTTCCTGATTGCTTGCAAAATAGTGGTTCTTTATTTTTTGTTTTGGTTATAATCTATATCTGAGGGATGATTTTAGTTTTTAAGCCCAGTTGGGATGCTGTAGAATCAGTGGAGAATGAGCATGCAGTATTTTAAGGAATAATGTCATATCTTTACCTGAGCCAGTTTGAAAGTGTACTGGGACTAGGATGAGACACTTGCTTTGTTACATTAGCATTGACGATTGTTAGTGGCTATGACAAAGAGGCAAAAACAATGGTTAAGAGAAGATTGTAATTTATTTTTCTAAGTCTGTAGTGTGTGTATAATGTTGCTTAATTTCATAGGAAGATAAAAGAGAATGTGATCTTGAGAGCCCAGATTGGAAGTAGGAAACATCACTTTTGTATGCATACCATTGAAACTATTTATTTAAATGGCTATATCTAACCTCAAGAGACACATGCAGTGTGGTTGGACGTGGCCGTAGTACTTCTATTATTGAAAACAGCAGAATTTATTTTTTGACAAACAATTCGTAGTCTCAGCTCTACTGCCAGTCCTTGTTTAAAGTTAGTTTGTATATCAGAAAATGAAAAAAAATAATGAATTCTTAGAACTGAATTTTGCAATACTTCTAGCAGTTTTCTATGGCTCTAAAGAGTTATAATATGATATGCTTATAAGTAGAACAATGTTTCACAGTTAAAAATACCAAAACTCTTACCACTTGTATGTCTTAGTAAATATGTCATTTTGCAATGTATAAATCATTATGTTTCCAATTTGCTTTCAAGTCTAGTATGTACTCTTGGTTCTGATGTGAATACCAGCCATTTCATCACTAGGTTGTCTCCATGTGGTGACAGTAGCAAGGTTTTCAATACTCAGGAAACTTTTATTTATTGGTGGAATAGTTCTTCACAAATGATAAGTCAGTTGAGAGTTTTTAGGTGGTTGTTGTTCTTGTTTATTATTTCTGATCTCTATTTTCACGGATGTATTATTGTGTTCTAATGAGGTAAGACTAATCTGACAGAATATGAATAAAATAGAAACTAGATAAAAGACATTATAAAAGTAAAAATACCTTGCAGAAAAGGAAACATAAATATTTAATATGTTCATTTGTATTCTGTAAAGTACATCTAAAGAAAGTACTCTCTAAGTTTCTTTGTAGATTTTGCACTGGGTGAAACACTGTTGGCATACAAAATTGTTAAATGAAAACAACAAAAATCAACACTGTGTCATCATATTCTCTTCTCATTGTTATCAAAGCACCATACTGATTTTAATGCTTTACTCTTTTAGATATATTCATCGCCAAATTAGGCTCAAATTTTGGGTATACTGCAACAATGGGAATTCTGTTTTCTTCACTTAACCTAATCCAATATGGTTCTTAGAAGATGTTTGTTTCAACAAAATATTATATGATAATTTTTGCCTAATTTTTTTCACCTCTTTCTTGAAATATTAATCATGAGTTAAAAAAAAGGTTCATTATCCTCTCTCTTAGTCTTCTTGTAATTTTCTTTTTAATAGGAAGATGAGGGTATTGAGTTTACTCCTAGTGTTTACAAATCTTACAAGAAATTACCACAATTGCTAACTTAGTAAATAAAACCAAGATAAATTCTTTATTGGTAGTTATTCATTTATTTTAATAGATTTTAATTTTTTGAGCAGTTTAAGGTTTATGGAAAAACTGAGTAGAAAGTACAGAGATTTTATTTGCAGTTATTTATTTATGTTAATAAACTTTAATTTTTGAGCAGTTTTAGATTTGCAGCAAAATGGAGTGGAAAGTACAGAGATTTCCTTTGTACTTCCTGCACCCACACATGTGTGGCCTCCCCATTATCAATATTGTCCAAGGAAGTTTTAATGATTGATGAACTTACAGTGACATCGTGATCATCTGTAGCCCATAATTGACAGTAGGGTTTATACTTGATTTTGTGTATTCTGTGGGCTTGGATAGATTTATAATGGCATATATCCACCATTACAGTATTATACAGGGAAGTTCCACTGCCCTAAACATCCTCTGTACTCTGCCTGTTCATCTTCTGCCTGCCTAGTAACCCTTGCTAGCTACTGATCTTTTTACTGTCTCCGTAGTTTTGCTTTTTTCCAGAAAGTCAAATAATTAGGATTAAAGAGTAAATAGCCTTTTTAGATGGGTTTATTTTACTACTTAGTAAATGTTTCCATCATTTTTTAAGGCTTAATAGTTCATTTCTTTTTAGTACACAATAGCACTGCTTTGCCTATATGAGCTACCACTTACTCATCACCTACTGACTGAAGTCTTGGTTGCTTCTAAGTTCTGGCAATCATGAACAAAGCTAATATAAGCACCTTCATGTATATTTTTGTGTGGACATAAGGTTTTAAACTTTTTTTGTATAAATACCAAGGGAGCATGATTTCTGGATTGTGTGGTAAGAGTGTGTTTAGTTTTATGAGAAACCACCAAACTGTTTTTTCAAAGTGGTGTATCATTTTGTATTCATAATAGCAATTAATGAGAGTTTCTGTTATTCCATGTAATAAACAGCATTTAGTGTTTTTAGTGTTCTGGATTGCGGTCATTCTAATAGGTGTGTGGCATCTCCTAAGTAGTGGTATTGCATTGCTGTTTTTGTGGATTTATTTAGAGATATGTAGTTTATAGACTTACTTGTGAGCATTTCTACAAAACAATGAAAAAATTAACCAAGATTATATATTCTCTGTCCTAGTTTTGTTTGAATTGAGCATTTTGTGTTGTCTATTATATTGTAAAATTATTACAGTTAACCATATTTGTTTCAAATCAACTTAACTCTTAGTTTGATTCTTGGATATCTGGATTAGTAAAATAGTCCTTGAGTTATCAAGCCATAAACCAATATGCCCACTCTTCAGAATAATAGTGTTAGAAATATTTATAAAATTGTTAACCTAAGGGTAGTCATATTCAATAATGACAAACTTTTTATAAAATTAAACATCTGTATTATTTTGTTTTGGTTTTGTACTCTGCTGCAAAGATGAGACTGGGTAATATATCAACAAAGGAGGTTTAATTGACTCAGTTCCACATGGTTGGAGAGGCCTCAGGAAGTTTACAGTCATGGCTGAAGGCAAGGAGGAAGCAAGGCACATATTACATAGTGTCAGGAGAGAAAGAGTGCAGAAGTGTGTGCCACACTGGTTTTTGTTTTGTTTTGTTTTGTTTTGTTTTTCTTTTTGAGATGGATTCTCACTGTGTCATCCAGGCTGGAGTGCAGTGTCATGATCTCAGCTCACTGCAACTTCCACCTCCCAGGTTCAAGAAATTTTCCTGCCTCAGCCTCCCAAGTAGCTGGGTAATAGGCATGCACCACAATACCTGGCTAATTTTTGTATTTTTAGAAGAGACAGGGTTTTATTATGTTGACCAGGCTGGTCTTGAACTCCTGACCTCGTGATCCACCCAGGTTGGCCTCCCAAAGTGCTGGAATTACAGGTATGAGCCACAGCCACCAGAGCTCCTGAGAACTTACTATCACCAGAGAACAGCATGGGGGGAACCATCCCCATGATCCAAACACCTCCTATCAGTACCCTCCCTCAACATGTGGGAATTGCAGTTGGAGATGAGATTTGAGTGGGGACACAGAGCCAAACCATATCAGATATCAAATGTTCAAACATTTCTTGCCATCATGTAGTATTTTCTGACATAAACTTTTGAAACAAACTGTTTTTGGCTCAATTAATCCTAGAGAACATTCATTTTAAACACTAAAAACAAGTGTTTTCTTATTACTCTTTATTCTTTAGGATGATCAACCTAACATTTGTACTTAAAGTTCTAATCAGCCTGCAAAGCTTAATTTTTTCCTCCTCTTTTACTTTCCCAACCTCCTCCTCTTCGTTGTCATTGACTCTCTTTGGCAGTAGTAATTGCAGTGAGAAAACAGCCATGACAGCCCAGTTTAATAAAAATGATGTATTTAATTAACACTTGATCACTTTTGTAAAAAAAAATATTACTTACACTACCTTTCACCTCCATTTTATATTTTTATCACCTACATTCATAGCTATCTTAACTAGTAACATATTTGCACCCTTTACTCATACCAACTCTCAACAGACAAGTATAATAATCGGATGACTATTTATATTATCCCTTTTCTTATACTAGTTATTTTAGCATTAAGAAATATGAAGCCTATACACTTAATTCACAGTAAGTTTCAGCATGGGTCCTCACACTTTTTTGGTTTGAAATTACATTATTAGACGTTATTGAGACCAACCCCAAATACTTTTGAAGACTTGTTTTTCTGCCTTTTATCTAGCGGCATTTACTATATTAGAAATTGAAACAAACATTTCCAAAATACTTTACTGCATATTAACATAAATATTATGGAAAATAATGTTAATTTTGAAACACAAAAGTGAGAAAAGTGGCATTATTTTACATCTATTCAAATTTCTTTAATGTCTGCTTTAATAGGAGATACAAGAATTTCTATATCTGCATCTGCATCTATCTGTTGTGATGTCATATGTCATGTAGGCTTTAGAAACTTCGCCTGCATTATTGCGTGACAAAAACAGTGTAAAAAGCAAATAATGCCACATTATAAAAAAAATACTTCCAACTTTGTGGATCCCTTGAAAAAGTGTTGGAATCTCTTGGAGTCCTTTGACCACACGATGAGAGCCACTGCTATTGAAAAATATTGTCCTGCTTATTCAATACATTTTGTTTTTCTCTCAGCTTCACATCTCTTATGACCAGTTGCTTGTGAATTTTTATATTCCAGTACTAGACTAATAGATTTCTGATGATACCTAGGTCAAAGTATGGTGTTAAAGATATCTCTAACTTTGCATGTGTTATTCCTCATGCTAAGGAAGCTTTTACTAATCTTCCAAACATTACTCAGATGTCACTTTCCCTGTGATACATTAATCACTTCCTTATCATTTTCTTTTTATGTACTTTGCCAGTACTTTTATTATTTCACAACCAATCAGGTATTCATTACACTCTGCAAGACAAGATGTATTGAAAATATTACTTTTTATTTTCCTTTAAATAAAGTTGATTTTTACTATTGTACTCTACCTTTCTAAATTCACAGAAAATCATATCTCCAGTGTGGTAGGTTCTCCTTCCCCAACCTAATGTCCATTCAGCATCTGAGGTGCCTGATTTGTGTCCAGAGAATGGGACAGGAGTTTCTGATGACTGGTGATGATCCATACTGACATTCTCTCTACCTGTGCTTATAGTGGTCTATTTAACTAACACTTTTTAGCTGCTCCCATGCCATGCTTGAGGTGTCAGTTCTGTCTTGTGCCTGGTGACTCAGATCACGGCCATTTTTCTTTGAGGTCTTGAAGCATGTCCCATTAATGTTTGAGACTGTACCTTGGGGCCCCATCAAAGTATTGTTTAAGGGAAATTCTACTTGCTTCCTACTTTTCCAAGACCCTTATTATCTTGCCACAAAAATTATTATAAGCTCAGTAGATTTACAAAACAAGTGTTCCGAATTCTTACAAGCTAATTTTAATTTATTTTTAGTTATATACCTATTCCAGGTACATGAGGCTTAAGGCTCACTACTTTCTTGATGAAGAGGCAGAGAAAAGGTAAAAAGCTGGGAGAGGGAAAAGAGCAATAATTAATATACTAAAGTTTATGTGGCCATACATATATTAGAGATGTTATTTTATTTGGTGAGTATTAACTTTGTATCCCTTTCCCCAAAATACATATATTCATGCATGGAGGGACACACATGCCAATACTAGATGGGAAATCCTGGTGTAGGTAGATTCTAGTACCAAGCATAATGACCAGCATTTATGCAATAGTACTATGTACATGTTTGTTAAAGTAATCTAGAAAAATATAACTAAGGTATTTCTAACTACAAATACATTGTTTATATCTGAATTCTCTTTCCTTTTTTTGTTTTTAAGAGATAGGTTCTCACTATGTCATCCAGGCTGTAGTGCAGTAGCTCTTAAGAGGTGCAATCATAGTGTATTAGCCTCGAACTCCTAGACTCAAGCATTGTCCTGCTTCAGCTCTTGGGTGTTGGGGATTACAGACATGTACTACCACATCAGCTTTGTCTCTTAATTCTCTTTGAAAAAGGATGTAAGCTATAACTTGTTCGTTATTATTTGAGTTGAGACATTGAAGGACTAAAAGACCACATATAAAATACTGATATCCTTCTTTAAGGATTTTAATAAACTAAAGTTTTAATATACTAAGAACATTTATTGAATATCAATTCAGTTCAGGCTCTTTATTGAGGTACTGATAGGAAGTATGCAATAGGTAGACAATATGTTTTCTGACCCAGAATTGTTTATAAAGTAAAATTACCTTGCCAGTGGTGGAAAATTATAGTGAACTAACATGCTGAAATATGTGCACTAATCTACTTGTCTACTGGAGTTTCTTCTGAGCATTAAATGAAATGATATTTTAAAATAGCTAGTACAGTATGTCAGGGCTGTTAGGTTCTGTTCAATAAATGGCAGCTATTTACTTTTTTTATTTCTCTCTGACTATAGCCCTTGTGGCTGTATAGCACAGCTAGCTATTGTGCAACTTGAGGAATACCAGTACCTGCTGCTGCCAGTAGTCTTTCATGGATTATCTCATAAAACTGTCCTAGATTTCAAAAATTTGTTCAAATTTAGGAAATGAGTTAATATTCCTAATTGTAAGTATCATTTTTAATTTTGATTTTTACCATAAAGATTTTGTATATGGCATTACTATAGAAAATAATTCATTTTACCTGATGATAAATCAAAACAAACTCATTGTGTTTATGTGCATGGTTACATTAAATATGTTATAAAGATCTCTTGTCTCTGAACTGGATCTAAATATGCTTTTCATTCTTAAATAGTTACAGGAATAGATGAGCTTTTCCTCTATTTTCTTTAAAAAAAAAAGGTAGTTCTTTCAATTCCGGGGTTTGTTCAGTGATCACTATCACTGAAATTCTAAGATGTATTTCACTTCTACACTCACTGTTAACTTGCCTAACTTAGTTCATCTAAGCTTGTGTGCAGGTCAACTTTGACAAGTAATTTAGAAGGTTGTCATATTTGATATGAAATCTTCTGCAATCACGGATTTTCCACTCTATTAATATTGTCAACTCAGCTGTCTTCTGACATTCTAAAATAAATGTGAGCTGTGATTACTATTATTCAAAAGACAGTTCACTCAACACCTCTGAATGAAAAATATTTTACTGGCTAGTGAAGAATGTTATTTCCAAAAAATTTAGTGGGATGATCATTAAAATTCCCACCAATGTAATTTAATTGGCATTTCCTTCGGATATACTTAAAGTTAAATATTGTGTTGTTCTTTCTTAGGCTAAATGCATACAGCAATATTTTTTTTAAATCTCAAGTCAAGAGGTTTTAGGCTGCCTTTGTTTGTTTCCATTTTAAATCAGCAAATAATTTCTCTAGAGGTTGCAATATAAATGTACCGTGGGAGGCAAGCCTCTTCCTACACCCTACCACTTGATGGAGTGGGAAATCTCTTGAATGAGTCTTTAAATTAAGCAGAGGCTCTTTTCTAGAATGAAAGGTTTCTGTCAATGCAGTGACAGGAAGTTTAACTCTTTGCAAGATAGTGAGTACAGCAATCTATTAATCAGCATAGAGTAATGATTAAAAGCAGATTCTTTATAGCTAGATGGTCTGAGTGTACAGTCCTGTCTCTACCACATGGGACCTTGATTAAGTTACTTTACCTCCCTATGCTTTTGTTTCCTCAATTGTGAAAGGGGAATAAAAATGAAGCAAACTCATCAAGTTGTTATGAGGCGCAAATGAATGAGTTTTCATTTCTTGTTTTAAAAACATTAGAAATTATGGCCAGAACACTCAGTAAACCCTAGATGAGCTAATAATTATATAAATACATGAAGTTATTTATTACTAAGATATGCCAAGTAGTGAGTTTAGAGAAACAAGAGAGGCAGACATGACTCTTGTTCTCAGGAAGATTACAGTCTGGACAGCAGGGAGTTGGTACACGTGAATAGACTGAGACGGGGAGAGTGCCACAAATATTTGCAAATCAGTAAACTCTAATGACCTATTTTCCTGCATCATTTGTGTTAATTCCATATTCCTTATTTACCTGGCCACTGCTAGGGCTTCATTTTTTCCATTATAAACAGTGAACTTATTCCATCACATACCCCTCACAAGACAACTGCCATCCATCTGTTCAGGAATGATGGTGTCCCCTGCTCATCTATACATATATTAATGCCTCAGAAAAGGAAGACTATTAGTCATTATTTCTTTTAATTTTTATGATTCTATGAATTATTATGCTCTTTATTGATTTGTCATCATCCATATTTTTCTAGTATGTAAATTTCTAGCATGTTAGGGTAAGTACTTCTCTGTCTTACTCTCTTTTAATTCTGCAGTGCCTAGGATAGATTCTAATATATGGAGGCACTTAGTAAGGAATACATGCAGGCATGTATGAATAAGCCTGTGTGATCCTGTGTAATTGTTAATGTTGGATAGATTTCCAGAAATTCAAATTGCTTTGTCAAAGTTAGGTACATTGTAATTTTATGATGTCCCACCTAATTATCCTTCAAATGGATTTTACTAATAGACATTTTCATCAAATATGTAGGAGAATGCACATTTCCATAAATTCTTACCAATACGTGACCTTAGTTGTAGTATCAGTCCATATGTGAAAAATATTTCTATTGATTTAATTTGTATATCTTTGTTGATTTATAAATTTGAGCAGTTACATATTTTATATGTATATATGTATACATATACATACACACACATTCACCCCCCCACACACACACACATATATATATACTGTCCCTTTATATTTCTTTCTCTGTAAATAGTTTGTTTACAAACTGCTCATTTTCTTATTTTAAAAAATTATTTATTTGTGAGAAGTCATTTTGTTCTAGGAATGCTATTTGTTATAAGTTGACTTGTACCTTACAACCTTTATAAAATCTTGTGTAGTATAGTATTTTATCTGTAGTTTCAATTGTATTTATGATATAGCATATCTTCATATTATTTAATAACAGCCTGTTTTTTTCTTCCAGTTCTTAATCATTCTGTCTATTTTCCTTGCCTGCCTGAATAGTTTGTACTCCTATACTCTTCTGAATAGGAATGACAATCACCAGCTACCTTGTCTTGTCTTTGATCTTAGAGGGAATGTCTTCATTATGTTTTTATCTGTGAGTTATTTGTTTTTGCATACTCTTTATCAAGTTTATGAAGTTAATTTATTTTTTTAATTTGCCAATAGATTTTTTTAAAGTTATGGATGGATGTTTAACTTTATCTCCATTTCTATTGAGAGAAATCACTGAGAGGAGCTTATGATTTCCTTTCATTAATATGCTGATGTGATGTGATATATTATATTAATTGATTTTTAAAAATAACCATACTTGCACTCGTGGAATGAACCCAACTTTGGCATAGCTATTTTATTATTATTGTTTTTTAACCTTGATTGACTTCAGTTTGTCTATGTTTTGCTTACAGTTTTTCTACCTAAATTTAACCATAAGTTTTGACTTAGTCTTTCTTGTGATGTTTTAATTAGTTTTTAATTTCAAGATTATGCTCATAAGTGACATTTTTTTACTTTTCTTTTAATTTCTTATTTTCTGTATATTACTACAACCATTAATTAATAATTATATGTATATGTGTATGTATATATATATGTATGTGATTTCAACAACTGTGAAAACATCCCCAAAATCGTAGAGAAAATAATTGTTTTAGTACTAGTTGTAAAATGGAATCTACATTTTCCACTGATGTAAAATGCCATTTTCTTACCATATATTAAGGACATATGCTTATGTGTTCTTTTCTGTTTCATTGATCATTTTTCATCAATAATATATTCTCTTAATAATGACTTTTTTAAAATTTATTTATTTATTTATTTATTTTAGACAAGAGTCTCGTTCTGTCGCCAGGTACCAGGCTGGAGTGCAGTGGCATAATTGCAAAATTTTGGCTCACTGCAACCTCCGCCTCCTGGGTTCAGGCAATTCTCCTGCCTCAGCCTCCCTAGTAGCTAGGACTACAGATGTGCACCACCACGCCCAGCTAATTTTTGTATTTTTCAGTAGAGATGGGGTTTCACCATATTGACCAGGATTGTCTCGATCTCTTGACCTCATGATCCACCCACCTCAGCCTCCCAAAGTGCTGGAATTACAGGCGTGAGCCACCGCGCCTGACCTGATGTTTTAAAATAAAAACTCTTTATAACTAGCAGACCATGACCCCATCTCTAATATTTTGTTTGTCCAAGACTATCTTATGGATTAAATACTTATATAATACTTATATGTAAAGCCCTAAACTATAAAAACCCTGGAAGACAACCTAGGGAATACCATTTAGTACATAGACACGAGCAAATATTTCATGAAAAAGATGCCAAAAGCAATTGCAACAAAGGCAAAATTTGACAAATGAGATCTAATTATACTAAAGCACTTCTACACAGCAAAAGAAACTATCAAAAAAGGAAATAGAAAACCTTCAAAATGGGAGAAAGTTTTTGCAAACTGCATCTGACAAAGATCTAATATCCAGAATCTATAAGGAACTTAAACAAATTTACAAGGAAAAAACAAACAACTCCATTAAAAAAGAGGCCAAAGGACATGAATAGACGCTTTTCAAAAGAAGACATACATGCCGCCAACAATCATGAGAGAAAGCTCAGCATCATTGATGATTACATGCAGAAATGCTAATCAAAACCACAATGAGATAACATCTCGCACCAGTCAGAAGGGCTGGTCAAAAGAAGTCAGAATATAATAGATGCCGGCAAGGTTGTAGAGAAAAAGGAATGCCCATACACTCTTGGGAGTGTAAATTCTTTCAGCCATTCTGGAAGGCAGTGCAGTGATTCCTCAAAGACCTAAAGATAGAAATGCATTTGATCTAGCAAACCCAGACAGAACCCAATACTGGGTATATATGTAAAGGAATATAAATTGTTCTATTACAAAGACACATGCATCTATATGCACATTGAAGTACTGTTCAAAGTAGCAGGGACATGGAATCAACCTAAATGCCCATTAGTGATATAGTAGATAAAGAAAATGTGGTACATATACAGCATGGAATAATATGTGGTCATAAAAAAGAATGAGATCATGTCCTTTGCAGGGACATGGATAGAACTGAAGGCCATTACTCTTAGAAAACTAATGCAGGAACAGAAAACCAAATACTACTTGTTTGCACTTATAAGTAAGAGCTAAATGACCAGACCACATGGACATATAGAGGGAAACAATACACACAAGTGCCTTTCAGAAGGTGGAAGTTGAGAGAAGGGAGAGGATCAGGAAAAATAACTAATGTACACTAATCTGTACAACAAAGCCACATGACTGAAGTTTACCTATGTAACACATCTGCACATATACTCCTGAACTAAAAAGTTAAAATAAAAAAAAAAAAATTATCGGGACTGAGCATGGTGGCCCAGCCTATATTCCCAGCACTTTGGAAGGCCAAGACAAGAGAATTGCTTGAGCCCAATTGTTCAAAAAAGAGTATCTTGGCTATGTTTTTGGCATTTTGCTCTTTCAAAGGAAGCTTATTTGAATTAGAATTTCAGATAATCTATCCATTTCTTGGGAGAGAATTGACATCTTCATGATGGTGTGTTTCTCTTGGTTTTCCATGAATATAAATAATACTTTAATTAGGGATTTTTAACTCTCAATATTATCATATTCTGCATTATGGTTGTTTCTTCTTTTACTTTTAGCATTTCACACTGTGTGTTGCTATTTGTAATGCTATTTAAAATAAATTACCTAGCTGCTTCATGCTTGAAATGTATTTAGTTTTTGATAAGTCATGTTACTGAATGCTTACCACTTCTAGTAACTTACCTGAATATTTTTTAGTTTTCAAATCTGATAATTATATAAATTTTGAATAATTAGAATTTTGGTTTTTTTTCCAGTGATTTTCTTCTCCCCTTTTGTGTGACAGACCTCTGTAAGATTTTGAATAAAAGTTATGATAACAGGCATACTTGTATTTTATATTACTTTCAAATTAATGGTACTAACTGTTTCTCATTAAGAATAAGGTTTGCTTTTGGTGATTATATGAACGTCACTTTTATCAGTCTGTGTAAGTGCCTTTCTATTCCTAGTGCACTAAGTTTTCCCTTGTTAACAATATTAATATGTATCAATTTCAGCAAAGACCTTTTCTACATTTATTGGGATGAGTTTATATTTTTTCTTTTAATATATTAATGTACACTCATATTTGTAAAATAAACTCAACTTGCATTTCTTTATGCTACTCTTGGTTTAATGTGCTAATACTATTTTTAGGATTATTATATGTATGTTCATAAATGAGACACATTTAGTTTTTGTATCAATTTCAAAGTAAGGTATATATACTCTTTATTCTCTAAATTGGTCTATATATTGAAATATCTAATCCTTGAAAATCTGCTTGAATTGGCTTTAAAAAATTCTAGACCTGTTGATTTCTTGGATTTTTAAAAAATTACTATGCTAGTTTCTTTAAGTTATTATATTATGTGAGGCTTTCTTTTTCTCTTTAATAAGTTTGATATTTAAAAAGTATATATTCAATTTTATTAACTTTTCAAAACTGTTGACAAAAAATTTGTTTATTATGCAATTTGATTATATTCACTTCTCAATTATATCTTATGTACATGTCTTTCCATTCACCCAATATAGCTTTATTTTTTATTAGTCCAGCCAAAATGTATCTCTTTTAGTCATTTTTTTGTGTATGTTTGTTATAGTTTAATGAACATATGTTATATTCTTTCTTTTAGCAGGGAGCTATTAGAAAAGGAAATCTTAGAAAAACATTGACCAATGTACAGAAAAAATAAAAGTGAATAGAGAAAAATTAATAAATATATATGATTGGAAACACCTATTTTTAGATTTTAAAAACTATGAAATCAAATTGAAAAGAGACTTACATAATGGAGGTCGTAAAACTTCTCACATAATGTGAAAAAGCATTAAAATAATCAACAGATTCAGTGTATGATATTCCTACTTAAGCCTATTTTCTAATAAGTGTCCCCTGGTAATTTGAAATAATGATCTACTGAAAGGGGCAAAAGAGAAAAAACAAGTCAGATTCTAGAGTTTTGTCTGTGAAGGATCTTTGTGATTGGCTTATTATTACATGACATTAGTTTGAAAGAAATACATCCAAAGTCTAATAAGTTTCTGAGGAAATTATTTTGTCAAAGAAATCCTGAGCTAGGAAAAAATACACTCAAAGCAAACCCCAGGCCCCCACATTTTCATAAGAAACAACTAGTGTAAGATAGATGGACCCCAAGGGTAAAGAACTAGCAAGTGTTTCCCAGGGAGCAGAACCTGAGGTCAAGGAGAACAATCAACAAGGAAGTAATTTTTGGCCAGGAATGTGGGTCTCATTAAGGAACTTTCCCTACAGTAGGACAAATCATGTGTGTCTCAGTAGGCATGCTTTGTAAGACCTGCCCAGCATGATTGTATGGTTATTATTATCAGGCATGCGTTCTGTGTTCTTTTTTCCTTTTCTTAAATGTAATTTTTCTACTATAGTTATCTCATCCTTGCTCTACCATTGATAGTATACATATGACTTATTACTGTTTTTATATCATGCTTTGCAGGACCACAACAACCATTTCCAGTCATGATGGAGAGGAGTGTTCAATACCCACAGATCCTGAATTTTGAGCTGATTATATTAAATAGGTAAGACTTAGTTTTGTCTAGGGAGTGAGTGTATACTACCTGATGGAACGGGTACACCTGAATATCATCAAATAACTGTTTGTTAGAACAGTTTGTGCAGAAATTGCTTACCGTTCACCAACATCCTTATTCTCCTCTTATTAATCAGAGAAATAGATATTTCCTAGCTTCTCTTACTTTTTTGTGTGGACATTTCCTGAGTTCTAGCCAATGAAGTATGAGTACAGTTGATATATATCATTTCTAGACTTGACTCATTAAAAATTCCCATGAATGCTCCTTTAAGCTTTATTTGCTTCCTGTCTAGTGGAGTGGAGAAGACTGCCAAGGAAGTCTCGGATGGCATAGGGTAAAGATGGCAGAGTATCTGTTGGCCATTTAGAAGAGTATTGTTCTCTGATCTGTTTACTCTTGTAAACAAGAAATAAATTTCCAATATGTACTATTTCATATTTTGAATCAATTTGTTACAGTAGCTAGTAGATCTTGCCTAATAAAAACAAGACTATTGAAGAAGGAACAGTAAACACATGTATTAATAAATTCATCCTGAATAAAACATCATTTACTTCTTGCTTGACAGTATTATTTGTAATCAATTTTACAATAATACTTGTATAACTATGTGGTCCTAATTCAATATTTAAATCACCCAAATTATTTTTATGGTGAAAACAATAAGTTTTAACTCAAATAATTAAATTCAGCATGAAAAGTGCTACATTAAAGGAATATTGCTGGCTTCTATAAGGATCTATTAAAGTGCATTTTATCAGGAATCTGTCCTCATTTCCTTTGCTTTGATTTTTCTCTGTGTTGATTTCATTTCTGCACATTGTCTCTGGCAAAGATGGCAACTTGCTGACTCGGTCTCAGAATGCCTTAAATTCATGCATTCTGGCAAGTAGAGTTCTGCTTCTCCAACATCTCTTCCAGCTAAGTCTAGAGAGGACTGTAATGGGTCTACGCTGAGTGACATGCCGATGTCCAAAGGGATGAGTCTGGAAAATTTCATGGCATACTCCTAATTTTGTGGTAGTGTACACATCAGAACCACACAATGAGTCAGTCCTATTTATGAAATAGAGGTTCATCTCTCAGATGAAAGGGAAAAATTTGTAAAAACAAAAAAAGATGTTCACTACTGGGGGACCTATCTGAATTTCACCTGTAACTACAAATGCTGCGAAGTAGATTTGCAGTTTTCCCAGAGTATCACGAATTTAAAAACAAGCAAGGAATCATAAGGTAATATCCTAATTACCTCTCTCAACTTTCTGTTTAATCTCTCCTTACCTCAAAATGAGAATATTTTAGCAGCAGGAGAAGGATGACATTTTCATTTATAGACCTTTTTCAGGCACTAGTGTAGGATTGAGTTTGACGTGATAACAGCATTCTATCTCTAAATGCTGTAATTCAGGAGTTTCATCATAAATGAAATTTATTTTATATGATATCATATAGAGAACAAATTTACTTATTTTTCTCATGTAATTATGTAATCAATTGTTCCAACAGAATTGAATAGATATATTGGCATTTCCCTAATTATTTGTAAAGGCATTGCTACTAGATACAAATATTTATATATGAGGATATGAATCATGGCTGTCTAATCTGTTCATTATTTGCTTGTCTATTCCTGTGCCAGTATCATATAATTGGTACTAATATAGTATTCCGATATTGACAGGATGAAGTACTCCTTCTAATGCTGTAGCTTTACATTTGTCTTCGTTGTGCTTTTCTTTTTATTCTTCCATATAGATTTGTGGTTCAGTTATCAGCTTTGAAAATCACTTTTGGGAATTGAATTTGAATTGCATGAAATTTGTAGACTAACTTGTAGAAAATTGGCATTCGTAGGACATGATATGAATTTCCACATTCTTATATCCATGGGCACGTTATTTATTTTCACTTTTGAATATTATCATGGGTTTTTAGTAATAAAAATAACAATAATAACGAGTTACATGGTGGTTACTATGTGACAGATGTTGTCAATGTTCCATCCATATATCAACTTACTATACATTCTTATGGCAAAAAATCATATTATCTCCATTATACAAATAAGAAAACCAAGGTACAAAGAGCTTAAGTAACGCATGCTAATTTGACTTTGAAGCTTTATTTGAATCCATGTAGTTTGTCTCCCGAGCTTGAAATCTTTACCAGAATCTGATACTGCCTCCCTAAGAACTTTGCGCAACTTCTTAGTGATTCTACCATTGGCTTAGTACTTTGGATTTTCTAGTCAACAACAATATAATGCATGCATAAAGCAAATACATTAAATTTTTTAAACTAGTCATTTGTACTTGCTTTGATAAAGCCTTAGCTATTTTCAACAAAATATTGATTACTATGGGTGACAATGGTACATCTTGTTTTATACCTAATATTAAATAAAATGCTACTAAATATAAGCGAGATGCTTGCTGTAAGTCTTAATAGTTAAACACTGTAAAGTTATTTCTTGTCTATTTTCAAGAATTTTTAATTTTAAATGCAGATGCAATTTCTCTAAAAGTACTGTTTAGTACCTAATATTTTAAAAATGCTTCTAAATATTAGTACTAAATGTCAGTGAGATGCTTGCTCTAAGTTTTAGTAAACACTACAAAGTTATTTATTTTCTATTTTTAAGTTTCTTCTTCTTATAAATATATGGGCAATTAAAAAATGTCTTATTTGCTATTATTTTCTAATATGAAAAGATTTTTGCTTTCCTGAGATGAATGCTATGTTCTCATGAAATATTGCAGAGTCAAAAAGTAGTCTCTGGAGTTAAGATTTTTGGATTTTAGGACCTCCTATGGCCCCTTAATAACTATGGGTCTTAGGAGAGTTACCAAACCTTCATAATGGGTACCAATCCTAGATCCTGGCAATAGGGATCCTTCTCTAGGCCATGCCTTTTGAAGATCTTTTGCATGACAATCATAAAAGATATTATTAGATCTAATTCATTGGATAACACTCCTCAGGTGTCTCTAATTGTTAAGGTGGTAAATGTTTAATAGACTCTCAAAAATGCATATATATATATTTATATAGTTACATATACACATAAATGTGTATATGTGTATATATATATATACACTGATATGATTATCATAAATTTTATTGATATAAAGTTTGTGTAACACACAACTTACAAATAATAATAAAATATTCAATATTATCTATTATAAATTCTGTATAGCCAATTGCTTTTCACAGAATGTTTTCAATGACTTTTGAGGAACTCCTGTGTATGGAGCCAACTTATAAGTGTATTCACTAACTAATAAGTGTAGTCCTGATGTGAATGTTGGTTGATGTTTTTATGTACATTAATAAGACAGTGAAATAATACAGACATGTATTTGAACTTCACTTGTTCATCAGAGATGTGAGCAACTTCCTTCAGAAGTTGCTTCTGATTCAGATAATAGGTTTAGAATAATGGAATAATATTTTCTCATTTTTCTTCTATTAGTAAGGTAATGGCTACAGACAAGACACACTTTTAGGCTTAATGCATGTGATTAACATTTTCTCTATGACTTTTTAAAGTTTAGACAACAAAACAATAAATCAAACCCTGATTTATAGTATTTGCCCTGTTTTTATGTAAATTCTTCCAGCATGGCTAATTTCAAGCTTCTAGTGTGGGAAGAGATGTGCAATGGCACACCATTGTATGATATTACAGATTAGATGGCGATAAATAATCTCAAGAGCATATAAAACAGCAAACTGTATTAAAGTTATTAGGAATTGGTGAATTTTGAATATTTCTTTACTTTTAATATAATTTACTTAAATACAAGTTTATAAAGTTTAACTTCTAGTAGTATCTATGTTAAAAGTTGGTTTGCAAAATTTTTGGAAATTTAACAGTTCTTTAGAGCCTGTGTGAACACACTCTAACACATACATCCCTGGCACATCTGCTGGCAGAATGCAGCACTCATTGCTGCCATATGACAACCCATAGCACTAAACATGTACTTTGCCACACCTTTCAGGTTCCAGAAAAACACTTTCCACATCTCTTGGCTTTTGTTTTAAACCAAAACGGTGACCACATTCATTATGAAATGAATAGATTGCCCTGCTCCCTTTGTTGGAGATGGACTTTGCTCTTGAGCACAAGGAGGATTTGAGTAGCTGAAGTGCAAAGGAAAAATAGAAGACACATTAATTACCTTGCCAAATATTTTCTTTAGAAAGGACCAGAGCAATAGGTTTTGCACAATGGCATATCAAGTTAAATAGTGCAGAACTTTTTCAGTGTTGCAACTCATGGTTTGAAGTTATACATTCATTAACATGGTATTCACAGAAGTTACACAGAGCAAAAAAAGAAACATTTTGCAACTCTCAGCAGTTGAAATTGTCTTGAAATTGTATATGTGTCTCGACACAGAACATATATGACATGTAAAATCTTAATTGACAATGAAATGACCATTGAACATTTAAATTGCAAATAGCATTATTTTGTAAAATACACATTAATATTTAATTAAAATTTAAAAATAAATGCGTAAAATTACATGTATTGAAATAAGCATTTCAAACTTGGATATTTATTAATTGTAACTTGTATTTTATCTTTAAGCTATTTTGTATAAATGTTAACTGAACTATGACATACTTTGATAAAAAGTACACTAGATTGAAATGTTAGGCTCAAATTTTCACGCACAAAAAAATACATCTGTGGAACTACCACCTGATGTAAAAACAGAACTTCACCAGCATTCCAGAAGTGTTCCACATTATGCTGACCCTTTTGGAGTAACTGTCAGATCCAAAGTATAATCTTTATCCTGATGTCTTACACCAGAAGTTACTATTGCCGCTGCTGCTGCTTCTTTATATGTATGAAACTCTACAGCCTGTCTTTTTTGTGTGTCTTGATTCTTTCCCTCAGTAGCATGTTTGTGAGATATATTCATGCTGTAGCACAAAGGTTTAACAGTTCATTTTCCTTGCCATATAGCAATCCATTGCATGAATATATCACTATTTCTTAACTGTGTTATTAATGGACATTAGAGTTATTTTTCTAATTAATATTAAATATTACTGCTATGAATATACATTGTATATATTTTGACAAATATGTTTTTAAATTTCCATATATATATATATATATATATATATATATATATATATATATACATGCAGAATGGTAATATGGAATCACGGTGCATGTGTAGGTTAAGCTGTGGAACTACAGCCTAACAATTTTATGAATAGTACCAGTTTAAACTTTCATCAGCAGCATATGAGAGGTCAAATTTCTCTATACACCTGCTAACAATTAAAATTAGTTTCGTTTTTCATTTTAATAGCATGGTGGATATACAGTGATATTGCACCTATTTTTCTTTGCATCTCTCTAATAACTATGACTAATGAATTTCAGCATTTTTCATATGAATAAATTTGCCACTTGGAATTTTTTTTGAAAAGTCTAAATATTTTTCCCTTTTGTTTTCTACCTTTGTATGTAGAATGGTAACAGTGGAGTCACAGGGCATGTGTGGGTTAAGCTGTGGAACTACGGCCTAAAAAATTTATGAATAATACCAGTATGAACTTCATTCAGCAGTATATGAGAGGTCAAATTTCTCTATACATTATACACCTGCTAACACTTGAAATTAGTTTTGTTTTTCATTTTAATATCATGGTGGATATACAGTGCTATTACAACCTATTTTACTTTGCACCTCTCTAATAACTATAATGAATTTCAGTATTTTTCATGTATAAAAATTTGTCACTTGGATTTTTTTGAAGAGTCTGTAAGTATTTTTCCCTTTTGTTTTCTAGTTTTTCATATTGATTTCTAAGAGTTTGTCTTTATTTCATTTATGTTTTGGTTGGATATAACACATATTCAACAAAATTAAATATTTGACATAAATATTGAAGACATTGATTTTAATATGCAAATATTAAATAATTTTTCCTTTTTTCCTTTTTTTTTTTTTTGAGACAGGATCTTGCTCTCTTGCCTAGGCTGGATAGCAGTGGTGCGATCACGTCTCACTGCAGCCTCAACTTCCTGGGCTCAAGTGATTGTCTCTCTTGGCCTCTCAAGTGGTCAGGTTACAAGCATGAGCCATCACTCTTGGCTAATTTTTTAAGGTTTTATAGAGTCAGAGGTCTCATTATGTTGCTCAGGCTGTTCTCAAACTCCTAGACTCAAGCAAGCCTCCCAAAGTGCTGGGATTACAGTTGTGAGCCACAATGCACAGTCTTTTTTTCATTCTCAATAGTGTATTTCAACCAAATAAATTTTAATATAACCCAAGGTACCATTTTTATACTATTATTCTTTTACATTCATAAGAAATCTTTGATACCCAAGATCAGAAGGATAGTTGCCTATGTTTTCTAATAAAACCCTTGTTGTTTTACCTTCCATACTTAGATCTTTAGACCATCTGCAGCTCTGCAGCTGAGTTTTTTTTATTATATCAGGTGTTAAGATTCATTTTTAATGTAACTGTCTAGTTGATTCAGTGCCATTTTTAGAATTATCTTCCTTACCTAATGTATTGCATCATTGCTTTATTTTTATGTGGCCTTGCATGTATCTGTTTCTAGACCCTATCTAAATACATAAAAAAATATTTTTAAATATGTTTTAAAACAGTTTGTAAGTTGTGGTAGTTAATAATAAATCTTGATACCTGGTAATGTAGGTTATCCAGCTTTCTCCTCTCAGACTGCCTTTTTACTCTTTGCTCTTTACATTCCCATATATACTTTAGAAACAATTTGCCAATTTCTATGTAGACACACAAGGACCCACATAGGCACCAGCCTGGATCCTGATTAGGATGGCATTAAAGCTATACATGAATTTGGAGAAATTTGCATACTTAAATGTAGGGAATCCATGAGCCCCACACATTGATGCTCCAGAATGTAGGGATCTAGGAGCCCCACATTGGGCACCAGAATGTAGGGAGCCAGCCCTACATCACCCATGGGTACCCCGAGTTTGGTGGCGACAAAGGAACAAGAAAAAGACAGATTAAGAGAAAAATTGGGACTGGGGGCCATGACTTTATTATTCTGGAGGTGACAGTGAAAGTCCTGAGCTCTGATCATCCACACTATTTATTGATTACAATCACTTTGATCTACAGGGTAGGGGTTGACTGATGGTGGGATGAAATCAGTGAGCCGGAAGTAAATCAGTGAGCCTGAACTGGTGTGCCATCCTAAGGATTGATAACAGTGGTGGTTTGGGAGTTTCACAGAACAAGAACATGTGGTTATCTTTAGCTTATTATCTATGTACAGCTGGTGGAACACGGACCTTACAAGTAGCCTACAAGTCTGGCTGTGTCATAGTGCTACAATGGGGTTTTATGTCCTTGAGCACAATGTTTATGGTAGCAGAGCCTAGGTCACCCTGCACTGGAACATGAGGCATGGAGAGGCCTTCCTCCTCAAAATCTTCCTGAGGCCATTCGCAGTTTGTTGTTCCTTGTTTATATGTTACTCATAACCAATTTATGTAGGCACTCTGTAAGTCCTTTCTCCTTTGCAGCTTTTCCCAACAATCAAATGTATTTCCAATTCGTGAATGTGCTATATTCTTCTAATTAAGATTTTGACAGATACCTATCATTAACTTTATGAAGTTTTCAGTGTACTAGTTTGCACATTTGCTTTTAGATACTTGATTTTTATGTTGTTAAAATTGTATTATGTTTTAAATTTTTATCTTTTTACAATTTTTTATGCTATATAGAAAATCACTATTGGTTGTAATATGTTACCTTTGTATCCTGAAACCTAGCTAAATGCACTTATTAACTATTTTTTTTTCTTTTAGACAGGGTCTTGCTATGTTGCCTATGCTGGTCTCAAACTCATAGGCTCAAGCAATTCACCCGCCTCAGCCTCCCAAAGTGTTGGGATTACTGGTGTCAGCCACCGTGTCTGGCCTCACTTATTAATTTTAATATTTTGAAAATATTTTTAGAGATTCTGCAATCATAGTCATGTCACATGTAAATAATGAAAGTTTTAATACATATTTTACATATTTTAAAAAATGTATTAAAAATACATATTTTAAAAATATGTATTTTTATGGCTTCAGCCACTGTTTAAACCTCTCCTGTCTGATTGCAGTTGTCTACCACGTCTTGTGTAGTGCTGAACAAATTTTGGATACTGGGTATCTTTATATTCCTTCTGATCTCAGGACTAAATCTTTTAAAAATTTGTTATTAAGAATAAGATTTATTTTCCAAAAGGAGTTTTCTTTTTAATAAATAATGATTTTTGAATAGTATCAAATCATTTAAAAATCTATTGGGATAATATTTCATGGTTAATGTACCAAAATCTATAATTTTCAAATGTTACACAAACTTAGCATAGATGGATAGAACCCATTTTGTTGTGATGTTATTTTCCTCTTACATTGTTTAATGCAATTTAAAAATATTTTATTTAGAGTATTATCATTTATCTAATTAGACAGGTGGTTCTGTAATTTTCCTTTCTTATTAGGCCCTTCTCAGGTTTGTGTTTGCAATTTGGAACATGTTGGAAATATTTCTTTCTTTCATATGCTATTTGCTTCTTAAATTTTGGATTTGACTAGTGGAGATTTTTGTACATGAAGTTTAATTTGTAGAAAGTGTTAAAAATGGGTTCAATTTCTTTAACCATGTTAGAGTATTCCAGTTTTTCTTTTCTAAGTTGTGTTTTCCAAGGCATACAACCATTTCACTTACATTTTAAAATTTAATAAGTGTAAAGTTGAAAATATTCTTTAATTATATTTTAATGTTTACAGGATTTTTAGTGTTCTCATCATTTAAATTGATATTGTCTCTTTCTATTTCCTGGACTAGTTCTGCAAATAACTCATTAAAATTGTTAAAAATTTATATTTTCAAATAAAAAATCTTTCATCTTAGATGACTTTCTCTACTGTACATTTATTTTCTATTTCTTTGATTTTACTTTCATGTTTATTAATTCCTCTTATTTATTTTTTTTTGGTAAGATTTTGTGCTTTTTTTGGTCATCCTGAGACGTAAGCATAGAAAAATAATTTATTTTCAACTTTCATTCCTTTACAATATGTGTTTAAAGCTCTGAATGTTCCTTTAAATTCTGCTTTGACTGCCTTTTACAAAACTGAAAATGTCTATCTCAATTAGCTTTCAGTTAAAACACTTTCTAATTTCTATAGTGATTTCTTGTTCAACCTATGCATTGTTTTGAAATGCAATTTCAAGAATTTGGGGATATTCTAGTTAGTATTTTTTACTGATTTCTGGCTTAATTTCACTCTTGTCAGAGGATATTCTCTAAATAATTGTAATCTTTTGAAACATGTTAAGCTTTGCTAACAAAATCAAGAAAATTATCAATTTTGGTAATTATTTTATACACACTTGAAAATAAAGTGTGTCATTGTAGGATACAGCTTTCTATTTATGTCAATGTATTGATGTTATTTATCATGTCAATATATATGACAATCACATATCACTATGAATCCTTTGATTATGCATTTACTCATTTCTTCATTTATTATTGCCCAATTACTGGTTCGACATTTTTAAAGCTTTATTACAAGGTGCTAATATAATTATAACTCTTATGTCTTCCTGTGGACTATGTTATTAAGATATGGCCCTCTTTGTATGTACTAGTGATTTAAACCTCAGACTTTACATTTCCTTTTCTTTTTGTTTCACATCATCTTTTTGTGCTTGTTAATAGTTTTATTTTTAACATCATTTTATATTCAATCTTTTTGTTTTCTTAGTTTTAAGTCACATCTGTTAAAAGCAGCAGATTTTGGGGAATTTTTATCTCAGTTTGAAAATATTGTATTTGATTGGAGTACTTATTTTCTTTGTATTAAAGAGGTGATATATTTAAATGTATATCTATTGCTTTATTGTATGTCTTCTACTTATTCCACTTATTCCACTCTTTCTTTATACTGTCTTTCTTTTGGGTGAATTACATTTTTTATTATTTTATTTTCCTTTCCAGTGATGCATTCCTTATTACATCCAATTTAAGAAATAATTTGGTCATTATCTCTTCAAATATTGCTCCTCCCTCAGTCTCTTTAACCTCTTCATTGTAGGTTTCTATTAAACATTTATGTCCCATGAAAAAAGTGTATCCAGTCCAGTTTACAATTCAAAAACACACATGACTGTTTTTTTCTGAAGCTAATACCATATTTTTTAGAGAAGGGCAGAATTGCTTTATTCATTATTACATTATCATCATAAATATATTCTTAATAGTCAAGATTTAATAAAAATTAATACCTTTTACTGCTTTGTCATAAGTGAAAATGGTATTAAAAAAAAAAAAAAAGACTATAGGAATTTTAATTGTGGGTCCAAGCTCTGATGCAGAGTGCAAGTGTGAAGCTAAGTGCAGCGTAGTGCAACTACTTTAATTTGTATTATGGCACCAACAGTTTTAACCACTATTGCTGTTGCACCATCTGTGCAGGTGTCAACACAATGGAATAGGTAAATGGCATCTTAATATTATGATGAAAAGATTTTTCATATATGCAGATGACGTTTTAAGAAATTTTATCTTAATCAGGGTTGAGCCTGGTTGAGGTAAGGTTATATTTTTTAAGAGTTCCCTTCTCTCCCTTTAGCCATTTTCCTTGGGTGTAGCTAGTCAGGAATTGCAATAAATTGCAACAAAAGTCTGGAATATTCCCTGGGACCTTTGCTTAGCTGGACCCTAACCATAAATCTTTGACTCTTCAATGTTAACTGATGGTAGAAAGCTCCCTTCTTTCAATATGCATTCAACTTAGCTTTGTAACCTAGCTCTTGTCACATCAGATTTCGAGGAATAAAGGTAAATCTGACAGCTTGTTTAATGCTGCTCAAATCTCCAATTTTATCTCTAGCACTGGAGACTGCTTAAAGTTCTTCTGATGTCTTTTTGTTCCTCAGCAGTGATTCTGTCTCAGCTAAGGCTGAATTTTCCATCTCTTTTGCGGTGCCCACTTTTGGTAAATATCTCTTGGAAAAATGTATATGTAGAATGTCAGCTCAATTTTCTATAATATTCTTCTATCCAGAATGTTGGCCCCTCTGGTCCTTCAGGCTTCTGAAGCTTTTTGATTTTCTTTAGGAAAATTTTTTTCTCACTTTGCTTGGCTTTTCCTTTTGTTTTTCGGTAATAGTACTGAAAGCTATTACATTCTGTTCAGAATATATTGGTTGTGGATTTATTTCCTCTTAATCTGATAAAGATGATATTACTTCAGTCTCTACAGTGCTGTATTTCTGTATAACCTTCTATAATTTATTCTGGGTGATTATGTCTTTTGAAACAGGTCATTATTTTTTCTTTCAAAAAATAAATCTATTATTTTAATTATCTATTGAATTTTATTTTTAATAACAATATATTGATTTTATTTTTTAAGTTGTATATTTTAAAAATCACTTTCTTACAGTGTCCTTTTTCTTTAAGATATCTATTTCTTACTATTTACTTAAAACATATTCATTTCATAATCTCATGATTTTTACCATTTAGAGTCATGGGGTCTCTAAATAACCTGATGGTTATGTCTTATGACGAAGTTTCCTAGTGTTTCATTTCTTAAAGGAGATGATGATTTTTTTTCTGTATCCTTTTCATTTGAATATTTTACTTTAGGTAGCCCTTTGTTCTTTGGATTGCAAAACCTTTGGTATTTTTTTTCTTTTTTTTTTTTAATAATCTTTTTGCTGAAGTCCTTAGTTGTCTCACCTTTCCAAGACTGATTTTATTTTAATTTCATAGATTAATATTTCAGCATCAAATATATATTTCAAATTCAGACTTCACACTATGCATGGATCAAGATATGAGTTTTTTCAGGGATATTTTTAAACACCTACTCACCTAAGTAAGAGGTAGGAGAAGGCATCAAAGTCGTTTTTTCACCTTTACAATTTTTTTAAATCAGGAAAATATTACTTTGGAGCCTACGTTTGTCAGATTCAGCCTACCACCTCATGCTAGCTCAAGGTAGTGCTTCCCATCTTTACGAGCACATTAAAACACAATTCAGGGACTTCTAAGGCATATGCATGAACTCAGATCTTCTTAGACCATTGTATAAGCTCCTTTTCACAGCAAAGCCTTTCAATTTCCCCTGTACTTCCGGCCTTTGCTAAGTTTTTTTCCCCCTCTTACTTCTTTACTTATTTTCAAAAAAAAAAAAAAAAAAAAAATTTCCCCTTTTTCTTTTCTCATTTTGAAATCAGCTATGTATTTTAAAACATTTTGATATTAAATTTTATCCACAGTACCTATATGTTTGCATTAGGACTGTAGGAGTACTTTTCTAATTAGCTTAGTATACCATGCTGATGAACGTTTTGTTCGTAACTTCATTTCACTATTACATTGTCATATATCCCTTATGACTTTGCTAGCCTGAGGCAAATTAATTTCATCCCATGTATTGCTTCTATAATAAATTGTTAGAGTATGTGGAAAATATAACCTGAAGATTTTACTCCTCCCAGCATTTCAGTTTATGTATATTATTAATTTTTTTCTTTTTTTAAATTGTAAGTTCTGGGATACATGTGCCGAACATGCAGGTTTGTTACATAGGCATACACGTGCCATGGTAGTGGTTTGCTACATCCATCAACCTGTCATCTACATTAGGTATTGCTTCTAATGCTATCCCTTCCCTAGACCCTCAATCCCTGACAGGTCCTGGTGTGTGATGTTCCCCTCCCTGTGTCCATGTGTTCTCATTGTTCAACTCCCACTTTTCAGTGAGAACATGAGGTGTTGGTTTTCTGTTCCTGTGTTAGTTTGCTGAAAATTATGGTTTCCAGCTTCATCCATGTCCCTGCAAAGGAAATCAACTCATCCCTTTTTAAGGCTGCATAGTATTCCATGGTGTTATATGTACCACATTTTCTTTATACGGTCTATCATTGATGGCCATTTGGGTTGGTTCGAAGTCTCTGCTATTTTGAATAGTGCTGCAACAAACATATGTGTGCATGCATTTTTATAGAATGATTTATAATCCTTTGGGTATATACCAGGTCAAATGATATTTCTAGTTCTAGATCCTTGAGGAATGGTCACACTGTCTTCCACAATGGTTGAACTAATTTACACTCCTACCAACAGTGTAAAAGCATTCTTATTTCTCCTCATCCTCTCCAGCATCTGTTGCTTCCTGACTTTTTAATGATTGCCATGCTAAATGGCATGAGATGGCAATTCATTGTGGTTTTGATTTGCATTTCTCTAATGACCAGTAATGATGAGCTTTTTTTCATATGTTTGTTGGCTGCATAAATGTCTTCTTTTGGGAACTGTCTGTTCATATCCTTTGCCCACTTTTTGATGGGGTTGTTTTTTGTTTGTTTGTTTGTTTGTTTGTTTGTTTGTTTGTTTTTGTCTCATAAGTATGTTTAAGTTCTTTGTGGATTCTGAATATTAGCTCTTTGCCAGATGGATAGATTGCAAAAATATTCTCCCATTCTGTGCATTGCCTGTTCATACTGATGATAGTTTCTTTTGTTGCGTGGAAGCTCTTTAGTCTAATAGATCCCATTTGTCAATTTTGGCTTTTGATGCCATTGCTTTTGGTGTATCAGTCATGAAGTCTTTGCCCCTGCCTATGAACTGAATGGTATTGCCTAGGTTTTATTCTAGGGATTTTATGGCTTTAGGTCTTATGTTTAAGTCTTTAATTCATCTCAAGTTAATATTTGTATAAGGTGTAAGGAAGGGTTCCAGGTTCAGTTTTCTGCATATGGGTAGCCAGTTTTCCCAACACCATTTACTAAATAGGGAATCCTTTCCCTATTGCTTGTTTTTGTCAGGTTTGTTGAAGACCAGATGGTTATAGATGTGTGGGCTTATTTCTGAGGTCTCTGTTCTGTTCCACTGTTCTATATATCTGTTTTGGTACCAATACCATGCTATTTTTGTTACGGTAACCTTGTAGTATAGTTTCAAGTAAGGTACCATAATGCCCACACAAATAAACTAGAAAATCTAGAAGAAATGGTTAAATTTCTGGACACATACACCCTCCCAAGACTAAACCAGGAAGAACCCTGAATAGACCAATAATAAGTTCTGAAATTGAGGCAGTAGTTAATAGCCTACCAGCCAAAAGGAGCCTAGGACCAGAAGGATTCACAGCTGAAATCTACCAGAGGTACAAAAAGGAGTTGGTACCACTCCTTCTGAAACTATTCCAAAGAATACAAAAAGAAGGACTCCTCCCTAATTCATTTTATGAGGCCAGCATCAGCCTGATATCAAAACCTGGCAGAGAGACACAAAGAAAGAAAATTTCAGGCCAATATCCCTGATGAACATCAATGCTAAAATCCTCAATAAAATACTGGCAAACCAAATCCAGCAGCACATCAAAAAGCGTATCCACCATGATCAAGTTGGCTTCATCCCTGGGAGGCAAGGCTAGTTCATCATACACAAATCCATAAATGTAAATCCATCACATAAACAGAACCAATGACAAAAACCACACAATTATCACAATAGAGGCAGAAAAGGTCTTCAATAAAATTTAATACCCCTTCATGCTAAGAACTCTCAATAAAGTAGGTATTGATAGACATATCTCAAAATAATAAGAGCTAGTTATGACAAACCCACAGCTAATGTCATTCTGAATGAGCAAAACGGGAAGGATTTCCTTTCAAAACCGACACAAGAAAAGGATGCCCTCTCTCACCACTCCTATTCAACATAGTATTGGAAGTTCTTGCCAGGGCAATCAGGCAAGAGAAGGAATTAAAACATATTCAAATAGGAAGAAAGAAATAAAGTATATTCAAATAGGAGGAGAGGAAGTCAAATTGTCTCTGCTTGCAGATGACATGATTGTATATTTAGAGAACCCCAACATCTCAGCCCCAAATCTCCTTAAGCTGATAAGCAACTTCATCAAAGTCTCAGGACACAAAATCGATGTGTAAAAATCACAAGCATTTCTATGCACCAATAAGAGACAAACGGAGAGCCAAATCATGAGCGAATTCCAATTCACAATTGCTACAAAGAGGATAAAATACCTAAGAATACAACTTGCAAGAGATATGAGGAACTTTTCAAGGAAAAACTACAAACCACTTCTCAAAGAAATAGGAGAGGACATAGACAAATGGAAAAACATTCCATGCTCATAGATGGAAAGAATTAATATCATCAAAATGGCCATGCTGCCCAAACTGGTTTATAGATTCAATGCTATCACCATCAAGCTACCGTTTACTTTCTCCACGGAATTAGAAAAAACTACTTTAAATGTCATATGGAACCAAAAAGAAAGCCTGTATAGCCAAGACAATTCTAGGCAAAAAGAACAAAGCTGGAGGCATCATGCTACCTGACTTCAAACTACATAATTTCTTAATAGTTTCCAGCAAACAATATTACAGTGCTTGGTAAGTATAATAATTCCCCCTACTCCTCCCACCTGCCCAACCCTTACCTGCAAAGATGTCCGTGTCTGAATTTCTGTAACCTGTGGATGTGTTAGGTTACATGGCAAGGGAGAATTGACATTGTAGATGGAATCATAGTTGCTAATCTTTTGACCTTAAAATAGGATTTTCTTGATGATACTAATGTGTCAAATGGGAATCAAAGGGTCATTTAAATGTGGAAGTAGCAGGTAAAAATGTCAGAGCCTGAGTCAGAAAAATAGATGCAATGATGGAAGCGAGATTAAAGTAATACGGTGCAAACACTCAGCCTGCCATTCCTCACTTTGTTGATAAAAGCAAACCACAAAACACGGAATACAGGCAAACTCTAAAAGCTGGAACTAGCCATGAAATAGATTTTCCCTAGAGCATCCATAAAGGAAGGCTGCCTTGCCAACTCCGCAATGCTAGTCCAGTGAGACTTTTGTCAGACTTCTGAACTCTAGAACTGTATGATATTAAAATTGTGTTTTAAGGCACTAAGTGGATGATAATTTGTTACAGCAGCAGTAGAATACATACACTGCCAATCCCCACATTCTGTTTTAATATAAAATATTTTGAATGTCAAAGCAGTTATATATCTTCATGCCATGGAAAACAAAGGATTAATAAGAGGTAGTATTCCTTAGCAATTACCAATCTTCGTAATAGAACACTGCCAGCTTTTAAAGTGTGGCTGCTACAGTTTAAGGGTTTCCGGTTTCTAAACATGCAGTGAAGGAGGGGAAAAGCATCTTTCTACTTTCTTTGCCGCTTGTGAAGCTCATCCATGTTAGATGTAAAAGAGCAATTGGTTATTTTTTTCTTCATGAAATTTTTTTAGACATTATAATTAAGGTAAACTACTTACAAAGCAGCAATAGTTTTATTTTCAGAAAAGTAAGTTTTTGTGATTTTTAAAATATTTTTTCATAGGTATTTAGTGTGAACTGGAGAGAGTCTGGCAGAAGTTATGGTCTTGTTATAATTTTAGTTGTAAATTGAATATATTTCACAAAATACCAACTGGGGTAGCATGTTAGGTAGTATCAATATGTGCCTATGGATTTGTATAAGCATATATTTTATCATGATAACTTTGGCAAACTAAATGGCATCAGTATGTAATCAGAGTCAAGGATTGTTTTAATTTAGATTCTGGATTAGAAAAACACAGTACATAAATTCAGACCTAAGAGTGTTTTCAAGTTGCATTATTTCTTTTGAGATACTGAAACATTATTACCTATTTATATATCAAACAGTTTAAAATAATCCTGACATTTTTATTTCTATAGTTTAAAAAAGCTAGAAGTTCCTCCATCTGAAGTGCTCTCTTATTCTGTCTCTGTTTCTTTCTCTCTCTTGTCCTTATTTATTAAGTGCCTTGTGAGCAATTTGGGCATCGTCCATCACCTCTAGATATTTTTGTGGAGGACATCCATCAGTTACATTATTCCGATTAAATATGTGTTTGGAGATTGGAAAAAGAATGTTCTTTATTATTTCTAATGCTTCCCTGATCCCCAATCCCTTGTTTAAGAACAGAGTAAAGTTCAAAAGACTGCTTTAAGTCCCTTTTATTATTTTTTAAAGGTAAATATAAACAATTTTGGTAATACAAATATTTTATCTCCATAGACATAGAATGTGGTCTTTTAAATTGAACATGTCAAAATGATTTAAAATGCTGGAATATCCTAGCTGTGGTATTAATTGATTAGTATTATACTATTACGTTGATTATGTCAATGACTCATAAGCTCTGCCATTTCTGCATTCATTGGCAGCATAGCTGATTTTTAAAGGACTATTTCTGGCTTCATTGACATTTGTAGTGGCCACAGTTCCTTTCAGTCACTTGCTCCCTTTGATGATACTTTTTTATTGGCTCAGTGGTAAAAAATATCTTCGGTATTCATATTCAAGTACTATGAACACAGAAAAACTCAGACATTGCAGCAATGGACCATTTAACATGCTTAATTATAATAAGTCAAATGGTGAATTTAAATGATGCACGTAAGTTTTAAATTATGTTTTTCATTTACGGGTTTAGCAGAGTCTTCTTTCAGTTTAAGAGTGAAGCAGAAATTCTGCCCCCAGCAAAAATTCAAAAATAAAAAATATGAAAAATCTCAAAAGATCAAAAGAAGAAGAAAGCAGCCTACTTGGCCTTAAGTTGGTTTATATTTTTGAGCCAGACATGAATAAACAGAAGCAGCAATTATAGTTCATAGATCATTCAAAACAAAGTAAACATTATTTATTATTGCTTTTCAATTAGGCATTTAAAAAATTTATTTTATTGCTTACTGATTATTTCACAGTCATGCCACATTAGTAGACTTAGACTACTTCTTGTGTTAAAACTGATTAAAATGTATGGATTATATTTTAATTTGCATTCTATTTCAAGTGCAATAATATTCTGAAAAATCTTTATATTTCCTCTTAGGAAAAAACATACCAATCTCAGCCACCAAGTACCAATTAGTATATGATTCTTTCAACATTTTAGAAATCTAATCACTTATCATTTTTTTCACATTATAAATAAAAACATGCAAATAATATTTTAGTGCATTACCATGTATGTAAATTTGTTATTAACTGTTGTGGCTAACTTATGCATAAAATGTAATCATAGACTATCAATTTAGCTCTGAAACAAAAATCTCTGTACATAGGTATTCATATATTAGAAGTAAAATTATTTTTCCTTTTTTAATAGACTCAGCATTAAACTCATAAAACATATTTCTTGTATTAAAATAAAATTATGATGCTTTTTAAAGATAAATCCATAAAAACTATTTCTTTTGTTAAAATAAAATTAAGATGCTTTTTAAAGATGATAAGGCAGACATCATTCATCATGTGTCTATGGGAAGGAGGACTATTACAATAGGTATAGGGACCATTGCAATGAGATTTTTTAGGGGTTGAGGGAAATTGGGCTCTATTCTAAATATAGCATGACCAAATGGCAATTTCTGGCTAAGTAATTAGGTTGTTGGTGGTGGATAGAAAATTACCAAAAAGAAACATATGGTTGAGAGGAGAATCTAGCTAAACTTACCTAGCATGGTTCTTTTTGGACATAGGCCACAGTGATCAGACATTACCTGGAGATGGTAGAAGATAAGGAGGCAGATCAGATATCTAGGATGATAAGAAATCAGAAGTTAGAAGTTCTTGCTAAAATGGCTTATCAAATATTGAGCTAAAATTGGATTTTAAAAAGAAGTGCACCTATGGGCCTAGGAAAAACTAACGTTCACTTAAACAGAATCTGTAACTTGATGAATATAAAAAAATTATATTATTTATATACAGAGGCTAAGGACAATGTACCATACATCTTAATTTCAAAACATTACCTCTGGTTGTTTGGAATAAAGTAATAATTTTTAGAAAGTATTCTGCAAGATCATGAAATTTAAGAGGACTCTGTAGAACAAGACTTGGGCAAGGACCAACGTGAGAACAATCCAGAGAAATTGCTTGGTTGGAATGTTACCACTGATTCTACCTTCAGCTGACTCTTACTGCTGCTGCTGCTGTCCTTGTTATACTTGACTCCAGCACAGATGGTGCAAATAATTTCTAGCTGGACTTCGTATCTTTGCATAGCTTTCTCATATTTCACATTTTGGATCCTAGGCACGCAGAATCTTAGTGGTCATTCATGGGCCAATTCCCCAATTTCTACCCACCAAGGACAGTCAAAGAGGACCATCTTTCCTCCTTCAATCTGTGTCTCAGACCATCTCTCCTTCAGGTAAAATGGACAACTAAATGTACTGTTTGAAATTCTGGCTATGGGAAAACATTTCCTTCTCCACTGTCCTTTAATGCCACCTAAATATGATGGGACTGCTGTCTGTATCTGGATGGTACCAACCTGTGGCACCATCCTTAAGCTGGGTTTGAATTTGGAGAGTCAAGGGGCCATAATTGTGATCTGAGGGTGAGGCGATGCAGCAAGAATAGATGGAACTGAGGATGTGAGCCTGTTCCTCATGCAACTTAGCTGTGCCTGCAGGATGTTCTTGATTTCTATTCTTTATATCCTACTACCACTTGGTATTGAAGTATTGCTGGTATAGGAGAGGGAATGTATCTTTTCCTTCTACCCATCTTAGGTTCATTGAATGAGGCCCCTTTTAGAAAATACAGATTAACAAAAGGAAACCATAAAAATTTACTTAATATAAATGTTATGTGACACTGTATCCTTCATAAAGAAATGAAGACCAAATAAACAGTGAAACCTAGGTTGCTTTTTTATGGTGTTTGATGAACAGTAGAGCATCATGGAGAAATATGGGAGGAAGCAGTTATGAGCTAAAGGTAAGAAACGTAGCAAGGAGGAAATTTAGCAAGGCTTGTCAATTTAGGTTACTGTGTCCCTCTTTCTCCAGAGATAATAATACTCCTATCCTCTGGATATAAAAAGGGTACCTTTAACTTGAGAATCTTGTGACTGGCCTCAGGGGAAAGTCAAAAAAGCCTTCCTAGATTTTATGACCTTCAGGGAGGAAAGATAGGGGAAAATCACAGAGACCTTTTCACATTCAATTTCTCAAATTCCTTCCACTTAAAATACTTAATATACCAAAATGTCATATTTTGGGGTAGCATGTCCTGAAGCTCATCACTGGTCATGTCTAACTTTATGGTTGGTAAATCTTATGACACCTAACTGATGATGGACAACTTAGCTTATGAAGTCCTTGGTTGACTCTCTGCTGGAAATGCAATCAGAATTATTTATTTGCCATGAGGCTGTGGCTTTTCTCTGACATCTAAGTTACACTTACTATGATTCTATCTTGCATGGAAAGCATTATATTCTTGTAAAGATATTCGCTGTAAAATTATCAGTAGGATTGAGTTGTGAGTTTTCCTCCTTCATAATATCATGAAATATTATGTATGACTTCTATGATTTACAACATATTTCTGGGATAACTTCAGTTTTATGTTAAATAACTAAACAATTCTTTTCATTAGGTAAGTACAAATGTTAATTCTATTATCATTCCAAACTATAGATAACCAACTACCTTTAGGTATTCAGGCTTCATAACAATATCATAATAAATGTTTGTATTTGAATATTTCTGGAAAAGGAGGCATAGAGTAATATACTTTGTGTATAAATGTAATTTATGAAAAGTAAGTCATAGCTTTGTAGACTCAATTTCCAAATAGACTTTACATGCAAAAATATTGCTTTTATTTAAAAGATATCCTTTGAAATATGTTTCTGGACATAAGCCCTTCTGATCCTATGCTTTTTTTATTTCTTCATCCCCTGCTTAACACTGAGAAGTCCTCAGCAGACTAAAACTTCATATATAATATTTTCTAAAGAAAAAATTACCATCAACATGAATAGCAACAACACGGCAAGAGTCAACATTTACAGAACTTTTTATTAAGTTCCGGTCACAGCGTAAGTGTTTTACCGGAACTCTTTTTCCACTTCTCATAACAATCCTATGATGTGATTTCTATTAAAACTGAGTCTCAGAGAAATGGAATGAATTGTGAACTGGCCAAGGTCATACAACTCCTGCCAGTCCAGGGATCAAACGCAGTCTGATTCCAAGGTCAGAGTTGAACCTTGATTTCTGTTTCGGTTTCTGCTTCTGTATAGCAAACCATCAAAAAATCGTTTTGTTCTAAAAAGCAATCACATTTGGTATATCTTATTGTTGGGAGAGTTGACTGCACTCAACTGAGTGGGTCTTCTGCTTCACATAGTGCTTCCTGGGGCTCTAGTCAGTAGGAGTTTCAAAGATGGGAACACAGAAGCTGGCTCACAGAACATGGCTAGTTGTTGGCACCAGCTGTTGACTGAATGCTTAGCTGGGGCTGTCAATAGGAGCACTATGGATGTCCTCCACATAGCTTTCTTATGTTCTCTTTGCATGATGAATGAGTTCCAAGAAGGAGTTTTCTAAACAAGTCAAAGCAAAAATGGTAAATCTCTTATGGCTCAACCTCATAGGTTATATAATATCACTTCTCTTGTGTTTTAGTGGTCCAAGAAAGTTGTGGCTCCTATCCAGAATCAAAGGGAAAGAAAGCAAACAACCTCTGATATGATTTGGCTCTGTGATAGAACAAACACTCATGTCAAATTATAATCCAGTGTTGGAGGAGGGGCCTGGTGGGAGGTGATTGGAGTGTTGGAGGAGGGGCCTGGTGGGAGGTGATTGGAGTGTTGGAGGAGGGGCCTGGTGGGAGGTGATTGGAGTGTTGGAGGAGGGGCCTGGTGGGAGGTGATTGGAGTGTTGGAGGAGGGGCCTGGTGGGAGGTGATTGGAGTGTTGGAGGAGGGGCCTGGTGGGAGGTGATTGGAGTGTTGGAGGAGGGGCCTGGTGGGAGGTGATTGGAGTGTTGGAGGAGGGGCCTGGTGGGAGGTGATTGGAGTGTTGGAGGAGGGGCCTGGTGGGAGGTGATTGGAGTGTTGGAGGAGGGGCCTGGTGGGAGGTGATTGGAGTGTTGGAGGAGGGGCCTGGTGGGAGGTGATTGGAGTGTTGGAGGAGGGGCCTGGTGGGAGGTGATTGGATGGTGGGTGCAGACATCCTCCTTGCTGTTCTCCTGATACTGAGTGAGTTATCATGAGATCTGGTTGATTAAAGTATGTCGCACTTCCTTTTTATCTCTCTCTTTCTTCATCTCTGGCCATGTAAAATGTGCCTGTTCCCCTTGGCCTTTCACCATGATTATAAGTTTTCTGAGGCCACCACAGCTATGCTTCCTGTACAGACTGTGGGTAAATTAAACCTCTTTTCTTTATAAATTACCCAGTCTTAGGTAGTTCTTTATAGCAATGTGAGAACGGACTAATACAGAAAATTAGTACTGGGAAGTGGGGCATTGCTATAGAGATAACTGAAAATGTGGAGACAGCTTTGTAACTGGGTAATGGGCAGAGATTGGAATAGTTTGGAGGGCACAGAAGAAGATAAGAAATTGAGGGAAAGGCTGGAACTTCATAGAGTCTTGTTGAATGGTTGTGACCAAAATGCTCATGGTGATATGGACAATTACGTCTATGTTGAGGTGGTCTCAGATAGAGATGAGGAACTTATCGGGAACCAGAGCAAAGATAACTCTTGTTATGCTTTAGCAAAGAAACTGCAGGCATTGCGCCCTGCTCTAGGTATCTGTGGAACTTTGAACTTGAGAGAGATGATTTAGGATATCTGGTGGAAGAAATTCCTAAGCAGCAAAGCACTCAAGAGGTGCCCTGGCTCCTTTCAACCATATAAACTCATATGAGTAAGCAAAGCGATGATCTGAAACTGGAACTTATATTTAAAAGGGAAGCACAGCATAAAAGTTGAAAAATTTGCAGCCTGGCCAGGTGGTAAAAAAGAAAAACCCATTTTCTAGGGAGGAATCTAAGCCAGTTGTAGACATTTGCTTAAGTAAAGAGGAGCCAAATGTTAATAACCAAGACAATGGGTAAAAGACCTGGAAAGAAGTTGAAAGACCTTCACAGCAGCCCACCCAACACATGCCTAGAAATCTCGGAGGGAAGAATGGTTTTGTGGGCCAGGCCCAGTGTCCTGCTGCCCTGCACAACTATGAAACACTGCTCCCTACATTCCAGATGCTCCAGCTCTAGCCTTGGCTAAAATGGCCCACGATATGCCTCAGGCTGCTGCCCCAGAGGGTGCAAATCATAGCCTTGTAAGCTTCCAGCTGTTGCTAAGCCTGCCAGTGTGCCAAGGGAGAGTTGAGAAAGCTTGGGAGCCTCTGCCTAGATTTCAGAGGATGTATGAAAATGTGTGGATGTGCAGGAAGAAGTCTGCTGGAGGGACTGAGGCTTCATGGAGAACATCTACTAGGACAGTGTAGAGGGAAAATGTGGGGTTGGAGCCCCCACACATAATCTGCACTGGGGCACTGCCTAGTAGAGCTGTGAGAAGAGGGCCACCATTGTTCAGCCCCCAGAATGGTATATCCACCGACCGCTTCCACCGTGTACCTGGAAAAGCTGCAGGCACTCAATATCAGTTTGTGAAAGCAGCTGAGGGGCTGTACCCTTCAGAGCCTCAGGAGTGGAGCTGCCAAAGTCTTTGGGAGCCCACCATTTGCATTAGTGTGGACTAGTTGTGAAATATGGAGTCAAAAGAAATTATTTTGGAGCTTTGAGATTTAATGACTGCCCTGCTGGGTTTCAGACTTGCATGAGACCTGTAGCTCCTTTCATTTGGCTAATTTCTCCCTTTTGCAATGGGATCATTTGCTCAATACCTGTACTTCTATTGTATCTTGGAATTAATTATTATTATTTTTTACAGGCTCATAAGCAGAAGAGACTTGCCTTGTCTTAGATAAGACTTTGGACCTGGAATTTTCAGTTAATGCTTGAATGAGTTAAGACTTTGGGGGCTGTTGAGATGGCATGATTGTGTTCTGAAATATGAAAAGAAAATGAAATTTGAGAGAGGCCAGGGACAGAATATGTCAGCTCTGTGTCTCTACCCAAATCTCATGTTGAATTATAATCCTCAGTGTTGGAGGAGGGGCCTGGTGAAAGGTGGTTGAACCATGGGGGCAGACTTCCCCTTGTTGTTCTCTGCATACTGAGTGAATTCTCATGAGATCTGATTGTTTGAAAGTGTGTAGCATTTCTCCCTTATCTCTCTCTTTTCCTTCTCCAGCCATGTAAGATGTGCCTGCTTCCCCTTTGCCTTCTACCATGATTATAAGTTTCTTGAGGCCTCCCCAGCCATGTTTCCTGTACAGCCTGCAGAACTGTGAGTCCATCAAACCTCTTTTCTTTATAAATTACTAAGTCTCAATTAGTTCTTTAGAGGAGTGTAAGAATAGACTAATATAGCCTGTTTTGGGGAAGTGAGGACATTTTAATTTGCCATGCTACTGATTTACTGCATTGTCGGTCATGTTGATTTCAATGAAAAATTAATTTAGGATTTATATGTTAGCATAATGATGTTATGATTTCCTTAAGATAAAATTATTAACTTCTGTTTTTTTATGTATCTTTTAATCACGAGTATGAAACCTAACACTAGATTTGTTAGCTAACTTTTTTGTAACTATACGTTTATTGGCATAATTTGTTAGCCTATGAAATGGAACTTCTGTTGCTAGAAAAACCAGAGATATTTGAAAACATTATTTTTATCAACATGATCTTAAATTTTAGTATTGTCTATCTAATCTGGAAATGTTATTTATATTAAACCATTTCTTTCTAGTTTTTGTGCTATTTTTAGATTATATTTTTGGTTTTCTTTGGCAAAAAGTTGTACACACCTTTCATTCCAATATGAAGAAAATGATAGGCCCATTATCTTCCATAAAGAAGAAACAAGGGACTCATTTGGTTTCACACATTGCATCCATAAAAACATCATGAAGAGTGGCTGAAAATGTGCATGCTTTTATTAATTAGTTATTTTGTAATAACACAATTCATGATATTAGAACTAATTCATATATTTGTTTATGATTTTAATCATATTATTGCATGATATTGTGAATAAATCACCAAAATTATGCCGATAAGACTGGGAGGCAATGAAATTATTTAGATTATAAATAATGTGATATAATAGATTTAAATAACTCTAACAAGTATGGGAAAAAATATACTTTTGATCTAAGTGTTATTGAAAAAAATGCTTGGAGAATGAAATTGGTAGTAAGTAAAGCTTAAAATAATAAAATAAACATTAAGCAAGTGTATTAGTCCATTCTTACATTGCTATAAATATCTTCAACTGGGTAATTTATAAAGAAAAGAGAGGTAGATGGCTGATGTTTCTGCAGATTGTACAGAAAGCATGATACTAGCATTAGTGTGGCTTTTGAGGAGGTCTCCAGAAACTTACAATCATGGCAGAAAGCAAAGGGGAAGTGAGCACTTCACGTAGCTGGAGGAAGAAGACGAGAGGAGGGGAGGTGCCACAAACTTCTAAACAACTAGATATCATGAGAACTCATTATTCTATGGACAACACCAAGAGGCGTGGTGTTAAACTATGAGAAATCACCCCCATGATTCATTGACCTCCTATCAGGCTCCACCTCCAACACTGGGGTTTATAATTGGACATGAGATTTTGAGTGGGGTTACAGATCCAAACCATATTATTCCACATTATGACCCCTCCCAAATCTCATGTTCTTCTCACAACAAGCCCTCAAAGTCTTAATGCATTCCAGTATTAACTCAAAAGTCCAAATTCTCAACTGAGACAAGGCAAGTCCATTTTGTCTATGAGCTAGTAAAGTTAAAAGCAAGTTAGTTACTTTCAAGACAAAATGAAGGTACAGATATTGAATAAATACTTTGTTTCAAAAGAGAGAAATTGGCCAAAAGAAAGGGGCTATAGCCCCACAAGAGTCTGAAACTCAGTAGGAGAATTGTTAAATTTTAAAGCTCCAAAATAATCTCTTGAACCCTTGTCTCACATCCAGTGCACACTGATGCAAGTCGGGGGCCCCCAAGTACTTGGACAGCACCACCTCTGAGGCTTTGCGGGGTTCAGCTATCATGGCTGTTTTCATAGACTTAGATTGAGTATCTGCAGATTTTCCAGGTGCACTATGCAGGCTGTCAGTGAATCTACCTTTCTGAGGTCTGGAGGACAATGGCCTCTCCCCTAGGCACAATGCCCAAGTGGGGACTCTGTGTGGGGGCTCCAACCCTGTATTTCCCCTCTGCATTACCCTAGTAAAGTTTCTCCATTATGGCTCCACTCCAGGCAGGCTTCTGCCTGGACATCCAGGCATTTCCATATAGTCTCTAAAATTTAGGCAGAGACTCTAAAGCCAAAACTCTTTCATTCTGTATAACTTCATGCTGAATAAAACATGGAAACTGCCAAGGCTCATGGCTTTCATTCTTCGAAGAAATGGCCTGAGTTGCATCTGGGCCTGCTTAGCCATGCTGGAGCTAGAGTGGCTGGGATGTAGGGAGCAGTGTCCTGAGGCCCAGCAGGGCAGTGGATCACTGGTCCTGGACTATGAAACCATTCTTCTCTCCTAGACCTGTGATGGGAGGGGCTGCCAAAAAGGTCTCTGAAATGCCTTCAGGCCTTTTCCCCATTGTCTTTGCTGTTAGCATTATCCTTCCTTTCAGATGTGCAAATTTCAGCAGCCTACTTGAATTACTACCTTGCAAATAGGTTTTTCTTTTCTATCACCTGGTCAGGCTGCACATTTTTAAAACTTGTATACTCCTCTTTCACTTTAAATATACATTCAAGTTTCAGGTCAATTCTTTGCTCACTTACATGAGCATATCCTATTAGAAGTAGTCAGGTTACATCTTGAACACTTTTCTTCTTAGAAATTTCTTCCACCAGATACCTTGAATTATCTCTCTCAAGTTTGCAGTTTCACATATTTCAAGGGAAAGGGCATAATGGCTCCCATTTCTTTGCTAATACATAACAAAAGTGACATTTTCTCCAGTTCTTACTGGACCTCCTCATTCTGGCCTTCTGTCAATGTTAACATAAGCTTTTCAATCCTAGCAATTTTACATGTCTCTAGGAAGTTCCAAACCTTATCTCATCTTCCTGTCCTTTTCTGAGCCCTCCAAAGTGTTTCAACCTCTGCCTGTTACCCAATTCCAAAGTTGCTTCCACATTTTCAGGTATCTTTATAGCAATGCCCCCCTCTCAGTACCAATATTCTGTATTAGATACAGGACCAAACCATATTAATTGTTTTGTATTTGAACATAGATCCAAATCAAATGAGCAAGCATGCTGGTGCAATATGGGCTGACCATTTTCTAAACTGGGCTTACTGAATTCCGTTTCTTAAGCTAAATATTGTCTTGAAAGTCTGTTATATCAAAGCACAATCAATGTTTATTTATTTAACTCTTTCTTAAAATTTATGAAATAACTAAATAATTGCTTGCAACTTCCTTTTAAAATATATTACTAAACGTTAAAACTGATCATGAGGTTTTGGAAGCTCTTCACTGTTACATATTCATCATTGAACTTAATATACATAAATACTTCAAAGGATAAGTAATATTACACGCATCAAAAAGAGAGAAAAGTTATCATCAGAGATTAGAATAAATTGTTTAAAATCACACATCAAAAATGTGGTGGAGACTAAATTTGCTCCTACGACTTTCTGGCTCCAATCCTGTGCTATTTAGAATATATTATTAAGTGTCTTAAATCAGTTTTTAAAAGGGGTTACTTTGACATAGCTCACACAATACTATTTTAAAAATTCATTTACCATTTTCAGGTACTGTTGAGAGCAATAAGTAAAGAGAAATAAAATAGCCATCATTGTGGCCTTATTGGTTTTATAGGATAGTGGCAAAATAGAGCCACTAAGCAAATTGTAACCACAAATTATAATCATATAAATTTATAATTAAAACATTTTAAAAGTGCCAAGAGGAAAAAAAAAAAAAAAAACAGGTTACTTTTAGATCAGAAAACAGGAAATCAGAAAAGTCTTCCATAATAAATATTTTTGTTTGAGATGAAATCTGAGGAAGAGAGTTTAAAAACATAAAATCCTGGGAGTATTTGGGATGAGTTCCAGCCAGTAAGAAAAGCATATTAAAGTCCCTGTTTGAGAGAAAGAAATGGTCTAGTAATTAAAATAAAGCCAGTATTGTATAGCTAGAATCCAAAAAATGAAGGGCAGGGCATGAAAAATGAATTATTTTAGGCAATGGCAAGATTATGTTTTAGATCATGCTAAATGCTTACATTTTAATCTGGGATAATCACTGGGAAGTCATTGATGTATTTTCAAAAGTGAGTAGCAAATAAGTTTTGCATTTTTAAAACTCCCCATTGGCTACATTGTAGAGAACAAAGGAGATAAATGAAATGATTAACATTTGAGATATCTTCATATATCTGAGTGGCAATACCATATGACATAATGAATAAATGAGACTAAATAAATTCAGGGGAGAATGCTAGGCCATGAAAAAGTATTTTGGAGTAATTTGAAATACAGAGAAGCTAACCAAATTAAACCAGGGTATATTTTAAAGAGTAGAAAAAAGTGGGCTACTTCTAATTCCTGGGAACACCAAAGTTTACTGAACAAGTTAAGATTTAGCCAACACTGGAGAATGAGAGTAGCAAAAATGTTGGAAGAAAATGGGTTTGTAACAATAAAAAAAAAAAAGTATTTGAAGAGGAAAGAAAATAGTCAATAATGTTGTATGCTCTTGAGGAGTTAAGTCAGACAGGAGAGTAAAAAGCAATTTGTATTAAGTAATGGAGAGGACATTGGTTATTCTAGTGTGAACATTTTGACAGAAGCTAGAGGCAGAAGCCAGATTGGCATGAATTAAGGGTGAACACAAGGTGAGGAAAGAAATACAGGAAGAAAAGACCAAGATATAAATCTTATAAAGAGAATAAGTATATTAGATTTATAGCTAAAAGAAAATGCCTTGTCAAGATATTTTGTAAGGCTCTATGGTGGTATGATTGACTCACAATAAATTGTACATATTTAAAGTGTAGAATTTGACAAGTTTTGAAATATCTATACACTTGTGAAATCCTCATCACTCTTAAAAGTGTAGCTGTCAGCCCCCATATTCCTTCATGCCCCTTTGCAGTACTTTTCTCCTGTCCTTGCCTAATCCTTTGCCCCATCCAAAGGTACCTACTTATCTGCTTTCAGTCATAGTGATTAATTTGTTCTTTTCTAAAATTTTATATAAATGAAAATAAACTGTATACTTATATTGTCTATTTGGATTCTTCTATTTAGCATAATTACCCTGAGAGTATGCTTTTCAGTGTATGCAGAGTTCAGTCCAGAAGGGCTTCAATATGGCTGACCAGAAGCATTTGGCATTTGTCTCTGCCAAAAAGCAGAATCAAAATAGTGTTGAGATAATCACCCTTCAATTAGGTCATCTGAAAGAGACTACTTGAATTAAATAGTCAAGTGATAAGAACATAAAACAAGGAAGGAGAAGTGAGTAAGGCAGCCTGCTCAACTGAGATTAGCTGGGGGCCTCTGTGGGGAAGGGAAAGCGTAAGTGAGTGACTTTCAGAGGTTTACATCCCCACTGCAAACTCCTGCATACTAGCCATGAAAAAGACTTTAGATCCTCATGGACCTCCAAACTAGCATAGGAAGCTGCTTAGAGACTGTACAAAGGCACTGCTTCAGAGAGGGAGATAATGCTGGGTCCCACATACCTCTTGAACCCTATGGAGCTACAGCAAGATGCCATATTGAGAGCCCAGCCACCACCATACTGCATCCTACACTGGGGCATAACATAACCTGTATCTCCACATCTCTAGAGACTTATTGACATGCCCTGCCTACAGCCACACACCACAGCTGGCTGCTGCCTTCAAGGATAAAGGTGAGCCATTGGCAAAGACCCTGTTGCCCCAGTAGTAAAGCCACCATGCATTCCATATGCCCTGATGTCAAATTTCTCCACCTGCAGCAGCTGCAGCTATGGATGCAAAATCAGGGCTGAAGTGCAAGTAAAGTGTGTATTCCCCAGCCACCTGCATATGGCTGCTACCACTGCAAGCAACCTTTTCTTCCCTAGTAGCAGGGCAATAGTATGGCTGGTGCTGTCCCAATCCACTGCCTTAGGCCCAGGGATTATCCCACTCCTTACCACAGCCAGTGTCTGGGGAATAGCCCACTTCTGATTACCCCACTCCTGCTTATCAAAGGCACCACAGGAGGGCCTGAGAACAGGTTTGCCCAACCTAGCTTGCCCCTCCAGTTCCTGAGCATGATGTTTTGGGGTCATGAGACCATCTAGCCCGTCTACCAGAGTAGGTACCTTAGCACTCTGCCCAGAGGCCTGTGGTTGGGCCCACCAAATATACTGCTATCATCACAGTAGGCAACCATCTGGATGTGCCACCTGTGGTCCTGAGGACTGGCCCATCAAGCCTGTCACAGCCACCACCAACATCAGAGTAAACTTCTTTGGACTTACAGATTAATCCCACCACTGTTGCTGCTATCACTTAAACCACACATTTAGTTCAGGGGTCCAAAAACTCCCTCACTGGCTCAACCTACCATTGCTATTAGCAGTACACAAACAAGTTGCATGGAGGTCCAAGAAATGGCCCACCTGGATGCTAACATCGGTGCTAGCATATGCCACCCTGGTACCCAAAGAAAAGAACACTAAACTCACCACTACCACCACTGGGGCCTGAGGACAGGCCCACCCAGTGTCCCCATTCCCAATAAAACTTCACCACAGCCTTCACTAACAATTGCACCCTAAGTCACTGAGGAAATTTAGACACCACTGAGTTTTTTTACAACTATAATCATATGGAGACTGTACTACTGCATGCACTAAGAATCAAAGCCAAAGTGTCCTGCCTCAGCAACATCATAGATACATCCTCTGGAGAAAGTTATTTCATACAAAATCAAATTCAAAAAATTAAAAGAAGTGACTGTTACACCACATGTACAGAAATCAACATATGGGCACAAGAAAAATGAAAAAGGAACACAACAATTTTCCAGCAACAGATTTAAATGAAGAATTTTATGAAATCCCATAAAAAGAATTCAAAATAGTATTAAAGAAGCTCAGTGAGATATAAGAGAATACCAAACATAATACAAAAAAAAAATCAGAAAAACAATTTGGGATACAAATGAGAAACTTTTTAAAAAGATATATGTCATAAAAAGAAATTCTGGAGCTGAAGAATTCACTGAATAAAATACAAAATACATTCAGAAGCTTCACAGTAGATTAGATCAAGAGAAGGAAGAATTTTAAAACTTAAAGTCTTTTGAAACAACCCAGTTCATAATCCAGTCAGACAATTAAAACAACAACAACAACAACAACAACAACAACAACACAGAATTAAAAAGAATGAGCAAAGCCTTAGTGGCATATGAACACTGCAATGTGACCAAATATTTGAATTGAAAATTTTCCAAGTCTAGAACAAGATTTAGACATCCAGATACAGGAAACCCAGAGATAGCCAGAGAGCTGTAAGGCAAAAAGATCTTTACTATGGTATATTACTGTCAAATTGTCAAATTCAAAGAAAATTCTAAAAACAGCAAGAAAAAAGCATTTGGTTAGTTATAAGGGAAACCAATTAGAATAACAGTGGATTTCTCAGCAGAAACCTTACAAACCAGAAAAGAATGGGATGTTATATTCAAAGTGCAGAAGGAAAAATTGCCAGCCAAGGATACTACATCCCCTAAAGATATTCTTCATAAATGAGAGAGATATGAAGTCTTTCTTGGACAAGCAAAAGCTAAGGGAATTTACCACCACTATGCTGACCTTACAAGAAATGCTTAAGGTAGTTCTACACTTGAAAGTGAGAGTGATATCTACCATCATGAAAATGCAGAAAAGCATAAAACCCACTGTTACACCAAACACACTAACAAGGACTAGAAAAAGCTAAAATAGGACCATTTCAGAAAGCCACCAAACTACAAAGATAAACAATAACAGAGAAAAAACAAAGGATACACAAAACAACCAGAAGTTAACTAATAAAATGAGAAGAACATGGTTTTAAGTATCAATAATATGCTCAAAGGGAAAAGAATTAAATTTTTCACTTAAAAATGCATACTGTATGAATAGATTATAAAAACATAACCCAAATAAATTCAGACAAGAAACTCATTTCACCTGTAAAGACAGATAGAGACTGGAAACAGAGGGAATAGAAAAAAGATACTCCATTCAAACAGAAAGCAAAGCCAACAGGGTCACCTATACTTATATGAGGTAAAGTAGACTTTAAGTCAAATAGTAAAAGGAGGCAAAGATCATTATGTAATGATAAAAGGATCAATTCAGCAAGAGGATAACAATTTAAAATATATGTGCACTCAACACCAGAATACCAACATGTATAAACCAAATATAATGTAAAGGAAGAGACAGATTCAAATACAGTAACATTTGGAGACTTCAGCGTCATGCTGTCAGCATTAACCAGATCATCTAGACAGAAAATTGACAAAGAGACATTGGACATAAACTGCATATTGGGCAATTTAGACCTAATGGACATTTATAATTTTTATAAGGTGTAAATTATAACTTTCTCTTTTGTGGATTATATTTTTAATGTCATATTAAAGAAATACAGACTTAACCCAAGTTCATAAATATTTTCTCCAGTATTTTTTAATATAATTTTTGAGTTTTAGGTCTTACATTTAGATATAAAATCCATTTCAATTTAATTTTTATATGGTGCTTCTCTAGATTGAAACTTTTCCGATAAAATATGTTGAAAATATTAACCTTTTATCTTTGCATTTTCTTTGCACATCCATCTAAAATAAACTTAATCCATCACATAAACAGAACCAAAGACAAACACCACTTAATTGTCCCAATAGATGCAGAGAAGGCCTTTGACAAAATTCAACAGCCGCTTATGCTAAAAACTCTCAATAAACTAGGTATCAATGAATCGTATCTCAAAATAATAAGAGCTATTTATGAAAAACCCACAGCCAATGTCATACTGAATGGCTGAAAACTGGAAGCACTCCCTTTGAAAACCTGCACAAGACAAGGGTGCCCTATCTTACCACTTCTATTCAACATAGTATTGGAAGATCTGGCTAGGGCCATCAGGCAAAAGAAAGAAATAAAGTATATTTGAATAGGAAGCGAGGACATCAAATTTTCCCTATTTGCAGATGACATGATTGTATATTTAGAAGACCCCATCATCTCAGCCCAAAATCTCTTTAAGCTGATAAGCAATTTCATTCAGCAAAGTTTCAGGATACAAAATAAATGTGCAAAAATCTCAAGCATTCCTTTATACAAGTAATAGACAAACAGAGAGCCAAATCATGAGTAAACTTCTATTCACAATGGCTACAAAGAGAATAAAGTAATACCTAGGAATACAGCTAACAAGGGATGTGAAGGACCTCTTCAAGGAGAACTACACACCACTGCTCTAGGAAATAAAAGTGGACAGAAGCAGATGGAAAAACATTCCATGTTCATGCTGAGGAAGAATCAATATCATAAAAATGGTCATACTGCCCAAAGTAATTTATAGATTCAATGCTATTCCCATCAATCCACCAATGACTTTCTTCACAGAATTAGAAAAAAAAAAGAAAAAAAAAAAACACCTTAAAGTTCATATGGAACTAAAAAAGAGCCTGCATAGCCAAGACAATACTAAGGAAAATAAAACAAAAACAAAGCTGGCAAAAAGCATAAATTAATCACACTACCTGACTTCAAACTATATTACAAGTCTACTGTAATCAAAACAGCATGGTACTGATACCAAAACAGAGATATAGACCAATGAACAGAATAGAGGCCTCAGAAAGAACACCACACAACTATAACCATTTGGTCTTTGGAAAACCTAACAAAAATAAGCAATGAGAAAAAGGATTCCCTATTTAATAAATGGTGTTGGGAAAGCTGGCTAGGTATGTGCAGAAAGCTGAAACTGAATCCCTTCCTTATGCCTTATACAAAAATTAACTCAAGATGAATTAAAGACTTAAGCATAAGACCTAGAGCCATAAAAAACCTAGAAAAAAACCTAGGCAATACCATTCGGGATATAGGCACTGCCAAGAACTTCATGACTAAAACACCAAAAGCAATGGCAACAAAAGCCAACATAAACAAATGGGATATAATTAAACTTAAGAGGTTCTGCACAGAAAAAGAAACAATCATTAGAGTGAACCGGCAAAACAAAATGGGAAAAAAATGTTTGTAGTCTACCAATCTGACTAAGGGCTAATATCCAGAATCTACAGAGAACTTAAATTTATAAGAAAAAAGCAACAACCCCATTAAAAAGTGGGCAAAGGATATGAACAGACAGTTTTCAAAAGAAGATATTTTATTCAGCCAACAAGCATATGAAAAAAAAAGCTCATCATCACTGGTCATTAGAGAAATGCAAATCAAAACCACATTGAGATACCATCTCACGTCAGTTAGAATGGCAATCATTAAAAAATTAGGAGACAACAGATGCTGGAGAGGATGTGGAGAAATAGGAACACTTTTACACTGTGGTAGGAGTGTAAATTAATTCAATCATTGTGGAAGATAGTGTGGCGATTCCTCAAGGATCTAGAAATAGAAATATCATTTGACCCAGCAATCCTATTACTGGGTATATATCCAAAGGAGTATAACTCATTCTATTGTAAAGACACATGCACACGTATGTTTACTGTGGCACTGTTCATAATAGCGAAGACTTGGAATCAACCCAAATGCCCATCAATAATAGACTGGATAAAGAAAATGTGGCACATTTATACCATGGAATACTATGCAGCCATAAAAAGGAATTAGTTCATGTCCTTTGTAGGGACATGGATGAAACTGGAGATCGTTCTCAGCAAGTTGACATAAGTACAGAAAACCAAACACTACATGTTCTCACTCATAAGTATGTGTTGAACAATGATAACACATGGACACAGGGAGGGGAATATCACACCCCAGGGCCTGGGGCTTTGGGGGTTAGGGAAGGGATAGCAGGGGGTAGGGGGATTGGGGAGGGATAGCATTAGGAGAAATCCCTAATGTAGATGATGGGATGATGGATGCAGCAAACCACAACCATGGCACATGTATACATATGTAACAAACCTGCACTCTTGTAACTATACTCCAGAACTTAAAGTATAATTTTTAAAAATTGACCCTATATGTAGGTCTACTTACAGACTCTATTCTGTTCCACTGATCTCTTCTTTACCTGTGTGAAATCACTACATGAAATGGATATTATTCCTTCCTGAAGTGTTTGATAGAATTCAGCATTGAAAACATCTGAGCCTGACAGTAATAATATTACTAGTAATATTATTAAGTATTGCATAACCATATCTCTTTTGAATATAGATGTAATAACCCTCCACAAAATATTAGCAAATAAAATACAACTGTATTAGTCAGTGTGCTCTAGAGGGGCAGAACTAATAGGATAGACATATGTATGAAGTGGAGTTTATCAAAGAGTGTTGACTCACAGGATCACAAGTTGAAGTCCCACAATAGTCTATCTGCAAGCTGAGGAGCATGGAAGCCAGTTCAAGTCCCAACACCTCAAAAGTAGGAAGTTGACAGTGTAGACTTTAGTCTATGACTAAGGCCTGTGAGCTCCTGGCAGATCACTGGTGCAAGTCTGAGAGTTCAAAAACTGAAATATTTGGAGTCTGATGTTAAAGGGGAGGAAGCATCCAGAACAAGAGAAATATGAAGGCTGAGAGTCTGAGCCAGTCTAGTCCTTCCATGTTCTTCTTCCTGCTTCATTCTAGCTGCAATGGCAGCTGATTTGATGGTGCCCACCCAGATTGAGGGTAGGTCTGCCTGTCCCAGTCCACTGACTCAAATGCTAGTTTCCCTTAGCAACATACTAACAGACAATACTTTGCATTCTCCAATCCAATCAAGTTGACACCCGATATCAACCATCACAGCAACAATGTGTAAAAAAAAATTATATGTTACAACCAAGTGTAAATTATTTCAAGTAAGCAAGGCTATTTCAGCATTTTAAAAAAACGTAATCAGGATGGCTCTGGTATAGTCTTTTAATCTGTAGAAGAGCTTTGCTATGGCAAACACTCTTAAGTTATTTTAAAATAGTTACACTTACTCTACCTTTGTCAGAGCCAGGAGGGCATCTTTCTTAGCTTTTCTCTGTAAGAACTTAGGGGAGGTGTTGCTCCTGGAGGTAACCCCCCAAAAATATTTGGACTTCTTTAGGAATTAATCTCTCAGAATTCTCTCTCTCTCATGCTAGTCCATACGCAGCTTCCACTATTTAGTTACAATTACAATGAGGTATCCTATCAGTTTTTGGCTCTAGTGGTTTCTGTTCCAGGTAAGCAAATCTAGCCTGTGACTCACTGGATTCATGTCTCTTTCCAGATTTCTCAATGCCATTTTGCCTTGCAGCCTCAGTGATATGATCTGGATTTGTGTATTTGACCATATTCATATCAAACTGTAATCCCAGTGTTGGAGGAGGAGCCTGGTGGGAGGTCATTGGATCATAGTGGCAGATCTCCCCCTTGCTTTTCTCATGATGGTAAATGAGTTCTCATGAGACGTGGTTGTTTAGAAGTGTGTGGCCTTTCCCCACTCCCTCTTCCTCCTGTTTAGCCAGGTACGACATGCCTGCTTCCTCTTTACCTTTTGCCATAATTGTAAGTTTCCTGAAGCCTCCCCAGCCATGATTTTCATGCATGTTAAATTCTCTATTATGATATTTGCCATTACAAAGTGATTGGCAAAGTACGTATCAAATGAAGTCTCCCATCACAGTGAATGAACACTGTCTTAACGGTGCATTCCATTTAAGTATCTTGCTAAAGGACTTCAATTTTGCTATAAATCCTTCTTATAAATGTATTATATTTTCAGAGGAGGTTTATAAATGCTTCTTATAAATGAATTAAATTTTCAAAAGAGGTTTATGCACTAAGTAAAAACCGGAATTTGATTATCTCAAATAACTATACCAAAACTAATGGAAGGTGTGTTGCTGTTGGTTAATTCCAGCTTGTGATTCTGCAATAAATATTTCTGGAATTGTGATGGGCTGAAACCTCCAACTTTTATACTCCCCTTTTCGTCCCCCAAAGCTATATGGTGCATAATTATTGTGTTTAAAATTTAAATTACTATTCCATAATTCTATGAAATTTTGTATGATAATTAGAGGTATGTCTAGAGCTAAGTAATTTCAAATCTAACTATCAGGTTTGAGAACCTGAATGAGGCAAGCCCAAATGACAATGACTTATGTCTCTGCATCCCCAAATTTCCAGAATATATCCTCTTATGTCTCTGCCGCCTCAAATACCCAGGAGGTGGGCTTAAGCAATGTCAAACTGAAATTATCTTTTCTGTTTCAGTACTGAATTGGAAGGTCTTATATTTCAAGAAATTTTTTATTTTACTATGCAGTTTTTTATGTACCTCTGACTGTTAGGCACTTTTGATTAAGAATAAATCTAGTTGATGATTTATAATGAAGAAAATATTTATAATATTTTGCTGACCACACAGCCTCACGGGTCTCTCTAAGACTTTTTAAAGAAAGAAGATGGCAGTATAGATCATTGGTTATCAGTCTGGATAAACATAAGGATGATCTCAGATATTTTTGAACAGTGCTGAAACAAAGGTATCTATGAACAGAGATTCTTACTTGGTTAGATATGAATACTACCTTGGTTTTAGGATTTTAAAAACTATTCTTATATACAGTTAGTGTTAAAAAACAGTGATCCAATGACTATACAGTAAATATGTCTTTTTAGATTGGTTCTCATTATCCTTAGTCCAAAACTGAAGAATTTTATTTCATAATTGCTTACTTTAATTTTGATAAATGCTAAGGTTTGAATGCTTGCTCCCTCAAAAACTCATGTTGGAATGTAATTGCCATTTAACAGAATTAAGACACGGGACTTTCAGAGGTGATTAAGTCATAAGTGCTCTGCTCTCAATAATGAATTAATTTCAATGTAATGAGTATTGGATTATTTTTGTGGGAGTGGGCTCCTTGTAAAGGGATAATTTTGCCCTGATTTTCTTGTTCTGTCTCACCCTCTCTTTGTCCTTTTACTGAATGATGCCTTCTGTCATATCATGTCACAGCAAAAAGACCCTTCCAAGATGCTCGTTCCTTATCTTGGACTTTTCAGCCTCCAAAATTGTGAGAAATAAGTTCTGTTCATTATAAATTTCCCAGTCTGTGGTATTGTGTTATAGCAGCACAAAACAGACTAAGACAACAGACAATCATAACAATGAAAAATGCTGAAATTGCTTAGCAATATAATATCATTGCCGAACTTTCTTTTTCTCAAGGAGCACAACTAGGTTTTTTAAGCAGAAATATTTCTGTAGCTAACCCTGTTATTAAGAGCCACTATGATTCACCAAAAGAGTCTAACACTTTCCGGGGAAATGGTGTTTGCAGAAGTCTTTATAATCTTTTTTTTTTTTTTTTTTTTCTTGATCTCTTTATGCTAAATTTAACGTACCCAATGAAAATACAATATCAAGTACCATGAATGATGAATCTTTTTACTATCCATTCCATATAGCTGATCCTCTTAAAAAGTTGTAAATAATTTTTCTTAATCTTAGAGCTTTTAGGAAATAAAACTCAAATTATCATTTGTCTTACTACTTGGACTGTGTATTTAGCTCACTATTTTTTAATGTCTGGTCCATTTATTACTTAATATATTGTAATATATAAGTGCGTCATATTCTGATCAGGCTTTTAAGTTACTTATACATCTGAGAGCTCTTTTTACAATTGTTTTAAGCTCTATAGGGTCTAATAATATAAAAACAATTAATAACATTTTATAGATATAGCACATATGATGACCATATATATGATAAATATTTTTCTTCTAGCAATATTGATACTCTAGTCAAGTTTTTTCCGACTCCATGGAACTATGGACTTTACTATATTATTCCTTGCTACATCCTTTGAGGAAATGTTGTTGAAAAAATGTTGAGTGGGCAGACTACATATTTTTCTTTTTCAACTTTTTCTATAAACCATAGCATGTGTCTATGTAACCTTATTTTCACCAGACTTAACTGTAAGCGATAAAGTAATGGGTGACTGGGCAATTACATTTAGTCTTCATTTAAGCACAATGAATTAAATACCATTTTACACTACATTTTGCTTAAGGGAGAGTGGAATAAGTAGTATTGTTCCTAAATTTCTATATTGGATTTTCTTCCATAAAGCCACTGCTATGGTTTGAATGTTTGTTTCCTCCCAAACACGTGTTGGAATTTAACTGACATTGTTAACAGTATGATTAGGTGGGACCTTCCAGAGATGATTGGGTCATGAGGGCTCTGGCTTTACGGGTGGAATTAAATCTGTTAAAAAAGAGTGAGTTTGGCCCCCTTTCTCTCTTGCTTTCCTGTCTTCCACTATGTGTAAAGATGGAGCAAGAAGGCTCTCATCAAAGGACACAATTTGATTTTGGTCTTCCCAGCCTCCAGAACCATGATAAATAAGTTTGTGTTCATTATAAATTAATTAGACTTTGGTATTCTGTTGTAGCCGGACAAAACAGATTAAGATAACCATTAAACATCATTTTTCCTCAGATACAGTGTCAATGAAGCACTATTTTTAATATTTCCACATATATAATACCATTTTCCGAAGACATATTTAGGAAAAATTCTAATAATTTCTTGTTTTAGGATTTAAGAAACATAAAATCATCTCAATGTAGCTAAAAAGCAGTAAGTGCTTTGATTAAGTTAAAAAATTAATAAAAGAAAGAGAAGATTGAACTCTCAGAATGTCTTCCTTTTCCCATTATTTTCTTTTTTAAAAACAAGGAGCTGGCCCTTTTAAAAGAAAAGGTAATTTTAAAAAATCAAAACAAAACTCAGTAGTAGTTATATTCGTTCCATAATACATCTGAGATTAGGTTTTAGGTGTAAGCAGTAGCTCCTCCTTTATTTAATATGTATATTATATTTAAGACATTACTTTTAAAAAAGTATTTTTAATGTAATTTCTATAACAACCTGGTCTTTAGAATTGTGTGCGTGTGTGCGTGTGTGTTTGTGTGCGCACGTGTGCTTGGTTTTACTCTATGGATTCAACTAATAATGAGAGTAGCACCATTTATTGATATTCTGTTATATTCTATTTCAAACATTATGTACCAGACATTTCAGAAATGCTACCTCATTTAATCTTTAAACAATCCTATAATACAGATATAAACATCCCCTGAAGTCTCTTCTGATATGTGGCTTTTTCGCTCCTGTAATTTGGCAAACAGGAGGGAGTGGCACCAGCGACTTTTTCGCTTCTGTGGTTTGGTGAGTGGGAGAGAAGTTTACAGCTCTTTTACACCCACCTGCCACAGCTTGGCAGGTAGTTCAGAGGCATCGCAACTCTTTCTGTCTCGCTGTTGGGCTAACAGGAGGGAGTGGAGTCCGATGGCTTCTTCTTTCACATTGTTGGGGGAGCAGGAGGGACGGTCACAACTCTTTTACTCCCGCCACCAGCAGCTCAGTAAGTTCCAGGTTCTCGTCCCGCAACAAAATAATAAGATATGTGGACACCAGAAAGTGAGTAAGGCAGAAGAGAATTTTGAGCGACAGATGGAAAACTCTCAGCTGCCAGAGGGGACGCTGAAAGCGGGTAGCCATCTGTGAGGCTGATTTCAGGGTTTTTTTTTTTTTTTTATGGGTTTAGAATGGGAACATGCATGCTGATTGGTCCATGGGTGTATTGGAAAAAGCACCATTCGACTGGTTAAAGGCATCATTCAGAAGGAATTAATTGAGAGAGAGAGAGAGAGTGGTCAGGACAGGGCTAGTTCTCACTTTGCCCATTTAGAGCTCATGCCGTTAGGATAAACGTTTTTAGCCTTGTGCATCCATAATACCTACCATTTTATTGAAAATGTTGTCCCATGGGATGCATTATTAATACTAATTGTGTAAACTCGATCCAGCAATATGGCTTTTCAGGTCCTTCATGTTCTCATGTCCAACAGTTTATCTTCATGACAACTTTTAGTTTCCTACTCTTTACTTTAGCAACTGCAATTGAAGGACTAAGGAATAATAAATTCAGACCCGTTAAACCTCACTTCCTAGCAACTTTCTCTTATGTGCCTTCCTGATTTTTTTTTCTCTGCCATTTTGGTCCTCAAGTCCATTTATGCCTTTAATTTCATCTAGATATCTCTACCCTCCTGTGATAGATTTTTCTAACACTAAGGGTGATTAACCATCACAGTTTGCTTGAGACTAGGGGTTTCTAGAAACTCAGGACTTTTGTGTTAAGACTGAGACACTCCTGGCAAAAACCAGAGATGTTAATCATGTTACTTCAATCACTGTAGCCCCGAAGTACTCTTGTTCTGGTTCCGTCAGCCTGGTAAAATTATATCCTAATTCACCAGAGAAAATCACTCAGCTTGTTAAACTGGCACCACTGGAAAATACAGTTTATTTTTTTCTTTACATTGCCTGAGAATACAGTGTCATTTATGTCACCAGCACTTTCCTTGGTTTGTGATTCTTCATTATTGTTCTTACACTTTCAGTCACTTAACTGCCACACTGTCCTCCTTGTGCTCCCCTAAAAAAAGAAATAGAAACAATTTAACATAGTCATTAAATTTATTGCCAAATAGCCTACATTTTCACCTCTATTACCTCCATTAGCATTTAAAATTAACACCCATTTAAATGAAAGAGAAATTACTTCTTATTCAAAGTTAATCTCTTCGTTTTTAGTCTAAGTTAGTTTTATTCCGCCTTTCTCAACCTTCCATTTGGCGACCAAATCTAATTTATTCTTGCCATAGACAGACCTGAATCCATTCCAATTTTATCTACCTCCAGTGCCAACACCCATCTCTTAACTTGACCATTAGCTTCATAACTTGACCTCAGCAGCTTCATAACTAATTATCTTTCTCATATATATATATATATATATATATATATACACTTTATAATTGATATATGACATTAAACTTAAGTGGTATTTGAAAAATGCAAACTGATCATCTCTCTTCTTGAATCAAAATGATTTATAAACATTTCATTGTGCTTAACATAAAACTTCAACCATTAACATGACCTGCAAAATCCTAAATCATCTAGCCTGAGATTTTCTGTTCTATTTATTTTCTTCTCTTTCTTCTTTGTGCTCCAGATAAACTAAATTTTTCTTGTATTTCTGGGCACAAGCATGCTGCTATTTTGCTTACAGGTTTTCCGTACATAGTTACCATTTCACCAGTCCCTTTTAAGCACCTAAGTGCTATTCACTCTTTAGATTTTATTTTATATATTATCTTTGAAGAATCATTTCTCAGTGTCTTAGACTAGTTAGGAGCTTCTGTAATTGTTCTCACGGCATGCACCTGTCAAAGTCTATCTTCCCTAATTGACCATGAATTCTCCAAGGAAGCTTATCTTTCCTTTTTACAATCATATGCCTTAATGCTTGGGACTGGATGAGCAGTACACATTTGTAAAGAAGGTAAATAAGTAATTGAACTTAATTTTAAAAATTCTTCTTTGGTATCTAGTTATGTTTATTATCATATATACATTAGCCAAATTGTTGTAACCATTTCACAATATATACATATATCAGAGCATTATATAGGACACTGTAAATATATACGATTTTTATTGTCAAAAAATAAAAAGTATTCATGAAATAAGGAATGTTATTTACCATATATTTGGAAATCCTAAAACTTTGTATGCAGCAATACAAATATTTACTAAATACACAAAAATATTTTAGTGGTTTTTAAATGCAATATCTTAAAATGTTTATAATATTGGATCATTTAAAGGATCAATTATTTCTAAAAAAAGTAGTTTATTGAAAGATTCTTTTAACTTTATTTAACTTCTTTTTAACTTTTATTACAGGTTCAGGGGTCCATGTGCAGGTTGGTTATACAGGTAGACTGTGTCATGGGTGTTTTGTGTACAGATTAATTTGTCACATAGGTGATAAGTATAGTACCCAATAGGTAGCTTTTCAATTTTCACCTTCCTCACAGCCTCCATCTTCAAGTAGGTCCTGGTGTCTGTTGTCCCATTCTTTGTGTCCATGTGTGCTCAATGTTTAGCTCCCGTTTATAAGTAAGGACATGCAACAATTGATTTTCTGTTTCTGCATTAGTCTGCTTAGGCTAATGGCTTACAGCTCCATCTAAGTTGCTGCAAAGACATGATCTCATTCTTTTTCATGGCTGCATAGTATTCTGTGGTGTATATGTACCACATTTTCTTTATTCAGTCTACCATTCATAGGCATCTAAGTAGATTCCAGGTCTTTGCTACTGTGAATATTGCTGTGATGAACATATGCATGCATGTGTGTTTATGATAGAACAATTCATGTTCGTTTGAGTATATATCCAATAATGAGATTTCTGGGTTGAATGGCAATTCTAACTTCTTCAAGGAATTACCACACTGCTTTCCACAATGGCTGAACTAATTTACATTCCCCAAAATGGTGTGTAAGCATTTCCTTGTCTCCACAACCTCACCATTATCTGTTATTTTTGGACATTTTGATAATGGCCATTCTAACTAGTGTGAGATGGTATCTCATTGTGGTTTTGATTTTCATGTCTCTGATGATTAGTGATGCTGAGCAATTTTTCCTATGCTTGTTGGCAATATGAATGTTTTCTGATGAAAAGTGTCTGTTCATGTTCTTTGCCCACTTTTTAATGTGCTTGTTTGTTTTTTGCTTGTTAATTTAAGAAAGTTACAGATTTTGGATATTAGACCTTGTCAGATGCATAGTATGCAAATATTTTCTCTCATTCTATAGGTTGTCTTTTTACTTTGCTGTTAGTTTCTTTTGCAGTGATGAAGCTCTTTAGCTTAATTAGGTCCCATTTGTCAATTTTCATTTTTGCTGCAATTGCTTTTGGCATCTTCATCATGAAACCTTTGCCAGGTTCTATGTCCAGAATGGTATTTCCTAGGTTAACCTGCAGGGTTTTTATAGTTTAGGTTTTACAATTAAGTCTATAATCCACCTTGAGTTGATTTTTGTATATAGTATAAAGGGATCCAGTTTTACTCTTCTGCAAATGGCTAGTCAGTTATTCCAGCACCATTGAAAAGAGTTAGGTTTAGACGTCCTTTCTCCATTGCTTATTTTTGTCAGCTTTATTGAAGATCAGGTGGTTGTAAGTGTGCTAGATTATTTCTGGACTCTCTATTCTCTTCCCTTTGTCTATATGTCTCTTTTTGTACCAGTACCATACTGTTTTGGTTACTGCATCCTTGTAGTACAGTTTGAAGTCAAGTAGTATGATGCCTCCAGCTTTGTTCTTTTTGGTCAGGATTGTCCTGGCAATTCAGTCTCTTTTTTGGCTCCATATGAATTTTAAGATTTTTTTTTCTAATTCTGTGAAGAAGGTCATGGCAGTTTAATAGAAGTAGCATTGGATATGTAAATTGCTTTGGGTAGTATAGCCATTTTAACAAAATTAATTCTATCTATGAGCATGTAAATGATTTTCCATTTGTTTGTGTCAGTCTCTGATTTATTGGAGCACTGTCTTATAATTTTCAATTTTCATTGTAGAAGTTTGTTTTTTCTTACCTCCCTGGCTACCTATACATTTAAATATTTTATTCTTTGTTTTCTGACTATTGTGAATGGGACTATGTTCTTGCTTTGGCTGTCAGCATGGATGTTGTTGAAGTATAGAAATTCTACTGACATATATACATTGATTTTGTATCCTGTAACTTTGCTGAAGTTATTTATCAATCTAGGAGCATTCGGGCAGAAACTATGTGGATTTCTAGGTATAGAATCATCACATCATCTGCAAACAGAGAGAATTTGACATACTCTCTTCCTGCTTTTATGCCTTTTATTCTTTCTCTTGCCTGATTGGTCTGTCTAGGACTTCTAATACTATGTTAAATAGGAGTGGTGAGAGTGGATAGTCTTATCTTGCTCTAGTTCTCAAGGGAATGCTTCCAGCTTTTGCTTATTCATTATGATGTTGGCTGTGAGGTTATCATAGATGGCTCTTAGTATTCTGAAGTATGTTTTTGCCTAGCTTGTTGAGGATTTTTAACATAAAGGAATGTTGGATTTTATTGAGTCATTTCTGCATCTATTTAGATGATCGTATGGTTGTTGTCTTTAGATCTGTTCATGTGATATATCATGTTTATTGGTTTGTATATATTGAACCAATTGTGCATCCTAAGGATAAAGCTTACTTGGTTGTGGTGGACTAGCATTTCAATGTGCTGCAGGATTTGGTTTGCTAATACTTAGTTGAAGATTTTTACATCTATATACATCAAAGATATTGGCCTGAAGCTTTGTTTGTTTGTGTGTGTCTCTACAAGGTTTTTGTTCATGATGATGTTGGCCTCATAGAATAAATTAGAGAGGAGTCCTGCTCTTCAATTTTTTGGAGTAGTTTCAGCAGTAATGGTGTCAACTCTTTATACTTTTGGTAGAATTCAGCTATGAATCCATCTGATTCTGGACTTTTTCTACTTGGTAGGTTTTACATTATTGATTCAATTCCTGACCTCATTGTTGGTCTGTTCAGGGATTCTATTGCTATCTGGTTCAAACTTTGGAGGTGGTATGTTTCCAGGAATTTATCCATTTGTTCTAGGTTTTTTTAGTTTGTGTGCATAGAGTTGTTCGTATTAATCACTGGGTTTTTTTTGTTGTTGTTGTTGTTTTTGTTTGTTTGTTTGTTTGTTTTTTAATTTCTGTGGGATTGAGGACAATAGGTTTTTTTTATTTTTTATTTTTTTAAATTGCATTTTAGGTTTTGGGGTACATGTGAAGAACATGCAAGATTGTTGCATAGGTACACACATGGCTGTGTGATTTGCTGCCTTCCTCCCCATCACCTATATCTGGCATTTCTTTCCACACTATCACCCCAACTCCCCACCCTTCACTGTCCCTCCTCTATTTCCCCCCGACAGGCCCCAGGGTGTGATGCTCCCCTCCCTGTGTCCATATGTTCTCATTGTTCAATACCCACCTGTAAGTGAGAACATGCAGTGTTTGATTTTCTGTTCTTGTGTCAGTTTGCTGAGAATGATGGTTTCCAGGTTCATCCATGTCCCTGCAAAGGACATGAATTCATCATTTCTGATGGCTGCATAATATTCCATGGTGTATATGTGCCACATTTTCCCTGTCCAGTCTATCATCAATGGGCATTTGGGTTGATTCCAGGTCTTTGCTATCGTAAACTGTGCTGTAATGAACATTTGTATGCATGTGTCCTTATAGAAGAACAATTTATAATCCTTTGGATATATACCCAGTAATGGGATTGCTGGGTCAAATGGAATTTCTATTTCTAGGTCCTTGAGGAATTGCCACACTGTCTTCTACAATGGTTGAACTAATTTACACTCCCTTTATAGAAGCTCAAGTGCTGAACTGTGAGCTCCGTTGTTCATTCAGAGCTGCTGGGCAGGTACATTTAAGTCTGCTGCAGCAGAACTCATAAATCCCCTTCCCCCCCTCCCCCAGGTGCTCTGTCCTGGGGAGTTTGGGCTTTATTTATGAGTTTCTGTTGTGCTGCTGTCTTTTTTCAGGGCTGCCCTGCCGAGCAAGGAGGCAGCTGAGTCACTGTCTGCTTGGAGAGGCTTTGCTGAGCTGCTGTGGGCTCTGCCCAGCTGCTGTGTGAACTTTCCTGCAGTCCTGTTGATAGGGGTGTAGTTAGAACTGCCTCGGCAATGGTGGCCCACCTCTATGTTGGCGGACTCCCTCTCTAATGGTGGGCTGCCTCAGCAATGGCAAACTACCTCCCTAGTGACGGACTGCCTTGGTAATAGCGGATGCCTCTCCCCACCAGAGCTGGACCATCCCGAGTTCAGCTGTGTTTGCTGTGAAACTCTCAATCCAGAGCATTTCTAATTGCTGTTTTTTTGTGGGGGTGGGACTAGCCGAGCCTGACCACCTGGCTCCCCGCCTCAGAGCCTTTTTTTTTTTTTAGTTAAACGGTCGACTGTCTTCCTTATGTTCCAGTCACCTGTTGAAAAGGTGCTGGGATCTGTGTGATTTCCCATGCAGCAACTCACTGTGCCTGCTGAAACAGCTGTGCTGAGATTTGTGGTGCTTTTTGCCTGGGAATCTCCTGGCCTGGCTCCCTGTGTCAGTCCCCTTTTTAATCAGATGAATGGGCAATTCTGTCTTCCCAGAGCTCCAATCACCAGCTAAAACGGGGCCCAGACCCATGTATTTTGTATGGAGAACCGCCATGCCAGCCAAAACAGCCACGCTGGCCAAACCAGCTGTGCTGGTGACCCATGGGGCTCCTCCACCTGGGAGTCTTCTGGTCTGTGGGCAATAAAAATCCATATGTAAATGTGGTGTCCACTCACCCTCTGTGCTTTTGCTGGGAGCTGCAATCCTGAACTGCTCCTAATCGGCCATCTTGGATCAAGCCTGGCAATGTTTGTTTTGTCATTGGTAATTGTATTTATTTGGATCTTCTCTTTTCTTAATTAGTCTAGCCAGTGATAGTGTGATAGATCACTAACTAGGCTAATTATAAAAAGGCACATTTATTTTTATAAAAAGCCTATTCCTGGATTTAATGATCTTTTCTTTGTCTATTTCGCACCTCAATTTGACAAAGTTAAGCCCTGATTTTGGTAATTTCTTATCTTCTGCTAGCTTTAGGTTTGGTTGACAGTTGTTACTCTAGTTTCTCTAGATGTGATGTTTTGTTGTTAATTTGAGATCTTCTTAACCTTTTGATATGGGCATTAAACACTATTAACTTTCCTCCTAACTTTGCCTTGGCTGAATCTCAGAGACTGTGGCATGTTTGTCTTTGTTCTCCTAGTTTCAAATACTTTTTTGATTTCTGCCTAATTTCATCACTTACTCCAAAATCATTCAGCAGTTGACTGTTTAATCTCCATGTAATTATATAGTATTGAGATACCTTCTTAGTATTGATTTCTATTTTTATTGAACTGTGGTCTGAGTATGTGGTTGGTATGATTTTTTTTAAATTGTTTTATGGCTGATGTTGTTGATTTTAGATTATGTTCCATGTGCAGATGAGAAGATTGTATATTTTATTTTTGAGTAGAGTGCTCTGAAGATATCTGTTATGGCTATTTGGTGAAATGTGAATTTCAGGTCCTGAATATCTCTTTGAATTTTCTGTCTAAATTATTTGCCTAATACTGTCAGTGGGTGCTGAAGTCTTTCACTATTATTACGTACTAATATTGCTTTATGAATGTCAGTGCTCGTATAATAGGACATATATATTTGCTATGATTAGGTCTTCTTATTGAATTGAATCCTTTACCATTATGTAATGTCCTTCTTAGTCTTTTCAGTTTGTTTTCGGTTTAAAGTCTATCTTGTCTATAATTAGAATAGCAACCCTTGCTTTTGTCTTTTATTCCTTTGCTTGGTAGATATTTCTCCATCTGTTTATTTTGAGCTATGGGCATCATTGAATGTGAGATGTGTCTCTTGAAGACAGCTTGCAGTTAGGTATTGCTTCATTATCCAACTTGCCACTCTGTGCCCTGTAAATGGGGAATTTAGCCCATTTGCATTGAAGGTTAATAATAAATGTGCAGTTTTGAATCTGTCATAATATTGATAGCTGGTTATTACACAAACTTGATTGTGTGGTTGCTTTATATTGTAAATAGGCTACATGATTAAATGTGCTTTTGTGGTAGCAGATAACTGTCTTTTAACTCCATGTTTAGCATTTCCTTAGGAACCTCTTGTTAAGTCTATGTGGTGGTAACAAATTCTCTTAGCATTTGCCTTTCTGAAAAGGATCTTATTTTTCCTTCACATATAAAGCCTAGTTTGGCTGGATATGAAATTCTGGGTTGGAATTTTCTTTCTTTCTTTCTTTCTTTCTTTCTTTCTTTCTTTCTTTCTTTCTCTCTCTCTCTCTTTCTTTCTTTCTTTTCTTTTTTTTCTCTTTCTTTTTTTCTTTTAGAAGGAGTTTTGCTTTTGTTACCCAGGCTGGAGTGCAAAGGCATGATTTCGGCTGACTACAACCTCTGCCTCCTGGGTTAAAATGATTGTCCTGTCTCATCCTCCTAAATTGCTGGGATAACAGGCATGCACCATCGTGCCCAGCTAATTTTGTATTTTTAGTAGAGATAGAGTTTCACCATGTTGGTCAGGCTGGTCTCAAACTCCTGACTGCAAGTGATATGCAAAGGACTGGGATTGCAGGCATGAGCCACTGTGCCCAACTGGAATTTCCTTTCTTTAAGAATGCTGAATATGGGCCAACAACCTCTTCTGGCTTGTAGGGTTTCTGCTGAAAGATCTGCTGTTAGTCTGATGGTCTGTTAAGGTCAACAACTTTGACTTTACTGTTCTCTCTGCCATATTCCATTGCTTCTGCTTTGTAAATTGTGATATTCATTTTTAGGTGACCTGCCCCTTCTCTTCAGTGTCTTTAATTTTTTTTTTTTTTTTCATTTCCATGTTGAAGAATCTGATGACTATGTGTCTTGGAGAGTACCATCTTGTAAATAATCTTGTAGGGGTTCTCTGCATTTCCTGATTTGAATGTTGGCCTCTCTAGTGAAGTCTGGGAAATTTTCATGAATGATATCTTCTAATATGTTTTTATGTTTCTTGCTGTCTTTCCTTCTCATTCAGAGGTGGCAATGCATCAGTCAGAGATTTGGTCAATTTATTTAATCTCATTTTGCTCCAAGGCTTTGTTCATTCTTTATTCTTTTTTTTTTTTTTTATAATTTTTGTCTGACTGAGTTATTTTGGAAATCTGGTTTTGAGCTCTGAGATCCTTTCCTCGGCTTGGTCAATTCTGCTGCTAATATTTGCTATTATATATATGTATACATATTTATATGTATACATATATATAATTTATTATTTATTGCATTTTAGGTTTTGGGGTACATGTGAAGAACATGCAAGATTGTTGCATAGGGATTATATTATATTAAAAAATTTATTTTGAGACAAGGTCTCACTGTGTTGCTCAGGCTAGAATGCAGTGATGTGATCATGGCTCACTGCAGCCTCAACCTCCTGGGCCCAAGCTATCTTACCACCTCAGCCTTCTGAGTAGCTGAGACTAAAGACACATAGCACCATATATGGCTAAGTTTTTATTTTTTGTAGAGACAAGGTTTCACCAGATTTCTATGGTGGTTTTCTATTGCTAAATACAAATACTCATATATTTGATAGACAACATTCAGAAAATAAAATATTTTAGATAAGGTAGTAGAATAAACTCAAAAGTTAAAGACATAAAGCCCATTGTGTTTCTTAGTTTCCATTTTATAGATATAGATAGTATATAATAACATGTCAAATAAAATGTATATATATACATATATAAGACAGAATTTCCTGAGTTTATAATATTTTCAAGTATCACATACCTTCTATTTATTCCATTTTTATTTTAAGGAAAAAAAATTATGTTTGATTTAAAAGAATCTATAATGTGGAAACATTCCAGTATGCATATGTTCTTATAGCAGAAAAACAGAAAGATGTTCTTTCAGACATTAAGGCCCATACTAACATAAATATATTTCCACAGTGGAAGTCAAGTAAAAGGAGTTTGAAGTATAATAAAATTAACCATGAGAAAACCAGTCAAGACAGTTTAATCATAATGCTTGCCATCAATAAATTCAAGTAATAACAATTCTGGCTTAAAATCATTGACTATTTTAGACCAAATAGGAAGTAAAAACATGGGGGAAAGGAATGAGGAAAATTTATCACTTCTCTCAATTGGCACCCAACATTGCAAACTCACCTATTTGGAAAATCCGAACTAACTCCTCCCACTTTCAAAATGTTTTATTGACTTGCCAGTCGTCTTCTCACCAGCTGTGAGTTTTCTTGCATTCTGAAATATCTTAATCTTTTTGCAACAGATATTTAAGATCAAAGTAGAATAACGAACAGCATCTAAGAGATATCAAGAGGATTGTTAGGTATCTTTTTCATTCAGTAACCTCTTTTTACATGGTGATTATGTTACTTTTCTACTGATATTTTTTCAAACAACCATGTGGTAGCAAGCCAATGATTATAAAAACCTAAAACATATTCTTTTAAACTTCTCATAAGTATATACATTTTCTTGTACTTCTTCATTCATGAACATGAGGTATCTTTCCAGTTTGTGTGTGTGTCTTTTAGACCTTATTTTATCAATGTTTTATAGGTTCATGTGTAGAGATATTTTACCTCTTTGATTAAATTTATTCCTAAGTATTTTTACAGCTATTGTACATAGAATTGTTTTCTTGATTTTTTTACACATAGGTTGCTTATAATGTGTAGAAATGCTACTGATTTCTGTATATTGATTTTGTATCATGAAACTTTAGTAAACTTGTTTAACTGCTCTAGCAGTTTTGATGAAATCATTAAAGTTTTCTCTATATAAGATCATGTCCGTGCAAACAGGGACAATTTAACTTTCTCATTTCCAAACTGGATGTCCTTTATTTCTTTCTCTTGCCTAATTAATATAGCTACCACTTCCACTTGAGTGTAAGTGGAAGAGTGAGCATACTTGTTTTCTTCTTGTGTCTAAAGGAAAAGTTTTTAGCTTTTTTCTGTTAAATATGTTGTTAACTGAATGTTTGTTATATATGACCTTCATTGTATAGACATACATTTTTTCCTATATCTAATTTGTTGAGAGGCTTTTTTTTAATCATGAAGAGATATTGAATTTTGCCAAATGCTTTTTTTTGCATCTATTTAAATAATCATATGTTTTTTTCTCTTCATTCCATTAATGTCGTGTATCACATTTATAGATTTACATACGGTTAATCATGTTTGTATTCCTGAGATGAAGTCCATTTGATTGTGGGGAGTGATTTTTTGTTGTTGTTGTTGTAATGAAAGATTTGATTTGCTAGTATTTTGTTAAAATTTTTTGTATCTCTATCCATTAGAAATATTGGCCTGTACTGGTGTTTTTTGGGTTTTTTGTTTTGTTTTGTTTTGTTTTGTTTTTCTTAGTGACCTTTTCTAGATTTGATATCAGAGTAATTCAAGCCTTGTACAAAAAGGTTGGAAGCATTCTCTCCTCTTGAATTGTTTGAAAGAGTTTGAGAAAGACTGTTGTTAGTTCTTTAAATGCTTGGTAGAATTCAGCTGTGAAGTTTTCAAGTCTTAAGCTTTCCATGGATGGTGGGCTTTTTATTACTTATTCAGTCTCCTTACTCGTTACTCATTTGTTCAGATTTTCTCTTTCTTGATAATTCAATCTTGGAAGATTATATTTGTCTAGGAATTTGTGTTCAGGGTTATGCTTTTGTTGGCTTATAATTATTTACAATAGTTTCTAATTATCTTTTGAACTTCTGTTTGAGTTGCAATGCCTTCTTTTTTATGTCTGACTTTATTCGCATTTTCTCTCTTTTTTTATAGTCTAGCTAAAAGTTTGACTATTTTGTTTATCTTTACAAAAAATTTTAGTTTTGTTGATCTTTTATGTTGTTTTCCTAGTCTCCATTTTATTTCTGCTCCAATCTTCTGTTTTTGTTTCCCTGGTTCTTTGAGACACAATTTATGTTTCTTATTTGAGATTTCTTATTTTTAATATAGACATTTATTGCTATAAACATTCATTTTACAGCTGTTTTTGCCTTATCTCACGAGTTTCAGTATGTTGTGTTTCAATTTTTATTTGTTTCAAGCTCTCTTTTTTTTTTGAGACGGAGTCTTGCTCTGTTACCCCAACTAGAGTACAGTGGCATGATAGCTCACTGCAGCCTCTGCCTCCCGTGTTCAAGTGATTCTCCTACCTCAACCTTCCGAGTAGTGGCGATTATAAGCACCAGCCACCATATCCAGCTAATGTTTGTATTTTTAGTAGAAATGGAGTTTCACCACGTTGGCCGTGTTGGTCTCAAACTCCTGACTTCAAGTTATCTGCCTGCCTCAGCCTCCCAAAGTGCTAGGATTACAGGTATGAGCCACCGTGCCCGGCCTTCAGGCTCTCTTTTTATTTATGTTTTTTATGTTTTTCTTTTTTTTCTTTTTCTTTTTTTTCTTTTTTTTTTTACTTTTTAGTTTTACAGAATTGTATTGTTCAATTTTCACATATTCATGGATTTTCTACAATTCCATCTATTGTTGATTTCTAGTTTCCTATTATTATAGTTAGAAAAGATATTTGATGTGATTTTAATGTTCTTACTTATTATTAAAGTCTTTCTTTATGGTCTAATATTGGTCTATGGAGAATGTTCCATTTATACTTGTAAAGAATGGATATTCTGGTGTTCATAGAATGTTCTATACATGCCTGTCAGGGTCATTTTGTCCTTAATGTTGTATTAGTACAAGTCCACTGTTTCCTTCTTAAATTTCTGTCTGGAACATCTATCCATTGCTGAAAATGGTATATTTAAGTGTCCTAACATTATTGTATTAATGTCTTTTTTGTCTTAAGTTTTGTTAATATTTTCTTTACATATTTAGATGCTCTCATGTTGGATGTATATTTATTTTTAATTGTTATTTCCTCTTGACCCTTTGACCACTTTATCACTATACAGTGAAATTCTTTGTCTCTTGTGACAGTTTTGACTTAAAGTCTATTTGGTGTTAGATGTGGATAGCAAGCCCTGCTCTCTTTTGTCTACCATTTGAATTGGATATCTTTTTCTGTTCCTCCACTTTCAGCTTATGTGCATGTTTAAAGCTTATGTGAGTTGTTTGTAGATGGCTGGAGCTTGTTTTTTTTTTTTTTTTTGTTTGTTTTTTTTGGTTTTTTTTTTTTTTGTGATATGCTTTAATCTTTTCCTTTTTCATTTGTACGTCTACTGTAACCTTTTTCTTTGTGGTTACTGTGAGGCTTACATAAAATATCTTTTAGTTATAAAAGTTAATGACAAGTTAAACTGGTAATATCTTTACTTTGACTGCATATAAAAACTGCATTTTAACTTCTTTTTCTCCTTTGTTTTATGTTATTGATGTCATATTTTACATTTTTATATACTGTGTATCCATTAACAAATTATTGTAGCTATGGTTACTTTTAATGCTTTAGTCTTTTTTATATTAGCATTAAAATTGATTCACCCACCAGCATTACAGTATTAGAGTATTTTAAATTGGATTATATTATTACTTTTAGAGCAAGTTTTATAGTTTCCTATGTGGGACACTTCTCTAGGTGGCCTTGGACTGACCCAGTTCTCCCCACCTCCTTTGTTTGCCTGTATTTTCCAGAAAAACTGTAGAAAGTACTGAGAATGCAACATTTTCAGATAGGGAACCACTGCTCGAAATAGCCTAAGCCTTTTTTTGTATTTTGTTTTTTGTTTTTTGTTTTTTTCTGTCTCTCCTACAAAATGTATCATCTTAAGTGAGGGCAGAATTCTTGGGGATAGCCTTTGTTTTGTATCTGTTCACTGGAGGCAGGATGCTCTTCAAAGCTTTTTTCTGTGAGTAACATGACCCTTGAGGTATATAACCTAGTGTGGGTTGTCTCTTGGGTTCTTCCAATTGCGGTGCAAGTTGGAAGTTGGAGGGACGTATGCAATGAATACCACATCACTCCAGGCAGCTTCCTTAAACAATGTTTTTGTACTAGAGGATTAGATAGATTCAGAAAGCTGTAGTGCAGGAAGCTGGGGAGAAAGGTTTAGTTGAGTATGTAAGGATCACTTTATCTAGTCTTCAGTCTAAGCAAAGATATTACAGTTAAGACCTCAAAAGCATAGGCAACAAAAACCAAAAGTAGACAAACAGTACTATATTAAACTAAAAAACAGAAGCACAGGAAGGGAAATAAATCAATATAGGGAAGACAGATCTGTTGACTGGAAGAAAATATTTGCAAACTGTGTATCCAATGAGGAACTAATATTGGGGATATACAAGAAACTCAGCTCAACAGTGAAATAAATAAATAAATAATTATAATCCTATTAAAAATGGGCAAAGAATCTAAAAAGGCATTTATCAAAAGAAAACCTACAAATGACTGACAAGTATGTAAATAAACCCTCAACATCACTAATCATCAGGGAAATGCAAATCAAAACCACAAAGAGATATCATTTTACCCCAGTTAGAATGGCTATATTATAAAAAATAAAACCCAAATTAACAAATGCTGGCAGTGATATGGAGAAAAGGGAATTCTTCAACATGATTATATATTTTTTAAAAAGTATTTATTTTTACAACTGTTTACAAAACTTATTATATTTTATTTTATGAACATCATTCCCAATAGGTTATTGTTCAATCCTTGTCCCCCTCCCTCTCCTTTGAGGGAGTCACCAGTGTCTATTATTTTCATTTATATGTCCTTGTGTACTCCTTGTTTAGCTCCCATTTTTAAGTTAGAACATGTGGTATTTTGTTTTCTATATCTTAATTTACTTAGAATAATGGTCTCCAGCTCCACTCCTCTTACTGCAAAGGACATAATTTCATTATATTTTATGGCTGTGTAGTATTATCTGGTGTATCTATACCATGTTTTCTATATCCAGTCAACTGCTATTGGAAACAGGTTGGTTCCATGACTTTGCTATTGTGAACAGTGCTGCAGTGAACATGTGAGTGCAGGTGGGATTTTTTTTTTTTTTTGAGAAATCTCCATTTTGTTTTTCATATAGATTGAACTAGAAAAGGTAACTCTTGTACATGGTTGGTGGAAATGTAAATTAGTATAGCCATTATGTAAAACAATACGGAGATTCTCAAAAAACTAAAAATAGAATTACCATAAGATCCAACAATCTCACGGTGGGGTATTTCTCCAAAGGAAAAAAACACAATATATCAAAGGGATACTAGCAGCCCCATTTTTAGTTAAGCACTGTTTACAATACCTGAGATACAGAGTGAACCTGTGTCAATCAACTGATGAATAGGTAAAGAAAATGTGATTTTTATATATATGTATAGATATCTATCTATCTCTCTATATATATACACACACACACATATACACACATACATGTTATATGTTTTGTCATATATGTTTATTTTGAAGGCAAAATCTATTGAATAGGAGAAAATATTTTCAAACCATTCGCCCAGTGAGTGCCTAAAACTGGGGATATACAAGAAGCAGGAAATATGTATATGGGATGTATGTGTGTGTGTGTGTGTGTGTGTGTGTGTGTGTGTGTGTATCACATTTCTTTGTGTATTCATCTGTTGATGGACATATATACATACACACAGACACACACACACACACACACACACACACACACACACACACCATGAAATACTATCCAGCCATACAGGATAATTAAATCCTGTTATTTATAGCAACATGGATGGAACTGAAAGTCATTAGGTGAAATAAAATAAGCCAGGCACAGAAAGACAAATATCATTTGTTCTCACTCATATGGGGTAGCTGCAAAAATTTATGTTATAGAACTAGAAAGTGGAATGATAGTTACCAGATGCTAGAAAGGGTGTGGAGGGTGTGGACCAAAAGAGGTTGGTTAATCAGTACAAATATTTATTTAGACAAAGAAATAAATTCTATTGTTCAATAGCACAGTGTGATGACTATAATTAACAACAGTATATTGTGTATTTCAAAACAACTAGAAGAGAAAATATGAAATGTTTCTAGCACAAAGAAATAATAAATGTTCAAGGTGATGGATATCCTAAATACCCCAATTTGATCATTACACATTGTATGCATGTATCAAAATACTACATGTACCATAAATGTACAAATATTATGCATTAGTAAAAAATGACTAAAATTTTTAAAAAGCAATAAAAACAAAAATAATAATTTAGGTTTATTTTAATTGTACTAGATTGTTTCAAGTAGGCAAGTATGGGTATCTGATTTATGAGATGTAATAAATATACTTAAAAATAACTCTTGTTTTTGTGTGGAAAACACATTGTGGAAAGTTTGAAAGTGGAAAGACTATTCTTCAGGCTACTTCCAGCCAGAAAGAAGGGATTAAAATGAAGCCATGTCGATAGTTTCTTTTTAATAGAAGACAGACCAAATTTTTAAGAAACACGTTGAACAAATGGAATATATAGGGATTATGTACACATTATGTATGAAGAGGTCTATATGTCTCACTGATTTTTTCCTTGAACGATGGGATGAAATTCAACACCATGTACTATGTTAGGGAAGGCATGAAGAGGAGATTTGGGGTTAACTATAGAAGATAAGAGATAATGGAATTATTTTGAAATTGGCTTTGAGTTACCTGTTGGACCTCCAACTAAAATGTGTATTATAGAAATGTATATAAAGGAAAGACAGGTATCCAAGGGGGCAAATATGTAATGGTAGTGAAATTGTCACTGAATAGGAAAGAAATCTCATGAAGAAGTTGAAAAAGAAACAGGAGGTAGGGGTGCCCTGTAAAACATGGGAAGGAACAGTTTAGGAAGGAAATTTCAGTTAATTGTTCTAGAGAAGAGAAGATGAGAATAGAAAAGTATAAGTGGAATATAGAGATAATGGCAGTAATTATTAATCTTGTTATAAATGGTTTCACTGGGGTAAGAAACTTTGGATGTTGAGGACACCTCTTTCACTCAGAGAAGTGTAAAATCAGAATAGTATTTAGTTTAAGTTATTATTTCGAGAAACAAAGTTGCAATAAATATATGATTAGGTGGAAAACAAAGTCAGGTACTTGGAGTGATGGTAAATGGATTGGTTAAGCATTTGATGGGAGAGATAAAAATTTGAGTAACTACTGAGAGTAACAAACTCGGCTAAATCATATGCTAATAAGAGCAGTAAATATTCTCAAGGACTATTGGAAAACATTTGCTTATGTTAAAAAATCCATCATTCTATTCTTAAGTCATTGTCAATATGAATATTACACTAAACACATTAAAATTACTAAATTTAATGTATTTCGACATCTTTAATATATACTAAATTGTGTTTCACACATCTTTAACAAAATTATCTCATAAAGAATGACTATTTTTGTGTATTTCTGATCCAGAAGACCTGCTGTTTTATTAATTAGTGTACAAGGAATTGTTAGGTTAGATGATTATGTTCAATTAAGCATAATGAATATAACTAATGTAGTTAGTGTTTTAGGTTCTTGAGTTAATAGTGCCATTAAAGGCTGCTGTTTTTGTTGTGGTAGTGATTATTGCTATAATAGAATACAAAACTTTGAGATGATAGGAAAGTTAAAGGTTTTATTATCATTTTATACCAAGTTCTATATAGAAACACTATATATATATATATATATATATATATATATATATATATGTGCATGTATACATATATGTATGTTTATATGTATATTTGTTGTCATTTAAATAGCAGATCATAACTTAAACACATCATACAATGATAGCTTTCTAAGTGATTACATTCTTCACCTTAGAACATTTATTTATTATCTATTTAGAAAAAGGGGTTTGGAAATTGAAATATGGGCATCAAATTATACTTAGAAGATGAGTATATAGCCTTTTAATTATCTGAAATTAGAAAACATTCATTTAGTTACTATAGAGATTTGTTAAACATTCTAAACATGCCAAATATTTTAGGTAAGGTAATTTTTTCTTATTAAATGCTTTAATATTTTACTTTTTGTAAAAACAATTTCCATGACACTAGACATCAGTAACAGCACACAATAAAATTTTAATAATAATTATAATTTGTTTTCCTACCTACTTCTTCGACAGGCAATATTAATGAATATTTAAATACCGATAAATGAAATTCTTCTTATAGCTTTAAGCAGTGTTGTAAAAAGCATATGAGCTACATTTCTTGAATTATTTATAGTATAAAAAGCGTGATTAAATAAAACATTTTTAAAATAATTTCAAAATATATTGATTCTAAGTTAAAGTTGTAATATATTACATTGGTAAATGGGAATAAATTTTTATCTTGTATGTATTTTCTAATTTTATATGTGAACATGCATAATTCTGTGTTTTATTTTCTCTTATCTTAGCTATGTAAGCCTGCAGCTCATTTGGCTGCTATTGTGTGAGCTAACTAAAAGTTCCTACTTATAAATTTTTTGAAAGAATAATTTACCCCATAAATATTTATCTCCTTGCTTTAGAAACTCATTTTACACATTTTGTGTGTGTGTGTGTGTGTGTGTGTTAAAGATTTGTGTTTCCCTCAAGAAAGCCTTTTCTTAATGTTCGAAGTTTGCAAGTGGTGTCTTAACTTGCAGTTTCACAATTTATTTTCTATAAATGAGAGATGACTTTTTTTGTGTGTTGGGTGTTGAAAATGTGTCCAGAGTTTTAGTTTTTCAACCACATATACCCTTCAATATTGGGAAGAAGCTGCTGTTTCTGATGGTTTTCTATCAGTGAAAATAAACTCATCATAAAATAAGGGTGAGGTATCTTAATTCAAAAGACTTTTGGTGTAGTCAAAAGTACTGAAAACATTTAGAAACACAAACACAAATTCTTTTGTCTTCAATATCGTTTCATATAAGATAGAAAAGTTGGACCAAATTTGTGTTTTTCAGATTGTGCTCCTTTAATCCTTTCAGTCAGGACCACTGCATGTGGCTGTGTACAGTGTGAGAACAGAGGTTCCACTGGCCTGTAGGCTGACAGGATCATGGTTCTAAGAGGAATCCAGAAAGGAGCGGGCAATAGGTCTAAGTAGTAAGTTTCTGAACCTCCAATTCATAGGCTGAATCAGATAGCAGCTATACTTTTAAATGTTATATTAGATTGAAATTACTGATTCCTTGAATATATTGTCTTATAAAGTTCATCTAGGCGTGTGTGTGTGTGTGTGTGTGTGTGTGTGAAAAGAATTAAAATGATTCATTTTATTGTTCATTGCATAGTACTATTTAGTTTTTATTTTTTCCTTGAATCAATTTTGGAAAGTTATGTTTTATCAGAAACATATCCATTTTCTATTGTTTAAAATTTCTTCATCAAAAAATTTTGTAGTTTTTTCCATCTTTTTATATCTGCAGCATTTGTAGCTACATGTGTATTTTATTGTATAATATTGTGTATTTGTGTTCTTTCTTAGGTTTTTGACTGGTGTTAGAGATTTACCTAATTTATTAATTTTTTAAAAAGATTCAACTTTTTGTCATGTTAAAAAAGTTATAAAAACCTTATACAAGTTAAAATTTTAACTGTGTTTATTTGAGCAAATAAAGCAAAGCAAAACAAACAAGACTAATCAAAATAAAACAAATGATTCACAAATAGGCAGCACTCTAAACCAGAGCAGGTTCAGAGAACTGCAAACAATAACATGATCTGATAACATTTATAAAAAATAGATGTGTCATTTAGAGAAAACTTAATTAGTTACAGCTTAATTGGGTAATTGGTTACAAAGCCTCCTCCAATTAACTAAATAAAGCTCAACTGCTATAGTTAGAGTTCATATTGGTTTTGTCTTTTAGACTTAGTGAAGGAGCTTAGTGAAATCAATGGCTGCACATAAATTTTATTTAAGAGTCTCCTTAAACCTCTTTATGATGTCTTTATGGGACATATGTGATGTTTGAATACAGGATTACAATGTGTAATAATCAAATCAGGGTAATTGGAGTATCTATCCCCTCAAGCATTTATCATTTCTCTGTGTTAGGAACATTCCAATTCCACTCTTTCAGTTATTTAAAAATATATGATAAATTATTGTTGACTATACTCACTCCTTTGTGCTATTAAATTCTAGATCTCATTCATTCTATTTAAGATTATTTTTTCACCCTTTGATCATCCCACTTTATCCTCTCCTTTATGCTACCCTTCCCAGCCTCTGGTAACCTTACCCTCTATCTCTGTTAGTTCAAGTGTTTGAATTTTTAGGTCCCATGTATGACTAAAAACAAGTGAAGTTTGTCTTTCTCTGCCTGTCTTGTTTCACTTAACATAATGTCCTCTAGTTCTGTTTATGTTGCTACAAACAACAGGATTTCATTATTTTTATGGCTGATTTATACTCCATCCTGTGTATGTACCATGTTTTCTTCATCTATATATTCCTTGATTCAAAATCTTGGCTCTTGTGAATACTGCTGCAGTAAACATGAGAGTGCAGATCTCTCTTCCATATACTGTTTTTCTTTCTTTTGGATGTGTACCTAGCAGTGGAATTGCTAGATCATATGATAATTCTATTTTTAGATTTTTAAGGAACCTCTGTATTATTCTCCATAGTGGCTATACTATTTACATTCCCATCAGCAGTGTATGAGGGTTTTCTTTTGACTACATCCTCACAAGCATTCATTATTGTGTTTTGCAATTTTTGATTGTGAGTTGACAGTGTCATAATTCTTAGGTGATCCTTGTGCCTGGATTACATGGTTATTCTTCCAGGAGGAATTGTGCTTGATTTTCTCAGGTTCCTGGGAACATCACAAATCCATCTCCTCTTAATTAAACTAATAGTCTTGAGATAGCACTGTAAATTCAGACTTCAAACTGTGACTAAATTTTTTCTTTCCACCTCATCAAGTAATACAGCCGGTTTAGAATTTTCCTTGTGATGTACTTTACTTTGGTGCAAGTTTATTTCCCTTTTAAAACCTTTCCACAGGTATTTATCTTATCCTAAAATTAGGTTTGTGTGTAGTATTTTTCAATCCATCTCTACCTTTCACAAACTCCTGATCTTTATATAAAAGTGATTTATACCTGGTTTCTGTCTATCCCCTGATGACATCTGGCAACTTAATTGCTTAATAACATTTCTAAACCACATTCCATTATCTTCCCTGGTCTCCATTTTCTTCAGACATTATATATATATACGTGTATATATATACACATACATATATATGTATATATATGTATATATACACGTGTATATATATGTATATATGTGTATATATATGTATATATATGTTTATATGGATATTAAATTATTTTACACAGCATTTAATGTATTTTATAATCAGATTTTCACATCAGATATCATCTGAAGAATTTGATATTATAAAAATGTTAATGCCACTGAAATATATAATTTTAAAGTCCATTCTAATTCACTATAATTTATGCTCCTTTCATTATTTTATAACTAGCCATTAATATATAATTAATTGCTTACGGCATAAAAATACTTTAAGAATTTAAGTCTATATAAATAGCAAAACAAAGATCAACTTCTTACAGTCAACCTAAATTATTGTATGCATTTATTCACTATGAATGTGTGCTTCCCTTATCTTTACCTACCCTAGTTGTAAATAAATTGTTTTTTAAATTTTACTCTGGAAGTATGCTTTACAATTTTGGCTTCATGAAAAAAAGTATCTCCCACCAAAGCAATAACTCCTTTATTTGAAGTTTTAACTCTAAATATTACACTGATGCTATTTAGTATATTGAGTCTTGGTAAGAGTATTTATTGTTTATTTTGATGATGCACTAATTTAGATATATTTGGAAAAAGATCATGATGTAATACATGTAAAATTTTAAGACATTATATGAACTTTAATGAAAAGATCACTAGAAAGTCATGTTGATTTAGGGGATCTTAAGTTTTGATTTTTATATTAAGTCCAATTAAATTGTGTACAATAATAATACTTTGTAATATTTCATTTTATGTATTAGCCTGACAATATCACTATTTATATATAAAGAAATTGTCTTAAGCATAAATAAGAATAGTGTATACAATACTAGAATTGCCACCAGTTGCTTTTTCTACATTTCATCTTCTCTTTTTCTTCTCACTTTGCCCCTACTTTTTTTTCCTTTTGGCTTTTATCTCTCTCTCTGTATTTATTTCTTTATGTTTGTTGCTTCAATCCTAATATCCTCACTTGTTACCAATAACTTATCTACTTCAAATTTGTTTTTTTTTAAAAAAGATTCATTTTCCACCCAAAAAAAAACCACAACAACAATGTAACACATAGACCAGCAACACTTCAGTGTTTAATAATTTTTTTATTATTCAGTGTTTAAGTCTACCAAGACTGATATCCATAAAAATTACATCCTTCTGACTCTAACTTGGAGCCCACTCATGTTTCGAATTCAAAACATGTCTTCTAAATAATTTTATTCTTTGTTTCCCCTATCCCAGCCCTGTACCTGGAAAGGTGCTTTATAAATTATTGTTGGATAGGGCTTACAACCATTGAAAGCTTTCCCTAAGTTCTATACTTATTTATTTTTTCCATTGCAGTACAAATATTTTTCTATGTGAATACAAATACATAGTACCATTTATGTACTTTAAGTAATATTTAAACAGTGCTTTATAATTTATAAAACAATTTCATGTATATTATTTCAACTTTGTATGGAAGGTAGTAGAATTACCTGCATTTTATGAATGATAAACTGACACTCAAAAAGATAAAATGATTTACCTAAGATAATATGATAACATGAAATTCTAAAGATTATTGGATGTAGTTACCTAGAACATTTCCTGGCTTACTTTAGATGATGAATAAATGTATTCTGCATGAATAAAATAATGACAAAGTAGTTTTATATCAAAACTCTTTTGATTGCTACCTCTGTGATCTTGCACAATTTTCTTGAGCATTCTGAGCCTCAATTACATTTTCTGAAAGTTGAAAATAATAGTGCTCTTTTAAAAGAGCTGCTATGTAAGATGTTAACTATGGGGCTTTAAGAAATGAAAGAAATACTACGAATATTAAATAGAGTAGCAACATAATGAACAGTAAAGACTAAATTAATTTAGCTTTATTATTTTATGTAAAGAGTCATGGTTAGTTTTTGGTATTTCAGGACACAAAACAATATCCATATTTTATCCTTTATTTAAACCAGGGATTTTACTTCTCTGCTATGTTATTATTTTTGCAAAAATGTGCTACATATCACTGTAAAGTGAAGAAATACAAAGTTTGGAGTCTGTATTCATAAAATAGGGCTACGATTATATTTATGAAAACTACATATATTTACTTGTTTTAATTTACATTTCCATACAGTGGCTGTGACAAATTAATCCTAAAACTCATTTTTAAATTTAACTAAAAATTAAAATTTATTTTTTTAAATTGGCTTATTTTATAAACACTAAAACATCTGCCCTACATGATATTTGTATTTTTAAACCGAATTAGAAGTAAAGAGAAAACATATTACAGAGGTGATTGCCCTGTAAGATGCAACTGGTAGACTTGAGATTTCTCCAAAGGATTTATTACTTTGACATTACCATCAGCATCTGCTGAAACATTCCTTGTTCTGAGAGGATAAAATATTTGGCACTTTATATACAAAAATCACTGCAGTACAAAAAAAAAAAAAAAAAACTTACTCTCATGTTTTATCCTTCCTCTCATTCTGAATTTTGAGAAATTCTTATATCATTATTTTTTGCCTCTCTGTAAAAATACAGATGTATTATCAAAATGAGAGCCATGTCGAACAGTTAAAATGTTTTCTCTATGATTTTCTTTTTAGTTTGGGTTTCTGAAAGCTTACTCAAGTTCATGTTGCATAAAAACGTTATTTTCTCATCTCTCTAGGATAAGCTGGTTTCTGTAAATAATGCTAAGGCTGTGCAGCTTAAGTGCAGACTTGCACATGTTACTGGTGGCTGTCTAGTGGCAGACCCAAAAGTTGTCTACATGTTGCAATTGTGTACTAATTGACTTATTCTTAACAGTAAACTCCCTGGTTAAGAAAGACATTCTTCTACCTTTTATTTAGTGTTTATTAGGTGCTATGTACTGTGTAGATGCTGGAGATACAGAAATGAAGGCATTATTCTTTCTTGTAAGTGCTAATGAATGAAAAACCACTGAGTTATTTTTATATTTTGATTTCTTGGGTATAGATACCACATGTTCAGACATACTTGTGTCTCTATAACAAAGATGGGACATGTAAAATCTAGAAATTTCCTATTAATAAGAATATTTACAATAGGAAGAAATGATTTGCACAAATAATCTAGGAATTCAGATGAACTATAATTTTTTAAGGTTAATATTTTATAAATGGTTCATTTTCTTATAGCTGCATTAACCCTAGAAGGTCAAAGAGTTGGGAAAATATAAAACTAATTTATATTACTGATAAAATAAGAGCTTAACTTGCTTAATAATGAGGTACTAAAACAGTTTAATTTTGTGAACTAACACAAGAAAATATCCACTGAAGGCTTCAAACTGTAAAAAATTGAAATAAAAGCAAAGTCAAAATGCCTTAGAAATTAAACATCATGGCCAGGCATAGTAGCTCACACCTGTAATCCCAACACTTTGGGAGGTTAAGGTGGGAGGATTGCAGGAGTTTGAGGCCAGGAGTCTAGACCATAGTGAGACCATTTCTACAAAAAGTTTAAAAATTAACTGGACATGGTGCATGTCCATAGTTCTAGCTACTTGGGAGACTAAAGCTGGAAGACTGCTTGAGCCCAGGAGTTTGAAGGTGCAGTGAGCCATGGTGATCACACCTCTGCATACCAGCCTGGCTGACAGAGCAAGACCTAGTCTCAGGAAGAAAAAAAATGGGGAAATTGAAGATCTTAACAACACTTTATATCATTAACACAACTGACTCAACTATTTTTCTGATGGCACTATTAGATAACTCTTCAAAGTTCAAAAGTAGTCTCAAGGTGTTAATAATTCTTAACACAAGTATAATAATATAAAACAGGATTTCCAAAAATCACCATTGTACAATGCTAATTCTCTGAACACAGGCTTACATAGATCTTTGTGCTTGCTTTTTTTGAGCCATAAGGGTTTCTTACTTTGGGAAACTAAACTGTGAACTGTGCTGCAACTCTCATCTTTGGATAGAAGGGCTAGAGATGATTTCTTAGTGTCAACATAAAGGATCTAATTTAATAATTTCTACTAATGCCAAGAGAGTTCATTTTTCTTTTTTATCTATCTTCATCTTCTCCTTCTTACTTTATTATTTCTTTACCTCTGTACCTTCACAATTTACTGTCAGATGTATCTTCATAGATTTCATAGTAAATAACTCACACTATGAAATTGACCCAAATATGATTTTCTTGTGTTAGGTTGTGTTGTTATAACAAATTCTTTCTTTTTAACATTAGATTGGAACAACTAATATTTCTTGTTTACATTCGATGAGAGTTGCAGGTAGATTGTAGCTCTGCTAAGCTTGTCTGGTTTCCATATGTCTCATAATTCTGGGATACAGGCTGAAACACAAATGTTATTTTGGACATGGAATTCTCATGGAAAAGTGTAGAAATGCAAGAACCCAAGCCATATTGTACAGTCACATTTAAAACTTTCTCATGGATGAGATTATAATAAACCTGATGTCCACTCACATTTCCTAGGCCAAAACTTGTCATTTGGCTATTCTCAAAGTCAGTAAAATTCGTCTTGAATTGCTCCTCGAGGACAATGACATAACAATGAGTAGAACTGCAAATTCCATTACAGAGACAAAGAGTTAACAGTTGGGAGCATTAATTCAATCTATCACAACGTCTTAAAGCAGGTCATTTTTCTAAGTTACCCATTTTGTTGATAGTAACTTTGATCACCATGTATCGAAGGTGGCAATCATTCATAACTTCTGTTTATTCCTCAAGAAACACAATTAATTGACCCCCAAAAGTGTTATGATGCTACCTCTTCAATATCCCTTAAATATTTTTCACTATATCTTCATCTATTGCTACAATCTAAGTTCTAGCCGTCATATCATTTATCATATGAGTAACTATCTCTATGGCCTTCTTAAATTGACTGATTTAAGATGCCCCTTAAGTTCCTCTCATACCAAATAAGAAAGGGTTATTTCAAAATAATGCATTATGAGATGTTGCTCCTCTGCATATTTCTTGAGGTTTTTAAAAAATTCCAACTTTTATTTTAGATACACAGAGCAAATGTACAGGTTAATTACTGGGGTTTGGGGTACAGATCCTGTCATCTGAGTAGTGAGTGTAGTGCCTGATAGGTACTTTTCAACACATCCCCTCCTCTTGCCCTCCCCTCTTCATTAGTCTGCAGTGCTTAGTGTTCCCATGTTTATGTCCGTATGTGCTCAGTGTTTAGCTCCTACTTACAAGTGAGAATTTTCAGTATTTGGTTTTCTGTTCCTGTGTTCATTCACTTAGGATGATGGCCTCCGAATGCATTCATGTGTGCTGTAAAATACATGATTTTGTTCTTTGTTATGGCTGTGTAGTATTCCGTGGTATACATGTATCACCATTTCTTTATCCAGTCTACTATCAGTGGGCACTTGGGTTGACTCCATGTCTTTACTGTGAAAAGCACAATGATGCAGTTATAAACGTATGAGAACATGCATCTTTTTGGTAGAATGGTTTCTTTTCAGTGTGCTATATATGCAAAAATGGGATTGCTGGGTTGAATGGTAGCTCTGTTTTAAGTTCTTTGAGAACTCTTCAGACTACTTTCCACAGTGGAAGGACTAATTTATATTCCAACCAACAGTGTATAAACATTCCTTTTTTTTTTTTTTTTTTTTCTGAAGCCTCACTAACATCTGATTTTTTTTATTCTTGACTTTGTAATAATATCTATTCTGGATGGTATGAGATAGTATCTTGTTCTGATTTGCATTTCTCTGATGATTAGGCATGATAAGCATTTTTTCATATGTTTGCTGGATATGTGTCTTCCGAGAAGTGCCTGTTGAAGTTTTTTGCCCACTTTTTACTGGTCTTTTTTTACTTTGCTTGTTGATTTAAGTTCCCTATTGATTCTGGTTATTAGGCATTTATCAGATGCTTAGTTTGTGAATATCTTCTCCCATTTTGTCGGTTGGCTGTTTACTTTGTTGATAGTTTATTTTGTTGAACATAAGTGCTTTCATTTAATTAGGTCCCACTTATTTATTTTTGTTTATCTTTCAATTGCTCCTGGGGACTTTGCCAAAAATTCATTGCCAAGGCTGATGTCAAGAAGAGTATTTCCTAGATTATCTTCCAGGATTTTAAGAACTCGAAGTCTTCATTTAAATGTCTAATCCATTTTGAGTTATTTTTCATACATGGTGAAAAGTAGAGGTCCAAATTCAATATTCTGCATATGGTTAGCCAGCTATCCCAGCACCATTTATTCAACAGAGAGTCATTTTCTCTTTTCTTGTTTTTGTCGGCCTTATCAGAAATCAGATAGTTGTAGGTGTGTGACCCTATTTCTGAGGTTTATATTCTGTTCCATTGGTCTATGTGTCTGTTTTTGCACCAAATCATGCTGTTGTGTTTGCTGTAACTTTATAGTATAGTTTCAAGCTGGGTAGTGTGATGTCTCTGGCTTTGTTCTTTTTGCTTAAGATTGCTTTGGTTAATCAGAATTTTTTCATTCCAAATAAATTTTAGAATAGTTTTTCTAATTCTGTGAAGAATAAAGTGCATAGTTTGTTAGGAATAGTTTTGAATCTGTAAATTGTTTTGGGCAGTATGGCTATTTTTACAATATTGATCATTCTAATCCATAAATATGCAATATTTTTCTATTTAATTCTGTTATATTTGTTTTATTTGAGCAATATTTTATAGGTTTCCTTTTAGAGATATTTTACCTCCTTGATTAGCTGTATTTCTAGGCATTTCATTTTCTTTGTGGCTATTGCTAGTGGGATCATATTTTTGATTTTACTCTCAGCCTAGACCCATATTGGTGTATAGAAATGCTACTAGTTTTTGTACATTGTTTTTGTACCTTGAACTTTTACTAAACTCGTTTATTAGGTCTAAGAGCCTTTGTGCAGATCGTTTAGCATTTTCTAGGTATGGAATCATATCAGTGAAGACAGACAGGTTGAATTTTTCTTTTCCTACTTAGATACTTTTCATTTCTTTCTCTTGTCTGATTACTTTGGCTAGGGCTTCTAGTACTGTGCTGAATATGAGTGGTGAGAATGGGCATTCTTGTCTCGTTCCAGTTCTCAAGGGGAATGGTTCAAGCTTTTACCCATTGAATATGACGTGGGCTGTGGGTTTGTCATGGAAGGCTCTTATTATTTTGGCATTAAGTTTCTTTCATGCCTAATCCATTGAGGTTTTTTATCATGAAGGAATGTTGGATCTTATCAAAAGGTTTTACTATGTCTATTGAGATGATTATATGGCTTTTGCTTTTAATTCTGTTTATGTGGTGAATCAAATTATTGATTTTTGTATGTTGAAAAAGCTGTGCACCCCAGGAATAAATCCTACTTGATTGTGGTATATTAACTTTTTCATATGCTGCTGGATTCCATTTGCAAATATTTTGTTGAGAATATTTGTGTCAATGTTCATCAGAGCAATTGGCCTGATGTTTTCTTTTTTCATTGTGTCTCTGCCAGATTTTGGTATCAGACTGATTTTGGCTTCATAGATTGAGTTAGGGAGGAGCCATTTCCTCAGTGTTTTTGGAACAGTTTCAGGATGACTGGTTAATTAGTTCTTCCTTTTATATCTGGTGGTCAGGCTGTGAATACCTTTGGTGCAGGGCTTTTTTGGTTGTAGGTTCTTTATTACTGATTCAATTTCAGAAGTTTATACTGGTGTATTCAGGGTTTCAATCTTTTCCTGAATCAATCTTGGTGATTGTGTACTTCCAAGAATTTTTTCATTTCCCCTAGATTTTCTAATTCATATGCATAGAGTTGTTCATAGTAGTCTCTAAGGATTGTTTGTATTTCCACGGGATCAGTTGTAATATCACCTTTGTAATTTCTGATTGTGCTTATTTGGATTTCCTTTTTATTCCTTAATCTTACTAGAATTTTATTAATATTAATTTTTTTAAAAAAACAAACTCTTGGTTTCATTGATCTTTTGTATGAATTTTAGCATCTCAATTGCATTATTATTTAATTTTAGTTATTTCTTTTCTTCTGTTCTGAGGTTGATTTGTTCTCTTTTTTACAGGTACTTTAGGTGGTAACTTGAGATCTTTCTAATGTCTTGATGAAGTCATTTAGGGGCAAAAACACTACTCTTAACACTGCTTTGACTGCATCTCAAATATTTTTGGTAAATTGCATTCCCATTTTTATTAATTACAAAGAATTTTTAAATTTCAGCCTTAATTTAGATGTTTACTTAGGAGTTATTTAGGAGCAAGTTGATAATTTCCATGTAGCGTTTAGAAACATCTTCTGGATATTGATTTCTATTTTTATTGCACTGTGGTTCAAGTGTATGTTTGGTATGATTTCGATTTTTTTAATTTACTGAGATTTGCTTTATGACTGTTTGTTGATTTTAGTATGTTTCATGTACAGATAAATGTATATCTGATAGTTGTTGGGTGGAGTGTTCTGTAGATATCTGCCAGGTCCAATTGATCAAGTGTCAAGTTTAAGTCCAGAATTTCTTTGTCAGTTTTCTGCCTGGGTGATCTATCTAACTCTGTCAATGGGTGTTGAAGTATACCACCATTATTCTATGATTGTCTGTCTTTTTGTTTGCCAGGAAGAACTTGTTTTATATTTCTGAGTGCTCTAATGTTGGGTGCATATGTAATTAGTGTATTTAAAGTTTCTTGTTAGATTGCCCTTGTTATTTTCATCATTTTCCATATTTATTTTTATTGTGTTTAAGTTTGTTGTATCTGATATAAGAATAGTGACTCCTGTATTTTTTTGTTTTCCATTTGCAGGAGAAATCTGTCTTCATTCTTTTACTTTCAGCCTGTGGGTGTCATTACATGTGAGATGGGTGTCTCGAAGACAATGGATCAGGCATCCCCAAACTACGACCCCGCGGGCCGCATGCAGCCCCCTGAGGCCATTTATCCGGCCCCCCACTGCACTTCAGGAAGGGGCACCTCTTTCATTGGTGGTCAATGAGAGGAGCACAGTATGTGGCAGCCCTCCAACGGTCTGAGGGACAGTGAACTGGCCCCCTGTGTATAAAGTTTGGGGACGCCTGCAATAGATGGTTAGGCATTGTCTTTTTCTCCAGTCTGACATTTTATGTCATTTAATTGGACTGTTCATCCTGTTTCCATTCACAATACTGATATGCATGATTTTGATCCTGTCATTTTGTTGTTAGCTGGTTGTTATGTAAACTTGATCGTGCACTTGCATGGCCTGTGGACTCTGTGCTTACCTGTGTTTTTGTGGTAGCAGGTGTCTTTTTCTGTATCTGTGTTTGCTACTCCTTTAAGGATGTATTATAAGGCTGGTATAATGGAAACATATCCCTCAGCATTTGCTTGTCTGATAATGATTTTTATCTCCTCTTTACTTATGAAGCTTAGTTTGGCAGGATATGAATTTCTTGGTTGGAATTTCTTTTCTTTAAGGATACTGAAAATAGATCCCCAATCATTTCTGGCATGTAAGGTTACTGTCTCTAGTGATACTAGGTACATTTTCAAGCAGTTGATCCTCAAGTATATTTTCCAAGTTGTTTATTCTCTCCTTTTCTCTATTTGGGATTCCAAATAGTTGTAGACTTTGTCTCTTTACACAATTTCATATTTTTCAGAGGTTTTGTTCATTTTACTTAATTATTTTTAAATTCTTATTATTTTTGTCTGACTGAGTTGATTTGCATTACTGTTCTTCAGGCTCTGAGATTCTTACCTCAGTTTGGCCTGTTCTGCTGTTAATACTTGTGACTGTATTATACAACTGTTGTAGTGAATTTTTTTGCTCAGTAAGTTCAGTTTGGGTTTTTCTTAAAAGGATTATTTTACCTTTCAGCTCTTGAATTCTTTTACTGAATTGCTTGGTGCTTGGATTGAGTTTCAACTTCCTCCTCGCTCTCAATGAGCTTTCTTGATATTCAGAATCTGAATTCCATGTCTATCATATCACACATTTCAGATTGAGTAATAACAATTGCTGGGGAGCTACTGGGCTCATTAGGAGATAAAAGGTCCTATGGCTTTTTAAATTTTCTGAATTCTTCTTTTGATTCTTTTTTACCTGGTATGGTTGGTATACCTTTAAATGTAGTTTAAATTGAATACAGTCAAATGACTTCATTTCTCGAAGTTTTCAGAGGACAGACTCTGTGCAGTGTCTTTGTTGTTGGATTCTTGCCCTGGGTTTCAAATGGGGGAGAATTAGCAAAGTGGTTTTTTTGTGTTATAGTTTGGGCTGCAATCCAGTTGACAGTGCTTGAAAGCAATGGGATGGTAGATAGTCATTCCTTTGTGTAACTTTGTATTTGCAGCTGTGCTTTGCAATGTGAGGGGCAGAGAAGTGACACACTCCCCTGCCCCACCCCACCCAACCAGGTCTATTCCTGAGCCTTGTGTCAATTCTGAACTCTGGCACTTTGCCTGCTGTTGGTATTACTATTTTTTGTTATGTGTTTCAGGCCATGAGCATCTCTCAGGCAGAGATCTGATAGGGAAATAACGCACACTCTTACTAGATCAGCCCTGTTGAGGCAGACTTGCCTAGGTCCCACACCAACCTGCGAATCTGTGCAACTCATCACTCTCAGGCTCTCAGTATTCTGAGTGTATGAGTCCCTCCTATACTTGGATGGTGGGCTCAGATTCCAGCTCAGCTCTCCTGAGCTGTGGGCCACAGCCCTGGAACACCAGAACCTACTCCTGCCTCCCTCTTCTGGACATTTGAGGTTATATTAAAAGTATGGTGTGTGGGAGGGGGTCCAAAGGACTCCCAGGCTGCCAGAAAGTACTCAGGTTGAGCTAAGCATCCAGCCTAGCAGTGGGGCTGCACAATGTACATGCTGTATTGAGCCAGCTGGGCAAGAGCTCTGGGAGGGGCTGGCCAACAGGCTGGCTTGCAGGACAGATGTGTTTCAGTTCCACAGCAGAAGCTAGCCCTACTTTCTCCCTGATGGTTAGCCAGGGCAGGAGACTTTCAGAAGGAGATGGAGAGCCCTGGGAGATGGATGTTTATGGCTTGGCTCCACTGGAGGTTTACTGCTTACAGGGGTAACTGGCTCCATGCTTGCTGCAGTCCCATCTCCATTTAATCTCTGGGGAGATGCCCCTGCCAGCTCAAACATCCCTGAGGGATGTGGTATCCCCTGCAGCTAGGATCCCAAAGGTCCATGGCAAGAGTGGAAAGTTTCCCAGGCCCTTTACTCACCCCTACCCTAGAAGCAGTTCAGGGGCAGAAACCAGCCTTAGCATTCAGGCACCGCATACAGGGTCCCCAGCTTCCTTCTTCAGCTTTAGCGTCTGTTGTCATTTTTTTCCCATCCACATTTCTCTCCATAAATTTGTTAAAATTATATTGGTTTAGTTGAAATTCTGGTCTGTTTCCATGGGAGTGGCACTTCTTGGCTGCATTTAGTTGGCCCTCTCCTTTTTGTGATTCTTTACTATTTTATGGATGAAAATTTTAAGCCAGATCCAGATAATCTTCTAGACCTTTTATGATACGGACTTTGCTTGGTGCTCCAGCCAAAGTTTACCACTATTATATGCAACATTGCTCTTTTTCAGATTGTACCTTCATTTTGAACGTTCTTTTCCTTGTATATTCAGTTAATGTTTCCTCTAATAAGGCACTAATAAGACACTATATCTCAAGATGATTTCATTTCTACCCTCATCACAATCACAAACTGTATTTTAAGTCATCTTCTCTTAGCACTGTATATGTATTGGTTTGGTTTTGGCATTTGCACTTTATCACAAATGTGTGAAAATGTTTGTCTCCTTTACCAGATTATAAACACTAAAAGAACTTCATAATATAGTTCTCAAAATTTGTATTTGCTTGTATTTAAATAATTGAAAGGATTGTTTAATTTTATTTCTCACATAACTATCAGTATTTTTATGACATTTCATACTTTCCATAGCATGAAATTTGTAACACTTTGCCAAATAACAAAACTGCAATTTACCATAGCTCGATCTGCCATAATGTGTGGGAAATAATTGGACCACAACCAGACTTTCAGTTAAATTTACCTGAAGTGAAGCACAGATATAAATTCCTTTTATACTATTTTTAAAGTGATACATCAAGTTATAAAAATGTTAATTAAGGGATTTTAGAGAATGTTTTTATTTTGTAATTTATTCTGCAAATTAAGTTATGCTTGAATATGTAGATCATTCCCCAAAAATTCAAAGAGAGAAAAATAAATTAGTGAGAGCATGCTACTTTGAAGGGTAAAAGGAGTTAAAATTGTTGGCTCTCAGTTAATCTGAGTATCAGCTTCCATAATGGGCATTAAAAAAACAAGCTGTAGGTATCTTACAGAATCTAATTTCTTTATATTAATTTAATTCAGATATTGATGATTTTTGTTGTTGTTGTTTTGTTTTGTTTTTTGGGAAAGTAATCTCCCGTGGTTCCTGAGTGTCTTACCAATCATTGCTGAATATTTCAAACAGTGAGGTCCAATATCTCCTAGTAATAAGCAGTGCTAGTCACATCAACACTTAAGTAGGTCAAGAAAACCATGTGACTACTATGCAACTCCTTTCTCCCCAGGGGCTGGGGATGGCTTATTCATTGCTTGCTACTAGAAGTACTGAGCCCTTGAACTGGATTCCTCTTTGCTGGCACCACCCACTACGCTATACCCTCCATCAAGGCCCATCTTGTCTCCCCATGGGACCCTAACTTATAAAATCCTACATTACATGCCAGAGTGCCTGCTGTTTGCTGTGTTGTGAGTAATAAACTATTTTGCTGGATTCCTTGAGTTTCAGCACTGCTGAGTTCTGGCAAACCTACCTGCTTTCTTTTCTTAGTCATCTTATCACTCTTTGATATATTCTCCAGTAAAGAATCTTTACTGATAGATTTCTTCTCTTTCTAATTAAGTGTGTTTCATATTCAAATGTAGCCATAATCTCAACATATGATATTTCTCTTATGGAACAAATGAAAGTGTATATCATGTGAAAAACATAAGGACTGCTATATACAGTACTTTGGCTGCAGCTGCCAATTTATGGAACCTTTTAAAATTGGATGTATGACATACAGGCTGATGTATTTGAAGACCACCCACCCTTTTTTTTTCCTTACTATCTTTGGTTCTTCATAATTTGAAGATGTGCTTCATTATGTTCTTTTTTTATTGTACTTGAAGTTCTGGGATACATGTGCAGAACACGCAGGTTTGTTACATAGGGTATACATGTGCCATGTGGTTTGCTGCACCTATCAACCCATCATTTACATTAGGTATTTTCCCTAATGATATCCCTCCCCTTACCCCCATCCTCCTGACGGGCCCTGGTCTGTGATGTTCCCCTCCCTGAACCTATATGTTCTCATTGTTCAACTCCCACTTATGAGTGAGAACATTCAGTGTTTGGTTTTCTGTTCTGTTAATTTGCTGAAAATAATGGTTTCCAGCTTCATCCATGTCCCTGCAAAGGATATGAACTCATTCTTTTTATGGCTGTGTAGTATTCCATGGTGGATATGTGCCACATATTTTTAATCCACTCTAACATTGATGGCCGTTTGGGTTGGTTCCAAGTCTTTGCTATTGTGAATAGGGCTGCAGTAAACATATGTTTACCTGGGTTTTTGTAATGGAATGATTTATAAGCCTTTGGGCATATACACAGTAATGGGACTGCTGGGTCAAATGGTATTTCTAGTTCTAGATCCTTGAGGAATTGCCACAAGGTTTTTCACAATGGTTGAACCAGTTTATACTCCCACCAACAGTGTAAAAACCTTTCTATTTCTCCACATCCCCTTCAGCATCTGTTATTTCCTAACTTTTTAATGATTGCTATGTTAACTGGCATTGTATCTCATTGTGGTTTTGATTTGCATTTTTCTAATGACCAGTGATGATGAGCTTCTTTTCATATGTTTGTTGGATGTATAAATATCTTCTTTTGAGAAATATTTATTCATATCCTTCACCCATTTTTGGATAGTGTTGCTTTTTTTTTCTTGTAAATTTGTTTAAGTTCCTTGTAGACTCTAGATATTAGCCCTTTGTCAGATGGATAGATTGCAAAAATTTTTTCCCATTCTCTAGATTGCCTGTTTACTCTGATGAAGTTTCTTTTGCTGTGCAGAAGCTCTTTAGTTTAATTAGATCCCATTTGTCAATTTCAGCTTTTGTTTTGTCTAATCTATAGATATTTCTTGTTCATTTACTTTTCCATCACAAATATCTTAGAACATATAAATAGCATCTTGGTTATGTGAAGGGATTGGTGCTTTCAGAAATAGTCCAAGTGGCTCTTTCTACTTTGCAACCACTGTTTATTATTAGTATCCTAATCATATCATTTGTGTATCTACAGGGGAAGGTGTTCTTGAGGGCACTTGAGCCTGGCAAATGATATTTAAAATGAGCAACAATGAAAACCTTTCTGATGCTGGGTTTGGAAGCACAAAACTAAAACCTAACTGAAAGACCAGCTTGCTTTCTTAGGGTGTTATTATATGTAATTATATGCATTAGGGGATTACATTTAGCCATTTACCAACCTGCATCAGAATAGAAAGTGACTTGCTCTGCTTTTCCTATAGTCAGAAAATATCATGAGCATATTAATTTTAAATTAAGCCAGATAACAAGATCTATACATGAATAATTGGATTTATAGTTTTTTGGGAAAAACTGCAAAAAAGGTTTTAATGAGAAAATATTACTTATCCTAAACAGAACTACGTTAGTAAAATGCTTATGCCATGTAATTTATAACACTTGGATAATATTAAAATGTGATGAATGAGGGAAACTTAATAATCTTTGGGATATTTATAGGTTTTCTAATTAGATAAAACAAGCAATTAAAATCACTTATAAGGGCATCCTTGTAAGGATAGATAAACTATTTTTGAAGTTATCACCGTACCATCCAAATTTGATTTTACCAATTTTACTTTCCAATTAAGTTCAGAAATGGCAAGACTATGTTGTTGCAATTAAGTGTCATTTATTCTTCATTTCGTTATTTAGCAATGAATTATTAACCATCTACTATTTGTGCTGTCCTATGTTCAAGGAACTGGGCATATAAAAGATATAAAAGTCAGTAAAGCACAGTCTGTTCTGTAAAGTATGTCAAGTAAGAAAAAATTCAATTAGCTCCTTTGTTAACTGCATGCTTTATTTGCTGGAAACCTTGAAGTTTTGTGCCTAGGGCAACTATTTGTATATGTTTGCAGCTAGACTTGAGGGTCTTCAGATTTCTTTGTTGATGTTTATGATTGTGTTTAAAAGAGTAGTTTAGGTATCATTAGAAAAAGAAAATGTGTAAACATTCTGTTATGTCCAGCCTGAAGCAGGACTAAAATCATTATAATCTAGTGAAACTGTTTATTCTCAATGTTGAAATATAACATTTTAAAAATGATGAACTTCTATTGTTTTCCTAAACCATCTAAAATAGAGGTTCATGAACTATTTCAGATAATTAGGGAAAACTCTGATGATGTATGTTCCTTAAAAGCAGTAGCATTTTATTGGGTTGTCTAACTGAATGCTTCCTTTGCTCTGACTTTTCTGAAGTGGCTATCCCTCTACTCTTCTGCAACAAACAATTTAAAGTTTAACTCCTGACTGCCTTCGAATACGTAAAAGCCCAGCACACTGATGTACTGTATTGTTCACCTGTGATCCTCTTTTATGATATTTTATCTTGAGCTATTCTGAGATCTCCACTTACTGTGTTTAGAAAGGCAAATAGGGTTACACAAAGGAAAAATTAACAAGATGAGAGAAAAAAGTTTCTTGATGGTACTACTGCGCTAGAGGGCCAGTGCTATTTATAAAGGATGTGTATTAGCTCACTGAACATTTACAATTCAGATGACAAGAAGATACTTTTAAGAGCTGATTTACTATTCTCAGGCCAGTGCTCTTGCCAAGTGAGCTAAAGTAACTTCACCAGCTGAGCTAGTGGAAGTACTTAATATACTCATCTAAGATCTCCATAAGAGTAGCTTTTTGGCTACAACAACAGGGCCTGAAGCTGTCAACCTTCTCTACTGTTACCAGTAGATATCAATTAGAGCATCTGAGACACACACACATGCATCTTTTCATTCTTGCATAGGCAGCTGCCCAAAGGTCACTAACCCATGACTGGAGGGAGGAAGTCTTGGCAGTGATGCAGCTTGCGCATTGACTGAACAGCTGTAATCATCTGTCCAAACGTCTTAGCAGGGAATGTCAGACTGATTTCTCAACCCAAGGAAATGAGTTTCCTCTTAAAACCCATGTGATATATCTTAGTATATTTAAACAGATTAACCTTAGTCACAAAGGCAGCTTTCCTGTAATTTGAAAATGAACAAAAACTGGGAAAAGGAAATGAATATATTAAGTGTTCATCCTATAAGTATTTCCCATAATAGTAATAATTGAAATAACAGTAAGCTTGGTGGTAAGTTTTGTTTTGTTTTGGTTTGGGTTTTTTTTTGCACATGTTTCTTCAATAATGAAGAACATTTGGGTGGCTCATGCCTGTAATCCCAGCACTTTGGGAGGCCAAGGAAGGATGATCACCTGAGCTCAGTATGAGACCAGCCTGGCCAACATGGTGAAACCCCGTTTCTACCCAAAATACAAAAACTTAGCCTGTGGTGGCGTGCCTCTCTGGTCCCAGCTCCTTTTGAGGATGAGGCAGGAGGTTTGTATGAGCCTGGGAGGTGGAGGATGCAGTGAGCTGAGACTGCACCACTGCTCTCCAACCTGGGAGACAGAGAGACATCATCATCATCGCAGGGAACAAAAAAAGAAAAAAAAATTGGAAATGAACTGTTTATTATAAAGATAAGTACTATATTATTCACTATTTTAACTTAAAGATTTTGGCAGTTAAGCGCTCTATTAACTCTATTGTTTAAGTTATAACTTGGAATGTTTCATATTATTAAAGATTAGTTTACATTCTAGGCTTTCAAGAATCATGAGTTGTGATGGCAGAGAATAAATAATTTTTCTGTTTATGAAAGTTAACTAACTATTTATGGCAGGCGTGGCGGCTCACACCTGTAATCCCAGCACTTTGGGAGGCCAAGGTGGGTGGATCACAAGGTCAAGAGATCAAGACTATCCTGGTCAACATGGTGAAACCCTGTCTCGACTGAAAATACAAAAAATTAGGTATGCATGGTGGCACGTGCCTGTAATCCCAGCTACTCAGGAGGCTGAGGTAGGAGAATTGCCTGAACCCAGGAGGCAGAGGTTGCAGTAAGCCAAGATTGCGCCATTGCACTCCAGCCTGGGTAACAAGAGTGAAACTTCGTCTCAAAAAAAAAAAAAAAAGTTAACTATTTATTAGAATATAGTCAGAAATATGTAGAAATTGAAGGACTAATTGTGCAAGTGATGTGAAATTAATAATGAGTGGTAGAAAATTAATATTAGAATTTCTTTTTAGCTAATCCTTTATTTATTTATTTATTTATGTTTTCCTTGAGAGAGAGAGTCTCACTCTGTCGCCCAGGCTAGAGTGTAATGGTGCTAGCTTGACTCACTATAACTGCCATTTCCCAGGTTCAAGTGATTCTCCTGCCTCAGCCTCCCGAGTAGCTGGGACAACAGGTGTGTGCCATCATACTTAGCTAATTTTTTTTTTTTTTTAAGTAGAGATACGGTTTCACCATGTTTGCCAGACTAATCTTGAACTCTTGACCTCAGGTGATGCACCCATTTCAGCCTCCAAACTGCTGGAATTACAGGCGTGATCCACTGCACCTGGCGATCCTTTATTTCTTATCTGAGATGCTATACTGTTATTATCAGAAGTAATTAATGCCAACACATTCTTTTTGAGAAAAAGTTATTTTGTACATTATACTGCCATGCTTACACCATGGCACAAAAAGAAAACTCATTATATTTATAAAGTAAGTAAATTATTATGTAGATTCTGAGAAGTGTGACTTTAAGCGTATGCCTATATGCTTAGAGCTTAAATGGGTTCTTAGAATTAATATTATAATTTGTTTCAAACTATACTCTCTTACTTCAGTTTGTGGAAATAATATACAGAGTTGACACATAGCTAATTCTAGGGAGAAAAGAAAAGACAAAATTTAGCATTCACCTTGATTATCTTGGTGTTTTATTTGAAAACTCATTAAATTATTAGCCTGTAATTTTAGGTTGCATATTGTAAAAGCTTTAGATGTAAGATTCAGAGTTTAGATGGCTTCAAGTCTCAAACAGTTACAAAATGGTGCAGCAACTTAGATCATTATGTCTGTCTTCACTGAATGAACACTCAGAGCAAAAGTGTGAAAGCTCCTCTCTTACCTCTCTCTGTATCAGAAAGAAAATTCTCTCTCTTTTTTCTCTCTGGTCAAAATTGCAGTGAAAAAAGATGCTGAGGAATGACTTTCTGACAAGGAAGAAAGAGGAGGAAAAATTTTGCTGGTTAAGACTGAATAATGTCTGCCACATATACTATAATTATAACAAAAAAAACTCTTTTTTTTTTTTTTTTTGAGGTGGAGTTTTGCTCAAGGTATTCTCCTGCCTCAGCATCCCTAGTAGCTGGGATTACAGGCATGCACAACCACACTTGGTTAATTTTGTATTTTTAATAGAGATGGGGTTTCTCCATGTTGGTCAGGCTGGTCTTGAACTCCTGACCTTCAGTAATCTGCCCTCCTTGACCTCCCAAAGTGCTGGGATTACAGGCGTGAGCCACCACACCAGGCCAAGGCCATCTACATTTTTAATTTAAATAGATATGAAATGAGAGCCATTCCATTGCATTATGTGTTTATTGGTGGTCTTGAATTCCAGTTCTTGTAACAGTGTCAGCTTTGAAATTTTTGTGGCCTGTGAACAATTAAAAAATCACAGAGAAGAGTTTCTTTGATGGAGAACATTACTGCATTTGATTACCTTGATAAACTTAGCAGTTTTACACCTTTCTCAAGTCATAATTCTGAGTAATTGATATTTACAGAGTAAATATTTTTTCAACAATAAACATAATTGATATGGCTTGTTTTTCAATTATATAACATTTTAGTTTATAATGAACCTATAAAATATAATGGAAGTGAGTAAGAAAACCGGAGATGCATCTTTAAATTGTCCTTTAAATAGGACACTTTACGATGAACTACACAAAAATACTGTATATTGAGAAGATAAAACTTATTGTCCACCCAGCCACTTTTTGCCCCTTAAGCAGAACTGGGGCTGGTATTTGGTGCCATGACAGAGTCATGCTATTTCCCTTCTATTTTTTGTTTTGATATTTAACATACTAAAATCAAAAATGAGATAGTAAAGAAGGAACCTGTTTGTAGAAAAACTGCAAACAAATCTAAGAGCTTTGATAAAGGACATATTACTGGATAGATTTGCACTGAATTGTTTTGCCAGATTCAAAGTTCTGTATAAATAAGATTCAAATGAATGTAATATTTTGAAAAATCTTATCTCCCTGCTCTAATTTGTTTCTAGTTAATGAAAAAGCACTTACAAGAGTAAGAGCTCTCTGATAAGTATCACTCTTAAAATATAGCATACAATTTTATGTTGAACTTAATCTTGAATATCTACATCAACTTCCCATAATATCCTGGACTTTTAAGGCAAACATTTTTCTTGCCTAGCCATATATTTCAAAATTGTTTTAAAGTTTGATTGTTTTCTGGAAGACTGTTGTCATCTGGCTGCTGATTTATTCACTGAAGAACGTATTAGAAGAGTGAGTGTCCAGCAAAGCATCATATGCAAATAGACCAATGTCACATGCATTTGTGACTGATAATGATATGATGATGACATTATAACCAATCTACTCCATTGTCCTTTTTTTTTTTTTTTTTTTTGGCTTGGAAACTAGTCCATATTAAACCAATGAAAATGTTTTATTCATTATTGCAAGTCACATAATATCACATAATTCCCAAATGTTAAGCTAATCTGTTTAGATAGCATACATTTTAATGTTTGTAAGTAAAATTAAGGTGAATATTAATCTCACTGACTAGGAATTTTATAAAGCACTTGATTATCTCAATGCAATGAAGAGATATATATATTGCTTAATCTATGTGGATGGGAGTAAGTAAGTAGATAAAGTGTTCCAGGAATTTGTTCCTATAAATTTACTGAGATGGATTTTATCTTTTTTTTTCACTTTAATTCCTTATTTTTATTCCAACACAAAGGATCAAACAAAATAATTACCTGACTTCTCTGAAAAGTTTTATCTTTTATCTTTTTTTTTTTTTTTCTTAATAAAAAAAGCTTTTGTTAGCCTTTAAAAGTATTTATTGAGTACTTGGTGTATGCTCACTGTAACCTCTGCCTCCTGGGCTCAAGCAATTCTACTGACTCAGCCTCAGGATTACAGGCAAGTGCCACCACATCTAGCTAATTTTTGTATTTTTAGTAGAGACGGGGTTTCACCATTTTGGCCAAGCTGGTTTCAAACTCCTGACCTCAAGTGATCCATCTGCATTAACCTCCAAAAGTGCTGGGGTTACAGGCCTGAGCCACCATACCTGGCCTGTCACAAAGAACGGACATAGCAGAAGAATGTATTTGTTTTTCAGTAATGCTTACCATTTTCTTGTAGTCAAAATACCAAAGGAACATCATAGTGAAATTTTTAATCTTAAAATGGTACAATGTAAAATCTCCCTCTAAAAGATTTCATCAAAATTAGTAATTATCAAGTCATGTAATTTTGGAGAGATATATCTAACATTGACTACTGCTTAGTTACTGTTATAAACATTGTATATCTTAAATGCAGTTCATCAACTAAATGATTCACAGATGAAATTAAAATGCTAGATTATGCTTATGTTGATATTAGTATATAATTAATTTTTCAATGTTTACATATTGATATTTTAATGTATTTAAAAGTTATATATTGAAGGGATTTTTAGGAAAGTCAGATTTTACTAGATGCTGTTAAGTTAATAGACAAAAATAAATAGAAGTATGATATAATTTTTTAGGTTTAAAAAGTCTTATCCCAATATTTCTTTATGACAGCAATTGCCAATATTTTACTATCATGCTGAAATTGTGAATCTGTGAACGCATGAGTCACTAGTTTATTCCAGTATATGATCACAAAGTCTTGGCATGGATAATAAAAATGTACCACAGTCATATAAAATAAAAATGAATAAGGATATATTTCAATTTTTTCTCAATTAAAAAACAAACATATATAATGATTAAAAAATCATCAGAAAATTGCTTAGTTACTGTAATTACCAGTTTTTATGAAAAGAGATATTTTTTCTCAGTATTGTACCAACTCTAGGATTCAGTCTTATTCTATTGTGTTATCCAGACATTAAAGAAATAGAAAGCAGGAGAAAACATTTATGAAGAAAAGAAAACTTCTATTAAGAAAACTTCAGAAAAGAGTAAGATTTTAGAGCATTATAAGAGACAAGTAGATGTATTGGAAGAGGGTAGAAGGGATTCCTAAGGAGCTACCATGTGAGGAAAGGAGGTGTACCATGAAAATATATAGAATAAAAGGATTTCTGCCAGAGAAACTAAGGAGTATAAATGCTATGAGGTCAGAACAAAGTTACTGTTCTCTAAAGAAGTGGAAGAACTAGGGAGAATACCCACGGTCTACTAGTGAGAAAGAATGGGTTTTCTTGTTACCTTGACTTAATCATTTCAAGTTACTGAGCTTCTGTTTCCTTAACTGCACAGTGGAGACATAAATCTGTCTTAACTACCTCAGGGTTATGAAGTGAAAATGTTTGTGGAAGCATGTTGAAAGTTGTAAAGGGCTATGAAAATCTAAGTTGTTGTTTTAAAACTATTTTATTACACAACATAACTCAGATAGTCTGAACCCCTGTATCTGGTAGATAATACACACAGTAGAGATGTTCACTTGGTAAAATGGGCAAGAGTTAATAAAAGTTGATTTATTCCAGAATTTCAAAGAGGCTTTAACCATTTAACCATTTTTATGCCTCTCAACTTTCTTTTCTATGTCTTAGTTTACTTATTGAAAAAAGAGAAATAAAACTCAATATATAGATTTGTGGTAAAAACTAGATAAGATACTATGTATAAAGTATAGTATTTAGCAAAGTTCTTAGAATATATTAATTACCAAATAATCAGTAGCTTTAATAGAGATAGCTGTCCATTTACAATGATTATGATCATGAGATGTTGTACTAAAATATATCTAATGCCATAAATTCCTGTGTAAAATTCTTAATCACTGATGGAGAACATATACTATAAAGCAATCATAGATAACAAACAAAATAAATTAAAAACTATATTTGGAAGTCAGTGATTTTATTAAATAGCAAGTGTTTCAGAATAGTAGAGGCACTGAACTGATAAACACATTCACATTTCTAAGAATGTTATGTTTTGATTAACCAAAATAATTAAATACACACATCACTGGCTTTTAATTTAAAAAGACAATTATATTATTTCATAGACCTCTTGAATCATAACAAATATGATAGTTTTATTTGTCCAGTAATGTTATTTGAAATAAAATAGTTTAACAGTTAGAAGCACAGTATGTATTTCTGTAAAGGATGCAAAAATGTGGAATTTTATAATTTGACAAATATGTATTTAGCAGCTAATCTGTGATAAGGTTTCCAGACAAAATCATGAAATAAAATTTTTTCCACGGTTACTATCACCTTCTAATTTGTACACATTTTTATAATGTAATGTAGTAAGTTAAGTGAAAGAAAAGTATACAGAAATAAGGCTGTGATGTGACACCGATTAAGGAAATATCTTTCAAAAGTGAAAGTAAAATATAGACTTTTTAGACATGCAGAAGCTGAAATAAGTTTTCACCTGAAAGCTTGTGCCACAAGAAATGTTGAAAGAAGTAATTCTTTTAAGACAGAAGAAAAATGACATGAGGTGGAAATATGGATTTCTACTATGGAAATATATGAAGAGCAATGGAAATGGTAATTCTAGGGGAAATATCAAAGACATTTCTTTTGATTTAAGTCAATTCAAAAGATAATTGTTTAAATATATGGGATACATAACATATAAATGTTAACACACATATATAAATATATATGTCAACAAACATATTAACATATATATTACGCACATATATTAACATATATAAACACACTCATAGACATTCGTATGTTAACATAAACATTCATGTTTACACACATGCATGTATGTTAACATATACACATATTAGATATGTTAACATACATAGATACATATAAATGTATATATTGACATATATATCAATATATTAATATGTTTATGTAAGTGTATATATGTTAACATATATTGGAATATATATATGTAAGTTGTATGACAATAGTGTAATAAAGGCCAAAGGGGAAGAAATTGAAAATTTCTTCTATGATAAGATTGTTATACTATACATGAAATACTATAATATCAATTGGAATTAGGCTGTATTAAATTAATGATCAATACCATAAAACCAAAAGAAACTGATAAAATGAGAAAATAAAGAATATACATAATAAACCAACAAAGGAAATGAAATAAGAAAATTAATCAAAAAAATGTAGAAAAAAAGTAAAAAAGAGCAAAGAAAATTTATGGCAAATAGAATACAAAAGTAATATTATAGTCTTAGTACTAGTAGAAATAGACAAATTAAATGCAAGTTTTCCCAATAATACAAATAAGAAAAATTTTGAGAAAAAAATAACATTTAATTAAAAAGATTGAATAAAAATAAAAACAAGAAAGATCTAACTATACTCGCTACAAAAAGTTATCGTTAAATAACAAGACATTTATTATTAACAAATAATAAAGACCATTGAAAAGAAAAGAAGGAAAAAATATGCCATTCTAAATCTAGGTAGAAGACTATTAGAGAATAAAAAATCAAGTCACAGGTTGAGATTAAATATTTGCAATGGAAATATCTGAACAGGACTTGTATCTGGAATATATTAAAGATTCTCAAAACTTAATAATAAAATACATTAGATGAATAAAAAATTTCCAAAGATACTTCATTAAAGAGAACACATAGAGAAAGAGATGAAAAGATGTAAAGATTTTCAACATCACTCAGGAAAAGCAAACTGAAACCACAATAAATACCACTACACTTTTATTAGAATGGCTCTACAGACTGTCTATATCAAATGATATTATGAATGTTTTCGAACTGGAAATGTTACACACCGCTGGTGGGAATGTAATATGGTGCAAGCAATTCAGAAAACATTTGGACAGTTTCTTATAGTGTTAAACACATATCTATCATAAAACCCAGTCATTTCCAATGTAGGCATTTACCCACGGTGAATGAAAGCATACATTCATAACAAATTCTTGTGCACAAGTGTTAATAGCAGTTTTATTTGTAATAACTTTAAACTGGAAATGGTTAATATAGTAGTCAACAGATAAAAAGATAAGTTATGTAATATCCACATAATGGAAGACTTCTTAGCAATTATAAGAGATTTAACTATTGATACACAACAACATAAATGAGTCTCAAAATGATAATGCTGAGTACAAGAAGTCAGAAAGAATATTATGTGATTCCATTTACATAAGTCTTTAGAAACTGCAAACCAGCATAGTACAGAAAGATGAACAGTTTTGTCCTGGGGAGGTGGAAGAATAAGGAAGGCAGGAGGGTGGGATTACAAGAGGCATGAGGCGGTATAGATGATGCATGTTCACCTTCTTGATTATGATGAGGATTCCCTGTGTGTAGACATGTATCAAAATTTGCCAATGGTGTTTTTTAATTTTGTTCATTCTATTAATATCAATTTTACCTGTATAAAGCTGTGATATTTTCTAAAAGTCATAACAACAGATGGAAAGTGAGAATGTAGGTAGGTGGTAGGGAATCTATATTTTTTAGTCTATAGAAAGTTGAATTTTTAATTAAAATGACAACTCTAAAATCTGCACCAGATCCAGTTCACATTACAAAATAACTCACTGAAACTTTTAAATTACAGATAACCCCCACAGTCTTTTCACATTTCTAGTACATATTCAAAGACCCACTGATTTTAAATATTCTTAATTTAATTTTTGAAATAATTTTAGATTTACAGAAGAGTTGCAAAGATATTACAGATACTTTCTGTGTATTTTTCATCCCTGCATTTCCTCATATTAACATTTTATGTAACCATGGCACGTTTGTCAAAATTAAGAGGTTAACAATGGTATAATATTGTAAATGAAACTACTAATTTAATTTGGATTTCACCTGTTTTTCCAATAAAATCTTTTTTCTTGTTCCAGGTTTCAATCAAGGGGCCCGCTTTACATTTGGTTTCCATTGTTCCTTCGGTACTTCCAGTCCGTGATGGTTTCTCAGTCTTTCCTTGTTTCTCATGACAGAAACTTAAGAGTGCTGCTCGTGAATTTTGTAATGTGTCCCACAATTTTGTTTATTTCAATGCTTTCTCATTATTCAACTGGAGTGTTGAATATCGTACCATAGAGGTAAGTTTTTTTTTTCATCATATATTATCAAGGAGAACATGATATTAGGGCTTTCTGCTGGTGATATTAACCTTCATTAGTTGGATAAGGTAACATAACCCAGGTTTCTATACTATAAATCTCCTCCTTCCTTTGTAATTAATAAATATTATTGTGAGTTACATGGAGACTATGCAAATATTCTGTTTGCCTGAAACTATACCCACTAATTTTTTCATGGTGGATTGTACATTTATGCCGGTGGTGTTCTAATAGTGATATTCTGTTTTCCTCATTTATTTCACATTTAAAAAAAATGGATTTACTCTGTAAGAGTTGTCATCATCACATATTATTCAATCATTTCTTTATACCAGTATGCACTCATGGATATTTATTTATTTGTTATTTAGTCTAAAGCCAGTACCATTTTTTTTTTTATACTTGTCTTCAGATTGAGTGTTGGCCACTTGGTCCCCTTTCAAATTGTCTCCTGTGTATTGTTCCCACCAGCAGTCATCATGCCTGGTGCCAGTCCTGGCCACTTAGTATCTTAGAGGGATGGCGTTATGCACACCTGTCTTTACTGGATGAGAAGCAAACATCTCTGGAGTTCCTTCCTGGTCCTGTCCATTATTTCAGAAGGATAGGTTTTTTAAAAACAAAACAACAAGAAGAAAAACAAATTGTTTCCTATGTGCTTTTGATATGCTCTCACCTTTGTGTTTTAGTTGTTGTTAGCATTCCTTACCTTCTGCCACCATGAGTTGTTTCAGGGTTCTCTCATCTTTTACTTTTTCCAGCCTTGGAATCAATGTCAACTACTTCTCCAGGGAACCTTTGTCCCTTTTACTGAATAGCGGTAGTTAGGAACTATTTTCCTAGTGCTAGGTAGACTCCTACTGGAGTGTCATCAGGTGTAGGCTAACTCAGCCGACAGAGTGTGGAAATATATGTACCTGTACTAGCTCATGTTTATATATACTTGTGTATTTATTTCTGTATTAATCTGTGATGGATGTATATACACATCACATATATGAATAATATCAAACATACACCCCCTCCAAAATAAAGCAAAAAACGAGTCCATACTGAAACGTCTGACTAGTCCACAGGGATTAACACCAGAGGATTCATTCCATCATTACCCTTTTGCTCCTTTGAAACATCTTTTTCCAGCTGAAAAAAAATTGGTTTATAGTATCTACAATATATTTACATATTTGCTCAAACTTCGTATATATGTAGTTTCAGAATTGCTAATATGTATTCCTGTGTGAAACAAACTTGTTTACTAGAATACACTGATTTTTGTACCATTCTCTTTGTCTTTACAATATCCAATCAAAACAGCTTTCCAAAGTAACTAAAAAAGGTCAGCTCCTTTACTTACCTGCTTAAATATGGTTTTATCAATTATTTAGAATACAATAAAATTTATTTTTTATACAGTCTCTATTCCATTCTGGATCCCCAGACATCATGTATTTTTGGCTTTAAATGTACAATAAAAATCACTCTGTAGGTACAGTTCTATGGACTTGGAAATGTATAGTCACATATCCATCACACAGAATATTTTCATCATCTTCCAATGTTTTTATCTGACGCCTCTTTGTAGTCAACCTATTCCTCCACCCCACCTCTCCACTACCACTAATCTAAATACCATCTCCACTGTTTTGCTTCTTCCATAATGTCATATAAATGAAATCATGCAATATGTAGCCTTTTTGAGTGACTTCTTTCACTTAACAAAATGCATTGAAGATTTATTCACATTGTGTCATGAATCAATAGTTTATTCTTTTTTATTGCTGAGGAGCGTTCTGTTATATAGATGTTATCCAGTTTATTTATTCATTCATTCACTGAAGGATGTTTGGATTATCTCCAAATTTTAGTGATTATAAAAAAATTGGCATAAACTGTTGTATACTGATTTGTGTCAGCATAAGTTTCCAATTAACTAGGGAAATTTCTTAAGAATTAAATTATTGACTCATTGGTAAGTGTTTTATTCATTTTTTTGCCAGTTTTTATTTTTGTCCAAAATACTTTTAATTTAGATAAACTGAATATGTATTTTATGGAATTCAGTACATCTGAAATTTTCATTTCTTCTTATAACAAACATTCATATCACAATTTAGATCATTTCAGTTAATGCAGAAAGTTTTTAAATTTTCACTTGTATTTAAATCACCTTTGCCATGTATATATACATACACAGAAACAAACACTATTCTTATATATTTTTCTCTATAAATTAGGTACCTGATCTTGAATTTTATCAGAAAAATGAAAATATGTAGCACATATTTGTATTTATTCAACATCATATTTTAAATATTAATTCATATTGTTAATTAATAAATCATTCCTTTTACTAATTTCCATAAAATGGATTCCTCAAAATTTGCTTATTCGTTCAGTTATTTATAAAAATTTTGTGATTATATTTTCTAGGTTTTATTGTTAGATGAATATAAATAAAATTCAGAATTCCAAATCTACGAAGAACTAAAACAGATTTACAAAAAAAAAAAAAAAAAAAAAAACATTCAAAAGTGGGTGGAGCATATGAACAGACACTTTACAAAAGAAGACATATATGAGGCCAACAAACATATGAAAAAAATGCTCATCATCACTGGTTATTAGAGAAATGCAAATCAAAACCACATCGAGATATCATCTCAATGTGGTTAGAATGGCAATCATTAAAAAATCTGGAGACAGCAGATGCTGGAGAGGATGTGGAGAAATAGGAACACTTTTACACTGTTGGTGGGAGTACAAATTAGTGCAACCATTGTGGAAGACAGTGTGGCAATTCCTCAAGGACCTAGAAATAGAAATACCATTTGATCCAGCAATCCCATTTCTGGGTATATACCCAAAGAGTTATAAATTGTTCTATTATAAAGATACATGGACATGTATGTTCATAGCAGCACTGTTTATAATAGCAAAGACCTGGAACCAACCCAAATGTCTATCAACGATAGACTGCATAAAGAAAATGTGGCACATACACACCATGGAATACTATGCAGCCATAAAAAACAATAAGGTAATGTCCTTCACAGGGACATGGATGAATCTAGAAACCATTATTCTCAGCAAACTGACACAAGAACAGAAAACCATACACCACATGTTCTCACTCATAGACGGGTATTGAATAATTGGAACACATGGACACAGGGAGAGGAGCATCACACACTGTGGTTAGTTGGGGGTGCTAGGGGAGGGACATTGGGGGTGGGAGGGGAGGGATAACATGGGGAGAAATGCTAGATATAGGTGATGGAGGGATGAAGGCAGCAAACCACCTTGCCATGTATGTACCTATGCAACAATCATGCATGATATACACATGTACCCCAGAACCTAAAGTACAATAAAAAAAAGAATAATTATATATGTAATTTTGTAGATAAATAGTTTCACTTTTTTATGTTAAATTTGTGAAAGTGAAATGTATGGGTCATAGTGTATTTTAACTTTGCATCTTACAAGCAGTATTTTTAAGGCACTTCCAACATTTTACATAAACACTACTAGTGTATTAGAGTTCAGCTTTCTATATGTCGTGATATTGGTGTTGTCTTTTTATTTTGGCTATCTTGTGGTTATGACACAGTGTCTCATTGTAGTTTTAGTTTTCATTCTCCTGAGTAAATACTTTAGTTTTCATTTTCCTGATAAGTAAATACTTTGAACACCTTTTCATTTCTTTATGAAATACTTAAGTATCTGCTCAAGTGTTTGCTCAGTTTTAAATTGAAATATTTAGTTCTAAATATATTTTAGCAATAATTCTTTCTATATCTTCTATACAAGTTCTTCTTTGTTAAAGATATATATTGAGAATATATTTTTTCTCAGTTACTGGATTTCACTTCCATTTTCTTAATATACTATCTTTATAGACAGGGTATTTTTAAAATGGAAGTTCAATTTTAAATTATTTTTTTCTTTAAATATGTGAACATTTTGTCCTAAGAAAATTTTGCTGAGCCATCTTATGAATCCATTCTGCTAGCTAAATCTAAAGCCAAAAATCATCTAGAATATTTTTAGTTTTAATTTTTACGTTTAAATTTTAGCTTATTGATCTTGTATCCTGTTTTCTACTATATTAACTTACAATTCTATTAGCTTTATTGTATTATTAATTCTTTATGATGATAACGTTGTTTTTTGCAAACAGTCGAATTTCTTTTCAATTTTCACAATTTTTCTTTTTTTATCACATTTTTAAACAAAGTTCTCAAAGACCATGCTAGATTTGCCAATTTGCCTTTTCACAGGAGGAATATTTAAAATTTCACTATTAATTATGAGAAATTAATTTTATATTTCTGATTTGCCAAGAGGTTTTATCCAAAATGCATATATAGTTTTTGGCAAGTGTTTTTTTATTTCCTTCATTGATGTAGATGCTGTATTTTTTTCTCTAGCTTTTTAATGTGTTGATTTACATCAGATGATTTTCAAATGTTAAACCAACCTGTCATTCCTGGAATTAATTCTTCTGGTAGTGTTATATTAATATATTTTATGTATTCCTGGCTTCAATTTGCTGATATTTCCTAACAATTTTTCAATTTAAATCTATCAGTGATATTAATCTATAACTTTATCAGCAATGCTTTTAGAAGCTTTTGTAATCGAGATTAGATGCTTTAGGAAGCATTCACTTCTAATTAATCAATGGTTTTGCTTAAATATTTGAATTAATGATTTTGATTAAATATTTGAAATAATTTACTAAATGAACTTGGAATTTTTTTGTGAAAAGATTCTAAATTATGAATTTAAAAACACAATATAGGGGTATTCAAAACTTGTATTTTGTCTTTTGATAGCTTTGGCAACCTATGTTTTCCACAAAAATGATTCTTCTAAATTTCCAAGTATTATCAAAAACTTATTCATATTATTTATAGTTAAGAATTCATTCTATATTTTTTAATATTTATAGAATCTATAGCAATGATTATGTTTTAATTTCTGGTGCTGAAAATGTTAGTATCTTTTGCTTAATCAGTCTTGTTATTTGTCTATCAATTCTACTAATCCTTTTAAAAAAGGAACTCTGTCTTTTTTAAACTTCAATTCTATTTCATTGATTTTTGCTCTTCTTTTTTTTCTTCTAAAACCTTTAATTTGATTTTAAATTTTTTGTGATAATTTTCTGGCTTTTTTAATTTGCTCATCTAGCTTTTTAAGTTGATAATTAAGCTCACAGGTTTTATACCTTTCTTTCTTTATAATGTAAACATTTAAAACTATACTTTTCCTCTATGCAAATATTTAACTTTATCCCCTAATAATTTTGACATATTGTACTTCAATTATAATTCAACTGGAAGTAATTTCTATTTTTCTATTGTAACTTTTTTTTTTTTTAAATCAGTGGTTCTAGTTAGGAGAAAATATGCTTTATTTCCAAATATTTTGGGTAATAACTATGTATCTTTTTTAGATATCTAATTTAATTTTGTTGGGCTAATGGTACATACTATGTGTGATTTCCATAATTTGAAATGTATTGAGTTAACAGCTTGCCTGTATTATAGCTGCATGGCCAGCTCTAAGTATTAATTTAGTTGATTGTGTTGTTCAAATATGCAATATTACATTTTTGTCTACTTGCCTTATCAATTATTGAGAGGAGGAAGTTAAATTCTTCACTATTATTACAAATGTATACTTTTCCTTCTTTAGAGCTACCAATTTTGCTTTCATGAATGTTGATGATCTGTCTTTTTTTTTTTTTTTTTTTTGGAGATCTGTGTGCCTTTATTAGCAGAGCCACTACTTCAGCGGGAGGAGTGAGTGGCCCGATGCCCAGCTGGCCGTCCTTCACGGGCTTGTAAGTGATGGAGAACTCGCTCAGGTAGTGGCCAATCATCTCTGGCTTGATCTCCACCTGATTGAAAGTCTTGCTGTTGTAGACGCCCACCACGCTGCCCACCATCTCGGGTAGGATGACCGAGTCCCGCAGGTGCGTCTTCACCACTTCCGGCTTCTGTATGGGCGGAGTCTCCTTCTCGGCCTTGCGCAGGCGCTTCAGCAGCGAGGGCCGCTTCCACCGAAGGCCCCGGTTCAGCCGCCGCTGCTGGCGCGCACTGTGCAGCTGCATCAGCGCCTCGTAGGACGTGTTCAGCAGCCGGTCCTGGTCCACGCCGCGGTAGGTGAACTTGCGGAAGGTCCGCGTCTCTGCAGCTCTGCCTCTGCCGTCTTGCCAAATCCTCAGAAAAGACCGATGATCTGTCATTTAGTATATATTTAGAAAAATTAAATTGACCGTTTTATCTTTCTAAATTACCCTTCTTTCTCTCTGATAATACTACTTGCACTGCAGTTTGGTTTGTCTAATACTAAAATGGCCACATTAACTTTTCGAGTTTATATTTTGCATGCTATATCTTTTTCCATTATGTTATCTGAACTTTTCCATGACTTTGTATTTTAAAATGCATCTACTGGAAGCATTGCATATGCCTTTTAAAGCATTGTATATGACTTTTATTTTTAAGTCTTACAAATTATATCCTTTTTTAAAAGATGAAGTTTACATCATACAATTTAATTAGTCTTTAAAATCCAACTAACTTTACTACATGTTTCATAATTATTACCTCTGTTCTTTGTCTCTTTCTTCCTTTTCTGTCATTTCTTGTATTAATTGAACACTTTCAGTCTTTCATTTTATATAATTTGTTGGTGTTTTTTTTTCTATGCTCATAGTTTGCACTAGGAAAAATGAGTTGTTTAGCTGCAGGAATAGTGGTACTAAGATTAGTAGTACTCTGAATTTTATCCGGTTTTAATTATGTTTATAAAAAGCATATAGTTCCTCAACTAACAAGATGTTGATGTGACATTGACTGCTATTTTAAGTAAAATATATTTAATTAAGATTTTTTAAAAGCAAATGAAAAGAAAAACAGAACTTAAGCTCATCCAATCAGAAGGAGCCAACAATCTTACAATTATATAACTAGAGACTTTTAAGTAAGGTGAAAACAAAACAACAAAAAAGGAAACTTTATAACTGCAATCAATCAAATAATTGTTAAATTTGGCTTCTTTTTCTCAATAAACACTTGCTCTGGAGGGGGGCAGGGATGGTAGTACTAAGCAATGTGAGAACATGAGATCTGTGTTTAGGTGTCTTTCATTAATTTTAGAAAGCTCACAGCCATTACTGCTTCAAATATTTCTTACATTTTATCTTTCTTTTTCTGTTTTTGTATCAATTATGTCTGTATTGCAGTTTTAAAAATCGTTCTATTATTCTTGGATGTTATGTTCCATTTTGTGTGCGTGTGTGTGTTTTACTTTAGGAACTTTTTACTGACATCATCAAATTCACTGATTCCTTGGTCATTTCCAGTCTATTATGCATCCATCAAAGACATTCTGATTTTTCTTACAATGCTTTTCATTTGTAGAATTTTCTTTCGATTCTTTCCTAAAATTTCCATTTCTTGACTCACATTACCCAACTGTTCTTTCTTATAGTAGTAAACTTTGTCTATGACAGCACTTAGCATATTAACCATAGTTGATTTTAAGTTGCCTGTCTGATCACTTCAACATCTGTGTCAAATCTGAGTCAGGTTCTCATCTTTGTTTTATCTATTCAGCCTTTTTCCTCAGGACCTTAGGCCTGCCTTGTGGTTTTTGCTAGAAACCAGGTATGTTCCTCAGATAACAGAAACAAAGTCTAATATTTATGTACCATGAGAATTTGTGTTAATTTAAGTAGAAGTTGGGCTTTGTTTCTTGGTCTCTGCAATTTACATGGCAGTGGCTTTACATTTTTCTGCTGTTCTTTTTTCCACTCCATGTGACTTTGGGCTTTCTTAATTGTTCCTTATTAGAGAGAGTCTAAATGTTCCAACTCTTTCAGCTGTTACCCTCCATTATTAAACACACGAGCTCTGGTGGTGTAATGTTAACATATGAGGGAGGAAGGCTTTTTATAACCTTAAAATTTATCTCGGTCTTTTAGTATGTTGTATTTCTGGCCTGAGACCTCGTGAGGTTTTTTTCTTGTGTATCTTTTCCCCCTTGTTATCTGATATAGGAATGCTGGTGGGGGCTAGCGTGGGAAGAATGACCTTTTATTAAGGCTCTAGAAAACTTTGATACAGTCTTCTTTGGGATAGCAGGCCTTTGTTAATGTCATGGTGTTAATTCACAGGGATTACTCCTTTTGCCCGCCTTCTAAGGTCATGAGGAGATCTTGCTTGCATCTTAACTTAAGATGAACTTAAATCTTATGAAAGTGAATGTTCCTCTGGAGGCTACAGCCCCTAGAATTTTCTCATGTTCAGTGTAGCCTACACTCAGCCTCCAATTATTTATCAAAATGACTATTCATAACGTTCCAGTAGCTTCTGCTCCATGTAAAGAGATCTTGACTATGACTTCCTGTTCACTTGTTTCTCCAGATTTCAGAATAGCAGTTTGTCCTGCTACCTCAATTATCTGATGAATATTAGAAACACTATTGATTTTTAGTTTGTTCAGCTATGATTGCTTCATGAGGTATGGAGTGATGTCTTCAAAGTCCTTTATATAATGGAACTGAAATTAAGAACTCTTGCCTTTAGTTTTTTTTTTTTTTTTTAGTCACATTATTAATTATATCTCAAGTATATATTAAGCATAAATATCTTTTCTCCCTGGCATCCTGTCAAGAGATTTTTGAAGAGCAAGTTACAAACAGGTTGGTTGGTTTGTCTTACAAGGTGGTTTAGAAAGTCTTAATCTTTGAAAGAAACTTTCACTTCTCAGTCATTCAGTGCCTCAGGGGTCTTCTTGGCCATCTTGATCTTCCTGAGTTTGGTTTTCTCTGGTGCTAATTCTGCGGGTGCTCAAAATGCAAGATTTGTTTAGGCATGACTTCTTCTACCTAGATTTCAAAGGCTGTTGTTGATAGTCTCAGGATCCAGACAGAGACTTCTCACAGGAAAGGAGCCACTGTGGAAAGTCCCCACTAGGGCAATGTCTAGTAGATCCATGGAAGCAGGGCCACCCCGAAACAGCAGAAATGTAGAGTTCCCAGTGTGCAAAACCAATATGAGAACTGCAGGCAGAAGACACCAAACTGTGAGAGATGCAGTGTGGCCTGTGCTCAGCACACCCATAAGGGCAAGACTGTCAAAGGTTTGGGGCCCGATTCTTACCCCACTAGAATGTAGGATACAGAGTCAAGATTATTTTCTAGCCTTAAGCCTTAATGTTGTTTTCCCCATTGGGCTTTAGACTTCTTAGGGACCCCTTTCTTCTTGTCTATTTCTCCCTTTAAGAATAGGAATGTCGCCGGGCGCGGTGGCTCAAGCCTGTAATCCCAGCACTTTGGGAGGCTGAGGCAGGTGGATCACGAGGTCAAGAGATCGAGACTATCCTGGTCAGCATGGTGAAACCCCGTCTCTACTAAAAATACTAAAAATTAGTTGGGCATGCTGGCGCGTGCCTGTAATCCCAGCTACTCAGGAGGCTGAGGCAGGAGAATTGCCTGAACCCAGGAGGCGGAGGTTGCGGTGAGCCAAGATCGCGCCATTGCGCTCCAGACTGGGCAACAAGAGCGAAACTCCGTCTCAAAACAAACAAACAAACAAACAAACAAACAAACAAACAAAAGAATAGGAATGTCTATTTTACGCCTGTCCCACCATTGTATATTGAAAGCACATATCTTGGTAATTTCCCAGGTTCATAGCTGAAGATAAATATATTTTAGGATTATTTATGACTTGAGTCTTACCTATATCTAGTTTAGATGTGACTCTGCCCTTTGGATTTGTATGTTGATGTTTGACTGAGTGAAGACTTGTGAGATTCTTCAGATGGAATGATTATATTTTGCATTGTGAGAAGAAGGTGAATTTTGGGAACAAAGGGCAATATGCTGTGGTTTGAAGGTATCCCCAAAGATTCCTGTGTTGGAAGCTTAATTTCCAATGCAACAGTATTGCAAGGTAGGGCTTAATAAGACATTATAAGGTTATGAGGTTTTTGCCTTCATGAAGGAGTTTGCCTTTATTGAGGGAATGAGTTAGTTATCACAGGAGTAGGTGTGTTGTAAAAGGGGTTTCAGCGCCCACTTACTCTCCTGCTCAACATGTCTTTGAAAGCTCTCTTGTCTTTGAAAGATTTCTGCTATGGACTGATGCAGCATGAAGGCCCTTGCCAGATTTTGGCACTTTGATATTGGGCTTCCCAGCCTGCAGAACCGTGAGAAATACCTTCCTTTATTATTTTTTTAAGAGATAGAGTTTCACTCTGTCACCCAGACTGGAGTACAGGACCACAACATAGCTCACAGCAATCTCAAACTCCTGGGCTCAAGCTATCCTCCTACCTCAGCTTCCCAAGTAGCTGGGACTATAGACCTGAGTTACCATGCCTGGCTAATTAAAAAACATTTTTGGGGCATAGAGATGGGATCTTGCTATGGTGCCAAGACTTGTCTCAAACTCCTGTTCTCAAGTGATCACCCTGCCTTGATCCCCAGAGTGTTGGTATTACAGGTACGAGCCACCACACCTGCCCATAAATTTCTTTTCTTTATAAATGACCCAGTCTGTGGTATTTTGTTATGGAAACACAAAACAAAGATCATCATTGCCTTGGTTAATTAAGTCTATTCAAACTTCGCTATATACATCATTAATTTTAAAATACACAATTTCTGACTCCTGCTTTGAAGGTTGTTATCTTTAGACCCAAGACTTAATCCAAACAAGTGGTATAGTGTGGGTATAATCAAACACTTCTACCTAGTATGAACCTAATTACCGGATTAAACATTACTTTTTCTGATGGCAATTTCTTCTTGTCCAGTAAATATAAGGTGTGATCTCTGTCTTATGTCTAATTGTTCTGAAATCAAGATTCTCCAACCAGAGTTCTTTTACCAGTATCTTAATCTATATCCCTAGAAAATTGTTCTGAAATGAAAACGACCTTTGTAATCTAAGAAGCACATCTTACTTTAAGACTTTCCCTCATTAATAAAATGTCCTTTATTATCAAAAAAGTACAATTTCAAGTCGAATTTAAATTTAGAAATCATGCAGTGTAACCTGCATTTCACATTCAAATTTCTGTTACCATATCCCTAAAATGTAAACTGCTGGCTTCTAGTAATAGTAAAGGAAAATGTGCTACCTTCAGAAGCAGATAAAGCAGGGTATTTCCAAGGTAGAAGGTGCAAAGAACTGTGAATCTGAGATGTCCAGTTAATTTTGTTGCAACACAAAATAAAATCCATTCAGAATATACCCACATTTCTTTATCCCCACTGTACAGCCCTACCTCAAGCCACTCTCTGCAATTTCTTATAATGTTGGGATAATCTTTTGACAGAACATTCTCTGCTCTGTCCAAGCTCTTATCCTTTCTCCCTGCAATAGATAGAGCAATCTCATTAAAAAAGCTAATTAGATCTTTTTATCTTGTCTGCTTAAAATTCTTCAATGAGATTCTATGGCACACGAATAAAATTCAAACTGAGCTTGAAACAAAATTTAAACTCTCAGCTATGTTCTGCAATGTCTCTGCATACTCCTCAGCCTGAGCATTCTCCCCAGATTCCTATATACTACCTATAAGGGCCAGAATTTCTTCAGACACACCAGCCACTTCCTCAGCAGAGTACCTTTGCATATGTCATTCCCTCATGTTGAAATATAATTTTCCTCTAGATTTCTGCTTGTTTCTGCTCCACAGAGTCTCTGACTACCCTTATTAAAATAGTTTTCTTCTTCACCCTATTGTTCCTTGCACAGGATGCTGTTCATTTTCTTCATAGCCCATGTCCTAATTGATTATTATAAAAGGATAAGTGGACGTATTTTTGAAATTAAATGTTTTGCCCTTTAGACTTTGAGCCCATGAAACCATGTTGGCAGATAAATATCTAATTCATTATTATTATTATTATTACTTAACCACGGTAGTATCAGAGCAAAAGAATGTGCCTGGCAAGTGATAGACATTTACTAAATATATGTTGAACCAGCTTTGCAATTATTTTAATTAAAAATATATAATTTGTAAAGAATTATTAATAATTGGGTTCAATAATGTAAAATCATGTTCCTATCTATAATTAGCTTCTTGGTGAATAGTTGAAAATCCATAGCTTAGAAAAATTTTGCAATTATTAGGTATGTATATACAGAACAATGCTAAGTACAAAAATATTGCTCGACTTACATGTTAATATTTATTTTATCTTTTAAAAAATTATAGTTTAATTTTTGTTTGTTCTGATCAATCAGCAAACAAAGGATAAGCTTCTAGATTCTCCATGGCATAAAGAAATTTTAGTTCCTTTTTTCCTCTCCTCAGTACTGTATTCTAGAAGATGATCTCAGTGTTTAGCGAAAGTTTGACAACAATGTATTTCATATTACGGTTCTTCAAAACTCCATAGTCCTTATGTATAGTACATCTCCTTCTTGTCATAGGAAGAAGAATTCAATATTTTAATTTTGGACATATTAAGTTTGAAATATTATATATCCAAATTAAGTTGTCAGGTCACATTGGATATGTAAATCTATTTCTCAGAGAATTGTTAGTGGTGCAAATAGCTATTAGTTTTACATGTTATTATACTGAGAAAATTATTTTACTTGGCATTTCACAATAAGATCATATTATCATTATATATATACATTTTTATAAAACAAATTAAGATTTTGTTTTAATAATATAGTTACTGCTTTCTAAAAAATCGTTAATTGGCATTCTTAATTGTGTGTGTGCCTATTGTAAATAATATATCTTAGAAATGTTTTAAAACTCATGAAAAATTGTGGATGTTTATTTTGGTCTACTTTTCATACTCTCTCATTATTTAAATAGTATTTGTTTGGAGACTTACCAGGTTTCTTATATGCTCACACTATTTGCAAACAATAAGAATATTGTTATTTTTAAATATTTTTATATTACTTTTTTCTTACATTGCACTATCTATACCTTAGATCTATTCAAATATTTTAAATTCGATGTCTAATAACCTCATTATGTAGATCTCTTAAGGTGTGTTTTTATTAGTTTTTCCCTTAATATTCTATCTCATTATTTGATCACCATATATTTTGTTCTTTCTTGAATTATGAAAATTTTATATAAAAAATATGAGATAAATTTGAAACTTGGAATATTACCATCTTTTGTCAAAGATTGCCTCTTTAACAGAACTCTAGCCAGGCTCCTCTGAGTTCTGTAAGGTTTCTTCTGAGGCCTCAACCTTGGTCTATGAAGACTTAAACAAAACACTGATGTAATTTCTAACAGGTGAAGACTATGTTCTTGGATAATCATAGCTCTCCCTTAAGTGTGTGCCAGAGAAAATTCAAGGTTGTTGAAAGAGTTTATTGTCTGTTCCAGCCAACATCTGAAGATAGGACCCTCTCTTTCAGTACCTGAAAGGGTAGGAGTCTGACTTCCATAAGCTCCAGTTAACAAATGCCAATGGATTTCACATGGACTCATGCCCTTCCTTCCCTATTTTTGGAATTTTTCATTCTTTTCCCTCTACTAATCCCTTGCTTGCCTCCCATTCTGTGTCCTCATTCTTTCTATACAATGCCATGTCACTTAAGTACAGATTGAATTTTAGTTCATTTCACACTAGATTCTCTTCATTGTTGCATATTACTGATTAAAATAGTATAGTACTGAGTAAAATCTATTCTTACCACTCTAACTGGTGACCCTCCTTATCTTTGACACTTGCCAGGAGTGATTTACATTTGCTTCTGTTCAGTGACCAGGGTTATGCAATTTTCTTACAGCCGTTTCAGGGATTGAGATAATATGAAGCTGGGTCTTGACCCTATTAAGGCCAGTCTCCTTTGCTTACCCTCATTCTTGGATATAGCTTGTCAAATTTTTGTTCACCGTCTGTACCAGTTTTGTCTTGACTACTTCATTTGGAATTGGCAGATTCCTGTAGAGAAAATATGAAACACTGGGTTTGTTTCCATTTCCTTCTTCTGTCAGACATTGACCCCTTTTCTTCATGGTTGCCTTAGCTCCCCAATCTTTTTAAAGTAGATTTTTTTTTAAATTATTTAAATTGTATACAGTTTTAATTAACCTTTTTATTAAATGTTCAGCATGGCCAAGCCAGTACACTGAAGCTTCCACTTATGGTTTCAGTTTCTCCCACTTAAATATAAATAGTCATCACAAGATTACCAATCACCTGAAGAAAATTTAACACACAAAACAAAACCAAAAAGAAAAAGAAAAATACTACATTTTGGATAAAACAAAAAACAATATAGATAGCTAAGGAAAAGAAAAAAACAAATTAAAAAGGCGTTAATATCCTTTGAAAAATAAGAGCAGATCTCTGATACGTGGGAAATACTCAGTCCATCCAGACAAGTTGAAATAGAGAAGTTTGTTCCGAAGGACAGCAGCCCCAACTGAGGGCAAAGAAGAATCTTGCTAATAAAAAGGGGAAAAATCTATAAATTTAATAGTGTAAGTGCCCAATAATTCTTCCCATAAATGTGTTTGTGAATTCTAGCTACCAGGATTATCCCTTTAGGCAGAAGTATAAAAAACAAAGATACAATGGGTTTTTTTTTGTTGTTACTGAGTCAGTAATTTGCAGGAAAAGGCCAAGGCTTCCTTTATTTTGAAAATTACAGCTGGACCAACTGGACAGGCTACTCAAGCTTTTTTGTTTCATTTTTCTTTTCTAGGTGCAAGGTAGGTGTGTGTTTCTCCATATCTGTGCTCATTTTCCTCCATTTGTATGATAAAATGCACATCTGCTTGTCATGATGCCAGCGAAAAGTATAAGCTGCTTTCACACTTCAAATATGGTTAAGATGTTGTTCCAAATACGTATAAATACATTTTATTAAAACTAATAACTTCTCTGGAGAAACTGATTCTGAAGTATTTTGAATGTCCAATAAATTGAAGAAAGTCACTGGAAACCTGTGTTGATAATTGTTTTTTAAAAAGAAAAGAGCATGCAGGGAGAAGATGTTCAGAAAATTTCTGAACAAAGCTTACCTTTCAATATTAAGCTCTAGTTTTAATTTATGTTAGTAAAGAAAATCAAATAGAAAAATCATTTTGGTTATTATCAAGATTATATGACTTTACAACCATAAAATAAAATTTAATGAGCTTTCTGGGCTAAACATAAATTTAGAAGTCACTAAGCCCTATTTTCAAAAAAACGAATTTCAGAGAAAGCAAATGACTGCATAGAATCTCATAACTTCTTATGACAAAGCCCAAACAGAATCTAAAATCTTACATAATCCTAATCATATAGATTTTTCAAATCATCAGAATATTTTCATAATACTTTTTGTTTGAAAAACTGAAATAAAACTCTTTTTGTATTAGACTTGGTTTCCTATTCCACTTCTCTACTCAAATGTCACTAGGAAAATAATATTTTAGAGTTTTGAAATCTTGATTTTTTTTACATTTTATGTTTTATGTATTTGTGAAATTTATTTCTTAAGATGCATTTTAGTCTGTTCGTGCTGTTAAAGTAGAATACCTCAGGTGTGGAAAGTATAAAAAATAGAAATTTATTTTTTCACAGTTCTGGTGGTCGGGAAGTGGGTTCAGCTGTCTGGTGAGGGCTGTATCTTCCAGAGAGAGGAAACGCTGTATCCTCACATGGTGGAAGTTGGAAGGGGAAGTCAGTTGAATGTTGCATGAAGTCTCTTTTTTTTTTTTTTCCAGGAAGTTAAAATATTTATTCAACAGAGGTTTAAAAGCATTTTACGATTATTTTCAAATTCCTAAACATATCTTTGTAGCTTTATTTTCTTATTTTTGCTAACTCTCGTCTCAATAGTTCCTGCCTCAAAGTGTTTTCTGTTTATTTCATAAATCTTATAAAATGTATGTATCTAATAACTAGTGCATAAAATCAGTGGTTTTCAAATGAACATCTTTGGTGAACTGATGTACATATGATTTTGCATGTTGCTTAACTACTTATGTAGGCCATAGTTTCGTTATGGTACTCAGTAATAAAAAATATGGAGTAGATGTTACAAGTGATAATAAAGCTAATATTAAAGAAAGTAAGGCTGCAGGTCTCTAAGTTCAAAAAAAAAAAAAAGAGTCTAAAGGAAGAATACCTGCACTGCTAGCCATGTTGGAAGCTGGAGTTGGTAGCATCCTGGCACTATTTGTCTCTTTTGTCTTACGAAAATGCTCCTAAAACTGAAGCTGCATGAAGTCTCTTTAATGAAGGCCTTAAACTCTTTCACAGGGGAGGAGCTTCATGGCTATCATCTCTTAAATACCTTCCCAATTAGTGCTATTATGTTGGTAACATCTGAATTTTGCACAGGATACATTCAAACCACAGCAGGATGCAATGTGAAAGATCTTTGCTTATGGTCAAGCACTCTATAGATTTCATTTTTGTTGTTGTTTTGTAATTCATTTATTCATTCATTGATGACTTTTGGAAGGTCTTGTGTTCGGTAATATGAATATCAAAATAAATTAGGCATGATACAAAACCCATTGAGCTTTCAGTCTCTTAAGGTGATGTGACACATAAACTGTAAATACAATACTAAGATTCTGGAGTTACTGTAGAAGTAAACAGAGGGTACAGTTGTATATAAAGGAAAGAGTGGTAAATTATATCTCTGGAATCCAGGATAAAACTCACAGAGGTTATATGACTTTACCCTTGAACAATGAGTAAGTAGGCTTTACTCATAGAGATAAGGTAATGTAGCGACTGTGATAATGGTGAGGGTAAGGGGTTGGTTATAGTGGTGGGAGAATTTCAAACAAAAAGACCATTCTTAGCAAAACAAACTTTCAGAACTGCAAGTATTTGATATAGTTAGAGGGTGATGTCTGATGAGAATTTCAGTGAGGGATGATGTTAGAGGCAGAACTTGATGCCTCCTTCATCATTAGTTAGGTGATTGAATATTTTTTTCTCCTATAGGTAAAAGTGAGTAGCTAAAACAAGAAGTGGAATATTTATATTGTATAAATATATAAAAACTATTAACAGTGTATTGAAGGATATAAATACTTAATTCTAAAAGACTGGGCCATTATTCTAACATCTATTCCTTAAAATTAACGCCATCATGTGTGGGAATGCAGAAGTCTGACAAGATGCACTTGCTTTAGTGGATATAGATTAGGAAGTGATAGTCACACACAGGATTTGGGAAGAAAGAATTATGATCAATTTTCTAGGTCACTGACTTTCGTGATAATGCAAATTGTGATACTTTCATGATCATCCAAATTGTATGTTTCCTGAGTAATCAAATAATGAAATATAAGCAGTTTGGGAAAGGAAAAAGTTATAGTTTCAGGTAAACAAATTTTAGAGAAAGTTAAAACTGTTGATTAGAGATGTGCATATATCAATGAAACTCAGGAAAAGAATTGTCTGGAAAATAGAAGTCACCCTAGTTGTATATAATATGAGAAGAAAAGAGTAGCAATGTAAAATTCTAGGATATATTGCCACTTTAAAAATATTCTTTAAAATATTGATAAATAATAGGATGTTTTATTAGGACTAAATCCAAGTATCACAAACAAAGTCTAAATTTTACCTGAACTTCACAAATGTACTAGAAAAAGTTGCTTATTTCCAATTTAAGTTTGCTGAAACTTTAAATAACTCCAATATTATTCCTCACTTCACTTTTATAAGAAAGGTCTATATTATAAAAACAAGCACCCCAAAATTATTTTTAAAGCAGCAAGGGTTTGATTTTTATAAACTGTACACATTCAGAATCAGTTTTTCTCTGTACATGAAAATGTTGCCTGGAGTCCCTGAAATATTCTCAGTGATATTTAAGAATTTACCTAAAATTAGAAAAGTATCTCGTCAAAATGAATTACCAACTATCTTACCTAATCCTTCAATAAACAAATACTTTGACACGTTGGTATTTTACTCCAATGCATTGCATTATTTATATGATTAAATAAATGAGTGGGGTAATGCAACAGCATTATGCACAAGATTTTTCTAAGGGTTTCTTTGGGTAATAATAAAGTAGCTATCTTCAAATGTTACTGATTTTTGTTACTTTTTCTTAGTGGAACAGGTCATTATCTATGTGTCTTAGATTTGCTGCTCTACATCATTTCTGATGTAATGGAACATTAGATGTGGTAGAACCATAAAAACTCTCTAACCTGATATGAATTTCAGTATATTTATGATAAAGATAGGTACAGTCGCAATAAGAATCCATGCCTTGTAGCTGGATCTACATTCATGATCAAATTGTGTGTTTCAGTGTTTGTTTGGGTGATTTAAATCGCAATAATCATGTTATAGATAAAATAATATGTCTCTTTCACAAAAAGGTGTTTAGACAAGTTTTTTAAAAAGTCTTGTAAATGAAATATCTTTTGTAGATATATATATATATATATTTCATAATGCAAAAAAAAAAAAAAGACTTTGGGAGGCTGAGGCAGGGGGATCACTTGAGGCCAGGAGTTCAAGATTAGCCTGGGCCACATGGCAAAACCTCATCTCTACTAAAAATACAAAAATTTAGCCAGGTGTGGTGGCATGGACTTTTAGTCCCAGCTACTCTGGAGGCTGAGCTGGGAGGACACCTTGAGCCTTCCAGGTGGATGTTGCAGTGAGCAAAGATCATGCAACTGTACAAAAGCCTGAAACTGTCTAAAATAATAATAATATACAAAGGCAAGATATATTTATGTTGTATATCCTAAATCTCATATAGAATGAATAATATAATGATATTGAAATATTTTACACATTCACATATTTTAAATTACTATATTATTATATATAGAAATTTTGCATGTCATATTTCCAAACATTTAAATGTCATCTAAAGGCTCAATTGTCATTATGTTTATTCATCTAAAGGCTCAATCGTCATTATGCTCATATGTACAATTAATCATCATATGGCTCAATTGTCTAAAGGCTCAATTGTCATTATATTTATTCATCTAAAGGATCAGTCATCATTATGCTTGTATGTACAATTAATCGTCAAATGTACAATTTTATACATCAGTTTTTCATATTAAAAGTAATAATTTTCCATTAAACCAGAGACCACTATAAGCCAGGCATAGTTATAATGGATAAGAGTCAGGATCAAGATGTGCAGGTGAAGGGCAGTGAGAACAGGCCCAGGGGAAATGATAATAGTTCTAACATAATAAACAATTTCATTCAGGTTTCATTTTATCTTTCTAGTCTACCTACCATCACCTCCACTGTGAATGTCTGAGCACATTAGCTCAGAGTGAACATATTTTTGTCATGCAGAAGCATATCTGTCTTTTCAAGGACAGTTATGGAAAATATTTCCTGCTAAAATATTGATCAATACTACTCTAATATAGTGGAGTAGTAATCTCTATTTTTATAGAAGCTGATCATAAGTATTTGATGACTTTCAGCCAAGTTTGACTGTAACCGATAACTCAAAATAATAGTGCATTAACCAAAATAGAAGTTTATTGCTTTCTCACGTAAACAATATAAGGATGGAAATTGAGGCTGTCATGGAGGTTTTGGTGGTTTGAAGTCCTCAGGCACTTGGGCTACTTCTATAATGTTACTTAGCCTTGTGCAAATCCCATTCTCAAAGCAACCCCATACACAAAGATGGTGGATTCAGCTCTAGCTACCTTCTTTACATTCTAGGCAGGCAATGGGAAGGAAGAAGAAACAACAAGAATATGTAGGTATATAGGAGGTTTTCACCTTTAAATAAAGTTTATGGAAGGAAATACAGGCCATTTTCTGATGAAGCATTATCTCACTGGCCATGCCTAGATATGAAATAGGATGAGAAATGTAAACTATTTTCAAAGTAGCCATGTATTTACTCATTCATCCTAAGAATGAGAAAACAAATATCGGGAAGAAAGCAACAGTAGGTATACAATGTTCGAAAATATTGAAAACACACAACCCAAACTATATTTATTAAAATTATGAGAGTATTTAGTGAAAAGAAAATGTTGTGCTGCTAAATCATCAATTAAGAAAGCAGATTTTGAAACAATAAATTATTACCTTATCATGTAGGCACATAAGAAAGACTAGAATAACTTAATAATGTGCACAGTATTATTTAAAGTAATTACTTCAAAGTAATCGAACTGTGGAAATAGAAGTTCTCTATAATATAGCCATTAAGAACTCTGGCTTCCAAGGCAGATTTATTATCTTTGGAATCAGTTTCTAACTCTCACTAGCTATATATCTTGGGGCATTTTATTTAACTTTTCTGTTCCCTTATCTTATATGTAAAAATGAGATTATAATATTTTCTATCTTATAGGGTAGTTATGAGGAATAAATGAGTTAATGTATGTAATGTTCTTAAGGTCATGCAGAGCATTTAATAAGAACTCGACAAGTATTTGTTATATGAATATGAAAATATTTTCAATGCAGTTTTATTTTTACTTACCAACATTTTAAATATATTATAATTAACATATAGATATATGAAGCTTTTTCTAAAGTATAGAGGACATTATGATAAATAAAGCAAGAAGCCATTATCTTTAAGATTGCCTAGATGGAAGGTACAAATAATTTTCTGTTGTTAATATTAAAAGCAGAAATTTATACCCATTTCTTGAACTTGCCTGAGTAACAGAAGACAACAGTATCTATGCTTGCTTAAGTAGGGTTATCATTTTATTCAGTTAACGTTTTACTGTGTAGAATCAATGCATTAGCCCAAAATTTATGAAATGGTATCACAAATGTTGTAAGTGGTTGTAGCAATATCTAACACAGGAATTCGCATCATGATAAAAATACTAATTTTATGTATGGTATGTTTAGTATTTAACTGTGTTTTTAAGAGGAAGTAAGCTTAAGAAATAATGTCATAAATTCGGAAAAGTAAAAGGAAGCCACTGCTGACACTGGGAATGTCAATGTAAAATCCTGAGACTTCTGGAGGAAAGAAAGTGTTACCCAATTATTTGCTTAAAATATAGCACTGGAAATATTTTGAAGAATTCCAGAAGAAACCTGGCTATACACAGTTAATGATCATTACAATAATTTCACATTGCTTATCTAGTTAAGAAATCTCTACATTAACAGGGAAAATAAATAAAACAATAACCCATGAGTCATCTGCATTTTATCACAATCATTTAATATTGTTAATTGAAATAAAGATCTCAATTTTGTCTTTGTTCAACATTACAATTTCATGCAAAGGGTTTCTTTTCCCTTCCTGTTCAGATCAGTGAGAGTAAAATGCTTTCACAATCAAGATCTCACGTAAGCCATTTCAAAAAGGTGAAACAGAGGATATAATATTAACTGTATAGAACAGTAAACAAACATAAAGGTTTTGCAATTAACTGTATGGATAAAAATGAAAAATAAATCAGACCAAGGAAATATCAGTTCCCCTCAATGATCAGAGAAATTCAACCTAGAGCAATTTTTTTTTTTTTTGTCCTGAACTACTCAGAGAATTACAGTTCTCTAAGACAATTCATGATGTGCTTGCAAAATAATTCTTTCAGAGCACAATCATTTGAGAGCTATCCAATGCAAACAAAGATCTGGAACTATCCCCTGAATTCAGACTGTGAAATCAACCAATTTAAATCATATCTCATTTTTTTTTTCTTTTTTTGCTGAGTAGATATTTTCTTCTTGTCTCCTAATGAGGAAAACTCTATAATTCATAGTTTTTAAATTGTTTAATAAAAGCTTTTAACAAGTAAGTTGCCTCAAACTGGTAGGCCGTGTATTTTGAAGAGTTGACAGTTTGGTTGATACTGCCTTCTTAGTTACTTGCCAGTGCTGTATTTTAAGCAAATAATTGGATAACACTTTCTTTCCTCCAGAAGTCTCAGGATTTTACAGGTGACATTCCCAGTGTCAGCAGTGGCTTCATCAACAGTTATGTAAAATGTGAAGATGCCACCAGGAAGTCCTGTTTCACACTTCAGAAAACTAATGTTAGTGGATATGTGGGTATGCGGTGTGAAAAAATAGGCTGTGTATTGTAGCAAAACTTGTAATGGAATGTTTTTTTAAAAAAGGATTCCCAGAATATCACTCTATAAGCATTGGACAACCTGGAGATTTTGTGAAAAATGAACACTCTTGAAGAAAAAAGATTTTTTGCATCTGTTTCAGGTAAAGATGTCTTTTACTTCCAATGTGAAGTATATGCAATGGAGAATAAAAGTTATTTTGCAGTCAGTAGATGATCAAGTGTCAAATCCAATCTTATTCCTTGCAGGTAGACCTCTTAGACCATATAAAGCTACAAGTACAAAAATAATATATATACACTATGCCAGATTCTTAAACATTCTATGAAAGAAATGAAATGAGTGGCCTAACCTGCACTAGAAATTAAATGTAATATTTAAAATTTTCTGTGCGTATTGTACAAATGAGTGAAGAAAACATGAGTATACCTTAAAATATACATTTTTAAAAAACATTAAGTATGACAATATAAGCGTTGTATCTGCCATGCCCTTACTACAGGCAATCACAACAATGATATTTAATGTAAGACTATAAAATAATTCACAGTATTAATTATCTTATATATTCATACTTTTGGCATATGATTTTGTCAGTTAGTGGGAAATCTCTTCCTAAACTGTTGGATAATAGATGCCTTAATCCAATTCTATTCATACTACAAAAAATATATTCTCCATAAAATGTTTCAGGTGCAGTTGATCAGGTTGACTCCCATCTCTCAAAATACCGTCTTAATCAATACTGGCTTCCATTTTCAGAATAATTTCAAGTATTAATCATAAGTAAAAGATATTACTTAGAACTATTATCTTTTTGAGAGCAATGTAAGATAGGAGAAGCAGAGAAGCTTAATAAAAAACATTAACAAAAAGAAATTTGTTTTTCACAGTTTGGGAGGCAGGGAAGGGAATATCAAGGTACCAGCATTTGGTAAAAGTCTTTGTGTGAGAGCAAGGGAGCAAGAGGAGGCCAAATTCACTTTATAGCAAGCTGACTCTTGCAATAACTAGCCCAATGCCACAGTAAGAACATTAACCCACTCATGTGGGCAAAGCCTGCATGACCTAATCTTATTAGGCCCCAACCCTCAACAATGTTGTGTTGGGGATTAAATTTCCAGCACACTAACTTAGGGGAACACTTTCAAACCATTACAATAGTTGAATTGCCTATTTATAACCTTAGTACTTTGGTTATCCTGAAAATAACATCTGTTTACTGATTTTCATGCTTCTATGCTTATAAATATTTTCTATATTTAAAAAAAATATTTTATCTGTTACATGTCTATATATAAGTGGAAAAGAAAGTGTGAAGTGATAGACAATGCCAGGAATTTTTCATAATATTGAATTTACCTGTGTAAATATGGTGTGCATTGATAACATCATCCGTAATGAGCTTTTGCAGATAAAACATTTGTAAATAAGTACCTTTCAATACCTGTAGAAGAGAAACACACAGTAATTATGTATTACTGACTTCAGGTAAGTCAAATTAGCCTTCAGGCCTCGGGTTGCTGATACCTCCCACCATTCCTACACTCTGCCCATTTAAAAAATTGTCCTTTTATTTTTCCTTAATTATACTAACTTATGCATACCATCGATTTCTTCTGGGGACCTGACTGACATCCCTGAAAACAAAAACAAAAAACAAAACACAAATATAGAAAAAATACTATCTACTATTAAAAAGACAAACAATAGCTTATTAAACACTTAGTAGATGCCAGAAAATAATCTGATCGCTTATATTCATTAAATCATTAATTTCTCACAACAAACTCCTACAATATTATTATCATCTCTATTTTATGGTTAAGGAATTGTTGAAACTTGCTCAAAGTCACACAGCTATTAAGTGGTAAAGCAAGGTTTGAACCCCAAACAATTAGCTCCAGCCAACAGTCTTGATGGCTACTTAAATGACATTTGTTGATAGGAAGTGGCTAACTGGAGAGAGAGTGCCTCAAATAGATGCGACTTTCTAGCTGTCATATCTTTTATCATCTATAACTGTTTAGTGTTGCCAGTATTGATTTTTGAAAAGAAATCTGGGTATCTAGATTTTTTATGTAACTCCTTCTCATGTTTAAGTTTAGATTTATTTTTACCAAAACAAACAAAAACCCAGAAAACAAAACAAACAAACCAAAAAACCACTACAAACAAAACAAACCAAAAGCTATTTTATGGACGAAACAAAACTTTCTACTTCACCAAAATTTGGTCCATTGGCCAGTATGTATGACCTATCATATAGGCTAAATTGAAGATTAAATTAATAAGGAATAACTTATTAAATAATTATATTTTCATAATTTATCTTGAAATAATTTTCAACAAAATTCTTTTTAGAATAGACTCTTTAGAAATATTCCACAGGTTAAATATGTTGTTAGTCTTTACTTTTTGGTATAAGACACAGTCCACTGGCAACACAGTAAGTCTTGTATTTTCTATGCAATTGTCTTGGAGTAACCTTAAAGGATTATATTCTACATATGGAAAAACTTCCCTTGATAACCCATGTGTTTTGACTTTCTTATGAATGAGTTTTGGAATAGTAGTAAAATACTGCCTTTGAAGTTGAATAGATCAAGTTATGGATACCAGCTCATGATTTATGAACTATTTATTAGCTAAGAAAACCCTGGAGCTCAGTTTCCTTGTTCATAAAAACTGGAATGACAGTATCTTTTTTCGTAGTTTTGTTGAGTATTAAATGAGATTATGTGTACAGCACCTACCGCAAAACGTAAGCTCTGGTGAAAGAATACTTGGTTAAAATTCTAAAACAAACATTTATTAGCTATTTTATTTGTCCAAGTTACTTAACCTCTGTGTCCTCCGTACTCCTTCCTCTAGCTCCAGTAGTTCTTATATTTGAGCGTACATTACAATAACCTGATAGGTTGTTAAAATATGTAAGCTCCTGAAACCTTCTCCCAAAGTCTGTGATTCAGTAGGTTGGAATAGGGCCCAATAATTTGCATTTCTAACATTCTCCCTAGTGATGCTAATATTGTTTCTCTGGAGATCATTGTTTTGAGAAACACCACTTTAGGCAATGTTATTAACCTCATCTTTTTCATAGGATTTTCAACCAGGCTTAAAAAAATACCCTCTGTAATACATTTATCACCAACTTCCTAAGAATATAAAGTTCAAGAAATGTTAACTAGTTGATAATTCCTCTTGGTACCTTACTCACTTCTGTGAAATGAGGATGGTATTTTTTTTTTTCATTCATAAAGATGACATTTCTTTATAAAGAAGAGGTAATACTTCTTTATAAAGGAAAGATGATTTGAATATTAAAACCCCATTATCATCAGCAACTTTACAGATGTAAGTATAGTAGTTAACTGTTGCTGCAAAATGCTGAATAACTCAAAAACTTAAAGCAATGCACATATATATATATATATATATATATATATATATATATTTTTTTTTTTTTTTCTCTCTATTCTGTGAGTCACCAGGAGCATCCCTGTCTTAGGGTATGGGATGGGTCAACCGGGTTGGCCTCAAACTTCTGGTCAGGGTCTGGCTCAATCTGCTGTTCCATTCTAAGCTCAGGCTGAAGAGACATCAGCTATAGAGGGCATTTCTATCTCACAATCGTTACAGAAGCAAAAGAGACAAGTCAAAGCACATAGGAACATTAAGGTACCTTGCGTATGTCACATTCACCAATATTTCCTTGGCCAAAGCAAGTCATTTGGCCACATCCAATATCAATGGTTTCAGGAATATTCTCTATGATGCTAATGATAGGCAGAGGGCAAAAAAGTTGAGAGACAGGTATAAAATGAGAACAATGATCCAGTCTACCGAAGTAAAAACACTAGAATGTTCCTGATGTTATGGTTAGTGTGGAGAGATGCATGCTTTCACATATTGTTATCTCTCTTCAGAAATATAATGCTAGACTTTTTCCCTAGAAAATGATTGTGAGGAAAAGTCTGGAAATCAGAGTACACATTTGTAACACTAAGGGAGACCATCTTAGATTGAAAATAGCAACATTTTAGCCCTTTCTAATGGCTCTTTTGTGTGAATGAAGGCTTCCTTAAACTGATGATGATGATGATGATAATGATGATGATGTTTATAATTATCTAAAATAAGAATTTACATAATAAAAGCAGAAAATTATATTAAATTTTTATGTGCTACCATAATTGTATGTATGTAGTTTTCTTTGGAAACCTATTTTGGATAAGAAATATGAGAATACTATGGGAAATAATTATGTTAATTATTTTATGTATACTTCAAATGTATATAGTTGAATTCATTAATTCTGTATCATACGTTATACTTAGGGAGAAATTGGGGGAGTTTTCTTTCATGATCTCACTTGTTCCATCAGCACAGCATTTTGGCTCTACCTTTAAGATATGTTTAGACTCTACTCACTGCCACCTTATTGCCACATCTTGGTTCAAATTGTTATTATCGTTCATCCTTGTGATTGAAAAAGTCTCCTAACTGCCCTCCCTATTTCCACTCTTGACCCCTTCAGTCTGTTCTTAGCAAAATAGCCTGAGGAAACTTGGTAAGACATAAATTAAACCACGGAATTCTCTAAAGACTGCACGTAACAACCCAATAAACCCCCCCCCCCTTTTTTTTGAGATGGAGTGTCACTCTGTCACCTGGCTGGAGTGCAGTGGTGAGCACAATCTTGGCTCACTTGCAATCTCCGCCTCCCAGCTTTAAGTGTTCTCCTGTCTCAACCTCTCTAGTAGCTGGTACTAAAAGCGCATGCAACCACACCCAGCTAATATTTTGTATTTTTAGTAGAGATGGGGTTTCACCGTATTAGTTAGATTGGTCTCAATCTCCTGACCTTGTGATCTGCCCTCCTTAGCCTCCCAAAGTGCTGGGATTACAGATAAGAGCCACCGTGCCTGGCCAAAAGCCAACTACTTTATCACTGGTTTCAAGATGCTCCCTTATAGTCCCATTGTCACCTCCCTCACACCATCTTCTCCCACTCAACTCCCTTTTCTCACTCTGAAGCAGCCCCATGGCCCCTGTGCTGGTCTATTGTGATGCTTGGTATGTTCCCTCCTCAGGGTCTTGTGGTTTGCTGGACATGCTATTCCCATGATTAGTAGTTCTCTTACTACCTGCACTTTCTGCTCAGATATTGCCACAACTCAGTCAGGACTTTTCAACTCCATTACTTAAAATAGCAACACATTCTCCCCACCGGTATCCTTAAATCATCCTCTCCGACTTTTTAAATTCTCCCAGAATATGTATCCCCTTCCAATGTACTACATAATTTACTTATTTATTTTGCTGTCTGTTTCTCCAAAATATAATGCAAACTTGATAAGGATAAGTATTTGCTTTTCAGTTATATTGTCCAGTGCTTGGAACTATAGTTGAAATAAGGTAGGTGCTTCATTAATAACTGTTGAATGAATAATATAGTTTATGGGAATACAGTGATAATATGTGAAGAGAAAAAACTGACAACTAGGATTATCTTATTTTAATTAAAAAGTTAATATAGGACATTATCTTGGATAATTGTTACATATAGCATTCTTCACTTTGAAATTGTGTGTATGCAGGAACAGAAAACTAAACACCGCATGTTCTCACTCAGTAAGCAGGAATTGAACAATGAGAACACATGGACGCAGGGAGGGAAACAACACATACCAGGGCCAGTCGGGGGACAGGGCGAGAGGGGAGGGCGAGCATTAGGACAAATACCTAATGCATGCAGAGCTTCAAGCCTATATAATGGGTTGATAGGTGTATCAAACCACCATGGCACATGTATACCTATGTAACAAACCTACACATTCTGCACTTGCATCCTGGAACTTAAAGTAAAAACATAAAAAAAACAAAAATGATGGGCAGATAGGCTCTGCTACAAAGGTTTGTGATGAATGAAAAAGAAAAAAAATAAACAGATTTCATATTCTGAAGAAAAAAGAAATTATATGTATGTTTGTATTAATTTATTTCAACAAAGGTTATCCTGCATATAAATATACATATATATGTGAGTTATATATACTTTTTCATACAGAGTCATGCAGCAGTAACAATGTTTTGGTCAGTGATAGGCCACATATATGACAGTGGTCCCAGAAGATAACACTGATTTTTTACTGTTCCTTTTCTATGTTTCAATATGTTTAGATTCATAAATTTTTATGATTGTGTTACAATTGCCTAGAGTATTCAATACAGCAGCAGACTGTACAGATTTGTAGCCTAGGAGAAATAGACTATACCATATAGCCTAAGTGTGTAGTAGGTGATAACATTTAGGTTTGTGTAAGTACATTCTGTGATGTTCCCATAATGACAAATTTGCCTATGAATACATTTCTCAGAATGTATTCCCATTGTTAAGCAATGTATTACTGTATAATGTTAAAATTTTCTTATTGTAGTGTTGAATGTTGAAACATAAAAATATTTTTAAAGGAAAAAGAAAACCAATTAATATAATAGATGGCATTTATAATCTTCATGATTTCATCATTCATTCAGTAGTGACTATAGCACAAGTATAATAACCAATAATAAATACAAGATTCAAAAATAAATCAATGGATCAGAATTGATAGTTCAGAAATGGACTGGAACCTACACAGCCAATTTATTTCAGGCGAGATGTAAGCATAATTCAGTGAAGAAGCAATAATTTTTAAAATGAATAGTGCTTAAATAATTGGATACTCATGTTCCAGAAAAGAAACCTTAAGATAGAGACCTCACAGCTACAAAAAATAATTAAAAAGACTCATATAATTAAATATAAAATCTGAAAATATAAATGTCTAAAGGAAATCATAAGTTAAAAATAATTGTGACTTTGAGTTAGGCAAAGAATTCTTAGGTAACTACTATTCTTAGAATTGGTAAAATAAAACAATGCTAAATTGGCCTCTACCAAAGTTAAAAATTTCTAACTAAAAAAAAAAAAAAAAAAAAAAAAATGCTAACTACTAAGAGAATGAAAGACTAGCCACAAACTTGAAAAATAATTGCAAATCAGACATCTAAAAATCAAATGAATTTAGCATATATACAGAACTCTTAAAATTCAACTACTAGAAAACAAATCATACGGTTCAAAAATGTCAGCAGCATTTTAGCAAAGAAATACCAACAACAAGCATGTGAAAAGATGTTTGTTATTTTTCACAACTGGAGTAATAAAATTCCATTCATAATAAAATATTATGGCATACTTATTAGAATGTCCAAAATAAAACATCTGATCGTAACTAGTTGGTGCAGTTTTAGATAATTGGAACTCATCTACTGCTACTGGAAATGAAAGTATAACAATCACTTTGGAAACAATTTGAACATTCTTATAAGGTTAAACATACAGTCCAATATCACCTGGCCATTCCTCTCCCAATATTTTTGAAAGTAAACTTCTGTACGAAAAGTTGCACATGAATGTTCATAGCAGTTTTATGTGTAATAGCCTAAAAGTGGAAACAATCAAGGTGTTTATAAACAAGTCAAGTAAATGGATAAACAAATGACAATATGTTCATGCAATGAAGTGCTAGTCAGCAATAAAAATTTCTTAACTTTTGATACCTGTAATAATATGGATGAATGTAATATGGACTGTTGTGAGTGAAAGAAGCTAGAACCCTCCCCTTAGAAGTATATAACATATGATCACATTTTTATGAAATTCTAGAAAATGCAAAGTAATATGTAGTAAAAAAGCAGATCAGAAGTTGTCAGGGGATATAAAAGGGCAGGAAAATATAGGAGGACGGGATTACAGAATGTTGTAAGGAAATTTGTGGCTGTGTTTTATGTGTTCACCATGTCAATAGTGTTGGCAGTTTGACAGGTATGTTAAAACTTACCTAATTATAAATTAAAATATATGCCACTTACTATATACCAATCACATCCCAATAAGGCTGCTAATTCTAAAAAAAAAAATTAGGTGACATAATACTTGTACATATTTATGAGTTATGGACTGATATTTTAATACATGCATACAATGTGTAATGATCACAACAGAGTAATTAACTTATATATCACCTCAAACATTTATCTTTTCTTAATGTTGGGAACATTCAAAATTCTCTCTATTAGCTTTCTGGAAATACACAACAAATTGTTGTTAACTATATTCACCCAACAATGCTATAGCGCCCTAGAATTTATTTCTTCTAACTGTAATTTTGTATCCATTAACCAACTTATTTCTATCCTTTCCTCTCCTCTTCACTTCCCAGCCTTTAGTAACCACAATCATACTGTCTACTTCTATGAGCTCAGCATTTTTTAGCTCCCAAATCTGAGTGAGAACATGGGATGCTTATCTTTCTGTGCTTGACTCACTTCATTTAACAAATGTCTTTCGGGTCAATTCATGATGCCAGGAATGACAAGATTTCATTGTCTTTTATAGCTGAATAGTATTCCTTGTGTATATATACCACATTTTCTTTACCCATTCATTTCTGAAGGACAGTTAGGCTGATTCCATATCTTGGCTCTTGTGACTAGTGCTACAGCAAGCATGGATTGCATATATCTCTTTCTTATACTGAATTTCTTTCCTTTGGATAGGATTGCCAATTTTTAAAATAAAATTAAAGGAAAATAAAATCAATGGCTATTATTAATGCTAATCTGAACCTTCTTTTTTTCACAACTAAATTAAATTAAACCAATTATAAGTTTTAATGTTTGTAGTCTATACCTCGTAATGACAATATATTGTGAGAATTTTTTTCTGAAATGTATACCTTTATATTGTGGGAATTTTTTTCTGAAATGTATACCTTTCAGAACACCTTATTAATCAAGGAAACAAAAGACAATAACATGGCAAATGATATTTTTAGTTATTAAATAATTTCCTTCTTCCTACCTGTACCACTTGAACTAGTTAATGTAATAGTTTTTGACAGTTCCAATATGAAAAAGGCTATTTTCTTTTCAGGGAACAAACAAATTTGCAATACGTTTTTAAAACTGTTGTTGTATTTGAACTGTTGAACTTTTTGAACTAGTTGATAGTGATGATCAATAGAAAACAAAAAAATTACATACTCTCCAGTCAATGTGCTGTAAAAATAATTTTCATAGCACAAATATAAAACTTCTGCTTTTTTTCTTCCATTATCATGTAAAAGATATTAGCAGATAAATTCAAGGTATAAATGAAAATATATTGTTAATATATTGCTGATTACTTGTTGCTAATATAATTTAATTCTAATAGCGTGTAAGTGTGGAAGAAAGTAATGATTATATTAGAAATATATCTTAGTAAGGTAGACTCCTATCATTTTATTAAAGCTTGTAACCATTAACCGAGAAAATCATCAACCAAAAAAGACAGATTTTTTTAAATCTCATAACATTTTCTAGTTCATTTTAATTTTACTTCATAAATGTACTTTATATAATCAAATTTCAAGCTGTGTCCAAGAGCCAATAACAATTCAGTTTTATTAGCTTAACCTTTTACTCCTAAATGTTATACAGGTATAATTATTTGTTGATTAATTTAAATCAATGACACACTTTAAGTAATGTCTGAGCACTTGTATATTCTGAAGAGGTTCAGAATTATACAGCTAGGAAGAGCCTTAAAGTTATAATTCTGATGTCAAGTGCATATTATTTTATTCTAGATTTTGAACACTGTTAATCCATGTATGATATATTTGACAAATGTCAATTACAAGAATGTCCAATTAACCACAAGACCCAATTTTCTGATTATTTTTGGTTAAGTGAGTGCTTACTAAAATTTCTGTTAAGAAATAATTGACATAAAGGTAACGTTTCTTATTTATATACCCCTGCCTAATGAAAATTGAAGTTATCTGACCTGGAATCCTTTTGATAGAAAGAATTGATAGATAAGGTAGTTTCCCCTGAAATGTGTATCTTGAGGGTAGAAATATAGTGTTCTTGCAAACACAGGATTTACAATATAAATTTTTATTACATTTATGCATTAGTAATGCTTTAGTGATTTTAAATGTATATTATATTAAGCTTTATATTTACATGTTGTACTGATTATTAAGCTATTGTCTTTCAGAAGGGTAGGAGAAGGGGTTTCTTTCATCCTATTTTACTTTTGGTTTCTGTCAGCTTAGTTAGCAACTGCCCCGTTAGTTTCAACCTCTAACTTTTTCATAATTCTTAAAACAAGCCTAATCATGCCAGTGTTATAGCACCAGCAAGGCTCGCCAAAGCCCTGCTCAGAGTCTGAGCACCAACTCTGTAGGGTCTTTTCTAGGGTCTCATAATCCCAGTATATCCTCTTTGTTCTTACGCATGTGCTTTAAGCTTTTCAACAAATACATTACTAATTTCTTCTATTGAATTTTTTTCTATTAATATATACTGCATGATTTTCTTTGTCTTTACCAGACACACTATGTCCAATTGATGGGTACACTTATGTACAACTAAAAAAACAAAATTCTCTCCAAAATTTCATCTGTCATATGTTTGATATTGAAATGAACATTATGCTCCATTATATCATGCTTGAATCTGTAGAAAAGAATCTATTGTATGGATTAAAAGGAGCTTAATTATGAATGCTGTTGATAAATATATCTTAATCTCAATTTTATTATTTCTCCTTCGAATGAAGTCTCACCATTACTGTCATGCTCTCTTAAACCTCTTCAATCATTTTTTCAGGATTTCCACAATATCCATTTTCCTTTTTCTGACCTCATCTCCTACTCTTTCATTTTTGACTTAGCTGTATTTGCTGTATTTGATAAAATCTTTCTCCTTGTTATACTTTCTTCAGTTGGATCCCAGTGTTGCACACTTGTAGCCTTATTCTCACCTTCTTGGGTGTCTCTTTCTACCTCTTGTTTTCTGATTTCTTTCCATCTACCTAACATCCAGGTTTTTGTCTCTCTCTTTTGAAATCTGTATTTCATTATTATCATTATTTACATTCATTCCTTTGGAGAACTCATCTAGTCTCAAATGCCATATTACACAGGTAATTTGTTGTTGATTTTTGTTTGTTTAGTGACATTCCTGGACTAGTTTATTTAAGGCTTATTCCCCTTCATGTGTGGCCACTCAAGTCATCGTTCAGCTTTGAACCAAACTCTTTGAGCTTGGTTAAGTCTTCCACCTTTAGTCTTTTGCTTTCAGTCCTGTGTGTGTGTCTTTTCTTGCTTTCTATTCTTTGGTACTTTACAACTCTTTCTTAACATTAGTTCTTGAAATGACCTCAACATCAGCTAGAATTGAGAGATACAGGGCTTCACACACATTTCCCGGACCTGCACACCGTCCACACGACCCTCCTAGATCCCTCTGTGTTGGAGCTTTTTAAAGCCCCTTAGGGACACCTGATTCCCCAGACCTCCATTTACAGTTCTTGTTTTTTATTGATCACAACTAGTTTCACAGCTTCAGACATAGGATTTGAACTGTTGCTGTTCATTGTTTTTGACAATGCCCTTAGGTTAAAGCTCTTCTGAGTGAAGGAGATTTCAGGCAGGATTTTATGACAAGTTCTGCAAATTCAGTGTTTCCATGGAGCTAAAAGATAGTGAAGTGTGTTGAAGATGAGGATTCTTGGGGACAAGTTCATTCTGCCTCCTCCAGTGGATGCTTTGCTTTTTTTCTCAGCTACTATGGTTGCAAACTAGCTATCATTTTTGAGGGAGGTGCACAGTTAGGAAGATGGAGATGGAAATGGAGTAAATTAAAATGCCACAAAGCTTAATACTCTTACAAAGATTCAACGATTTTTTATGGAATAAATGCTTATCATATTGTAAAAACAAAAAACCCTGTGCTTGTGGAAAACAGTAGTTTTGAAAGATCTTTTATTTTGGCATAAAACAGTGTAAATTAATTGGCTTACAGTTCTGGAGACTAGAAGTCAAATACTAGTGGGAATAAGCCTTAAATAAACTAGTGTTGGCAGGGCCATACTCTCTTGAAAGGCTCTAGGGGATAATTTCTTCTTTGTGTCCTCCTAGGTACCAGTGGTTGCTGGCAATCCTCAAAGTTCCTTGGCCGATAGGTGCATTACTCTGATCTCAGTCTTCGTGATCACATGGCCTTCTGTGTGTCTGTCCTTTGTGCCTCCAAATATCTCTATAAGGCCACCAGTTAGATTAGATTACATTTCCCCCTAATCTAATGTGACCTTATCTTAATTTGATTATACTTTCAGGAACCCTATTTCCAAATAAGGTCACATTTACAGATATTGGAAATTAGGATCATAAAATACGTTTTTATGGAACACCCAACAAACCCATTACCCTCTTTAATTTTTGTAGGATCTGGTCTACAGTTGTGATACAGTTTTTTGAAGCACAGCTTTAGTTGTATCCTGTAGGTTTGGAGAGGCTGTATTTCCATTATCATTTAGTTCAAAATACTATCTGATTTCAGTTGTGATTTCTTATTTGGCTTATTAATTTATCAGAAAGTGTTGCTGTTTAGAAACAGTTTGGGACTTTTTTTTTGTTATCTTTTTTGTGAGTGATTTTTAGCTTAATTCTTCAGTGATCAGAGATTATATGCTATTATTTCATCATTTGAAATTGGTTGGGATTTCTTTATGCTCCGTCCTATAATCCATCGTATGGCCGGTTTGCTAAATGTTTTATGTGTAGTTGAAAATAATATGAATTCTGCAGTTGTGTCCATGTGTGTTGATTAGGTAAATGTTTTTTATATAAGTTTATGTACTAGATTTTTCGGTGACCCTTACGCCATCATTCTAAAATCCTTCTTTCCAGACCTTATTCTGGTTTCTTGAAATAGTGATGTGTGGAAGGTTTGGGATATCAAGAGACAGATACCAAAGATTTGCACTACCTCTTCATTCCTCATTTTGTTCAATACTAAGCAATATGTGTATATATTCCATGCTGCTTCATGGTTTCTGGTAAAAGTAGTACTTTTCAATGATATGAAATTTATGTGACTTATTTAATGGTGGGTGTTTTGCACCTATAAGCTGATAAGTTTGTATTTGGTTGTTAATAAAGCTTAATAGAGATGATTGGATCGCTGTTTCACTAGAGGAAATTCCATTATTATGTTTCTGTGGAAGAAACTGTGAGCTCTTGATTATGTCACAGGAAAACAGCAACTTTGCATCCTATTTCCTGATGTTGCATCTAGATTTCTGGAAAACCTATAAAGGTATTGGTATGATTTTCTAAGAAAGATACATGTTAGTCACAATCTGTTCATTGCAATAGCTTCAAATTAAAAGTAAGCAGTATTTTAAATGTATGCTGTACTTGAGTGTGAAGACTGGTTCTAGTCTAATACAAGGATTTTCCTGATGGTTTTTCACTGATCTAAAAAGATAAGAATTCCCATAGAACTCTAAAGTAGAACCAGTTGTATGCTCAGTGGAAAATATCCAAGTTAGCACTCTGTTTAAGTTTGGTTTACTGTAAACTTATATAGCTCTCAGTATTCACCCAATCTATAGCAACAAGTTAAAAAAAAATTTTAACTAAATTAAATAGGGATATAGGAATACAGATACAACTGGTAATGCAATATATTTATTTTCCTGGAAAAGTTGTTAGTCATACTTCCTTAGGGTGCTAAAGGTTTCCTCACTTCACCTGAACTGATAAAACCAAGGATTCATTCTCTTTTGCCTAGAATACTGTGGTATCCAACTGAGTGTTCTTTCTGCTTCCATGCTGCATTCAGGACATCCATCTATTCTATTAGTCAACGTGAATCGCTGAAACATTTTTAAGAATAATTTACCAGTGCGCTCCCTACTTAGGGGAAACTATGCAATTCTGGAAGCACATTTTTTCCCAAGGGTTTAGATTATATAATAGGTACAATTCTTTTTTTTATTATGCTGAACCAAAACTTCATTGCCTATCTTATAGTCATTTTCCAAAAAATCACATTTTTAAAAAATGTGTGTCAATGATATGTTCCTCAACTTATTAAACATTTCTTCTATGGCTTCTTATCATATTACAGTTGTAACTCAAACTATTCTCCGTGATTTATAAAACCTCTCAGTATCCAACCTCTGACCACGTACATCCTACCACTTTCTAACTCACTAACTCTACCACAGGTGCCAAGCTGGCAGTCTCGGTGCTCACGAGCATACCAAACTAATGCATGCTTTTGCTTTCACTGCTCCCTCTGATTGGCACATTCCTCTGCAATAGCTTTATGTGGTTTATCACCTCACCTCATTTACGTTTCTGCTCAAATATCACTTTCTCTTAGTGAGTCCCCAGCCATCCCATCTATAAATAGTAATCTATGTAAAAAGAAAATGGTTAAAACTGGGTGCTCAGATAAAGATTTACTTGTTTTGTGAGGGAATATTCCTTGAATGTAGAGTGAGGTAATATTAAACCTGAGAAATAAATGACAAGAAGGAGTCAGCTTTGCAAACGTAGATTATAAAATACCATTTCAGAAGAGTACAGGCTGAAAAAGAGGTGATTGCCATAGACTTTGACCTCACTGATCTTTTCTCATACTTTTAATCCAGCCTAAAATGTCCCTGTTTTGGGCTTGTCGACTTCTTATCCATCTTTTGAAATCCTACTTAAATGCCGTCTCTCATCTGGAGCCTTCCATAGCCCTTTTTTTCCCTAAAGGTCTATGCTTCACTGTGCTTCTGTATCCAATATTTTACTGTGTATAAAATGCTTAAGTGGTGTGGCCCAGTGAGGTGACATATATCTAATGAAATCATATAGAAAGTTGCATGACTTCCATGTTTATTTTTATGTTCAACATGACAGAATAACTTTCTTGCACTAAAATATTATGAAAATCCTCATGTATAATTAAAAATGAAATTAATTATTCAGTAAGTTAGAACAGTTCAACAGTGCTCTAATTGATCCCAAGACGTAACTTCTATGCTTACGTGTGTGTGTGTGTGTGTGTGTGTGTGTGTGTGTGAATATCTGTGTGCATGTGTATACAGAGGACCCATAAAGTCTAAAAATATTACATGGATTGGACTAGATTATTATATACAATTTCATCAGATATTATAATAAAATTGTAAAAAAAAAAATCTAAATTCTCAAGTTCTATTGGCACCCTAAATAAAATTTATTTCAAAACAGTGTGTGTGTGCTGGTGATTGGGGGAGTGTGTGGCAGACATGTTGTATGGCTTTACTGGTATCTTGAACTTAGTCGGCCTGTTGGGTTACCGAACACAGTGCTAGTGCTAATCATGGCAGATGTTAACAGATATACAAAGAAAATGAAGATGCAGGGCAAAGCAATTGGAGGTAAATTACTGTGGGATAATAAGTAAAACAGTCAAACAGTATTTTTAGTGTTTCATTATAGCAACCTTCTAGAGGAAGAAGTTAAAACTAAAATTTCAGCATTCCAGTATACATGCAAAGCCTTAAAAAAAGCTTTTTGCACAAAAATTAAAAGGACAGGAGATGAAGACGTAGTCAAATCTAGTTCATGTGTTGTAAATAAAGAACAGCATGAAAAACAAGAATATAGCAATTGAAATGTAGGATGATGGGGAAGTTCAGAGCAGTGCAGGATAGAGACATTTTTTTCTTAGAATACTAATTTCAAAGTCTTACCACTTTCTTAAAGAGAAAGAACTTAAACTTCATGTAAAAAGAATTCTTGCATAAAATATTTTATTTTATAAAAATAAAAATAAATGATAGTGGAGAGAAAAAGGGAGATAAAGTTCTTGCTATTGAAATAAACGATCCTGTTTGCCATTTGCAAATTATCTAATATTTCCAACTGCAGTTCAGGCCTAATATGGAAATGTTATTTATACACATGGGCTTTCTATATAAAGATTTTAAGACACTTGCTTTGGCTTTTACTTTGGGCTGCTTAGATTCCAATTCACGTCTCAGCTATGTGACACTGTACAAATAATTTATGTACTCCAATTGTCACTTTCCTGATATTTAAAGGGTGAGTATCTGAAGTACCTGAAATCTCATAGTGTGATGATAAGAATCAAATGATATACTTGATATATAGTATTCCACAGTGCATAGCACACGGCAAATTTTCAAAGATGTAGTTATCTTTATTAGTGTCACGTTTCCATGCTACTTATTAATCTGTAAAATAAGCTTATGTTTTTATTCCAACTAAGAGAATAAACCATAATATTAACTAAAGTATTAAATATCTGTCTAAGATAGTTCTTAAAGGAAAATTTTCTGATCTTGATTTACATTTATAACCTCAGTGCTTTAAACAATACTTTTAAACAATACTCAGTAAACCTTTGCTCAACTGGACACAGTTTAACAAAGCTACATTTCCATTCTATGCTTATTAATATAATTGTATGTATAAATATGTGGGCTTTTTCTTGAAAAGCCAAATTTTGCTTTCCAAAAATATATCTTCCTATATTTGTTCAATTTTTATTTGCTCTGAATCTAAATTTAATTGGTCCTAATAGAATCTTACACATTATTTGGAGTAGTTTTGGATTTAATGCAGATGCCATTTGATTTTTATGCACAGAAGAATTTTCTTTGATATGTGAATGTTATAGACTTTTTTCATGTTTATATGAAGAATATAAAAGGAAAAACTTTATGCCAATAGCTAATTCTCAGAATTTTAGAGGTTATATCTCAATCTTCAACAAGACTATAATTACTTTAGAAAAAATTTTGTGTTTCTTTTGCTATTTTAGTATCAATATTAAAAATTAAAACTAAGCATTGAAGTTAATTTTAAAAGGAAAGTACAATATTATTGGTAAGCAACTTTTGAATTTCTTTAAAATTACTAATAAAATATTTTATGTGAAACCATAGATTATGTATTGTATTGTGAATACCCCCAAAATATCTTAGATTTCTAACCCCAAGTACCTCAGATTGTGATCCTATTTGGTGATATTATCTTTACAGAAATAATAAGTTAAAATAACATCATTAGGGTGGTTCCTACTCCAATATGACTTTTATCTTTTTTTAAAAGGGAAACATTTGGACACAGGAATAGACAAGGAGATCCCCACATTGACATGAAAGCAGAGCTCAGGTTGATGCACCTATAAGCCAAGGAACACCAGAGATTTCCAGGAAATCATCAGAGGTTACAAATGAGGCTTAAAACAAATCCTAACACCTTCAGAGGAAGCAAGGCCCTACTGACACCTTGATCTCAGACTTGTAGCCTGTAGAACTGTAAACAGAGTGATACACTTACATGTCTTAAGCCATCCAGTTGTGGTATTTTGTTATGGCAGCCCAGAAAATTAATATCCTATCCTCTTGGCACTGCTTCCAGACCGTTAGATGATTTAATGAACAGCTATGACTGTTAACTCTTTCAGGAATAAATGTATTAATTGTCTCCTTAATCAGGAGAAATCAGATGACAATTCTAAGAACATAGTTTTTCAAGAGTTGGTAAGTACATAATTTTCTTTTAGGTCTTTTATGTGAGCTCAAAATCTTGAATTAACTATTCTAAATTCTGTATTCATATACTATGTGATAAAACATCATATCATCTCTATTTTTAGTAACTTCAAATCTGTAATCCCTAGAAACAGGTAAAGTGAGACAGCTTTGCTTATCTTGAAGCCTGTTCCTAGAAATATCAATCTCTCTGTCCAAAGTAATGCCATTCTGAATAGTGATAGCCTTAACTATAAAATTGTGACTTATCTTTACAAACTGCTATTAAGTAAAGATCAAATTCTCTCATATTTTAGTGAAACCGAGGCTGGATAATCATTCATATTGTTTTGAATTTAGAACTTCTTTCATATAAATAAATAAAAATAAATGTTATATACATGCATTCCAGTGTTATAATATAAGTATTTATTGGGGAGGGTTTGTTGTTTTCTACAGGACTATAATCAAGAATCATTCATTGTCATCAATAATTATTTGACTTTTTATTAGTAAATATCTGATCCCATGAAAGAATGTTCAAATGCATCATTATATTATAAAAACGTAAAAAGGTATCTATGTATAGGTCAGTCAGGTGAAAAACATAAAGTATTACTTATACTGTAATAGCTAGCTCTCTTTTTGCTCTTTCTGATTACCTTCCACAAAGCCCTGTGGGTAAATGTTCCATCAAATTTCATATTGATAGTTTCATTACCTCCCATTAGAGATTTACCACTTTTATATATAATTAATCATTTATCCTGTTTTGAATATTCCATAACACTGTAGGCATTCTTTATGGACTTGCTCATTCATTGTTAATTTTTTTGTGATTTATCTATGTTAATGCATGTTGTGGTTACTTAATTTTCATTGCTGTTCAGTACATTAAAGCATATGCATACTGCCATTTACTTTTAATGAACATGTGGTTTAGCTTTTTTTTTTGTTTTCTGTTATTCTGAGCGATGCTACTATGAACAATTTAGGTCATGTATTTTGGCACATATTTGTAAAACTTTGGATATATGCCTTGGAGTAGAATCAAGTCAATTTTTATGCTTCTTATTTTCATATTCCTCTTTTACCTCAGCATTTAGAACTTCTGGTGAGTATTAAATGTATTGGTGAAAAATGATTCTTATGTAAAGATAATATTTTATCATTAAGAGTAATATTTGCCATAGAACTTTGGTAGATAATGTTTGTATAATGAAACTATCAGTCATTTATAATTCGCCCTGAGGTGTTTTTTTTTTTTTTTTTAATCTTTGAACAGATCTTGAATTTTACCAATCATTGTTTAGCAACTAAGTGAAAGTTTTGTTTATGGTGAATAATAATGCTAAATTTTAAAATAATTTGAGACATTGTTCTTACATAAAAGCAATTTGGTTAAGATATATTATTATTTTAATATGCATTATTGAGATTTATCTTTTGTAATGTACACATGAATTTAAGTGAATACTTTGCATAAATTTGGCAAATTTAAGCACTTGTTAAATCTTAACAGCAGTCATGATACAGAACATTTTCAGCACCTTAAAAACATCTCCTGTACTCTTTTCCAATAATCATTCACACAATTCTCACCTCTAGCAACCATTAATTGGATTTCTTTTAATATGAATTGTTTTTGGCCATTCTAGAACTTGCACATTGTAGAACAGTGTCATAAAATTGTCTTTTTGATTGTACAGTTTTTCTGCTCAGCATAAAGATTTTCAAGTCAATCCACACAACTGTGGACACCAGGAATTCCTTCACTGTATCACTGCCTAGTAATACCTCATCTATCTTTATCCATTCTCTTGTTCATGAATAATTTGTTTGTTATGAACATTGAGCATTGTGCTGTGAGCATTGTGTGCTGGTATTTTATGATGTAAATTTTTATTTTTCATGAATGAATATTTAGGTATGGAATTTCTTATGGTAATAGTATACTTTATAAAACTCTTTGACAAAGTATTTATATGACTTTACCTATCCATTAAGAGTGTATATGAAGTCTAATTGTTCTGTATTGTAATTAGCAATTGGTATGTTTAGTCTTGAATATTAAACCTTTCAGTTGGAGTGAGGTGAAATCTCATGTTTTAAATTTAAACTTACCTCATAAATAAGGTATTGAACTTTTTTTAATGGTCACTTTGTATAAGAAAGTGTCTTTTTTCCATTTTTATTGGGTTGTTTAATTTTCACTAAATTTGAAGAGTTCTTTATATATTCTGTAAATAATTTAATTTTAAGATTAAGATTAATTACATTCTCATTACCTATTTCTTGATCTTTTTTTTTCCATACCTACTGTCTTTAACTTTTTTTTTAATGGAAAATTTCCTCAAAAATCTATTTTAGTTAACTGTTTGTCTCTTCAACTAAGTCTATTAAGCTATAAATTTTGTCACTGATTTTAAACATTTCAACAATTCTATTTTTTCTTTCAAAATGTTCTTTTGATTTATTATAAAATTTTATTTGCTCTTTCCTATTTTTAGTTCTGTGTTTATACTTTAATATATCTTTTTTAATTCTTTAAACATATTAGCCAACATTTAAAAACATTTTTTTTTTCTGACCATTTTGTTACCTGAAATCTTCTCTTCAGATATCTTCAGCTGCTTATTGGTTTGGCTGATTTTAATTCACTGTGTTTTGTGGGTTTTGGGGGGTCCTTTTGTGTTTTATAGCACTTGATTTTGTACTTATTGTATTCCTTGACACTTTTTCTGAATAAGTTTTTAAAAGATAGGGCTTCTACAGGTCAATTTATTTCTGTTGAGAGATTAATGGTACTACCAATCTGAAATTATTTTATATTAATTTATTCACTTGTATTTCAACTGCTCTGTGTGAATTCAGTGATTCCATCCATGTCAGCATTTGCTATAGTATGAATTTTCAGAGGGAATTTGTCCCCTGTATTTTGTAGTACCGCAAGTGAAAAAAGTGAGTTTCTGTCCTATTCCTTTTGTTCAGGGGTTTTTTTAAAAAAACTGTTTTACTTCTCTAATGATATGCTTTTGTCTTTCAACTTAACTAGGATATGTTAATATACTTTCCACATTGGGTAGAGTCTAGGTTTTATATTTTGTCTTCCTTTTAGGATGTACAAAGTAGTTCTTCACTATTTCAGGAGTTTGAGAGAAACTCATGCTGATGCTGAAAAGCAACTTTGGTACTCTTAATGACTCTTAAGATTTCACCAATTCTTTGGTTTGGAATCATAGATTACTCTCTACTGTCAACCCAGAAAGTTTTGAAAAAGACTACTAGAATGTTTCATTCTTTATAATAATTTCTTTTTAAACGATGAAAATTCTGTCTATCTGCTCTACGTGATAAATGGCTATGTGCTCATTTTAAATCATCTGAAGTAAAATAATTTAAAATAGTTCATATAAATTTTGGTTATCATGATTATCAGAAGAATCATGTGTGCTTTTCCACAAAATATCTATTTAATGTGTAAATGATACCCAATGTAAAAATATAATCTGAAATTATGTATTTAATTTTAAAAATAAAAGCTTGGAAAATATTTAATACTTAAAGATATGTAGCAGTACATTTATTAGAAGATTGAGTTGGAGCTTATTTAAATAGTTTATTTCTCATATTAGTAACTGGAATATTTATGAATCAAAGACTATGTAAAGTAATACTAGCTTACAATTATTCTAGACCTTGTATTATTTTGTTACGGGATCCTTAGGACATCACTCTGCTAGCCAGAAACATCTGTAGCCTGTGACATCTTTGCCTGAGTTTCACTTGGGCCCACTGGGCTCATTCTGCCCACTCAGCCTGGCAGGCTGCGTTCAGCTCCTGCTACCAGCCTGGATCCCACACTTGCTAAGGCTGAGCCAGGTGCAGAGCAGCGAGAGATGTGTGAGCCAGTGTTGGGTCCAGCCACTGTGCACAGCCAGGCACGCCGGCTGTGGGAGGCTGGGCCGCTCCAGCCGCAGCATGGGTACCAGCTCCCTGTGAGGCTGCGACTGGACCAGGCTTTCCATAAGCAGCGTCTACAGCTGACACAGGGGAATGTTGTGTGGCACCTGGAAATTTGGAGATGCCAGGAACCACAGAGCCCTAAAGAGGAAATCACAGCCATGGCTCTGGGAGCTGCTGGCTCTGGGATACCAAAGAGCCACAGCTCTGCTCTTTTCTCTTCTCTCCTTGTTGCCCCTAATGTGCAAGAGGCACCATTCATCCTGTTTTTGTTACAGCTCTTTTAGCCCTGCCATTTGGCATGTCCCAAGTTCTTATCCTGTGTCCAGGAAGAATGGAGTACACAGGCAAGTGGAGGGTGAGCAAGACAAACAGGAGCTTTATATAGAATAGAAGAGCTCAGAGGAGACTCATAGTGAGCAGATTCTCTCCGTAGACAGTGTGTCCCAATGAGTGTTCAGCTCTCAGCAGAGAGGGTAGTTCCTCTGTTCAGCTGGTCATCCCATCATTTCTTCAGCTCTCAGAAGAGAGGGTAGCTCTTTTGTTAGGCAGATCATCCCAGTGAGTGTCCAGCTCTCAGCAGAGAGGGTAGTTCCACTCTGCAGCTGGTCATCTCATTGTCTCCTAGAGTCTGGCTGAGTCTGGGCTTTAATGGGCCTCAGAGGGGAGGAAATGCATGCTGACTGGGAGGCTATGGTCCTGTCCGGGAAAGGCACCACAGGTTCCCACTCTGTTCTGCAACACAGGCAGCTGGGTCCTCAGGCTTAAGGCCCTCCTCAGCTTGAAGGAAGGGCTTCACCCAGGACCTGCCCCCTGCCACCCAGGGGCCTGTCTGCCTCCTCCCCCTGTTCATGGTGCCCAGGCTTTTTGTACCAGAGGGTGTCCGCAGGCCAGTGCTGAGCTGCCTTCAGCATCCCCTTAGCCTCCCTCACATGTTTGTTGGTGCCCAAAGTCCAGAAGGGGCTAAGGTGGCAGGGGGCTGGCACGTCAGCACTACTTCGAGCATGTGCCCACCCAACGGAGTTGTGAAAGGACCTGGGCTTGTCCTCAACTTTACTCCATGATCAGAGCAGGTGCCTGCAGCAGCCAGAGGCCAGACAGTGAAAGCAGACACATCCAAGCCTGCAAAGGCAAGATGGGAAGTTCCTGTGCCCCTGAGAGTGCAGACATGCCTCGGTGTGCAGCTGCAAGTTGAGCAGCTTCAGCTCCACCCTGGGAGGCAGGGCTCCTCCCTGCTCCCAGCTCCTGCCAGCTTTGTGGAGTGCAGCACTTCCCAGGGCCCAGTTCTGCCCCAGGGCCCCTCTCTGCCCACGTCTTCATGCCCAACTGCACTGCTCCCTTGACTTGGGTGACTAGGCCTGGCCCCATTGCTGTGGCTTCCATTGTGGTGGGAGAGGTGCAGGTGACACGGCCTGTACAACCCTACACATAAAAACCTGACACTCTTGGGACCAGCCCCGCAAGTCCTGGCTGCATCTTCAGCCAAGTGCTCTCAGGCCTCCAGGAGGCAGCAGGAAACAAGGTTGAGGCCGTGGTAGAGGCTCTGGACCTGGGAGCAGGTCCCGACCAACTCTGCAATGGTGGGGAGGGTACAGTAGGCTTCCTCGGAGACATGGGTCACAGGAGACCACTGCAGCCATCAGCGTTAAGCATTCTACATTAATATCCTCTTTTAATTATTATACCAACCCTCTTATCTTCATGACACAGACAAAGAGACTAAGGCTAATAAGAGTTAATTGTGGTATGAAAGTTTATGGAGGAGTTATGTAAAAATCTTCTAAAACTGATGTCTGGTTTGCACTATAGAGTGAATGTTTACTACAATGTGCCACCTTTCTATATAAGACACTGCATGAAACATTAAGGGTGATATATATTTATATTAAGGAAACTATCACCTATGTGTTGATGATATATGTAAAATAAATATATACACTTGTGTATATAGGTATATATTTTATATATATTGTATGGTATATAGTATGTAATATTTATGTATTATATATGTGTATATGTCCATGTATATTAATATTTGTGTATATCATATATATGTATCTGTATATATTTATATATTTTTTTCTGGGTCTATTATAGCAAATACCACAGACTAGGTGGCTTAAGCTATAAAAATGTATTCGCTTTCATTTCTGCAAGCTAGATGTCCAAGATCAACATGTTGGTAGTGTTGGTTTCCTCTGAGGCCTCTTCCTAGCTTGTAAATGGCCCCCCGTGTCTTGACATGATCATCCTCTCTATGTATTTATATCTCTAGTCTCCTCTTCTTATAAAGACACCAGTCATATTGGATTAAGCCTAACCATATGATCTCAAATTTAATTTAATTACCTCTTTATAGTCTCCATTTTCAACACAGTCACATTGTGAGGTACTAGGAATTAGAATTTCAATATATGAATATTGAGGAGACACAATTCAGTCCATAACTATATATGTGGATATAGGCATACCTATAGAATGCAATAAATAGTATCAGAATGTATAATTATAAATGATTAATACTCTGTTCATGCAATTCCTTCTGAGAAGGAATGATTGATAATTTTAAAATGTGGCTTTGAAGAAGGCTTTACAAAGGAGGTAGATTGAGACTGAACATAAGAGATGTTAGTAGCTGTGATGGGTGGGAGAGACATCTGTGCTGGGAGAACTGTTTAAATGAAACATTGATATAGAAACAAGAGCTTTATTCAGATGACAATGACAATGATTTTAGTGATTTCGCCTGAATAAAGGACTGGTTTGTGAAATGACAAGAGGGAAGGCCAATTTGATACCACTTAATGGACAGCTTTAATTCCAGAAAGAGAAATGTTTATGTTGTTCTGCAGGAAAAGAAAAACTTCACAGTTTTTTTTTTTTTTTTTTTTTTTTTTTTTTTTTTTTTTTTAAGTCTGTTTGTTTACAGCTGGTTTTACTGTATCCTCTTCTGCATCGAAGGAAGGGCTACCCCTGCTCCTTTCCTAGGCAGATCACTCCACCTGCACACTATGAATCATATCCCTGCCTCCCACTTCTCAAAAGTTCTGACATTCATTACGTCTTTAGTCTCTGAATTCTTCAATTTCTACCTTGTCATTATTATTATTTTTTTGTGTGTCTTTCTAAAAGTCAGTACATCTTTTTGGGAAAACAATCTCCTTTGTCTTGGCCTCAGACTTACAATTTTTTATGCTTATGAATACACCAAGCTCTTACTTTTCATTTTTTTAACTTATTTTTCACTTCTCTTTCCTCCACAACTGACTTTTATCTCTCATCACTCTGTGAATATTAACCTTACTAGGTTCCCCATTAGCAAATTCCATGACATCTTTTCAGACCTCATGTAGCTTAATCTACCATCATCATTCAACACAGTTGACAGGTAAAAGGAAATGCATGGATTTTGTAATTGCACACAGAATACTTAATGATCTTGATCAATTTTTATAACTTCTAAGAGCCTAAATATAGTAGTGATATCTAAATAGGGCTATTGAGAAAATAAAATGAAGACGTGTGTGAAGGGTTTATCACAGTGTGTGATTCAGAATACATACTAAATAAGCAGTAGCTAATATTATCTTAACGGAATTATCACTTCCCGCTGTCTCTAATTTGGATCTTTTAATGTTTCATTTTAGCTTCAAATTCCGGATATAAGAGCCTCTCCCTACCCCATGTTGATAATTATGAGTAACTTGAGTGTGTAGGAGAAAGTTTCCTCCTAAGGCAATCAAGTGATGTGGAATGCTAGGACATGAAGGGGTAAGTGATATTATTATCTATATTTTTTGACTCCATTGAGAAACTGCCATTGTAAGTTGTGTAAGGGTTGCTGTGCTGGGTCTGTTCATGAGTTACAAGTCAGTCATTTAGAATCTTGTGCCGCAAGGACAATTTCTTCCAAGCTACTGTCTCTAACACTAGGCAGGCAAGAACTTCTAAATATAGGACCCAGTATTCATACCTTAGTCATAGAATCTTTTCCATATATCTAATTTCTTTTTTCTTTCCTGGTAAAAGTCCCTTCCTTTTTATGTTCTCACTCAGGAGTTCTCATTTAATTGTTTTAATCCATAAATTGGAGCCTGATTAACCATTTAAAATAGATGATAAGATAGACGGTAACCTACCGTAACGTTTAGATAAAATTTATTTTTCCTCCCTAACATACTTTTAGCCTAATCACATTTAACACACACGTTGTTTTAGGTACTTAAGCCTTCTCTTGTTCTATGTGCTTACCATCTTCTTCTCTGAGGACATTTGTTACACTGATTGATCTGACCTCTCTCATCTTTCATATCTCAACTTCCTTGTCAACACTTTCTATACATTCTTTATCAAAGAAAATTTTCTCATATTATTTTTTATGTGAATAACTTCTTTTGGGGAACTTAACACAATTGTAAGTTTATTTCTATTTCTGTGATTAGTATTCGCTAACTTTTTGTAAAAACAGGGCCTTTATTCAGTTTAGCTAATCTCATATCCAAAACCTAAGATGTAGCCTTCCACAATAAAGTTGTTCTAAATGAAAAAAATGAGCTCCAGTCCTTAACAACAAAAGAACTCTTTATCCTACTCAGAAGAGACTTTTTGTCTTTTGAAACACAATGAATGTTCTACCCTCCTAGACAGCAGTTGAAATGATTTCATTCCCTCCTTGAGTTATCTGTAGGAACCAAATCTCCACTCTCACGAACAGATCAAACGGCTACTTTCTAAAACAGAAAATAAAATACCCTCTGTTTGCTTCTCTCTCTCTGTCTCTCTCTTTTTTTTTTTTTTAATTGTGATTTGGTTTACAATTAAATAAATAATACCTTTGCATGAAAATTTTTTTCTTTATATTTTTTACACTTCCTCCTAGTCTTCTCACTTCATTAACTGCTCTATGCCAAACTATTTAACTGGATTTTAAACAAAATTGTTAGTATTGCTCTTTTAAATGCTAATGTGATCTCATTTTTCTGCTAAGTCTTTTTATGGTTTCAGTTATTTTCATAATTATATATATTCATGTTTACATTAATGAATATTAACTTTCTAACAAAGTAAAAATAGAGAAAACACATGTACATGCACACCCACACAATTCAGTTTTCAAATGGAATGTGTAGACCGAATTTCCTTTTTTTTAGAAGAAAGTAAAATGCATTTGCCTTGATTATATTTAGTAACCACAATTAATCAGTACTTTGTCAGCATGGTATCTTCTTAGTAGTTTTGGTGTCATTATCACTGGAGGAATGTAAAATGGGCAAAGACTGAAAATTTCATTACTAGGGGAAGTGAATAGGTAATGCAGTGGACACAAGCCAGTTCAATACATGTATTGTGACAACCACTGAAAAAGATTTAGTTTTTGCAATTTCTAAACATAATAATCCATCTTTCATAATAAGCCATATTGTAATAGATTATAAACCCTGATAATATGATTTTATCTCTCGATTCTGATTTAATTCTACTCTTAGGTATCTGGCAACCTTATATAATTTTTATACGCTTGCGATCTGTAGGCAATTTGGGATCAGTAACTTGAACCCATAAACTCCAGAAAATGTACCAAGATATGTCTTTCCACTCTTACATGTTTGGCAGTAAGATAATAGATTCCCATACGTTCTCCTTATGTCTACCATGAGAAAACAAAACAAAACAAAACATACAAAGATAAATATTGCATCGATGCTACATTTCAAGAGGTAGAAGCTTCATGGAAATGTTCTAGAAGAACAGGAGAATGGGAATGCTGATGATAGCTAGACAAACCCATAAAAGATCTGAAAATTATGGGTCCACTCTTAACCAGCATTTTATACTTCTCTATACTCTAATTAAAACAGAATTTTCAAAATTTACATATTCCTTGTCAAATATCTACTATCAATGAAAACAAAAACCAACTTTTAGTAGTTTCTCATTGCTCTTTGCATAACATATGCTGTCTTTAACATGGTCAGTACACCATTGCATGGTTTAGTCCTTGCCTTTCTCTCCAGTTCTATCTCCTAGGCTTGTGACTGGTATTCCATTCCATCTGCCCTCTTCAAAGGTTTTTTTGAAGGTGCTATTCTTTCTCTTTGTTTTGCCCCTCACTGTATCCTCTTAGGTAACACTTATATATTATTTTTATTTCAGAATAGAAGATTTTCAGGTAAACCTGTGTCATGCTTCTTTTATACTTTTGCGTAATTGTATCTTTGTATTATTTCTGTTTGTGAGTGTATTTTTATTTTAGTGATTTATTTAATAAGAGTGTTTAGCACTGGATGTAATAATTACTAGAAAGAGCCATTATTTGTTCATTGCTGTATTGCCAACACCAGTCACTTTCAAATGATAAGTGTTTATTCACTGAATGAATGGACTTTAGCTGTGATGCTTAATTCAGAAAACATGGGAGAAAGAAATACTGGTCCAAGAAACTTTTATTTAAGACTTCTGTGTCTTATGCTGCAAGATAATATATTATCATTTATTTGTTTTTAATTAACCCAAATGGGGATTTTATATTTTTAAATGAAAATAAGATTCTGAATCTTGTGGTGTTACTCATTATTTTCTAGTGTGCAAAATAGTACCAGTAAAAACATAATATAAGTCCTCAATTAAAAATTAATTAAAGACAGTATTTTTATAGCTACAGTTCCTTATTCCTGTAGTTTTAAGGTCAACTCTCCAAGTTAATTATATGACAAAATACTAAAAAGCAATAGAATCTTGTTTTATAGATCATAGAGAAAACTCAAGTGACTTTGTTTTAAGAAATGCAATTTTTCCTTGTCATAACATGTTCAGAAGTCCATGAGTGTAATGGGATTTATTTTCCTCTTTCATCCTATTGTACTATAGTCCTCAGCTAAATAAACGCAGGTTCGTATTTTTCATTAGTCCCATTAGTACTGTCATAAAAAGTGCTGCTTTCAGTCAGAATATAAATAATTGCCATCTGCATTTGGTTGATGCCATGACAGTACTTCCCAGCAATATCACCTCATAGAAACTAGTTATCGAAGTGACACTAATATCAATCTATTTCATAAAATTTAATAAGATTTAACATATGGTAATTTTGAAATACACATAACACCTATAAGGAAAGGAGAGTTTGACATAGTTTATTCTATTTTATCAGGCATAATTTATCATTACATTACTAAATTGTTCTCTATTTTGAAAATTAAGCATGTTTAAGCTCTTCCCATGTATGATTGTATACAATGGAGAATAAAAAAAAAAATAGCAAAAAATTTACCCTTTTGAAGTTATGTGTTCAAAACAGATTTAGGTATATCAAATGTAGGGTAATATTTAAACTTGTGATTCTGTGCTAGACCTGGTGTAATGAAGAGGCCAAGATAATATATAATAACAACTCACAGTGACCTTAATACTAAACTTACTGGAAATTTATTGCAAATTCATTTATACGTAAGTAATTGATAACATGTCTTTAAAATGACTAAAATCTTAATGAATTACAGGATTTTGATCAGTTCAGAATTTTGTCCCACCAGAGGAACATTTTATTAAAATATTAAACACACTTTTTTGGTTTGCTTTAAAGATATTAAGAATATAAAGAAGTCTGTCAAAGAAGCCTGGAAATTATGAATGTAAATAATCAGATCAGGCTATTTTGCTGCCCATCTCTCTCAATCACTAGTTGGCGTCCAAATGAACACTCATTGACACAAAGTTTTAAAAAATCCATCTAAATCTAGGAGATAGAGCATGATTCTAGTTATTCCACAAAATATCATTAAGACCAAAGGTCTTATAATCATTGGTTTTTGTCTTTTACTCAAATAACTGCTTCTAGGAGATAAACCTTTAGCACTTATTAATTTATGTGATAGCACTCAATAATTTGTAGGTGAATAGATTAATTTACAATAGAGAAAGATATTCCTACATATACTGAGACACATTTTCAACAGATTTTCAAGAGGAAATAATTATTTTAAAAAAATAAATACCAAATTTATTACGAATAAGCAAATTTGGCTATATTGTTTCTAGTCAAAGATGTTATAAAGAAAATTCAAACCTGGTGATTAGTGCCCTTTGATTCGCTAAACTCTGGATGCTGAAGTACAAAATCATCATTATCTGAAATATTTACATAACTTCATTTCTTCACTGAGAGAATTGTATCCTTTTGGTCCTTTTTTCTGTTGGTTTGATGTTTCACATTTATTAATTTGTGTATGTTGAAACATCCTTGCATCACTGAATTTGGTTTGCTGGTATTTTCTTAAGAGCGTCTACATTTATGTTTATCAGGAATATTTGCCTATAGTTTTCTATTGTGTTGTGGCCTTGTCTAACACCTTGCTATCAGGGATATGCTGACTTCATAGAAGAAGTGTGGGAATATTTTCTCCTTTTCATTTTTTGAATAATTGGTATTAATTGTTTTTTTAAAGCTTGGTAGAATTCAGGCAGGAAACCATCAGTTCCTGGGCTGTTTTCTTGTTGGTACATTTTATGTTACCAATACCGTCTTGTTTTTGTAATTGCTCTGTTCAGGTTTTCCATTTATTCTTGGTTTAAACTTGGTAGGTTATATGTGCTAGGAATTTTTTCATTTCCTCTAGGCTTTCCAATTTAAGTTTGTGTGTGTGGGGGTATAGATGTTCATAATTGTTTTTAGTGATTCTTAATATTTCCATAGTACCATTTGTAATGTATTCTTTTTCATTTCTCATTTTACTTATTTGGGTCTTTTTTTCCCTTGGTAATTTTCCTAATTGTTTGTTGATATGGTTTATCTTTTCAAAAAAACACTTTTTTTTTTTTTATTTTGTTGATGTCTGTCTTTTTTTCTTTTTTTTTTTGTCTAAATTTTACATATTTCTGGTGAGGTCTTCATTACTTGTTCCTTTTACTAATTTTGGGTTTGGTTTGTTTTTGTTCTCTTAGTTCCTTGAAATATATCATTAGGTTGATTTAATTTTTTCTAATTTTTGATGTAAGGGATGTGGTTTGGTTCTACATTCCCACCCAAATCTCATGTTGAATCTTGATCCTCCATGTTGGAAGTGGGGCCTGGTGGGAGGTGATTGGATCACGCGGGTGGTTTCTAATGGTTTAACGCCATTCTTCTAGTGCTGTCTCATGATGAATTTCTCATAAGATCTGGTTGTTTGAAAGTGTATAGCACCTCCCCCTTTGCTCTTTCTCTCTCCCACACTGCTCCACTATGTGAAGATTGTTAACCTCTCCCTTTTGCCTTCTGCTATGACTAAATTTCCTGAGGCCTCTCCAGCCATGCCTTCTGGACAGCCTGTGGAACTGTGAGGCAATTAAACCTCTTTTCACCATGAAGTACCTGATCCTCCAGTATGTTTTTATACCAGTATGAGAATGGATTAATACAGAAAATTGATACTGGAGAAGAGCAGCATTTCTATAAAAATATCTGAAAATGTGAAGGTGCTTTTGCAATTGAATAATGGGCAGAGGCTGGGGACAGTTTGGAGGAATGAGAGGAAGACAGAGGATGAGGTTAAGTTTGAAACTTCCTAGAGACTGAGTGTGGTGGCTCAATCCTGTAATCCCAGGACTTTGGGAGGAAAAGGGGGATGGATCACTTGAGGTCAGGAATTCAAGACCAGCCTGGGAAACTGTGTCTCTACTAAAAACATGGACATTAGCCCAGGCATGGTGGAAAATGCCTCAATCCCTGAAATTTGGAAGGCTGAGGCATGAGATTCACTTGAACCTGGGAGACAGAGGTTGTAGCAGGCCAAGATCATGTCACTGCACACTGCACTCTATCCTGGTGACAGTCTCTGTCAAAAAAAAAGAAAGAGAGATAAAGAGGAAAAAAGAAAGAAAAGAAAGAAAGAGAAAGAAAGGAAAGAAAGAAGAAAGAAAGTAAAACAATAAAAGAAAAAAGGAAAGAAAGGAAAACAGGAAAAGAAAAAAAGGAAAGATAGAAAAAGAAAGAAAGATGGAAGGAAGGAAGAAAGGAAGGGAGGAAGGGAATAAAAACTTCCTAGAGACTTATTGAATGATTGTGACCAAAATGCTGATGCTGATAGTGATATACATAGTGAAGTTCAAGCTAAGGTGGTCAGGTGGAGATGAGGAACTCATTGGGAACTGGAGTAAAGGTCACACTTGCTAGGCTTTAGCAGAGAGACTGTCAGCATTGTGCCCCTGCTCTAGAGATGTGTGCAACTTTGAACTTGAGAGAGATGATTTAGGGTATCTGGTAGAAGAGACTTCTAAGCAGCAAACAGTTCAAGAGGTTGACCAGCTGGTTCTAAAAGCCTACACTCCTTTGCATAAGCAAAAGTATGACCTGAAACTAGAACTTATATTTAAAAGAAAAGAAAAGCGTAAGCATTTGGAAAAGTTCCAGCCCAATTATGCAGTTAAGAAAAACCCATTTTCTGGAGAGAAATTCAAGGCTGCAGAAATTTGCATAAGTAAAGAAAAGATGAATGCTTATAGCCAACACAATGGGGAAAATGTCTCCAGAGAATGTCAGAGGTTTTCACAGCAGCCTCTCCCATCAGGAACCTATAGGCCTAGGAGGGAAAAATTGTTTCCTGGGCCAGGCACAGGGCCCCACTGCTCTGAGCAGTCTTAAGACATGATGACCTGTGTTCCAGCTGCTCCACCTCCACTTGTGACTAAAAGGGGCCATGGTACAGCTTAGGCCATTGCTTCAGAGGGTGCAAGCCCCAAGCCTTGGTTGCCTGCATGTAGTAGGTGGAATATTATGGTTTGGCTCTGTGTCCCCACCCAAATCTCATGTTGAACTATGATTCCGAGTGTTGCAGCTGGGGCCGGGTGGGAGGTGACTGAATCATGGGAGTGGTTTCTAATGGTCTTGCACCTTCCCCTCAGTGCTGTCTCATGATAGAGTTCTCACTACATATAGTTGTTTGAAAGTTTGTAAAACCTCCCCCTTCACTCTCCCTCTGTCTCTCTCTTCTGCTCTGCCATGTAAATAAGGTGATTACTTGCCCTTTGCCCTTCCATTTTGATCCTGAAGCCTCCCCAATCATGCTTCCTATACAGCCTGAAGAAATGTGAGTCAATTAAACCTTTTTTCTCCATAAATTATCCAGTCTCAATATTTACAGCAATGGGAGAATGGAGTAATATGTTTAGCATAAGAAATAATTCTTTGTTCTTTATTGGCCATTTTTATTCAGGAACACATTTAATTCTCATGAGTTTGCACATTTTTGAATGTTCCTTTTATTATTAATTTCTAGTTTCATTTCACTGTGGTGAGAAAAAGATACTTAATAATATTTTGATTTTTAGACATTTCTTGAAGCTTTTTGTGTGGCCTAGCATATGGCATATCCTGAAGAAGTTTCCATGCATCAATGCGAAGAATGTGTAGTGTCCTGTTGCTGGATAAAATATTCTGTAAATGTATGTTACATCCCTAAGGTTGAAAGTGCAGTTTAAATCCAATGATTTTTTTTTTTTTTTTTTTTTTTTTTTAGGTGGAGTCTTGCTCTGTTGCCCAGGCTGGAATGCATGATTTCAGCTTGACAGCGTCTCCACCTCCCAGGTTCAAGTGATTCTTCTGCCTCAGCTTCCCAAGTAACTGGGATTACAGGCATGCGCCACCACGACCAGCTAATTTTTGTATTTTTAGTAGAGATGAGTTTCACCATGTTGGCCAGGCTGGTCTCGAACTCCTGACCTCGAGTGATCCACTTGGCCTCCAAAGTGCTGGAATTACAGACGTAAACCACTTTGCCCGGCCCTGATTTTTTTTTTTTTTTTAATTTTCTCTCTAGATAATCTAGGCATTGCTGAGAGTGGGGTATTAAAATCACTAACTTTTATCCTGTTGGAGTTTATCTCTCCAATTAGATGTAATGATATTTGCTTTATATATGTGGGTGTTCTGGTAATGGATGCATTTGTATGTATAAGTGTTATATCCTTTTGATGAATTAATCTTTTTATCATTATATAGTGAGTAACATTTTTGTCTCTTTTTCAGTTTTGACCTGAAGTCTGGTTTAATTGATGTTGCGTAGCTACTCCTGCTTGTTTTTGGTTTCTGTTTGTGTGGAATATCTTTTTATATTCCTTCACATTCAGTCTGTTTGTGTCTTTACAGACAAAGTTTATTTATTGTAGGTGATATATAGTTAGGTCTTGTTTTCTTATCCATTCAGCCAGTCTATGGTTTTTAGTTGGGGAATTTAATCAATTTATATTAAAGGTTATTACTACTAATAGGAGAAGACTTACTCCCGTCATTTTGTTGTTTTCTGGTTGTTGTGTGTACATTTTTTACTTGTTCTTATTGTTTATCAATATGGCTTGGTGATTTGTTTTTGTTCCTCTCCCTTAGTCCTCTGTGTATCTACTCTACCAGTAAGTTTTATATTTTTGCATGTTTTCATGATGATGGTGATAGTCCTTTTGCTTCCAGATTTGGGAGTGTATTGCAAATTTCTTTTAAGATTTGTCTAATGGTTATATATGCCATCAGTTTTTGTTTGTCTTCTCCATTTCAGAAGCATAGTTTTGCTAGGTATAGTGTTCTTGATTGATAATGCTTTTTCTTTCAGCACTTTGAATATCCTATTTTCTCTTGCCTGTAAGAATTTCAGCTGAGAAATCTGCTATTAGTCTACCGGGGCTTCCCTCACATGTGATTGATGCTTTTCTCTTGTTGTATTTAGAATTTCCTCTTTGTCTTTGACTTTTGAAAATTTCACTCTCTTGTGTTCTAGAGAAAATCTTTTGGGATTGAATATATATGAGGCTTTTGAGATTTTTGAACCTGGTGTTCACAACTTTCCTAAGATGGGAAGTTTTCAGCCATCATTTCATTAAATAGATTTTCAATGCCTTTTCCCATCTCTTCTTCTCCTGTTAATGTCATAATGAAAATATATGCATTTTCTTAGTCCCATAAGTCCTGTATGCTTACTTCACTTTTTATATTTGTATTTCTTTTTTTTTTCTATGATTGGATAATTTCAAATGACTTGTCTTTAAGTTCAGGGATTATTTCCCCTGCTTGATCTATTCTGGTATTAAGATTCCTGTTATAGGTTTTATTTCATTCATTGATTTATTCAGCTGTAGAATTTCTAGTTTGATTCTTTTTTATGATATCTATTTTTTATGGAATTTCCTTTTTTATATTGCAAACTGTTTTCCTGATTCCAGTGAACTCTCTGTCTATAGTCTGCTATATCTCACTGAGCTTCCTTAAGACCTTTATTTTAAATGTCTTTTCTGGGAATTCTTAGAATTCTTTTTCTTTGGAGTCTGTTATTGAAGAGTTATGATGTTCTTTTGGTGATCTCACATATCCTTGCTTTATCATGATTTTTGTGTCCCTTCGTTTTGCCTGCATGTATTGTTCAGCAGTTGACTCCTTTCAACTTTACAAGTTGCTTTCATAGAGGAAGACTTTCATCTGAAGTTGGGTGGTTCTGGTTGAAATGCATATGGTGACTCTGGTAATGAGTAGATACAGTGATATAGTCTCTATGCACCTTCTTCAGCTGTGATCAAATATCTCAGTGACTTAAACTATAGAAATAAGTGTCAGTGGCAATGAGGGTATAGATAGTTCAAGTCCTTAGGATCAAGGGATTTTCTGCTAATTCTATTTTTGCAGTCTCCAAAATGAGGAGACTTAGCAAAGAGGATCCCTCCTGGTGTTAGGTCCAACACAGCCTGTAAGTATCTATAGTGGTAATGGATTCCAGGTGTATGTGCTCATAGTGAATGTGGAGCTAGAGTCTTAGGCTTAGGATCTTACAAACCTATTTTGGTGCCTGAGTCTTGGGGTGAAGTTTCACTCTGTGTGCAGGGTTTAATGTAGATTGCCCAAACAGCCATAATTTGTGACTTGGAGACATCCCCTAATGGCTCAGGCACAGAGAGCCAAATTGTGATTGTGATTCTGACTGTAGAGTACAGGGCCGTCTTGACCTGTCTGCAGGGAAGAAGGTGTCCTCTGAAGGTTTGGGCCTGCTGAGCAGAATATAAATGCAAACTATGAATGAAAGTCAACAGGACTCAGTAACAATTTGGGTCCCAGGAAATGAGGCACTGTGTAGTGGTGACTCTGGACCCTTAGATGGTAGGTAGGAATTGGCAGTATTCCAGACACTGTTAGGCCAGGTACAGTGGAAGCAAAACCCAAAAATGTTGGTACACAGCTTGCATGTGGGTCCCGAGTGTAGGAAGCAACACCACTTAGCTCCATTCCCTAGGGAGAGACATGTCTCCACAGCTCAGACTCTAAGAGACTAGACCAGCTTCAGTGAAGCAGAATAGTAATGTTGTTTGGCCTGGAGGGCAGTGTTTCTCAGCTCATCAACTGCTCAGTTCTTCGGGGTCATATCATACTACATCAGCTTAGCCATGGAATTTGCAGCTTCTCAGTTCAGCCAAGGCATTGGTTCTCTGGGACCAATGTCCCTCTTCAGCTCAGGCCCAGGAGATCTGATTGTTCCTGGAAGCCCAGACACCATTTCCCTGGGGTGCATGGTGCCACATAGCTTAGGCAATGGGGTGTGTGACTGCTCAGGATATCCAAAGCACTGCTTCCCTGGGATGCCTGGCATTGCTTCAGCTCCAACACAGGGGACAGGGGACCGCAGCAAGTGGGAGGAGCATAATGAATAGTTCCATCAAAGCACCATTTCCCTGGCAAGTAGTGTGTGGCTTCAGCTGGAATTCCACTGGGCAGGATTCTGCAGCAACTGGGAATGTCTTTTTTTTTTTTTTTTTTTTTTTTTTTTTTGCAGTCACTCTACCAAATAACCATTTCTTTGGAGAGGCAGCTCACAGATTCATCTCAAGACCCTAAAGGCAGGGTGCAGCACTGACTGGGAAAGGTAGATGGAGCAGTTCCACTAAGGAACTGTTTTCCCTGAAGGAGGTACACAGCTTCAGCGTGGGTGCTAAGAGGCAGGCCACAGTCATAACCGTGAGGCGTAAGTGGAGAGGTTCTACTGTAACTTAGCCCCACACAGAAGAGCACAATAGCTTCTTGCAGCTTGGACTGGGGACACTGGACTACCAGGCCAGGGTGGTTTACTGACAGCTTAGCCTCGGAAATGAAAAGGCACAGTAGCCACTCGCCTCTGAAGCAAAACACACATTAACCATCGTGCCAGTTTCAAGATGGCATAGTGCAGTAGCCGTGTGGGCCAGTGGGGAGAGGAAACAGGTTTACTTTTTCTCTCAGGGTGGCACAACTGTGTGGATCCAAGGCAGTTCCCTTAGTTGGGCTTAGTGCCTGCGAGGACTGCAGGGGACCCCAGAGGTGAGGACGATAGGTGTCCAAGATACTGATGGGAGCTGTTGGAATCTTCTTGCTTACCTTTTCCCCAACAGGGAGACGTTCTTCCTGTTTCCCTACTGATCCTGACTGGGAGATATGGTAGTGGAGGCCAGGTGTTTCCTTTCATTCTCTCTGTGGCCGTCTGATTTTCTGTGCTCATAAATTTATTTTCCTCCTTTGATATACTCTGGTGCTCTGCTTTAATTATTTTTGTCAAAAAGTAGTTGGATCTTTGTGGGTTTGGCTGACTTTAATGATGGAGAGCAAGCTCTAGGGCTTTCTAGTCACTCCTCTTGCTGACAACAGAACTGAGTAACAGGTATTCTTACCTCCGTTAAGCCTCAGATACGTTACATAACTTCACTGAAGTTACACAGCTCATCAGTGACTAAACAAGTATTCAGATATAGGTCTAATATTAAAGTTGCAAGTTGTTTTTCTACAACAAAATACCTTAGAGTTGAACATTTATCAGTAACAAGCTTAAAACAAATATATGCATTTTTATTAAATCCTGTTATCTTGATGACATAGCTATTTGTTTCAATTTATTCAATAAATATTTATTTTGTCCGTTCTCCAAAAATTTTAGAGTATATAGGAGAGAGACATAAAATGAACAAAGGATTATAATACGTTATAATAAATGCTGAAATGCTGAGATAGCGGTATTGTGAAAATATTTTAAAGGAATGTGTAAACCAGAAGAATGTGAAGAATGTGTCTTATACAGTGATGTCAAAAGGGTCCTATGGCTGCCATTTTAAAAATGAGGGTCACCTGGAAATGATTCGGGATATAAATGTGAGAGTTCCAATTTTGAAAAGCATACAATTCAATCTAAAGATCTTGTAAATTATCCTAAAATATGTGGGGATTGCAGGGGGAAAATTGGCTTTAAATAGTTTTGAACAAGGTATATCCAGAAATAGCTTTCTACTTTGCAAGATCATTACCAACACTATATAAAGAATGTCTTTGAAAAGGGAGATTAATTGTCTCTTATTGCCATTATGCACATGAAAAATTAAGTCAAAGTAATATAAAAGAAAGAATAGACTGGACAGAGCAATACTTACATGGTAGTATCAAAAGAATTTTGCTTGATTAAGAAGTACTAATGTTAAAAATAGAGCCTTAAACATTCCATTTCAGCTCAATTCATATATTAAACTTACAGCAGTATATCCAGTTAATTTGGCTGTTAATTTGATAAGCATGGCTGATTACAATTTATTTAGAACAAACTAGTAATGGTTTTGCTTATTAAGGATGGTTTAAATGTATGCAGAGGAAAAGGAGCCTGTGAAAGAGATACAAATTTATATCAGGGTTTCTGGTGACAAAGCTGCTGTAAATAAAACAAGCAAAAAAAAAAGAAAGAAAGAAAAAATAATTTACTGAGTGGGCATCAGATAATTTATAGAATTTCTAGGTATGGTGAACAACTATACTCAGCAAATGGGCAGGGTCAAGGGTGCCTGGTCATCAGACATCCTCAAAGTCAGTCTTGCCAACTCCTCCTTCCCACATATAGGCCCTAGCAATAATGAAAGTATAAAATGCACTAGATTTTGAAAACTCAGTATGGGAAAAAGAATGTAAAGATATCATTTTAATATTTCCGTATTAATTACATGCTGAAATGATAATGTTTGAATCTATTGCTTTCAATCGTATAATCTTAAAATTAATTTTACCTATTTCTTTTTGTTGTTTCTAATTTGACATAGTCATTTTGAATTTAAATATGTGGCTTTTATTTGTGTCTTGTATTTACATTGGATAGCATTGTCCTGGAGTACTAACTTGGGTCTTGTGTGAATGTATGCGTGTGTGCAGGAAAAAAAAAAGGAATTCATTTAGAACTGATAATAGCATTGATCTATAGCATTGGGTTATTGTCTTTTTTTCACTCAAATCAAGGTCAATTTTATCACAAACCCAATTCACCTGTTGAAAGACAAGAAGCATGATACAATAGCATAGATTTGGAGATATCTCAGGCAACTGATCATCAATAGGTATAGAAAAGAAAAGATTAAAGGAACAAACCTCCATTTGGAGGGTTAAGAAATTCTAAGCAATGTATGCCTTGGTAAAATTTTAGAGTTTGCAATTTGTGTAATTCTTTTATTTTATTCACTTATTTTTCATCAAATTAGATCAAAAACTAAATGAAATATCTACAGAAAGATATAAATAATGTAAAAAAGAGACAAAGCCAGGAGTCATTTAGGTTCATGTGGTACAGTTAAAAAAAACATTGATTTATTTATACTATCACGTTGCACTCACATGAATGTGTGAAAGGGAATTGAATGCAGTGTGTGCTAAAAAAGAAAAGAATTCTAATCCTGTTACTTGTTATAAGCCTTATAAAACACCAAATAACATACTTGATAAGAGAAAATATTTTAACTGTTGTGTGAAAGAAAATTTGATTTTTTTCAAAAACAGTCAAAGCAGGAGCAAATGCTGAACTGCCATTTCATGCAATAGAATCCTGTTCTTCTTGTTAGGCCCATTAAACTAAGAATTGCTGAAGAAAGCAAACATCTTGCAAAGGACAAAGCCCATTTGAGCTTATAGTTTTGCCTTAGGCCAGAAAGAGAAGGAAAACCCTTTCTGCACTATCTAACCCTATGTGGTAGTCATCTTGCTAAAAGGGAAATCTTCCTCAAGCAATTCCCAATAAAGAATGTCATTATCTCCAGTATTTCTTTTGATTATTCTGCATACCAATCCATCAGCCAGTTTTCTAGTAGTTTCAGAGATGACTGTTAAGGCTAGTAGCAATTATAAAGAAAACTGATCTTGTAAAAGCAACAGTTTGATATTCATTCCTACGAACTGTCTTTCCACAAATAATACCAGAACCTTTCCACTCTTAAAAGCTACAGCAGACATAAAATAAAATGATTGTGTTGGCCACATGATTGAATCAGCTGTCACAGGCATAAAATTTTAGACTAATATTTTAAGAGATATATAATAAATGCTATTTAATAGATTTAGATACTGCTCAGTTTTGAAAGACTAATAAGGAGAGAAAGCTCTCTGTTCTCCAAAATATTTTCATGTTATATTTCAAAGTAGCTGCAAGTTAGATTTCATTTCTTCCTTTTAGTATCATGGCTTTCTGTTTTATTTATGTAATCACCATAAATGAAGGAAAACATAATTTCAGGCCTCTAAATATTAAAGTTTAAATAAAAAGCTTTAGATAATACACAAAGTATATTTTACAGTGATGTAAATATTTGCTGAATTGATGCACCATTGGAGATGATGAACTTTGATAAATGAATGAAAACATGCATTAGTTCCTATCCAGTCTGGAATTACAGGAATATTACCCTGAGACAGTGGTACAAATGTCCGCAGTCTCCAGACATGAAACTTGCAGATCACCAACACTTACCTGACTAGTTTGAAGCAAGTTACCTTAGAATATCTAAGGGAATTAACAGCTTCAATGGCAAATGCTGCTTTTTCTGAACTGAATAGTAGCTCCTTTAATGTAGTTCATATAACTAACTAAACCAAGTTCAATGTCTGTAACTTTAATTATATTAACCTAGGAATCCAGGTTACCAACATTAAGACATTTTCTGTATATTGTATACATGTAAAAACAAGCACACTAGACCAGAGACAATAATGGGACTTTGCACACACAAATAATAATGATTAAAGATTAAATTTCCACAGATGCCTTCCACAGATGCCTTGCACTCTGCTAAATCCTTTTATATAACTCATTTCATCTGTAAAGCTAAGTGTGAGGTGTCATTTTTTTTCCATGTATACAGATAATCACATTGAGGTTCAAATGGAAAACATATGCCTGACTTTGTATTATGATCTTTTCATTACACAACTCTACATCTCATTATTGACACTCACTAAAAAATTGATGGGAGAGGAATGAGTAAATGAAGGAATGGATATGGAAATTCACTAGTGTGCATATTGTTAATTTTTTACATATTTCTGGCAGTTTAGAAAAATGCATTTCTAAGACTGCTGTTTACATTTTCTGTTGTATGTCATTCATTTATTAGTTTTTAACTCAACTAACTATAATAATTAGTTATTTATTTATGTTTTTAGCTTTTTTTATTTTGAGATACAGTCACTCTCTGTTGCCCAGGCTGGAGTGCAATGGCACAATCTCAGCTCACTGCAACATCCACCTCCCAGGTTCAAGTGATTCTCCTGCTGCAGCCTCCCAAGTAGCTAGGGCTACAGGCACATGCCACCATGTCCGGATAATTCTTGCATTTTTAGTAGAGACGGGTTTCACCATGTTGGCCAGGATGGTCTCGATCTCTTGACCTCGTGATCCACCCACCTCAGCCTCCCAAAGTGTTGGGGATTACAGGTGTGAGCCACCTTGCCCAGCCGTTTTTAACTTTCATTTATTTAGATTCAGGAGTACATGTACAGTTTTGTTAAACAGGTGAACTGAATGTCTTGAGGGTTTAGCATACCAATTATTATTATTATTATTTTTTTTTTGAGACGGAGTTTCGCTCTTGTTACCCAGGCTGGAGTGCAATGGCGCGATCTCGGCTCACCGCAACCTCCGCCTCCTGGGCTCAGGCAATTCTCCTGTCTCAGCCTCCTAAGTAGCTGGGATTACAGGCACACGCCACCATGCCCAGCTAATTTTTTGCACCTTTAGTAGAGACGGGGTTTCACCATGTTGACCAGGATGGTCTCGATCTCTCGACCTCGTGATCCACCCGCCTCGGCCTCCCAAAGTGCTGGGATTACAGGCTTGAGCCACCGCGCCCGGCCTAGCATACCAATTATTTTGTCACCCAGATAATAAGCATAGTACCTGATAGTTTTTTAATCCTCACCCTCTTCGGCATTGACCCTCAAGTCGGCCCTGGTATCTATTGTTCCCTTCTTTATGTCCATGAGTACTCAGTGTGTGACAACATAATTTAGGAAATAATCTTATTATATTTGTTTTAGAATATAGAATATTAGCCTTCTTAAATAAATTGCTTACAGTAGTTAAAACATTCCCTTTTAATGCTGAGAAAAAACAGTAATGTAAATAAGGAAATGAGCTTTTTTTGTTTTAGTTTTTGTTTCTGGATTTGTGCCTTATCATGTTATGAATCATGGTAAACAACATTTTTTTTTTTTGCCATTACAATATTATATTTTCTTTTAAAAAAATTTTTGTATTTTTAAAAATGTTTGGGGGTACATAGTAGATGTATATATTTTTGGGGTACATAAGATATTTTGATATAGGCATGCAACGTGAAGTAAGTACATCATGGAGAATAGGGTATCCATCCCCTTAAGAATTTATCCTTTGAGCTACAAATAATCCAACTATATTAATTAAGTCATTTAAAAATGTGTAACTGTTACTGACTATAGTTACCCTATTGTGCTATTAAATAGGTCTATTCATTCTTTGTAATTTTTGCATACCGATTAGCCATCCCCACCTCCCAAACAGCCCTCAACTACCCTACCTAGACTCTGGTAACCAGCCTACTATCTGTGTCCAGTTCAATTGATAAGACTTTCAGATCCCATAAAAAAGTGAAAACCTGCAATGTATAAACACATAAAATATTATAAACACAGCTCCAAATATTCTAGCTTCCATTAAAATTTTACTATTTATATGACGTCAGAATTTTAAAGTGTATTTTATTGAAAAAATATGCACCGAAGTCATAAAGTACCAAGTTCAAAGTATATGATTAGTACTTATTGACACATGTCTGAATAACTTGGCATGGGCATGAAAATAACTAGGAAGGAATAATGCTTTCACTTAATATACTCTAAAACATTTTAGTAATACTAAAGGGCAAATCTAATGTATTATAATCTGATGAACATATTTGATTTTTAATCCTTGTGATAAATTTCTTCCATTTATGAGCTAACTTTCGCATATGGGTTTGCATATTGATTTTCAATCAGTTAATAAGAAAAAAACTATAAATATTGAAATATTTACTGTAAACATAGCTGTAATTTTGTATAATGGGAATTATAAATTGATATCCTAATATATCATCTTAAGTGTTACTTCATGCATTTAAGTTTGGAAAATATAATTTCACTTACTCTGTGGCCAAGCATATCAAATTAGCTACATTTTTACTAGCAAAATGCCTAGGGCTCTTTAGGACAATTAGTACAAAAATGACTGACTACACTAATAAGTATTTTAATTTAATATGACGGACAATGAATTCACTTACTTGAAGAATTTTAACTAATATTGTTGCTATTTATTGTGTGGTTAGGTCTTACAAGGGCTTCCTGGCTCTGTGATATGTGTAAATCAAGGTGTCAGTCCAAATATTTAGAGGAAGATGATATTAATAAATTCAACAATCAGGCCAGCATGATACCTTATATGTGTAATCCCAGCAGTTTTGGAGGCTGAGGCAGGTGGATCACTTGAGCCCAGGAGTTTCAGGCCAACATGGTGAAACCCCCATCTGTACAAAAAGTACAAATATTAGCCAGGCTTGGTGGTGCACACCTATAGTCTCGGCTACTTGGGATGCTGAGGAAGGAGAATCCCCTAAGCCTGGGAAGTTAAGGCTACAGTGAGCCATGATCATGTCACTGCACTTCAGCCTGGGCAACTAGAGCAAGACCTGTCTCAGAAAAAAAAAAAAAAATCATTCGAAATATTATTTATGCTTATACTGTCACATTTTGTTAAAGGACATTTCCTCATATTTTAAAAAATTATCTGTCCCCATAAGTAAATTGCAATACAGTTAAAATTTTATCAGAGATATTTGAATGTTATAATGTTAAAAATATTAGTTACCTTATAATATACTATCTTTTTAAAATTAAGGCAATATCCTAGAGAATGAAAAGAATTTGTTCATTTCCGGGTCAGATATTTATCACTATTTTGTTCAATGTAGCTATACCTAAGATTTCTACTTTTATTCTATCTCCAGATAATTTAATTGTCCAGGGAAACCTTTTTATCTTATTTTAATTTTTTAAACAATTTCCTCTGTATTCTGCAAACATCCATTTTAATTAATGAATAAATAAATGTATTGCAGTGGGTTCAGGTATTCTTCAAGCAAGGTTGTGCAACCTTACAACTTCATCTTAAGTAGAAATTTATCTCACTTTCAGAAGCATATCAATAGCATATTTAAAAAATATACCTGCCACTTTGTTTAATGGCCTATATGTGACCCTACACATTGAATAATTAAAACTGGAGTGAAAAATCACTTAACTTTTGAGACTCAACTGTTTGATGGTTTTGTTACAAAATTAAAAAAAAAAAAAACAGCTTTTTAAGAAATAATGTGAAATAAAACAAATGTAAGATTTTAAAAAAAGGCAGATTTTTCAAAGACTTGGAAGAACAGATGTACAATCAGCATCACCCTGTGAGTGGCAATGCTCAAGAGGTACAGGAAGTAGGTTTCTTCACCCCCTATTGCTCTTGTGAAAACACATTACCAAATACACTGTACAGAGATTTGGCAACTTAGTAACCCATGCAAAGTGCTTTTGATGAAACTGAGAAAGCAGAATACTAATGGAGGAAGTATTCATACCTGAGTAAAAGCTACAATCTCTGCTTCAGTTACAGAACTGTGCATATTTTATCAAGACCACTCTACCTATACATGCAGGTAGGCATAATACTGTTTTGGAGAGCTATTGCCAAAACAATGGTGCATGATGATTAATGCCAACTTTGTGTTGTCTTTTATTCTTTTGGTAGATCAAGGCTTCTTTGGGCTCGAAGATCAGCTAGAGTTAGCTAAAGGTTCTGCATTAGATTTCCATTCACTCCACGGATCGGCTAATTCTCTTACAGCCATGGCTACCTGGAGCATATTCTTCTCAAAGTGATGGCAAAACGTCAAGAGTTAAAGCCAAAAATTTGAGCACATTCAATGTCTCTACTTGTGTAATTTCTGCTAATATTGTATTGGCTAAAGCAAATTACAAGGCAAAATCCAAACTCAATGAGTAGCAGAATTTACTCTTCAGAAAGGGGGCAGTCATAGCAAGGTTTAGGAACAGAGGAAAAGATGGAAGAAAACAATGTAACTCTGCCTGACCTCTTGGTCATAATTATTAACTTCCCCTCCACTTGCAAAATACATTTACTTCTCCAAGGCACCAGAAAATCTTATCCCATCATGGCAATACCCACTTAAAGAGGTGTTATAAGAATGACAGATAATAAATGCTATAAAGTAACTAGTATACATCTATGGATATAGGAGTTGTGTTCTGTAGCTACTAATATTAATCCTAACAATTACACCAATGACATTTAATTTTATTGTAATGTTAATATTGTTAAGCATCATTTCATATTTTTAGATAAAATATTATCATTATGGTATGTTAGGGACCATTTTACTTAGATATATCAGTATTCCAATAATATACTCATATGTTAATCACAAGCACATTAACTCCTGAATGAAGAAAGCAGAATTGAATCAAATATGTTAGACAGATGTCTTAAGACTTAACCTTCAAATGGAGTTGATTCCAAGGGAAAGCAAAATCCCTGCAAACACAGAATTAACTGTAAATTGAATCCTACTTATATAATTGACCCCAGAGATACAACACACACACACAAATCATCCTAACATAAATAGATTTACACCTATTCAAGTTCAAAGGTAATTTACTTTTTGAACTAACAAACCTGATACAAAGCCTGATTCATTCTATTTAGAATGAATATGGAATTCTTCAAGCACAATAAATAGCAAACAACTGGTAATATTCCCCCAGTTTAAAAAAGTGATTTAGTTTTCACTAAAACTAAATTCATGCAGTAATTGCAAATGCTATTTTATCCTTTGCTTGTGTCCTAATCAGCTAGCTTTCAAGCGATTAAAATTATTTCTTTTTACCCCCCTTTCTTTTCTTTTTTTTTTTCCCAGCTGCCAGATGGGAATGTATGTATTGGCCTCCACCACATCATCAGCATCTCTGCTTAAATTCTGGTGAGCTCTGAGTGCTCCATTACCCATTGCATTCTGCCCCATTTGATCCAGGCGCATTTGCCACTTTGATGCTTTCAGAGTACAAACAAGGTGCACTAATCAAAGCTTCCCTGTTCCATTCTGAGAGAACCTCTCATCATTGCCAGGGTTTCAAATCTGGTGCACAACATTATCACTTCATTTTGTTCCCTTTGATTCTATCAGCCTGACACTTTGATCCCTGCATTGCACTAACTGGATTCATCAAAGCTTTTACACTTTTGTTTTTGACAGTCGGTGACAAAGATTCCAGCAGGAGGAGAGACTTTTTCTTTCCCTGTTTTGTTTCTGTTGAATTTTCAGTTATCAACTGTTTCCTAGTTATTCTGGTTCTAGAATGTGTTCATTCATTGTATGGATGTTATATTTTAAAATGCATATTTATTTTTAATGAAGGCTTGCCAAAGGCAATTAAATATATCCATACCAGAGTTGTATATCTTAGAATTGTTTAATGTACCATGGGTGTTTAATCAATGGTTCTAAAATGCCAATAGTTTAATGGAAACAATTAGTGTGGGTGTAAAGCAAAACTACTGATATACACTAGACTGTGTTAGAGTTCTATCTTAGGGCAATAGACTTCATCTAATGACTTTATCAGAAAATGCTTTTTGTCTTACTGTTACATAGTTAGGAAGACTTCTGCGTGTGTTTTAAATATATCTTCTGTCTAGGTAAAAATGAAAAATAATGCTCATGATTAGGTTGGCTTTCTTTAATTTTCCTGCAGAACATATGTTTGTTTAAGGCCTAGGAATCTTGATGTATAGGTTTTCCTGCAGAGCTTTTTCATGAGCTCTATCAGATGATAACTGTCCAGTGATTTATTTGACTGATGAACACAGTAGAAATAGATGTCCTAGGACTCACAGAAGAACATTGGAGATTCTATTAAGTCCTCTAATTTCTAAATGATAATAACGTACTTCCTTAATTCCGAAGGAATTATTAAAGGAACTTTTATGTCAATAGATAGGTTTCTAAGTCCTCGAGGTTGATGGTTAATGGTAAAAGTTGGTGCCCTGGAGAGGGGCCACGTCAGGCTGTCTATAAGAGAAAGAAACGATGTCTTCAGTGAATCTGTTACTTACAAGACTGCTCTATACTGTTATTTTTCACAAATGTTAGAAATGAACAATAAAGTTACTATTTTTACCATTTAATACTCTAAGGATATGAGAAACAAAATGATTATGAGGTAAACCATTATCAAAAAGCATACCTATGTGGACAGTCTTAATCTCTTGAGATTTTTAGACACTAAAGCAAAACCACTAAACTAGGAAACATAGGTAAGGTTCTACTTTGCATTCAAAGAGGTAAAAAAAGTCTGTGAAAAAAGTTGTAATACACTCTCTCAAAGTACTCACCTAGTTATACCTCTGTGTCTCCTGGTGGTTAGGGACTCCCTTGGAACTTCATAAGTTGGTGTCACCCTTGGGACTCTTGTGCTCCATGATAGACAAGGCCTACTGATGATACTTTAATAACATAACCTTCTCTCACCAAACTGAAATATATTCTAGAAGAAATGATTTTTCCCTGTCTTCAATAACCTATATCCTTAGGAGAAAAGAGGAAAATAGAAATAGTGTATTAGTGAATAAAATAGAAAATGTTTGGAATATCCTGGATAATCATAAAGTCGTGAATGTAAGCAAGATTTCAAAGTTCATTTCAGACATGTTGCCATACTTATAAAAAGAGAAGAACAGTTAAAACAAAAGTGTCTAATGGTTTTCTCTACCAGTATGAGGGAAGTGAGGTGTGGTTCAAGTTTCTTGACAAAGGCAATGTAAATATTGACTTATTATCTTTGTTAGTATAACGTAATTTGGATTTTCCATTTATATTTCAATTAATAAAAAATTATTGGCATTTAAATTCTGATTTATAACAAGATGAATATTTTTACAGAATTACTTTTAGTTTTAATTACTTTCATACAATACTTTCACATTCCAATACTTTTACATTTAGTTCCTGATTTCGATTTTTCTCTCAAGTGCATTGAAAACTATTCACATTATAAACATTTTTTAAGAAGAATCCCTTGAGTTGTGTTTTTCTAGAAACTTTGAATAGCTAAGAAAAGTTTTCTAACATTACTAATGAATGACAACTTGATAGGTCATATTTTCAAACAAAAAACATTCACATCACAGATTGTAGACGTTGCCTCATAAATTTCTAATTTATTTGTGAAGAGACTTGTGGGCCCCTGTAGACATTCATTCAGTTCTTACTGAAATTGATTTGATTTTTCCCTTATGTTATTTATATTTCTTATAATTGAACATCTTTGACATGATATCTCTGAGTTTATAATCTTTCACATTTTTTCTCTGAGGCTTTTGTAAAAATTTTTATTTCCATACATAATCTCCTATGCAGTTTAGGTCTATCCTCTTCTATTATATTCTATACCAGAATTTGGTCTAATACATAGTAAGCAAAATAGAGCTTATGCCTTGCTTTTAATAGTTGCTCAATATACATATAATCAAATAAATGAATGGGAAAGACATTTATAAGAACAAAAAGTGAGGGAACACACAAATTAAGCTTGTATTTGTAATACTTCTTTAAATCTAATTGGTCATATTTTTATAAATTTGACAATCACTGTAAAAATCTAGAAGAAATTCACCAAATATTAATAATGAAATGACTATTAGTGACTAGTACTGATAGTGAAGTCATGAACAAAAACCTGCTCTCAAGATTCAGATATGAGTGTAGTGTTGGCAGTCAGTGAGGACAAGGATTGTCAGTCTAACCTCTGCCAATTGGAAACATCTATATATATACCTATATGTATATACGCACACATATATATAATTTTTTTTTTTGAGACAATCTTGCTCTGTCACCAGACTGGAGTATAGTGATGCGATCTTGGCTCACTGCAACATCTGCCTCCCTGGTTCAAGCGATGGTCATGCCTCAGCCTCCTAAGTAGCTGAGACTACAGGCGCATGCCACCAGGCCCAGTTAATTTTTGTATTTTTACTAGAGACAGGGTTTCACCATGTTGGCCAGGGTAGTCTTGAACTTCTGACCTCAGGTGATACCCCTGCTTCGGCCTCCCAAAGTGCTGAGATTACAGGCATGAGCCACTGCACCCATCAGGAAATAAAAAAAATATATTAATAAATTACCAATAAAAACTGTATTGAACTTGCTTTCTTTAGGGGTAAATGTTTGATAATAATTATAATAGCTAATAGTGACATTCTATATGCTAGGTGGTTTACTAAATATTTTACATGCATTAACTCATCCTCTATTGTATCTTTATTCATCATAATCTTTTTCCATATTATCCGTCTACAATCATATCTCATTCTGACGTACTTTTTTTCTTTGATAAATGCTATATTTTCTTACATTTTTCAATTTCTGCCTTTCTAAAGATTTTATCGCTTATGAAATAGAAAAGTTTCAGAGAGACGCTCTTCCTTGTCTTCCAAAACTTTAAATTATTTCAAAAACTTTATTCTGGGCCTATAGAATGGTACGTAAGAAAAAGTATGATCTCTGGAGACAGACTGCATAGCTTACAATCCTGCCTTAATTACTTTATACCTGTGTGAACTTTAGCAATTTACATAACTTCTCTGGGCTTTAACTTTCACATCTATTAATGGGTACTTTCTGCATAGTGTTGTAAAAAATGTAAGGATATATTATGACAATCCTATTTCTTTTTTATTTTATGCCAATCATTTTGAACTGTCCCTTCTCTAAGTATACATTAAACTTGTTAAGTTGGTGAAAGGAGCAAAGCTATACTGATTGCCTCACAATTATCATCGTGAAATGTTTAAAAAGATGCCCAATCCAGAGCCTAGTTTTTATTTCATAATGTGAGAATTGACTATTTTACATGATAGAGCATTTAAAATTATTCTTGATTCTTACATAACTGCTTTATTCTTACTAACATATTCTCTCAACTTATAGTATGAGATCTGCCTGTAATGAAGTTTCATGGAAATAAATCTGGGTATCGTTTCCCTCGTAGTTTTAGGTAAATAACTGGAAATCTAGAATAGATGCAATATAAAGTCCCAAATGCTGAATTTTACATTTTTTGCATATACTTTAGGAAAACATTCAAAACTGTTACAGTTTGCCAATAAAATGAATTCTTATATACTTAAATATCTGATTAAAATTTAATTTGCTCTAGAAGCTTTTAGCATGCCTCCCAACCCCATCCTCACTATGGTATTAGCCATTTTCATTAGATACTATTTACAATTTGTAATTTTTGTAATGGTTATAAGAATGATTGAAACATTCCAAGGAGGTTATTTGTACTGTTGATTTTATAAATGCCTATTGGCTATTTTGTTGTTTTCAGCATATGCATACAAAATAGTGAAAAACAAAATCACTCCTGTGATTAAAAGGACACATCACATCTCTTTGAATATCATGTATCTACTAATTGAATACAATCAAATCAAAATATTTATAATTGACCAAAATGTGGAAAAATCTGAATAAGATACTTACAAACAATGTTTATTATACTCTCAGATGCCTTTTTTCCAAACCTAGCCGTACATATATATTTGCTTTTCTTTTTAGTTTGTTTATTTAAACACTTATAAAGCATTATAATGGAATTTAAGTACCTCTCAAATATCTTTGACTAAACAAGTGCTTATTAATCTATCATGTCTCACTCAGGAGCATATTGGCATGACTACTTCTTTCATAATTTACCTATGACTTTGCATGGAATTTTAAGACATTTGAATACATGCCATTCATATGAAGAATAAGTTTCAAGAAAATAGTTAACTTAGATATTTGAAAGTCTAGCTCAAAATATTGTTTTTCAGCTGAAAAGTGAGAGAAATAATTTTAGACATTGGTGTACCATTAACATTCTGAAATAAAATGACAAATTGATTCATTAAAATTTCTTGTGTGTTTATTTTATACAGATCCTTTTACTAATGATTTGGGTAAAAGTATTTTAGTCAAATAAATTGGTTTTAACATTTTCATAAATAATTGATATTATTGCTTTCATTACAGTGGTTACTAGACCTAAGCCCAAAAAAGGGACAGCTTCTTATTTATGTGCATACACACAGATACACACACACACACACACACACACACACAAACAAACACACACACAGTTTAGTTGGTAGGAGGATACTTTGGCATGACTTTCAGAGGGATAAGATGAAAAACCAGAGAAATTGCACCCTTCTTCTCTCTGATTTTGTATTTCTTGCATTTATGATATTAACATAATGTGAACACCAGTGCTTTGGTTTTTCAACAAAGCATAAATCTAGATGTCTCTTGACTCTATAAAGAATATAGGATCATCAGCTTTGAAGTAATGAGTTCACAACAAAATTCAAAAATAATTTCGAAGATATTATATGACACATAGGGTGAAGAATGCTTTCAATAAAATCACAGATTTGGAATTTTTTTACAGTGAAGGTAGAGATGTTACTTCTTTCAAAACAGTGATTAGGAGGTTTACGATTTTGTTAGAAAATATTTAGTTGGGGTCTGACAATAAATGCCTTTTGAATGAAAACGAGGTAAATATTTGCAAGACTGCATAGATTGAAAAACTCATTTTAAAGTTTTCATGAGTTTTTATTGTGAAATGTACATGCTAAAATGCATGCACAGAGTTTAAAGAATAAAAATAAGATATATACCCTTCCACATATTATTAGACTAAGATAAAATATTTCTAGTCCTATCGGAACCCCATGCATGCTGTACAATCGCTACAGAGCTTTCTCTTTACCCCTGAGGTTACCGCTCTCCTGACGTTTCTGCTGTGCTCCTGCTTTAACTAGTGATGTTTACCTCTGTGTTCATAAGTATGCATAACCTAGTTTTCCTGTTTTTCAGATTTACATAAATGAAGTATATTAAATAATCTAGCTGTGATTTTAGTTTTTCTGTCAATATCATGATTAGAATATTGAATCAAGTGAATGAAGATAGCAGTATTCCTTTTGATTAGAGTGGAATATTCCATGATCTGTGAATAAGATTTAACCCATACTATTGTTAGAAATCTTACAGGTTGATTATTGGTTTTGATATCACGAAGAATATTTTGAGGAATATTCTCGTATATGTCTCTTGATGCTGTCGCATAGAATTGCTCCGTCATGTTTTATTAACTTCAGTAGTAATATTAATTTATTTTCTAAAATTGTGCTAGTTTATACTATCACAGTCTGGAATTTTCATTATAGCATCTCTTTACACAGCTAGACAAGATCTTATGTGGCTTTGCAGTTTCCCAAATCTGAGGGATATAAAATTACATATTATTGTGGTTTAATGTATATTTCCCTTGTTGTCAGTGAGGTAAGTGGTAATGTACATATTTATGTGCCATTCATATGTCCTCCTTTGCAAAATGTCTATGTTTATTTTTGCCAGTTTTTCGCCTTCTCTGTTTTATTATTGAGCTATATATTAATCTGTTTATTATCTATACTAACTTTTGCTAATAGTGTGTTGTATGTATTTCCTGTTCAGCATTTTTACTCACTTTTTAGTGTTTTTAATAAACAAATATATTTTTTTTAAATTTTAGTGTAGTGGAATAAAACAATCTTTTACTATTAAAAAATAATTTATTTCTCTCCTTCAAAATCATTACTAATATTTTTAACCTTTACTTTCTTTTACTTCTCTGGGTAACACCTCAAGTAAAATGCTGACTAGAAAATGGATATACTTCTCTTGGTTCTGATGTTAAAATATAGTAAATACATTAATATTTTACCATTTATTATAATGCTTGCTCTAAGATTTTTGTAAGTGCCTCTGTTAATTTAATAATTTTTATCAACAGTTTGAAGTTTCCATCCAGAAGAAGTTGACTTTCATTAGATGCTTCAGAATAAATTGAGATGATAACTTTTTCCATTTTAAATTGTTTTATATGGTAAATAATATATGGTAAATAATGTTACTTCTTTAATGTGAAACACCCATTCCTGTAATTATGACACAGTATGTTTTATGTGCAATTATTCTTCTTCACTGATATATTTAGTAGAATTGCATCTGTCTACATTTGTGAAATTTCTTGCATTATTTATTTGTATTCTCTTATTTTTGATACGCTATCTGTTACTGTGAAACAAATTATCCCGTAATGAGTGATTTATGAGAGAAAATCTTTACTACCTTACAGTTTCTGAGCATCCGGAAACTGGGTGCAGTTTAGTTGGGTGCCTCTCACACAAGGATCCATTTGTAGCTTGACTTGGATATGATCTCCTAACAAGTTCACTCATGTGATTGTTGGCAAGATTCAGATTCTCAGGGTCTGTTGGACTGAGGCCCTAAGTTTTTCAGTGTCAGGTAATTGATGACTCCTCTGAGTTCTTTGCCAAACGTGGCACTTGTCGCAACATGGCAACTGACTTTCCAACAGATCCATGGAGCAAGAGAGTAAGAGAGGGTGTGTGAGATGGAAACCTTGGTTAACCGAATCTCACAAATGACATCTCATTGCTTTTGCTATATAGTATGTTAGATCCAAATTGCTATGTCTGGCCCACATGCAAGGAGGGATAATTACATAAGGATATAAATACTAAGGGATAGCTGGAAGCTGAGCTGCCTACCACAGTGATTTATTTTATATTATAAATACATGTAATACAATAATGTAGGTTTTAGCTTATTTATTTACATATTGTTTGCCTTATAAAACTATTTGTCTCTTCACATTAAAATTCATGTAATCAAGTATTGTCTGATTTATTAAATTTCTTAAAGGCAAATGGAGCTCTGTGTTGCTATATTGAATGTTTGTATTTATTAACTTTTTCCTTTTATTTTCCTTAGTTCCTTCCTTGTTAATTTTCTTTTAGCTTCTGTGTTTATAACTTCCCATCTTCTTTTGTTGTCATATGTAGTTTTAAGACTATGTATTTCCCTCTAAATTATGTTTTCATCATATCCCACAAATTTCAACATGTATTTTTTTAAATGTCAATCAATTCTTAGAATGTTCTAACTTACATCACGATTTCTTCTTTGATTCATGTTTGTAGAAACATGATTTTAAATTTCTGAATGTAAAAGTATTTTTCTAAGTAGCTATCATTTACTTTTAACTTAGTTCCACTGGAGTGTTTGTGTTCTGAATAAATTCAAGCAATAAATTATTGAATGTACCATTTGGATTAGCATATTGACAGGCAATTTTTGTTTGGTGTCAGTTTGGGACAAATAGGTTTTCTTGGTCCATTTGCATTGTTATCAAGGAATACTTGAGGCTGGGCAATTAATAAAGAAATTTACTTGGCTTTTGGTTCTGCAAGCTGTACAAGAAGCATTGTGCTGGCATCTGCTCAGCGTCTCATGAGATCCTCAGGGTACTTCCTCATAGCAGAATGCAAAGGGATTTGGCATGCGTATAAATCGTGTCACATGGAGGAAGCAAGAGAGAGCGTGGTACACTAGACTGTTTTTTAACAACCAGCACTTGTGGGAACCAGCAGAGCAAGAACTCACGCATTACTGTGAGGATGGCATCAAGCCTCTCACGGGGGATCTACCACCATGGCCCTAACATCTTCTATTATACCCTCACCTCCAACGTTGGGAAACAAATTTCAACATGGGATTTGTGGGCACAGGTATTCAAACTATAGCATATAGTTATGCTCCATTTATTGGACTTAATGTGTTTTTATATGTTTATTAGATCCAGTTCAGAATAATACTTAAATCTATAACATTACCTTTTTCTCTTGTATACTTGAACTATAAGTTATTGAAAGAGGGGAACTGATGTTTCTAATGGTGTCTTAGTCTATTTTCCTCTGAGACATCACCTATTGCTCTTAGTAGCTGAGGGTATGATATCAGGGGCCTGCAATGTTCAAAACATTATATCTTCCCAGTGAAATGAAAATTGTATCATTATATAGTATCTCTTTTATCTCTAGAAATTCACTTTACCTTAAAAAAATACATAAACATATTTTCCTAATATTTTACTTACTATAGCTTCTTTTCACCAATATTTATCTGGTATAGGTTTTTTTCTACCCTTGGCTTGTCAGCATTTTTGATTTCTTAGATTTTTGGTTAGTTCATATGTAAATATAAGTGTATAAATATAAATATATATATTGTTTAGGTATCTTTAAAATATAGATTTATCCACTGTACTTTGCAATGGGGCATTTAGTCCATTCATATTTATACAATATCCTATTACATTTGCATTTGGTCATCAAATTATAAGTTAGTTTGTTTGTTTGTTTTCTTTTTTTTTTTTTGAGACAGAGTTTCACTCTTGTTTCCCAAGCTGGAGTGCAATGGCACGATCTCGGCTCACTGCAACCTCCGTCTCCTGGGTTCAAGCAATTCTCCTGCCTCAGCCTCCTGAGTAGCTGGGACTACAGGCACGCACCACCATGCCCAGCTAATTTTTGTATATTTAGTAGAGACGGGGTTTCACCATGTTGACCAGGATGGTCTCAATCTCTTGACCTCGTGATCCACCCACCTCGGCCTCCCAAGGTGCTGGGATTACAGGCATGAGCCACCGTGCCCAGCCCCAAGCCTTTTATGTTATATTTTTGATTCCCTTTTCATGTCTTGTTTTTCTGTCTTCCTTTGGATTAAGATTTTGCACTTTTTTGTCTTTCCCTCATTTTGATTTTTCTACTTCAGGTGTATTTTTTTTTTAGCTATTTTTTACATGCACATTTAACCAAATTTCAAATGAATCAATATTTTTTTCTTTCTCTTGATGAATACAGTGATTATGGGATACATTAATTCTGATCACCAATACTCCTATTTATAGATTACCATTTTCCAATATTTTAGTTCTATTTGTTTTTCTACAAGCCATAATTGTTGTTATAATTGTTGTTGTTATTGTTGACCACACTTTTAAAATTATCTGAGTACTTATCATTTTTGCTTACCTCTTATCATTTAATGTTTTCTTTCTGCCTGAAGGAAACACTCTGAAAGTTCTGTGAGTTGGCATATGGTTGCAAAGTCCCTACGTTGTATATTTATTTTTGTGTGATAATTTCTTAATTTCACTCTCAATAGAAGTTTGAATTTATAATAGTTAGCTGACAACTAATTTTCTTTCAGCAAAATGAGAATTCTGTTGTTTTCTATTTTCAGTGTAATTTATGAGACATCAGCACTCAGCCCCATGGAATAGCAAGGGGCAAATGAATGAACATAGAAAAGGGTGGGTGGTCCAGATGGATTAAAGACTTAAACATAAGACCTAACACCATAAAAACCCTAGAAGAAAACCTAGGCAAAACCATTCAGGACATAGGCATAGGCAAGGACTTCATGACTAAAACACCAAAAGCATTGGCAACAAAAGCCAAAATAGACAAATGGAATCTAATTAAACTCCAAAGCTTCTGTACAGCAGAAGAAACAATCATTAGCATGAACCAACAACCAATAGAATGGGAAAAAAGTTTTTGCAAGCTACCCATCTGACAAAGGGCTAATACCCAGAATCTACAAAGAACTAAAACATATATACAAGAAAGGAAACAACCAACCTCATTCAAAAGCGAGCAATGGATAAGAACAGACACTTTTCAAGAAAAGAAGACATATATGAGGCCAACAAACATATGAAAAAAATACTTATCATCACTTGTCTTTAGAGAAATGCAAATCAAAACTACACTGAGATACCACCTCATGCCAGTTAGAATGGTGATCATTAAAAAATCTGGAGACAACAGATGCTGGAGAGGATGTGGAGATGCAGGAACACTTTTGCACTGTTGGTGGGAGTGTAAGTTAGTTGAACCATTGTGGAAGATTGTAGATTCCTCAAGGACCTAGAAATAGAAATTCCATTTGACCCAGCAATCCCATTACTGGGTATATATACAAAGTATTATAAATCTTATACATCATTCTATTTTAAAGACACATGCACATGTATGTTCATTGTGGCACTGTTTACAATAGCAAAGACCTGGAACCAACACAAATGCCCATCAGTGATAGACTGCACAAGGAAAATGTGGCACATATCCATCATGGAATACTATGCAGCCATAAAAATGATGAGTTCATGTCCTTTGTAGGGACATGGATGAAGCTGGAAACCGTCATTCTCAGCAAACTGACACAAGAACAGAAAATCAAACACCGCATGTTCTCACTCATCGGCGGGTGTTGAACAATGAGAAAACATGGACACAGAGAGGGGAGCATCACACACTGGGGTCTGTTGTGGGGGACTAGGGGAGGGACATTGGGGAGTAGGGAGGTTGGAGAGGGATAATATGGAGAGAAATGCCAGATATAGGTGATGGGGGGATGCAGGCAACAAACCACATTGCCATGGATGTACCTATGCAACAATCCTGCATGATCAGCACATATACCCCAGAATCTAAAGTGCAATGTGTGTGTGTGTGTGTGTGTGTGTGTGTGTGTGTGTAAGAAATAAAAGAAGAAAAGGGTGGGTGGTGAGGTGAAGTTTCTCTTACTGTTGAGGAACCTTAAACAAAAAGAGTTATGTGAGAAGGACAAAAGCATTTGTATGTGAAAAGATATTTTTATACAAATTAATCACAGACATATTATGGTTAAGAGTTAGTATAAAATCCTGAAGTTTTAAAAGATTTCAAAATGAGTTTATATATCTGTCATCCCTTGCTTATTAGCCATTGTGATCTTGCATTGATTTGAGTCTTTAGAAAGAAATTGAAGGGAATGCAAAACACTTACAGGATACCCCATGAGACTATGGTGTCAATAATTATAAAATAATTCAATAATTATTTTTAAAAATGTAAATTTGAAGGAAAGGTGGTAGATAGCCAGACTAAACATGAGAAATACTCTTTTGAGGAATTGCTGCATTGAGACCTTAGATGGCTTACAGAAGATGTACAGTCCAAGTTTGGGTTATTTTGTTCTCTCCTATCAGACATGTACACCTGTAATTTAATTTTTCATTAAGATGTGATAATTTTTGTGGCTTGGGGGTGATATGAAGCATTGAATGTTCAGAGTATGTGCCATGACTGAGCCCATTAATGTATAGCTTGGGCTACAAATTGGGGCCTGCTGTCAAATGCATTGTGATCAGGAAACCCTGACAGGAAACAAATGTAGCCTTCTAAATCCACTGTAGTCAGGATCCTTTGAAACTCTCTTGATGGGATGAAATGCCCAACATGACCTACCTGCCAAGAATATTCTGACTCTTGACTCATGAAATTTGTTTCAGGTGGTGTATTTAACCTTAACCAGAATTTGAAGTGAGGGCAAATTTTCTTTGACAGTGGCAGGTCATATGTGCCAGCTTAGTCTAGGATGGTGTCTGAATTTCCATGGGCTGCCCTCTTGCGTATCCAGGAGGCATAAGTGGCATATCTGTTTGCTTGACAGTGGAAGATACTTTAGTTTCCATGTTTAGTTAACAGGTATAGTCAGCTCACTGGTTATGTTTCCCATTATCAGTGTAGAAGTCTTTCTGATAAGCATCCACATGGGTAACAAAAGACTTAAAAGGAGTGGAATTGATTTTTACCCAAATGTTTCCTCACCCAGGAGAGTTTATTTTATAAATGTCAGTCTGAGGCTTGCCAATGTCTCCAGCAAACAGTTGTATTAACTATAACCCATAAGTCAGGTAGGTTCACAGTCTTCCACATGCCCTCTATAATGTTCCTCATTGTAACAATTACATCAGGACTTGTTGGCAAAGGCTAGCAGCAGTCTACGTAACCAAGACATCAATACCAATAACACATTCGGGAGTGAAATCCTTAACGAGAGATTTGTGGTGACCAAAGGGAACCATCACAGTCGATCTTGGTCAGGGGTCCTTGTAGTGTTAGCCTCAGACACAAAACCACAGAGGATTATTATTTTTTAAAGTCATGTAGTGTCAGGGATTTCAGGGAACATGGTCATTTATGTATAGGCTCAAGAAATGCAATTTTCCTTTATCTCCTCATTGAAACTTAACCTTGGCAAAGGACCTCTGATACCCCTCACCTCCACCAAGGGAAGAGAGCTCTTGCAGTTTCAGGGACCACCTGGTAGAATTTGGTCCTACGTTTTCTGAGATGTAGGGAAGAGACCTCTTGCAGTTTCAGGTACCACCTGGTAGAATTTGGTCCTACGTTTTCTGAGACAGGAGCAGCTAGTGAAGAACTGAGTGGAAAAGCCACCTGGGGCTACAGAGGTGGTTTCTTGGTCTGGACTCCCATGGAGCAATGCAGCAGGCATATGAGAGGAGAGCAAGGCTTCTGGAGGGGATCGAATGAACTCTCCTGGTCTCATCATGGTTCTGGGCAAAGTATTAATATACCAAAGAACTGTGCACTCCTTTTTCTTCTGAGATTTCAGCATCTTGCTGCACCACAGCATATTTATCAGTGACCTGCTTAGTATTAATAAGCATGCAGAAGTGCCATGACTCTAGTCTTATTGGTAGAGGGCTCTCAGCAATGGCTAAGGAATTGCTTCCCTAGCTTTTGCTGGACCCCTGTGCTTGATCTCTAATCGAATTCACCAGATGCTCAGCTGGAGGGTCAGAGACTGATAAGAAAGACCAGTGGTTCCCCTCAGAAATGAAAAGGTTATAGAAACAAATTATCTAGCATCCTTTAAGAATACACCACACACTTTCCAAAACCCACCGTCAGGGCTGGTGAAGTGCCCACAGGCTTTGCTAGCACTTATCAAGGCCCGTTTGATACACTTTATGAAGTGTACCCTGGAACCCCCAAACTCTTACAAATGATGCCTTTCATAATGCCCCAGGTACTTTGCTAACAACTCCCAAAGGTGCCTTATGAAACCTTCAGGCTTTTGTTCTTCCAGAATTTAACAAATGATTCTGTTCACTGTGCCAGTTTGTCAGCAATCTAAACTGGAGAGAATATGCAGTTTCAGGTGTCAAAATAGTCAATTAAAGCCACAAGCAAAAATGGAAGTTAAAAGTCAAGGCTTAATCAATTACATCAATAATACAAGCAAGAAACTAAACCAGAGAAAGTGCTAACTTCTCCTGTTTTGTTTTCTCCCATGAAACAATGTACTAGTTCTAAGTCAGATAGATGAGCACAGACGTGGGGGTTCCCAAATTCTCTTTAAAAATAGCATTGTAATGAGCAGATACTAAGAAATTACAAGGTCAAAGGCTAAGTGGCAGTAGGGATCCAGACAGATAAAGGTAATCCTGAGCTCTTCCACCCTGAGAGCATTTGTTAAATATCTAGAACCCAAGCTTTGTTTACATGTCCTCATAGGGCATGAGGGCAGAAACAAAAGTCACTCTTCATCCAAGGGAGAGAGTGTAAAGGTAGAAACTTTCCCTCAATACCTGGTGCACAAAGTTCTATATCTTCATTTTAGGCGTGAACCAGAAATAAGCCCATCAACACCACCTTCATATCATGAAAACTATCCATAAATTTGTCTTGTGGCTAAGCAGCACAAGGGAGAAATTCCTTCACAATGTTGAACCACAAATAGAAAAGTACGTTACTTGCAACCCAAGCTCAAATGACATGGTGATCAGACAAAATATGAAAGTCAATAATTTAGTTAAAAGTAATACTAAGCTAGTCGTGCATCCAGGCAATTTAAAAAGTAAAAATGAGAACCAAAGAAAGCAAGCAAAAGAAGCAAATAAGAAAAAGAAAAGCCGAAAATAGGAACAGACAAGCAGTCTTTGGTTATCAGTACATTATTTTATTTATCAGTACATTATTAAATAATGTATGCTTAAAATGTGTTAAATATATTTTAAAAAAATGTATATTTACTATACTAGAAGGTAAGAGTTTAGCTTAAAATATTGGCAGGGAAATAATATATTTTTTAAATTACCTTACATTTTTGAGAAAAAAAAAAACAACGTCTATTTAAAAAGAGATATGTAATTAAAATATACAACTCTACTAACATATATTTTTGAATAAGAGAAAAAGTTAAAACTTTCTAAATTTTATGCATTGTCTAGGAGGATAGAGAAGGTTAATTAATTTTAGAATTTGAATCATTAAGTATATACCTTGAAATGCCTGTAGTACTCACTAAAAAAGATAAATAGTATATTTAACTTCTAAAATGGTAAATTGAAAAAGAATTGCAAGGAAATGAGCAAAAAGGTACATAATAGAACAAAGAGAGCAAAAATAATATCCATAATTTATTTTATAGTTATTATTAAGACAGTGTATTGTTGGTGGAATAATAGTCACCGAAATAATAAAATCAGTATGTGATAAAATCAATGTATTTTAATATATTATAGTTATAATACATTATACATATATTGTGATATGTATAATGAAATCAATATATTGCTCAAGAATGGGCCTTGTATATATGACATAATTGATTCTTTCTAATATAGGCAAAAATGAAAAGCAGAAAAATTTATGATGGATAGTGCTGCTATCCTCATAGATTTTTCATGCTTATTAAAAGCAAAAAATGAAATTAACCTATATGTTAAATCTCAAAATAATTCAAGGTCAATCAGACTCAAATGTGACAAAAATGTGTATTTTTGAAAAAATATCGAAGTTGTAATCAAAAAGAATTTCTAAAACTACACATAAACCACTTTTCATAACTGAGGAGACTGATAATTTTGACTACTAGAAAATTTAAACCATTATTATCAGAAAATTCCGCAAGCAGGGCAAAACACAAAGTATAAAGTCAGAGAGGATGTGAATTATCTATCTAATCACCAAAGTATTAGTAAACGTAAAATGTCTCTGAGGAAAAAAAATATAAATTTTTGCTCCCAATGTCAAATAAACATTTAAAATTATGTTTGACTCCAATAGGAATAGGTGAATAGTAAATTTAAAGGATGATTATTAATAAAACTGTCACACAACAAAACAGAAACTCTAATACTTAAAAAAAAAAAAAACTTTTCAAATGATAACTTTCATACAGTGACAGGCGGTCTATACATTGTTAGAATCACATTGGGAAAGATTTTTGACATCATCTAGATAAGTTAAAAATGCACAACCATTTTAACATAGCAATTTTACAATTAGGTATATACCCTAGAGAAAATTTTGCACATCTTCCAGAAAATGTATTTAGTCCTAACTGTAGCATAATATAATGGTGTATCATACAATTCATATAAATAAATCAAAGCCACACACACACACACACACACACACACACGAATCTTACAACAAACATGATTTTAAGAAAAAGAAAAAGTCACAGAAGATCAAAAACAGCCTGAACTAAAATATATTATTTAGAGGTTCATACATCGGTAGTAGAACTATGAAAAAAAAAAAAAAAAAAAAACAACAACATTGGGAGCCTGAGGCAGGTGGATCGTGAAGTTAAGAGTTGGCTTTACTGCTTCTTGTAATCATTGTAAATGCTCTATTATACATAGAGTTAAAACTGGGCATTATATTTTATTTTCTTTTATCCACCCTTGAGAAGAGAAATTAAAAGGAAAATGAGAACTGTAATAATGTCATATTTCTTATTACATTTCTGAACGTAAAAATTTGTGGTATACTCTATGAAAATTTTATCTATGTTTATGTGAAAAATAAAAGTTAAAATATCAAAAAAGTGAAATTGATGCGATATTTTGTATTAGTGTATTTATACTAATAGAGGAAATTATCACATTAAGGACAAAATTTCTGATTGAACATATCCTTTCATGTAATCTCTGCATAGATGAAATACATTAAATCCTTATCTTTTAGAAATATTTTGTTGAAATGTTCTGTACTTATTTCTAAGGAGAAAAGCTGAATGCCTTTAAAAAAAAAAAAAAAAGGTCTTTAGTTTACCTCTGTTATTTTTCCATACACAAAATTAACAGACAGAGAGAGGAACGAGGGAGGAACACATGTCAAAAAGCATCCATGGGAGAACACAGCAAGAAGGCAGCCACGTGCAAGCTAAAGAGAGAGGCCTTAGGAGAAGTCTCACCTGCTGACACCCTGATCTCAGATTTCTAGCCTCCAGAATTGTGAGAAAATAAATTAATGTGTTGTAAGCCACCAAGACTGTGGTATTTTGCTGTGGCAGCCTGAGCAAACTAATGGAGGTATTATTCAGCATAGTAAATTTTACAAATCTACATGAAACATAATTTCCCATTTGCTGCTCAAATTGCTGACTTCAGAGCACAGTGAAATGCAAGCTATTTGCAATATTTTTATGCATTGATATCACATGGAATAAAAATGAAAGAACAAAGAGTTTTATCTAAAAATGAGCATGTTATAAAACAGTTATACAAAATATATATATTTGTACTAAAATAGAAGATTCAGTAAAGGTTATGTTACATTTAATAACTTTCATGATTATTCAGATCACCTATTAGATTTTCCCTAAGTGAAACTAAACTATATCCTGTTTTACAGTGATATTTACCACCTTTCCCATTGTTGCAGTCATTGTATAATATGAAATAAAAATGAACATGTTATTAATAAAATTAGTTGATGTGGTCCTAAAATAAATTACTGCAAGTTTTTCATCCTCAACTCTCATTGATATTTCTGGCTATAATCATCTTATTCCATACAATATTAATTCATATATTCATTTAATTTTTATTGAACATTTTTTCACAGGCATTAGGATAAACATTGAGGAAATATCAGGAATAAAATACAGTCACTTATTTCAAGACAGCTCACTGTCAATTTGCATATGAAAGATATGTGAAGAAACAACAGCAAACAAGTTTTATAGTTGCAAAGTCATGGTCAGTACCTAAGACCTAAGTGGTCAGAGGTGAATTCTAGAATTGGGCAGTAGGCTATGATAAGCTTGACTTGAAAGTTAGCCAGGACATCAAAAAATTCATTTCTATTTTGGAACAAGACAACTTGAATCAAGAATTAATGCTTAAATATAGCCCTCAGAATGGAAGTAGCTATTAGACAACAATAGTTTGAACAGTACACTTCAGATCTGGAAACCCTCTCTACAGACAAATGTTTCAGCAGATGTTGTTTTGGGGAGGATGGGATTTGTTTCATGATCAATGTGAAAACCATGTGCAGTTACCACAGAAAGAGTCTAGGAAACATAAGGTGAAATATGATTTACCACTTGATACTAACTTTTGCTTAGCATTCAAAAATTATATGTTTATAAACTCATAGCGGTGTTTTTATTTATTTATTTAGAGATAGGATCTCATTCTGACATTCAGGCTGGAATGCAGTGGCACAATCACAGCTCACAGCAGCCTTGGCCTCCTGGGTTCAAGCCATTCTCCCACCTCAGCCTCCCTAATAGCTGAGACTACAGGCGCATGGCACCACACCTGGATAATTTCTGTATTTTTTGTAGAGACAGGGTTTGTCCATATCGTCCAGGTTGGTGTTGAACTCCTGAGCTCACGTGATCCACCTGCCTAGGCCTCCCAGAATGCTGTTTATAACACTATAGGCGTGAGCCACCACAGACAGCCCATAGCAATGTTAGTTTTGTCTTCTTATACAGACACACCAGTTAGATTGGATTAGAAATCATACTGATGGCCTAATTTTTACTTTATCTCCTCTTTAATGGGTCTGTCTCCAAATCCAGTCACACTGCCTTCTAAGAAACTGAAGGTAGGGCTTCAACCTATAATTTTGGGGTAAGGAGGTTGTACACAAACATATAAATATAAACATTTGAGTAAAATAGACACCGTTGCCTTTTAACTAGATTTTATATCAATATTCTAAATGTAAATATAAGTATATTTTTAAGATCATTCTGAAATTTCCTATAGTCCTAAATACATATATGTACATATATACACTCGTAATATAAAGCAACTATGGAACACATGTACGACAGTGGTATAAACTGGACCTTTTCTATGTTTAGATATATTTAAATACACAAACATTGTATTACATTTGCCTTATCATTGTATTACAATTGCCTACAGTATTCAGTATTCAGCAACAGGTTCGCAGCCTGGGAGCCATAGACTATAGCATATAGCTTAGGCGCGTAGTAGGCTATACCATTTTGGGTTGTGTCAGTACATTCTATGATGTTTGCACATGATAAAATTGCATAAGGATGCATTTCTGAGAACATATCCCATCCTTAAGCAATGCATGATTGTATATACAAACATATATATATATATATATATATATATATATAATGAATATTTAATCACTAGTGATTATTTACATATTGAACATTTTCTTGAATTTAAGAAATCAAATATTTAGCTATACAATTATAATTTGTAATTAATCCCTTTTCATATTTTTCAGTGACTAACAAGACAGAAAAAGAATAAGATAATTATTTTAAAAACATTTTTTAAATTTTTTGTTAATATTTTAACTTCTGGGGTAAATGTGCAGATCTTGTAGGATTGTTGCATAGGTATACACATGCCATGGTGGTTTGCTGCCTCCATCCCCCCATCACCCACATTAGGTATTTCTCCTAATATTATCCCTCCCCAACTTCCCCACTCCCTGCTATGGCTCCCCTAATCCCCCATCCCCCAATAGACCCCAGAGTGTGATGTTCCCCTCCATGTGTCCATGTGTTCTCATTGTTTAACATCCACTGATGAGTGAGAACATGTGATGTTTGATTTTCTGTTCTTTTGTCAGTTTGCTGAGATTGATGGTTTCCAGATTCATCTATGTCCCTGCAAAGGACATGAACTGATCCTTTTTTATGGCTGCATAGTATTCCATGGTGAATATGTGCCACATTCTCTTTATCTAGTTCATCTTTGATGGGCATTTGGATTCCGTCCAAGTCTTTGCTATTGTAAACAGTGCCACAATGAATATATGTGTGCATGTGTATTTACAATAGAATGATTTATAATCCTTTGGGTATATGCTCAGTAATGGGACTGCTGGGTAAAATGGTGTTTATATTTCTAGATCCTTGAGGAATTGCCAGAATGTCTTCCACAATGGTTGAACTAATTTACACTTTCACCAACAGTGTAAAAGGGTTCCTGCTTCTCCACATCCTCTCCAGCATCTGTGGTCTCCAGGTTTTTTAATGATCACCATTCTAAGTGGCATGAGATGGTATCTCAATGTGGTTTTGATTTGCATTTCTCTAATGACCAGTGATGATGAGCATTTTTTCATATGTTTGTTGGCCACATAAATGTCTTCTTTTGAAAAGGGTCTGTTAATAGCCTTTGCCCTCTTTTTGATGGGGTTCTTTGTTTTTTTCTTGTAAATCTGTTTTAGTTCCTTATAGATTCTGGATATTAGCCCTTTGTCAGCTGGGTCGACCACAAAAATTTTTTTCTCATTCTGTTGATTGCTGGTTCACTCTAATGATTATTTCTTTTGCTGTGCAAAAGCTCTGGAGTTTAATTAGATCCCATTAATATCATCTATGTCTGCTTTTAAAGAATATTAAATTCTATTTAAATATATTTTAAAAACTGATATGTCATAGTGTCATCCACTTTAGAATGATATGTTTCTAAGATTTCCTAAAGTAATTTCTACTAATGTCTTTTTAATGTATAAGGAAAAGATAAAATTCCTTTCAACAATAAAAACTGTATCTGAATAGTAAATGTACTTCTAGAAATCAGAAGAAATTTTGACTAATTTCAATCTATGTAAATTGATTGACTATGGAGTTAATGGGCCCTAAGAAATGACAAGTCATTATAACTTTAAGTAGACAGATAAGAATCTTATCTCTGCTCCTGTATGTAGAAACTATTTTTTTTCTCTCTATCGCTCATCTGTTTCTCTTTCCCACTCCATCTTCCTCTCCCTTTCTCTGTTTTTCTGTATGCAGTCAGTGACTTGCCTCTGAGGCCTCTGTTCTGTTCCATTGGTCTATATCTCTGTCTTGGTACCAGTACCATGCTGTTTTGATTACTGTAGCCTTGTAGTATAGTTTGAAGTCTGGTAGTGTGATGCCTCCCTCTTTGTTCTTTTTGATTGGAATTGACTTGGCTATGCGGGCTCTCTTTTGGTTCCATATGAAGTTTAAGGTGCTATTTCCAAAAAGAAAGTCAGAAGAAGTGTGAAGAAGGTCATTGGTAGCTTGATGGGGATAGTGTTGAATCTGTAAATTACTTTGGGCAGTATGGTTATTTTCACAATATTGATTCTTCCTAAATAATTTTCTAATTATTTTTAATTGATGATTAAGGCTCTTGTTGATTCTTCATTAACAGATATTATAAGGTTAAATAAATGAAAAAGTTTTCTTTGTAAAGGTGAGACAGTAGACTAGATGATGGCATAGAAATTGTATATGCATTCTATTAATTTAGGGGTAACTAAAGGATACAAAATAACTTTTAAAAACTTAGAAGTATAGAAAAAATAAATTTCAATTAAAGTAAAATTAAACAGAAAGGTCAAACATAAGCTTTTATAAAATGGGGAGACAACAGTGGAATAAAACAAAATAAAATGTTAAATTCACGGCTGCATGTGGTGGCTCACACCTGTAATCCCAGCACTTTGGGAGGCCAAGGCAGGCAGATCATGAAGTCAGAAGATAGAGATCATCCTGGCCTACATGGTGTAACCCTGTCTCTACTAAAAATACAAAAATTAGCTGTTAAGTGGTGACATACACCTTTAATCCCAGCTACTCAGGAGACTGAGGCAGGAGATTTACTTGAAAACCAGAAGGCAGAATTTGTAGTGAGCTGAGATCACGCCACTGCACTCCAGCCTGGCCACAGACTGAGACTCCATCTCAAAAATAACTTTTTTTAAAGTTAAACACATATGTCAGTGTTTTAGTCAATTTAGGTGACCTTGACAAAATACCACAAACTTAATGGATTGAATAACAGAAATTTATTTTCTTCTAGTTCTGTAGGCTGGGCAGTCCAAGATCAGAGTGCCAGCATGGCCCAGTTCTGGGGAAAGATGCCTTTTATTCTTGCAGAGGACTGCTCTCTTGCTATGCGTTCATGTGATCTTTCCGAAGTACCTCGGCCTGGAGAGAAAGGGAACAAAGGGAGCAAGCTCCCTGATGTCTCCAGGCACCAGGCTGGAGTTCAGTGGTGTAATCTCAGCTCACTGCAACCCCCAACCTCGTCCTCCTGGGTTCATGCAATACTCCTGCTTCAGCCTCCCGAGTAGCTGAGACCACAGGAGTGCATCACCACGCCCAGCTAATTTTTGTATTTTTTGGTAGAGACGGGGTTTCACCATGTTGGCCAGGATATTTTCGAACTCTTGACCTCGTGATCTACCTGCTTCGGCCTCCCAAAATGCTGGGATTGCAGGCGTGAGCCACATCTCCCATCCCTGATGTCTTTTTTTTATATAAGGGCACTAATCCCATCATCATCAGGTTTTCCCACCCTTATGGCCTCACCTAATTCACATTGCCTCTCAAAGGCTGAGTCTTTGGGGATTAGAGAGTCAACATATGAAGTTGGAGGGGACAGTAACATTTAGTCCATAAGTCAGTAATCACAGTTGATGTGTAAATTTCACCTTTTAAGTAGTCTTTAGATTACAATGAAAAATAACAGAAAATCAAGCAGAATAATTAAGTCATCATTATATGGAAAACTTTTCAACACATTTCTCAAAACTCAAATTAAATAGGAAATATTTAAGTATTAAACCAATTGTAATAAAACAAAGAGCAACCATACACAGAGAGAAATACATGAACTCCCACATATATTTATATATAGACACATATATATGTATAAATATATGCTTATATTTGTAAAGATATGAAAAATATTTTAAATAATGAAAAAATTATAAATTAATATGGATCTGAAGGAATAGTCAAATTTGAGGTTGAAATATCACCATCATAAAATGAAAAGAGTATTTAAAGGTTTGAAATATTCTTAAAATATTTTACCTCTATTATTAAATATAAAATTTCAATTAAAAAATAAAACTTCTAATTCAGTTACAAAAATTTTTTAGCGTGCTGCTCAATTGGTCCTGCCAACAATATGCTGCAGATTTCTAACATAAATAAATTTTTGGTTTCAACTAAGATCACTGAAAATGTATGGAAAAGACAGTGATAACTCTCTATTTCATTTTCCTTCCCCTCAAGTACATAGAAAAATTGTATTTCCCATAGTCTCTTGCAGTTAGTAGTTCATGAAACTGAATTCTGCCCAATAAAAACACATATAAGTTAATGATCTCCAAAATTTCAATTAATACTTCTGCCTTATTAAGTATCTTAGTCATCTTTATGAGTCATATTATAAGATGTAAATTGTACAGTTTTTGTTGTACGGAAAAACAGAAGGAAAATGTTAATATTTATTAAATACTAATAGTTAAATATGTGTATTATAGACAGATATGAACATACTATGTAACTTTAAAAAGAATTAACTAAATCTACATGTTATCAACATGGATCTACCACAAATACACATGATTTAGTTCCTTTAAAAGGTTCAGAGAACTAATATAGTCTAGAATTATTTTGCCTTCAACCAGAAACAAATATGCTAAAAGTAAAATATTGAACTGTGTTTGCCTGTGTAGATAAAAAATGTAAAAACTATCTGTAAGGATAGCACCCAAAATCATAAATTTGGTCATCAGTTGAAGAGAAAGAAAGAAGATACGAATTGGTTATACTGAATGGCGATTTTAGGTTTATCTTAAATGTCTATTAAAAAAAAAAAAAAACCTAAACTAAAGGAGATCCACTTATTATTTACATATTTAAATTAGCAATAAAATCTATTAAATTTTAACTATAAATCTATTATTTCTACAAATATTATCTCTTAAACAGTCTTATTAGCATTTATTATTCCTTACATACTATAGTTTATATTCATCTATTATCTTTATATCACTTAGTATGTTCTTCCATTTGTTTCCATTTTTCTTACGTTCTGGTGTTGCTTACAGATGAAGCAATGTAATCTGGCTGATCATCATCAAACTTCTGTTATCAGCAATTCTCATTCTGGGTTAAAAGAGTTGGAGATGCTGAAATAACAGAATCTCTAAGGAGAAAAGGGAACTTAATACTGTCAAAATATATTGATTATAATAGAATTCTAAATAATACAAATTTCAGGAATGTCAATGGCAAAATCTTCCTTATTGATGAGGAGACGCAGATGATAGAATGTCCACAAGCCAAGAAATAAATAATAAATTAGCTTATGAAGAATTACCACAATTTTTTTTTTTATTCTGCAGTCTAGGATTATTTAGCATTCATCTTGCACTGCTTTACATGAAGGTTACTGTAGCAAAAGCCCCCAGCTCCTTGTCCACCAAGATTCTTGGTTTTTAATCTATACTTAATATTCAGGGCACAGTTCTAGATGGCCTCTGCTTCACTTCTTGTTTTCTCTTTCCTCTTCTTGCCATAACAACACTTCCCTATCTAAGTCTTCTGGTCTTAAATTCTCATTCTTCCTGTATAGAGGCCTAGTATCCACATTAAGAAGTTAAAAACTACATTAAAAAATAGAAAGAATGCAAAGGGTTTTTTTTTTTTTTTTTTTTTTAATTCTTTTGGATGTGGAAAACAAAGTGGCTGTTACATAAGAATGCAAGATAAGGCAACATCACCAGTTTTAAAGCAGTGACTATCAATATGAGACAGAATGAATTTATGACTTTATATCTCTTGTGTAAATATTTTATAAAACCTTTTTAGACTTATGATTTTATGTTTGCATATGTAAGTAAAAATAATATAATTGCCAATTATAGCGATGTTATAGCTTGATAGGGAATGACAATGATTATTACCAGAAATCATATGGGCCCTCAGCGACAAAATGGTGTTGAATTTACCACAGTCCGACACCTAGTCTTGAAATTTGTTGGTATCACACTGTACGAATAAAAGTCATAAAAAGATCAAAATAAACAATTGCTTCATTTCTATAATTATAGTTTTACATGTCTACTATGTGTCATGTATACTGCAAGTTGCTTACTAATAGTTTAGCTATATATTTGTATAGGTTCTATATATATATAAAATATATAAAATATACACACAGGATATCTATATATATTATATATACATACTCATTTTAGTATTTATATGTATTTAGCATATCCATATATTTCTATATATTTTAGTGTGTATATATGTATATGCATATATGTATATATAGTTTAGCTATATACTTGTATGTGTTTTATATATGAAATATACACACAAGATATATACATATTATACATAAGTACTCATTGTATATATGTATTTAGCATATCTATATCATTATACATATTTTAGTATGTATGTATGTATATTAGTTGAAACATATACATGTGTGGTCCCAAAGTATAGTAACTCACTTTAGTGTATATATGTATGTTTCAACTAATATAATGTATATTATATAATATATGTATAGTAGTTGAAACATATTCGTTTTCAACTAATGCATATTAGTCAAAACATATATTAGTTGAAACATATACATATATACACACTTAAATGAGTTACTGTACTTTGGAACCATCTGGTAAAATGTAAATGGTTGTGACAGGCCCAGAAGAAATTAATTTATGTGAATGGATTTGCTCACTTTGTACAAAATATTATTGTCCTCATTTTACATATTCCATTCATCTAGTAATTCAGTGACCATAGGAATATTCTCGTGGCAGACAGTAGAAGCACAAAAGGGCTGAGTAGAAACATGAAGAGTTCTCTAAGATTTTTCTTTAAACTAACAGTGTGACTTCGACCTACATTCCATAGGCTTCACCAAAGCCCATCGTTTGACCAGGGTTGATATCCACAGGGTTGAAATGTATACTCAGACTTCAGTGAAGGTCAGCACAAAGTCACATGACAAAGGACATGTATGTATAGTACCATTAATATTACAGGGAGGAAGCAACCAATCTCTCACAGAGATAATATGGTTCCCCTTCCCTACTCTTGCCTCTTTCAGCCTACTTCTTGCTGATGATATTAGGGATAAACTACTTAACCTTACTTCATGCAGCCAGGGAATGGCAGAACTTTGGCATCTAACCCAATATACTCCTAGAAAGAGTGCTTCTTCCAAAACTTGCTGTGGTATACATTCCTATCAATTGAAAGAAATATTAAAGAGTGAGAGCTAATTTAGCAGGAAAATATAAAAGGGAATACATAAATTGAATTATGCTCACTGATACAGCTGACTCTTTGTCATTAACAAAATTTCAAGAAAAGGAATTTTAAGCAATGTTTTAATTAGATGGGTTTATTTATTGATCCAAAAGTATGTAACAAGTGCTTATGGTTAACTTTTATAATAGGTACTAGACATAGTAATTAAAGATGTAACTGATTTTTGCTTTTTGGGGAACCATAAATTATATGAATACAGCAAAAGAGTTATTAGAAGCAATTTCTGAAATATAGGCAAACGATAACATGGTAATATAATGTCGAAGGTAATGAAGACAGAAGAGTCATGTTACGGAGTGGAATGGATAGAAATTTGTATCTGTGAGTTGAAGAATAGATTTCTAGGATATTTTGAAGTTTTATGGTTTGTGTACCTGAGTATATGATTGTACACTCTATAGAAATGTGTATTAATTTTAACAGAGAAAAAATTTTGAGGAAGAAATATGAACTTTCATTTCTTAAGCTGTAAAGCAAGAGATAGTTGTGATAAACCTCAGTTTTAATGCAAAATAATGTGTAAATACATAATGTTGAACTTTGAAAATTAAGGTGGATATATATTAAATGAATTGTCAGCCTAATTCTGGCATTAAAAATCATGAGTGTAGATAATATTTATTTGGAAAAAATGAGGAATAGAGACATAAGTATGACAGAATTTGATTTAGCTCTTTTCCACAGATATTTACATGTCAATTATTAAAAAGAGGATTGAAAAAGGTTGCTGAGAAGGAGGAGACAAGCAGATGGATGTACAATATGAAGCCAAGGAAGAATGGGTTGCAAGAACTAAGACATGGTCAGCTTTACGTGATGTTATTGGAATGATTAAGCTCAAGACTAAAACAGATTTAATGGATTTAGCAAGAAAGGACAAAATTTAGAAAAAAACAGTTTTAATGAAGGGATAGGGGTTAATTGTGAAATTTTTACTTTGCAGGCAACCTAAGAAATTTGAAGCACTAAGGTATTTATGTATTTATTTATTTATTTAATCCAGTAAACTCTTAAATTGAATTGATATGGAAAGCCATTCCTGGGAAATGTGCCCTGGTAAGACAGGAGGAGTTGTAAATTGTAACTTTTATTTTCTCATCATGAAAGCCCTTGATATAAATAAAAGCTTCATTGATCAGATATAAAATTACAACATTAAATGTCAGTTTCAGTAAAAAAAAATAATACTTTGGACAGCCACAATAGAATGAAATAAAATCGCCTTTGCAAGGCATGCAAATCTCTAGAGTAATATATTTACCTCAATATTGTGCCCCATATTTCATGACTCAAACAGATCCATGAAATTATTTCCAGATGTAAAATGTTTTGGGGTGACAGAGAGCAATGAAAAATTAAGTTGAATCTAGGAATGCATAAAATTGCATTGCTGAAATAGGTTTCTTTTCAAAACTAATTTTCTTTTTTTTTCTGTTTCAAAAGAAAGAAATGGGGATATTGATCCATTGTCTTGAAAATATCATACTCTTCTACTTGTTCTAAACTTCAAAGACAAAACTTCAGCCCAAAGAGAACAAATACATTTCTGAAAATAAAAACTAATCAAAATATCCATCTAAAAATATCCATTTCCAGCAGTCTTTGAGGAAATAAAATTACGTTACTAACATTTTAAAAAGAAATGTACTTGAAGTTTCTTCAACAATTCCACCCACCTTTCTCCCCTAGTCTGGTATTAACACAAGCTCTAATTATCATGAAATCAGTTCTCAGAGACTGATTATGGTAGTTTTGCTCAAATTCTAGCTCTGTAGTTCTCAGGAATGTCTGTGAAGTAATCAATGGATTTGATGGAAAGTTCCGATCAGATTTTCAATGAGGAATAAAATCTGAGTTCACAGATATACGTATAAATTTGTTGCAAACACAAAACTAATTAATATCCAATAACACATACATTCTGTTAAGAAGCAAAAGGATACACTCTAATTAATTATGTAAATGATTTAGTCTTACAATTCATAATCACATTATTTGAGACATAATATACAGTTTGCCCAATTTGTTCAATAATAAATTTTTGGCTAAAACAATAGGATGTATTTGTTTATGTATTTCCAGATTCACATATTTATTTTCATCTATTTATATAAAAGTAACATAGAATACAGTAAAAATTCAAATGGAAAAGAAAAACATAAAACAAAAATAAAGGTCCCATGATGAAGACCCTCTTTCAAATATATTGTTGTTTTCTAGTAATCATAAACACTTTAAATTGATAAGTAATATCTGTATATTTATGGAGTATAACATAATGTTTTGATGTATGTATGCATCATCTCACCATTTTTGTGTATGCATGGTGAGAAAACTTAAAATTACTCTCAGCAATTTTCAGTTATACAACATATACAGCATATATATGGGTACATAATACATACACAAGTACAGTTAATTGTTATTAACTGTAGCCATCACGATGTACTACAGAACCCTGAACTTCTTATTCTTGTGTAACTGAATTTTTGTGTGCTGTGACTAACATCTCCACAGTCACTCCTCCCCCAAGTCTCTGGTAACCACCGTTCTACTGTCTTTCTATGACTTCAAATGTTTTACATTCTATATATAAGTAAAATTATGCAGTGTTTGACTTTTAGTGTCCGGTTTATTTCACTTAACATACTGCTCTAGATTCATCCATAGTGATATAAATGATAAGATTTCTTCCCTTTTTAAAGATTAACTAGTATTCAATTGTGTATAAATGCTACATTTTCTTTAACAATGTATCTGGTGATGGACATTTTATTGAATATCTTGGCTGTTGTGAATAATGCTGCAATGAAGATGGAAGTGCAGGTATCTTTATGACATTCTGATTTCGTATCCTTTGGATGTCTTCCCAGAAGTGGACTTCCTGGATTTTTATGGTAGTTTTATTTTTAACTTTTTGAGGAAACTTCATACTGCTTTCCACAATGACTGTACAAATGGCTAAACAGATGTAGGAATGGCTGTACATTCCCACCAGCAATGTACAATGGTTCTCTTTTCTCTCTATCTTCACCAACATTTGTTATCTTTTGTTTCTTGATAATCGCCATTCTAACAGGTGTGTGGTAATATCTCGTTGTGGTTATAATTTGCATTTCCTTGAGGATTAGCGATAGTAAGCAATTTGTCATATAGCTGTTGACCATCCATTTGAATGCCTTCTTTTGAGAAATATGTATTCTTATCATTTGGCCATTTTTTTAGCTGAGTCATTTATCTTCACATTATTCAGTTGTTTGAGTTATTTATATATTTTGGAAATTGACCCCTTGTCAGATGTATGATTTGCAAATATTTTCTCTTACATTGCAGGTTGTCTCTTCCCTCAGTTTATTGTTTCTTTTCCTGTGGAGAAACTTTTTAGTTTGATGTAATCCCTTTAGTCTATTCTTTCTTTTGTTGCCTGTGTTTATGGGTTCATGTATAAAAAATTACTCAGACCAGTGTTATGTAATGTTTTTCTGTTTTCCTTTAATATTTCTATAGATTTAGGCTTTATGTTTTAGTCTTTGATCCATTTTGCTTTGATTTTTGTGTATGGTATAGGGAAAAAAGTCCAATTTTACTCTTTTGTATATAGATACCCAGTTTTCTCCACATCATTTATTAACGAGTCTGTTCATTTTTCATTTTGTGTTATTGACATCTTTGTCAAAATCAATTGACTATACAGGCATGGCCTCATTTCTGGGCTCTCTATTCTGTTCCACTGGCCAATGAACCTACAGTTGACCCTTGAACAATGCAAAGGATAAGGGCCTTGACCTCCATGCATAGTCAAATCTCTGTTTATAACTTTTGAATCCCCAGAAACTTAATTACTAATAGCCTACTGTTGACAAGAATACTTACAGATAACACAAAGAGTAGGTTGACATATGCTTTTTTTTTAATGCCATATATATGTATACATATATATATATTATATACTGATTTCTTACAATGAACTAGATAAATAAAATGTTATTAAGAAAAGCAGTAATAAAATATATTCACTAGTCATTAAGTCCAATCTGATTATCATAAAAGTTTTCATACTTGTCTTCATGTTAAGTAGGCTGAGAAGGGGAGCATGAAGAGGGGTTGGTTTTGCTGACTCAGGACTGCCGGTGGCAGAAGCAAATCTGTGTACAAGTGCATATGCGCAGTTCAAACTTGTATTGTTCAAGGGCCAACTGAATTTTAATGCCATTACCATGTGGTTTAAATTGCTATTGCTTTGTAGTATAGTTTGAAATCAGGTAGCATGTTGTTTCCAGGTTTGTTCTCACTCAGTGTTGTCTTGGCAATTAAAGGCTTTTTGTGGTTCCATATATATATATATATATATTATAATTTTCTTCTATTTTTATTAAAAAATGGCATTGGAATTTTGATGGGGATTGTTTTGAATTTGTAGATCACTTTGAGTAGTATGGACATTTTAACAATATTAATTCTTCCAATTTATGACCATGGGATATCTTTTCATTTATTTATGTCTCTTTCAATTTTTTTCATTAACATTTTATAGTTTTCAGTGTGCAGGCCTCTCATCTCCTTTGTTAAATTTATTCTTAAGTATTTTATTTTTGTAGCTATTGTAAATGGGGTTTTCTCTTTATTTCTTTTGTCAGAAGAAATAGTGTATAAACACATTACTAGTTTTTGTGTGTTGATTTTGTACCCTGCATCTTTACTATATTCATTTATTAATTCTAATAGTTTTTTCTTGTTGTTCAATCATTAGGGATTTTTAGGTGTAAATTTATACCGTCAGCATACAGAAAAAAATTTCACTTCTTCCTTTCCTATTTAAATGCCTTTCATTTCTTTTTCTGCCTAATTAGTCTGACAATGACTTCTGATATCATGATGAACAGAAGTAGGGAAAGTTTATATCTGCTTTTTCCAGATCTTGAAAAATCCAGAAAGTCTTTCAAATTTCACCATTAAATATAATGTAAACTGTGGACTTAAGATATATGGCCTTTATTGTGTCCAGGTACATTATTTCTACATCTAATTTCTTGAGAGTTTTAATCATAAAAGGATGTGTATTTTGTCAAATGCTTTTTCTGCATCTGATGAGATAATCATGTTGTTTTTGTTCTACTAGTGGTATGTATCACATTTGTTGATTTGCATATGTTGAACAATTCTTGTATCTTAGGGATGAATCCCAATTGATCATCGTAAATGACCCTTTTAATGCATTGTCAAATTTGTTTTTTGCCAGGACTTTGTTGAGAATTTTTGCATTTATGCTCATCAAGAATATTAGCTTGTAGGCCCACAGTCTTCTTTCCTTGTGGTGTTCTTTCCTGGCTTTAGGGTTAGGGCAATTCCAGCCTTGTGAAAAGAATATAAACATTTTATCCTCTTTGATTTTGTGAAAGAGTTTGCCAAGGACTGATAAAGGACTGATATTAGTTCTTCAAATATTTGGTAGAATTCCATAATAAGCCTTCAGGTCCTTGGGTTGTTGTTTTTTTTTTTTTTTTTTTTTAGAAGGGTTATTATTATGAATTCAAGCTCCTTACTTATTATTGGTCCGTTCTTTATCTCAAAAAATTTCTTCTAAAAAAAGTTAGAATGCCTTTCTTTTATTAACATGAAATAATAAATATGAAACAAACATGAATATTACCATGTCTTCCATCTAACACTGGATAATAGAAAAAAAAAAGAAACTTTTTTTTTTTTTTTGTCTTTTTGAGATGGAGTCTTACTCTGTCATCCAGGCTTGAGTGCTGAGGTGCAATCTTGGCTGGCTGCAACTCGGTCTTTCAGGTTCCAGCGATTAGCCTGCCTCAGCCTCCCAAATAGCTGGGATTACAGGCATGTGCCACCACAACAAACTAATTTTGTATTTTTAGCAGAGATGGGGTTTCATCATGTTGGCCAGGCTGGCCTCAAACTCCTGACCTCAGGTGATCCTTCTACCTCGGCCTCCCAAAGTGTTGTGATTACAGGTATAAGCCACTGTGCCCAGCCAAAAACGAAACTTTGATGAAAGTACAAGTATTCTGTTTTTTAAGTTGTACCTTTTTGTTTATACTTTAACTTTTAGTTATTTTAAAAACTACTATATACTTTTGCTAATTAGTTCAAAATTCTGTGTATAAGGATAACCTAGTTTAGTTATACAAACACTTCTTTTACACTATTTTTTAAATCTAAATGTCTTTTATTATTATGTCTCTGGTATTAACTACTCATATAATTTGCAATACTTTTATTCCTACCATATGGATAAAATAATTGATACTCAGAGATTTTAAAACAGTATATAAATTTAAAACAATTTAGCATTTAGTGTCATGATCAAACTTAGTATTTAGTGCCATGATTAAACATAATCTTATCAAAACTTATTTTTCCCTACTCAGATATCATGTATCTGGCTGGATATGTTATTTTATAACATGCAAGTAAAGGTGCTCTATTTTTTTTTAATAAAAATGTCCAGCATTAAATAATGCTTGCACTTATTGAAATTCCTTTAAAAATTCTCACTTTCTTTATTCTTAATGCCTTCTCTCTAAAAAGGTTATAAATAAATTTAATATAAGGAAAACTAAAATATACCCATTACTTCATAACATCTGTGTCAGTATTATATTTTGGTACACATAAATATTTTCATTAATGTCTATACCCAAACTTTTATAGTGTCACTGGAAAACTGTAAAATGCATTTAATGAAATTATTTAAAAATGAGAGAAATAATAAGCACTATTAAGAAAACTGTTTACCAAACATTTCAAGTCTTTGTGTAAGTAATACTTGTTGGTTTAAAATTCTATGCAAATAAATCTTTAAAATCTGTATGGTAAGAAAAGACATCATGAAGATCTATTTAAAATGACATTTGTTGAATTCTAGCTCCTGCTAAAATTTCCTGTCCTATATAAGAGTAGCATCTTGTAATTTAAACTATCTTTTCTGAGTACGTCAGCAGAAGTCCTGTTCATTAAGTTGATATAGATCTTTCCCTAACCTTAACCAGACTTGCAAGTATAAGTTTAGCAGAGTATTTATATGGTAAGCATACTGAAACTGCTTACTGTATAAAGTGAAACCTGTGCTATCTCTTTCAAATTACTTGTTTTGGAGCTCTTTTTTTTTTTTTTCCGAAGAAAGAACTACAACTCAATCTCTTTTCTCACAATTTCAGCAAAATCTTAACTTTAAACACAAAGTCTAGATAAGTAACCTGGATTTTGAATATACAGCCTGGTGAGATGAAGGTCATATAATTTGTGTTATAATAACAACAAGATAACAATGAGTGACAATCTTATGTTAATGTAGGCAAATTTTAATTAGTATGACACTAAAAACTTTATGTAGAAATAAAGTTTTTTTTTGTGAAACCATAAATCATTTTATTAGCAGTAAAAATGTGGTTTTCAAACCCTTAACCCAATTTATTTTTTGTTTATCTTCTATAAACTTTAAAATTAGGGGTTTATTTACATAGTTGCTTTATAATAATCTGTTTAGTAACTTCTACTTGTTCTCTCACATCTCCCAGATGACTAGAGTAAAAAAAAAAAAAATCTATAACCTTGTTCTATTTTACTTATAAACGATCTCATTATCTCTCATTTGTCCTTAATGACAACTTTTTATTCCCTTTGACCATTAGGTAATTCATAGCTGATTGACTACTGTGAAATTATTCCTGTCGCCAATCCTCGTGTTCATTCTAAGATTATGAATCTTTCAAGATTTTTTTGCATAAGCAACCTGACCAGTAATACTACCATATAATTGCTGTTTTAATTAAAAATGTATAATGCTTCTGTTTATATTGTACAGTTGCCTTGATTTTTATAGACATTTACTATATTATTAGATTTATTAATTCTTAGCTTTGTATTCTGTTAACGCTCAATCATTCATCAAACACAAATCTTTTTTGTTTATATGTTATTTTAATTCCCAGCCCTGTTTGCAAAACTGTAATTCTCTTTATTCAATGAGCAAATTAACTTTTCCAGTCTTTAAGTGTCACACACAAGATGAGAAGATCTAGGATTTTTCACCCAGACCTAGTCTAATGGTGAGTTCATGCTTGTAATTACTGCTTAAGTTTCACTGGATAGTATGACAAGTCACTGGCAAAGTTGAAATGATCAGAAGGCTGCATGCAACCAAAATGTTTGAATCAGTTTGAAAATACTTTATCCCCATCTGGGATATGGGCAGCCTCATGAACAGGCATCAGACAGCAGAAAATATTTAGCCTACTTTCATCTTCCCTACTCTTATTACAATATATTAAATCTTTATTCAAAAACTGGATAGTTTTTTAGATTCTCAGGAACTTTGAGAAGATTAATATTGTTAGTGTTATATGTTAATTCTTAATTATATTTCTCATTAAATTACTTAGCTTTCATTTTTATTGTTGTTTAGAAAGGATTTAAATCCATGTTCTCATACTATTTGAACACCCATCTGATATAAAAACCCTCCATTAGAGCCATCAGACATTAAAACCTTCATCATTATATTTAGAAAAATCTCAAGGCTCCAAACAGACAGGTTATTTGCATAATGTTCTGCAGCTATTAGTAATGTTTTATTTGTTATCCAACCTCAGTTAAATTGGTATGAGAATCATTTTGAATAATTTCTCTAGCAATACATGCATATGGTATCTCCGACACTTCTCTTTTTTCTTTTTTACAGTTATTCTATATACCCTCTGAAAACCATACCGAAGATGCAAGCTTCTGCAGCTTTAACAACAACGACGAAATGTAGGGACACAGGTTTTGAAATTAAATTGAGATGTTTGGAATGAGTATATAATACAGCAGTATGAATGCAAAAACTAAAAGAAAAAATACATTAGTAAGAATGTTATTTTGTGTGTACTCTTCAAGGTTCTCCAAATGACAATACACACATGTACATACACACACACAAACACATACACACACACACACACACACACACACACACATAAACCTTTATACATACATATACAGTGCTGCCTCTGGTGAAGTACTGTGGACAGGAAGGTGTTTAAGTACGGTTGGCAGGGGGCATTTTTGAAATTTTTTTAAAAATAAACTCCTTTGTACTATTTTTTTATTCTCTTCATGTATTTGTTTCATAGATTTCAATGCATAATCAAAGTCATCTTTTTTTCTAAGAACTCTGGATTTCTTTTCCACTGCACTTAAACCTCTATATTCTCTATGAAAATTATTTCTTTTATTTTTTAAAAATTTTGTGAGTAGATAGTAGGTGTATATATTTATGGAGTACATGTGATGTTTTTATACAGACATGTAATAAGCAATAATCACACCATGGAAAATAGGATATCTGTCTTCTCAAGCATTTATCCTTTGAGTACAAACAACATTATATATATGCTTAGAAAGAATAAATAAGACCTAATATTTATATATATATAAATATATATATATATAAATATATATATATATATATATATATATAGTACTTGTTAATCATCCTCACTTTCCCTGCACACGCTCATTATCCTCCCCAGCCTGTGGTAACCATCCATCTATACTTAATCTCCATGAGTTCAATTGTTTTGATTATTGGCACCACAAATAAGTAAGAACACGCAAACTTTGTCTTTCTGTGTCTAATTTCACCTAACATGATGACCCTCAGTTTTATCCATGCTGCTGCAAATGACAAAAGTTCATTCTTTTTTTATGGCTGTGTAGTATTCCATTGCATGTATGTATCACATGTTCTTCATCTAATCATCTGTTGATGGACATTTAGGTTGCTTCCAAATCTTGACTATTGTGAACAGTGATACAACAAATAGGAGTGCGGACATGTCTTCTATATACAGATTTCCTTCTTTAGGGCATATACCCAGCAGTGGGACTATGGATTGCATAGTAGCTTTATTTTCAGTTTTTTGAGGCCAGTCCAAACTGTTCTCCATAGCAGTTGTATTAATTTACATTCCAACCAACAGTATACAAAGATTCCCTTTTTCCCACACCCTTGCCAGTATTTGTTATTGCCTGTTTTGTGGACTAAACAAACTTTTTAACTGGGGTAAGATCTCTTGTTGTAGTTTTGATTGGCATTTCTCTGATGATCAGTGATATTGAGAACCTTCACATATGTCTCTTTGCCATTTGTATGTATTCTTTTGAGAAATGCCTATTCAAATCTTTTGCTTCTTTTTAAAAAAGATTATTAGATTTTCTCCTATAGAGTTGTTTGAGCTCCCTGTATGTTCTGGTTATCAATCCCTTGTTAGATGGGTAATTTTCAAATATTTTCTTCCATTCTGAGGGTTGTCCCTTAACTTTGTAAATTATTTCCTTTTCTGTGCAGAAGCTTTTTAACTTTATATAATCTCGTTTGTCCATTTTTGTTTTGGTTGTCTGTGCTTGTGGGTATTATTCAAGAACTTTTCCCCAGAACAATGTCATGGAGAATTTCCTCAATGTTTTCTTAGTACTTTCATAGACTGAGGTCTTGGATTTAGTCTTTAATCCATCTTCATTTAATTTTTGTAAATAATGAGAGATATGGGTCACATTTTATTCTTCTGCATATGAATACAGAGTTTTCAAGCACCATTTACTCAAAAGACTCCTTTCTTCAATATATATTCTTGGCAGCTTTGTTGAAAAAGAGCTCAATGTAGGTATATGGATTTGTTTCTCAGCTCTCTATTCTGTCCCATTGGTCTGTGTGTCTGTTTTTATGCCAGTACTATGCTGTTTGGTTACTATAACTCTGTAGTATAATTTGAAGTCAGATAATGTTATTTCTCTAGTTTTCTTCTTTTTTGAAAGCACAGCTTTTCTATTCTGGGTCTTTTGTATTTCCATATAAATTTTAAGACATTGGTATTTTGGTAAGGATTGTCTTGAATCTAGATTTCTTTGGGTAGTACAGACATTTTAACAATATGATTATTTCAATCCATGAACGTTTTTGTGTTCCCTAAGCTAATTCCTAAGCATTTACTTTTATTTGTGTTTATTGTAAATGAGATTACTTCTTTATTTTTTTTCAGATAATTCACTCTTGTCATATAGAAATGCTACTAATTTTTGTATGTTCTATCCTACTAATTTACTGAATTTATCAGTTCTAGTAGTTTTTAGGAGGAGTCTTTACATTTTCTCAAATATAAGCTCATATCATCTGCAAACAAGGATGATTTGTCTTCTACTTTTTCAATTAGGATGTGCTTTAATTTTTCCTTGTCTGATTGCTCTAGCTAGGAATTCCTGTACTATGTTGAATAACAATGGAGAAAGTAGGCATCCTTGTCGTGTTTCAGATCTTAGAGAAAAAGATTTCAGCTTTTCCCCATTCAATATGACACTAGCTATGGGTCTGTCATGTATGGCTTTTATTATGTTGAGGTATGTTCCTTCCCTACCCAATTTTTTGGGGGTGTTTTTGTGAAGAAATGTGAATTTTATCAAATGCTTTTTCAACATAATTAAAAATGATCATATATTAATTTTAATGATCCAGCAATCAATTAGCATTAGAACAAATCTATTACCATTCGATCCAGCAATTCCACTACTGCATATGCAGAGGAAAATAAGCCATTATATGAAAAAGACACTTGCACATGTATGTTCATAGCAGCACAGTTCACAATTGCAAAACTATGGAACTAACCCAGATGATCATGAATCAATAAGCGGATAAAGAAAATCTGGTATTCTGGTACATATATACCATGGAATACTACTTAGCCACAGAAAAAGGAAAAAATAATGGCATTCGCAGCAACCCAGATGGCACTGAAAATCATTATTCTAAATGAAGTATCTCAGGAATGGAAAACCAAACATCGTGTATTCTCAGTCGTAAGTGGGAGCTAGTCTATGAGGATGCAAAGGCATAAGAAAGACACGGTGGACTTTGAGGACTAGGTATGAGGGTGAAAGTAAGGTGAGGAATATAATACTTTATAAAAATAAATAAATAAAAAATAAATTATTTAAAAATATGTTTTTTTTTTCTTTCACTGTCTTTACATAATGTATCACACGGATTGATTACCATATGTTGAACCATCCTTACATCCCAGCAATAAATCTCACTTGATCATGATAAACGATCTTTTAATGTGCTGCTAAATACTACAGTGGAAAATGCCTGGAGTATGAATGCCTATATATATTTTTTTGGTTTTGTTACATTATACAGACCATACCATGAAATAACTGTGACTTCTGTGAAGGTAATGTGTATGCCTGTGCATGTTCAAGTTTTTATTCTTTTGGATGGATCTAGTCAAGGTTTGGCTCTCCTTATGAGTTAAACACCTTTTACATTTCTCTTTAATTGGTTTTATTAATATAAAAAATAGATGAGTAGTTTGGAGATAAAATTGAAAGCAAAATTTGTATGTTCCTATAAGGCTTATTGTCTAATAGGCAAATAAATGAGCTGTATATCACAGGGATTAGTTAATTAATTTCTGTGGCATAAGAAATACTAAGTTCTATTGGGGTAACTTAACTTAGAAAATACAAGGAATTCTAACTTGATTATCTTAGGGAGGAATCTTGTCCAGAAACCTTTCTTTGTTAAGATAACAAAAGCTGGCCTGGCAAGGTGGCTGATGCTTATAATCCCAGCACTTTGGGAGGCTGAGGCAGGTGGATCACCTGAGGTCAGGAGTTTGAGACCAGCCTCGTCAACATGGTGAACGAAACCCTGTCTTTACTAAAAATACAAAATTAGCCAGGCATAGTGGCGCTTTCCTGTAATCCCAGCTACTCAGGAGGCTGAGGCAGGAGAATCTTTAACCCTGAAGGTGGAAGTTGTAGTGAGCCAAGATTGTGCCACTGCACTCTAGCCTGGGCAACAGAGTGAGACAAAAAAAAAAAGATGACGAAAGCTGAAATCTAAAAGAAATACAAGAATGAACAAAGGAAAAGGGAGAAAAAGCTTTCCAGACAAAATCTAGATGAGTATATACCTAGGAGATATGACGGCAACACAAGCAAGACATGCAGATTTTCAGTGTCATTTTTGGGATGCTTTACAATCCTGGTTGTTATGGGATAATGTAGGAATATGCAGGTTACCTGAAAGGCCCTAAGCAATCTGCTAATCCCTGCTGTGGGCCATGCAATTTCAATTGAAAATGAATGGACACAAGCTAAAGCAATGGGCTCCTTAATCAAAGAGCCTGGGAAGAATGGCGGAGAGGAAGGAGCATTCCCAAATTGCAACAACAGGGACTCTGCTGCTGTTACAATTTGGGTATGCTCCTTTCTCATCAACTCATCTGTAAATGTGTAAGCTAAGGCTGAGGCAGTTGGCCAAACTCCAGGTAATCCTTAATAATAAAAACAGCTTTTATCAGAGATGAAAAGGTAAGTTTCCATAGAAATAATAGAAGTTATTGAAAGAACAAAATCTCTATAAAAAAAGTTAAAAATTGAATAATATACAAATAAAGGAAGAATAAAACTGACAGCAACTTGATGACAATAATTAAAGAAATAAGCATGTTAAATGTCTTCAGAGAAATAGGGAGAATATTGAATACATTAAAGGTTGTTACAAGCAGAAATTCAGAGATATTGAAAATAAAAATCAAGTTATTTAGAAAAAATTGAATAATTAGGTTGCATAATAAATGGACATAGTCAATTTTTTCCTTATTGAGGCATAAGAAATTAAGCGTATAGTTTGATGAAATTTGGCAACATTATGCTTACATGTTACCATCACTCAAAAAAGAGAAATATTTTCATATAACCCCATCATATACCCTTGACCCTTTCCACTGTGGTGCCCTTTGCTTCACCACAAACATACACACAAATCTGAATTTCATTACCAGTTATTAGTTTTATCAGATTTATATTATATAAATATTATACAGTATGTACTATTAGTGTGTAACGATTTTCATTCAAAACAATACTTTTGAGATTCATCCAAGTTGCATAAGTAGTTAATTTACTTTAATTGCTGAGTAGTGTTTCATTGTATTGATTGTTGCAATGTGTTTCTCCATTCTTTTGTTGATGGAAATTTGTGTTGTTTTCAGTGTTTTGATATTATGCCAAAAGTTTCTGTGTACATTATTAAACTATCATTTTTCCTCATTAGTTTTTTTTTTTTCCTCTGTCACCAGGCTAGAGTACAGTGGCTGCAATCTTGGCTCACTGCAACCTCTGCTTCTTGGGTTCAAGTGAGTCTCCTGCCTCAGCCTCTTGAGTAGCAGAGACTACAGGCACACACCACCATGACCAGCTAACTTTTGGGTTTTTAGTAGAGACGGAGTTTCACTATGTTGGTCAAGATGGTCTCAAAATCTTGTTTTCATGATCCACCTCATGATCTAGTGTTGGGATTACAGTCGTGAGCCACTGCACCCAGGCAGTTTGGCTTTTTTATATATATTTTTTGTCTTGTTGGGTCAAAGGTTTGGTATGTAGAACATTATAAGAAACACAAATAACTTCCACTACTATCAACATCACAGTGGTACATTTGTTGCTGAAGGACTTCTTGATTGCCAGCAAGTTTTGACAACTATGAATAAAGTTGCTAAAACATCAGTGAGAGACATCAGTTTTCAGTTCCTTTATGTAGATAGCAAGGAACACAATTCCTGCATTACGTTCCAACAGTATGTTTAGTTTTGTGAAAAAATGATGCCAAAGCGTCTTCAAAAGTGGCCATATGTTTCTGCATTCCAACCAGCAATGAATTAGAGTTACTTTTCTTTCACATTCTTGCCAGTATGTGGTATTGTCAGAGTTTGGATTTTGGCCATTCAAATAGGTATGTTGTGATATCTTTTCATTATTTTAATTTGTAATTGCCTAATGGCATATGATGTTTCCCGTTTTTTTATATAATTACTTGCCATTTGCATTACTACTTTGGTGATGTCTTAGTTCGTGTAAACTTAGATTCTGTTTGTCAATATCCACAAAATTACTTTCTAGAATTTTGCATTCCAGAATTGAATTGGATCTATATTAAATCTATAGATGAGATGGGAAGAAATGACACCTTAGAAAGAAATGACATCATATTGTCTTCCTATCCATGAACATGAAATATATCTCCATTTATTTAGTTACGATATCTTTCATTTTTTTTGGTTTTTCTCTAAAGATTTGTACATTTACAAATTTTTTTATAACATTATATATATACATGTATTTGATATTTATGTAAATGATAATGTGTTTTTAATTTTAAATTGTATGATTTTTTTCTGCTATATGGGAAAGAAATTAACTTTTGTATATTAAACTTATACCTTGCAACCTTGATATAATGGGTTTTTCAGTTCCTCACTGTGAGGACTTGGCAGAGCCCCTGGTGGTAAAGCACACAGCAGGCAGGCCCCTTAATAATTGGGTCTCCCTGGTGTTTTTACCTCTCAGAGTTGTCTACAATGATCCTCCAGAAATTCATCAACTATAGTTTGTTCTCTTACCTTGGCTTTGGTTCTCCTGGGGATTTCTACTTGTGGGCTCTTGTTCAAATAGGTTGTAATTTTCTGTATCTGGGATGAGAAACACTTGTGAATGTCACAACTCAGAAAAACAGGTCCACTAAAAGACTGAGGATTGATTTTAAGATTACAGAATGCTTCCTATCATCCACACCTTACTTCACATCAGCCACATACAGGGCTCCAGTATAATGAATGTGGACTATTAAGAAAAAGATTTTAAGGAGAGTCAAAAGACAACAAGAGAAACAAAAACAAAGACACTGGAAGACGTTAGAGCCTTTGGCACCTACAGTTATGACAAATATCCAGAACAGCCTAACCCCCAAATAAATTAACTATAAAACATCACATTAAAGGCCTATACTCTAAGTTTCTGTTGCTGAAGACACTGGATCTGGCTTTCAATAAAAATAAAAAATATTAAAGAAAAGAAAAAAAATTCAACATCTTAAGAAATAATGCAAACATCAAAACCAGACTCAGATATAGATACTAGAATTATCACATAATTATAACTAAATTATATGTTAAGAACTGTACTGCAATTAAGAGATAATATGAAAGAAGAGATGGGTTATCTGAGCAGAGAGGTGGAAACTCCAAGAAAAAATAAAAACCACTAACATAATTCCTTTGATGAGCACATCAGAAGACTGGAAATGCCCAAGGAATTAATAAGCGAGTTTGAAGATATGTCAAAAACACTTGCCTAAGTCAATTGCAAGGAGAAGAGAAAAAAGTACAACAGAAAATCTAAGACTGTGGGGTAATTTCAAAAAGTATAACATATGCATAATTAAAATGCTAGAAGGAGAAACAGAGACCAGAGCTGAACCATTATTTGAAGTAATAATGGCCAAGAATTTTCCAAACTTAGTGACAAACCTGTCATCTTAGATTTTGTGATGAGTCTTTAAATATGATAGCAATAGCACAATCTATGGAAGAAAAATAATGTTAAGTTGAATTTTATTAATATTAAAAGCACCTTCTCTGTGAAAGCCAAAGTTAAAATAACAATGATAATTTTTTTTTAAAGCCAAAACCTGAGAAAGAATATTTGCAAAACATATATCTGATAAAGGACTTCTATTCAAAATATACAAAGAACCTATAAAAGTGACAAATAAGAAAAATAAAAGAATTAAAAATGGTTAAATGTATAAATCAACATTTCCTTGAAGAAGATACAACAGGGCAAATAAGCATAGAAAAATTTTATTTTATTAGGTAATTCCAAATTAAAACCTCAATGAAATACCACTGTACATGTTCAGTCATGCTCTGCTTAACAATGTAAATACAGTCTTAGAAATTAATCAGTAAGCAGTTCGGTTGTGCAAACATCATAGAATGTGCTTATATAAACCTAGCTGGTATAGACTACTACACACCTAGACTATATGGTATAGCCTATTGTTCCTAGGCTACAAATCTGTACAGCATGCTACTGTACTGAATTCTCTAGGTAGTTGTAACACAATGGTAAGTATTTGTGTATCTAAACATTTAAAACATACAGTAAAAATACGATATTGTAATTTTATGGGATCACCATTGCATATACAGTTTGTCATTAACTAAAACTTCCTTATGTAGTACGTGGCTGTATTAAAATGGCTAAACTCTAAAATACAATCCCTCCTGCTGATGTGAATCCAGGGCAAAAGCAACTCCCATTCATTACTGATTGGAATGCAAAGTGGAATGGTCATTTTGGAGATAGTTTTACTATTCTTATGAAACTAAACACAGTTTTACTACACATTCCAGCAATCACATTTCAAGATTTCTGTTCAATTGATTTGAAAACATATTCAGACAGAAATCTGCATATTGATGTTCATATTAGCTTTACTTATAAACATCAAAAATTGCAAACCAATATGTCCTTCAACAGGTGAATGAATAAACAAGTCATGGTATATTCATATAATTGAATATTACTCTCTATAATAAAAAAATTAATGAGCCGTCAAGCAACCAAAAGGCATGGATGAAACTTCAGTAGAGCTTTCCAAGTCAAAGAAGCCATTAGCTATATTCTGTATGATTCCAATTATATAATATTTTCTATCAGGTGAAACATATAGAGGATTAAACAATCATTAATTGACAGTATGTTGAAGGTACTGAAGGCTAAATAGGTAAAGTGTACAGGAGACTTCTAGGGCTGTGGCATCATGCTGTATGATTCTATGATGCAGGATAAGTGAAATTAGGCATTTATCAACACCTATAGAACTTTACAGCAAAAATAATAAAAATGTATACAAATTTAAATATATATATATATATATATATATTTATTTATTTATTTTAAAAGGTTTGGTGGTTCCATAAATTAATGCAGACTGTGACTACATAATCAATATGTTTTAAAAGAGTATGAAGCAAACTTACTAAAGGGAATGGAGAGAAAGTGCTGATTTAGGAAGTATCTCTGGAAATGAGTGGAGATAATACACAATTAAAAGCAAGTGATTCCACAAGCACAGAATTCTAGTTGACACAGTTGTTTCCTATGGGGTACATGTTAATTTCAGTATTACTACATGTGTATACTGGAATTGAAGAATTAAGATTGTCGATGATAGATGGTGGAAGCCAAATTTGCTACCTTTAAAGTGAGACTATGCTGATAAACAAGGAGATAAGGTTAAAATAATTCTGGAGATAAAAAGACAAATAGTTGGAAGCATCAGTAGAACTTACATTTACCTGAATATAGGCACAGATGGTTACATATGAAAATACTAAATAGATAAACACATATAATATACAATGGTTTACATACACACATATTTTTCTTTCTTTATCGTCAGTAAGGCTCCAAAAGCAACTGGTTCTTAGTAGCAAGAAGCAAACCTAATTCCTAAATCTTGCTTTAGTATCATTGTCTAATAAAAACAATTAGGACTCTTTGGATAAATGGCTTGTTCTAGGACCTGAGAGGAAAAATACAAGATGAGGTTTGGCAATCTTAAGTACCAGAAAGTACGGAAGTGTTCAAACAAAAGAGCTATGTTAATGAAACAATGAACCATGAGTGCTAAGTGAAAGCTTTCAACAGTCAGAACTAGAACAATCCGAGCAACAAAATAAAGTAGTACGGAATTGTATTAATACATTGAATTATAAGCCAACATACACAATTAATATCCATGCATTCATACTGATATAAATGATTGAATAAGTAAATGAAGAGGGGAGAATAGACAGTTGGCCTATGCAGAATTCTGGATAATTCATAAAGAATGTCCACCCACAAGTGAAGATATTATAATTTTCTACTCCTTAAGAGTAGGCTGTGACTGGGTGAGGTGGCTCAGGCCTGTAATCCTAGGCCTTTGAGAGGCCAAGGTGAAAGGATTGTTTCAGCTCAGGAGTTCGAGACCAGCCTGGGCAACATAATGAGACCACATCTCTACGAAAAAATTTTAAAAACTTAGCCAGGCATGTTGGTGTGTTCCCATAGTCCCAGCTACTGGAGTGACTGAGTTGGAAGGATCACATAAGCCCAGGCACTCAAGACTGCAGACTTGGATGCTGCAACCCTGGATGACAAAGCAAGACCCTGTCTCTAATATATATCAAATATACACATTTTACATATATATAATATAAATATACATGATAAAAATTATGTATTATATAAATATATAAACATAATTATATAAACATATAAAATTTATATAAATATACCATTATGTTATATATGCATTTTATGTAATACATTTATAATTATATGTAATTATACATAAATGTACATAAATATATATAAAAGAGTAGGCTATATATGGTGACTTCCTTCTACAAATTACAATATGAAATGGAAGCAAAATAAATGATTAACTTTACAGTGGAAAAACCTGTTAAACATCACCTGAACAAGGTGTTCAAAGTCAATGTCAACATTTATCATGTTCCTAATTTGTACCCTTCATAATCCCGTGTAATCATGAGAAAATAACTTCAAATAAATTACAGTACAGGGGAATCTTTCAAAATAACTGATCAGTACTTCTCAAAACCATTAAGGTTTTCAAAAACAAAAAGAAAAGAGTGAAAAACTGCCACAGTCAAGACAGTCCTAAAAAGCCATGACAACTAAATGAATGCGGCATATTAGTTGGAATATTGAGAAATAAAAACAAGTAGGTAAAACTAAAAAAATCTGAGTAAAGTATGAGCTTTAGTTAATAATAAGGTGTCTGTGTTGGTTAGTTGTAACTAATGTAAGGTATTAATAATAGGAGAAACCGGGTGCAAGGTGTATGAAATCTCTCTGATTTTGCCAATCAGAAAGTGCTTTGAAGAATAAAGCTTATTTTTTTTTTTAAGAGGATAAAGCAAAACGTAGACTCTTTTCTTTGTATGGCAACGTCTGTCTTTAGTTGGCTCACTCAATGCAAAGTGCCACTTGCCCCCTCTCCAAAAAGCATTTACTAAACATGAGTGGTACTGCATAAAACATGATTCCTTTCTTTCTTGGGACATAAGTGTTTGTCAACTTGCATTGAAATTCCATACAAAGATTTTTTAAATAAAACTATTATGAATTCGATTTTGAACAGTCTGAATTTGATGCGGGTATAAATGGGAAAAAGACAATATTCCTGATCAAAGGCCTTAAATGTGCTCAAATATCCCTTTCTTTCTTCTGGCAGAGTTGGTTTGGGGGGGGGGTTGTCTATTTCAGTAGTAAGAATACATTATATATTGGTAAGTAAGGTTCACCTGCAAATCTATTTAATGTTCATACCAAAACCCAATTAACTTTTTGTTTCTTTTTTCCCCGCAATATTGCGATGTGTCTTAGAGACATAGTTTGTTTATTCATGGTTATTCCTCCCCATCCCACTCTCCTCTCTCTTTTCCGAATCTTTGAGGATAAGGGTAGAAAAAATAGGGATTAGGATTAGGTGAAATAAAGCATTTTTATTTGTATTTTTTGTTTAGTTACCTACTTTCAATTTGGAAAACTTCTTGTTGCTAGGTTTATTTTGCAACAAGAAAACTCATAAGTTCTTACCAGGACAAAAGGTGAACATTCAGGTAGCCCTTTCATCTCATCTTATGCTTTAAAATGGTTCCACTCATCTCTCTGTATACAGAATTGCAGGGCAGGCAGGGGTGCAGCACATACCTCAATCCTCACATGTGCCCCTCACAGATGACATATGCCAAGCTCTCCCAAAAACTCTGTTACCATGCTCTGTTCTATTAATAGCACTGAATTAGGGCTATGATTTTCTGCAGCTGGCCAATCATTTGGGCACCATGGGATGCCCAATCTCCTCATTTATGGGTGCCTTCGATCTCTCTGAGTTTATCTCTTGATGCACTGTCCTTCAGCCATGACATGTTTTCCACAGGGTAATGTCTTCTAAACATAATATATTCAATGATTTCAACTAAATGTGGTGATGTAAGAGGGAAAAGTTTTGAATACTCTTCATAAATCTCTTCAGGGATTTTCCAGAAGTTATCTACACTTTCTTTATCAACTGTCATTTTAAGCAAGGTGACTTTAGCTATAATTATTCACCAATAAAAAAAATTCCTCATTATGTGACATACACAGTAACTGCATGAACATCTATTACAGACCTAACTGGGACTCATCCCCTTCATGGTCAGGTTTGGTGATTAGATTAGTAGAATCATAGTATGTCATATGCTTGAAAATAGAAAGGTGAAATGTACTTAACAAAGGTTCTTTCAGTGTTGAGTATATAAAGACATTTAGTGGTGGAAAACACTAACCGCTACCATTAAAGTGATATTGGCTAACTAGTTAAAATAGATATGCATATTCAACATTTCACAAAAAAGAGTATCACATTTTTTGTTGTGGTAAAATATACATAATATAAAATCTATAATTTATGTGTTTATAAATTGTTATGTATCAATTTTAAGTATAAAGTTCAGTGGTATTAAATGCATTCACAATGTTGTCCAACGACCACCACCATCTATCTCCATAACTTTTTTAATATTATAAATTGAAACTCAGTATCCATTAAACAATAACGCCCCATTTCCTCTTCCCCCTCAAGCCTCACAACTGCCATTCTACTTTCTGTCTCTGTGATTTTGACTATTCATAATTTTGACTATTCGTGTAAGAAATCATGTAGTATTTGTCTTGTTGTAACTGACATTTTATTTAGTATGCTATCCTCAAGGTTCATCCAAGCTGTAGCTTTTGTCAGCATCTCATTCTCTTATAAGGCTGAGTAATATTATTTGTAGGTATATGCAGGTTGAGCATCCCTAATCTGAAAATCCAAAATTTGAAACGCTCCAGTATTTGAAACTTTTTGATCACCAACATGATGCCACAAGTGAAAATTTCCACACACAATTACTTAACACACACTTTGTTTCATGACCAAAATTATTAAACATACTGTATAAAATGACTTGAGGGCTATGTGTAATAAAGGGTGTAGAAAACACAAATGAATTTCTTATTTACACTTGGGTCCTATTCCCATCATATATCATTATATATAATATTCCAAACTCCAATGATATAAAAAATCTGACAGTCTGCTCTCATGTATTTCAGGTAAGGGATACTCAGCCTGTACTACATTTTGCTTATCCACTCACCTGTAGAAGGACACTTGGCCTGTTTTCGTGTTTTAGCTATTGTGAACACTGCTCTATAAACATGGGTACCCAAATATATCATCAAGACCTTGCTTTTAATTCTTTTGGTTTTATACTCTTAAGTGGAATTACTGAATCATACGGCAATTCCATCTTTATTTTTTTAGGAATCATGAGTATTGCATTTAAATTTGTCCAAGATGACTATAGAACACAATCTTTCTGTCTTATTGAAGGTTTGAAATTTTGTAAGTCATCTAACGTATCAAATACAGATTGTGAGCTCTTGTTTTAAATAATAAAATTAAGTAGTATATACTTAACATATGAAGTATATTAAATGTTATTTTTGGGTGATTCTGAAATTATTTTAGATGTTAAAATGTCACAATTAAAACATTATAATCATCAAGATTTGTTACTCTGTAGCAGTTACAGTAACACTTTCTGTTTCATCATTTTGGTTGTTTACACAGGATATAAGAGTGTTGAATATGGTAGACACTATTGTTGATCAGTTTAGGGTGAAATTTCAGTCTGCCAGCCTAGGAGAAACAATATCATTTGTTCTCAAACATTATCTATTCATCATTGGGATGTTAGTACATCTTATTAAAAGGGAGAGACAGTTTTTACACTAGGAGTAGCTATTCATCTTTTATTTAACCTGTTCCCTAACGAAACTAGAACACTCTAAGGGATTAAAGAGGATTCAGGCCAAACTCTGGAATCCAACTCCATATGCTTAAGAGGTTATAATTTTCCCTGCAATTAACATAAGAACTGATGGTATCGTCAACCTTTTTAATAGTTATATTTATCTTGTCATTGTTTTGATTAAGTCCACCAAATTTCTATCCTCACATCTATTCATTTGATCCCCATAAGCTCAACAATTAGGAAGATTCTCTTATTAATTCTGTCCATCCAGTAGAGGTCTTTGGAATAATTGAGCAGAGGCAAGTGTTGTTTCTGGTGAAACAGACTTTATACTGTAAAATATACAGTATATTTCCTTACATAATAACTGCCTCTATTGTGTCTTGCTGGGATTCATTATAGTTTGTCTACAATTGAATAAACTAACTATACAAGGATGGTAGATAGCTACAATTTAAAATAAAATAGCAAATCAACTTTCAGTATTCACATTTAACTTTTCATTTTAATTAATGTCTTGTTTTACCTACCACAGAAGCAACTGAGAAATCAGGAGCAGAGAATTAATGAAGTACATTTAGCTCAGTCAATCTTCTTGTCCATTTGGTTTTCTAGCTATGTTGTTGGAGAAAGTTATAAAATTATTTAAATTTTCTGTGTCTTTTCAGTCTTTTTCAATGGAGGTTACTCATCCAGTCTAAATTTAAGTATATTGTACCTTCCTTGTGAGATAGCAGGGAGACATAATTAATACTTATGAAGTGTTTATTTATAACAATGCCTGGCAAGGCTAATTATTGTTACAATTGTTAGAAGGTTTTCAAAAGAGAGATATTTCTAAAATTGTCATTGTTACTTATTCTTAAATATTGATAGCCAAATTTTTGGAAAGACTTCCTCAGGATTTACTGAACGATAAGTGAATATATTTTATGTCCAACAACTGACACAATTCTTTCTTAGATTTTATTAAGCTTATGTATCCATGTATTTAATTGAACCAAATGTCATAGTATGTCCTTCTAATCTACTGTATATGGAACAAAGAGATCTACTGCATCCTTTTTTGGAAGGCACTTATTTTAGTTATAGGTTTAGGTACTATGGTTTCATTAGAATTTTTTACTCAGGAAACATAGAGTGCTCTTTCCCTTCAGTTTGCAATTAGGCTATGAGCCGCTGTTTGCCGTCTCTACTCACCATCTTTTCTGGCCTCAACGAGGATATAGGAAAGTGGTATGATCCAGGCTGAGTGAATATGCAACTTTACTTTTCCCATAAGGTGTGTATGCATACGAGTGTAGCGATAGGAATGTTTTAAATGATTACTCACTTAGACAACATCTGCTTTCCCTTAGATTCTCTACTCTCCTCCTGCAAAAATTAACTGCAACCCCATAAAAAATTGAATTAATGACAGGGCCTATTCTTCTTCTTGACCTCTATTTGCATTATCACAAACTCATTCAACTTGGGCTGTAGCCAAAGGTTGCACCCTGAAAGTCAGTGACGCTTGGTTACTAAGTCCATATTATATGGAACATCCTGCTGTTTGATATCTCCTGGACCAAGTGTGGGCAAATTTTCTACAGGCTAGACTTCTTTTATTCAGTGTGAAATGCTCCCTCCCTTCCTCATGCCTTGTGAAATACTAGCATGCCTTTAATTCTAAGCTTTCCTAAGAAGCTATGTTAATCTTGGAAATTGATAAAGTAAAAGGCATACTGGTGAAGCAACAGAATAGCATAAATCACAGTAGGAGAGAATATGATTCTTTAATTAGAGGATTTCCATTCTACCACACAGAGAAGAAAAACTTTAAATTTTCTCCATGCTTTATCCTAGAGCTCATTAGAGTATTAAAGCAACTACATTATTCTTCAAGGAATGTTACCTTTTTTAACCTCTGGGAATTGATAATTCTAAATTCTGGATGGACTTTGATCCCCCTCTGAGTGGGTAGGTAGCTATTTTCCCATGTCATTTACAAAGGGGAGTCTAAAACTCTTACAAACTACACCTACAAAAATGACATCTTATTCCTAACTGTACATTACACCTCAAATATGTACTGTTGGGTAATCAGCAGAGAATTAAAAATAAAAGCAACCACATCAACAGAACAAATAATTGAAATAGAAGTGTCTCCTGGTCATGAAAATGCTCTCAGGATCAATGTCCTTCGAAAAATACACCATCTATTAGAAACACCTATCATTTTTGAGACTTTCTCTGGGAAAGAAGAAGAAAATATACATGCATACACACACACAGACACACACACACAAATTATAAAGCCTCATGATAATGAAAATTTGGTTTATTATTTCTATTATTTATAAGGAGACTGAACATTATCAAATTTACCTAACTTGTCCAGACTCACACAGTTGGTAAATAGTGAAGCAAAATTTTGAAGTCAGTTTTGCTTGACTTCAAAGCCTGTAGAATTACATCATTGTGCTAAATTATTTTACAAATACCAGTTCTTTAATTTCATTCAAAAACTTCTGACGATTAATCAACTTTCTCAGGTAATAGAGAGGCAATAGTGTTTGTGAATACAGTTTTCTTCAGTTCCATACTCATGGCTCTCAACTCTCACTTCTGCCTTTCTCATTTGTTTTCACTTAAAATCCATATTTTGACAACATATTAAGAAAAAGATAATTTTCTGTCATCATAATTTAACAAATATTTGTCTTGAGCAAAATTTACAATGAATTGGAAAGGATTTGCATGAGTGAACTAGGAAGAGATGGACAGCATAGAAGACCACTGTTAATAATATTTATACTTTAGCCAAACCATCATTTTTTTTAATTGTACTTTAGGTACATGTGCATATCATGCCAGATTGTTGCATAGGTACATACATGGCAATGTGGTTTGTTGCCTCCATCACCACATCACCTATATCTGGCATTTCTCCTTATGTTGTCCCTCTCCAACCTTCCCACCCCACTACTGTCCCTCCCCTTGCACCCAACAGACCCCAGTGTGTGATGCTCCCCTCCCTGTGTCCATGTGTTCACATTGTTCAACACCCATCTATGAGTGAGAACATGCAGTGTTTGATTTTCTGTTCTTGTGTCAGTTTGCTGAGGATACTGGTTTCTAGATTGATCTACGTCCCTACAAAGGACACAAGCTCATCATTTTTTATGGCTGCTTAGTATTCCACGGTGTATATGTGTTACATTTTCTTTATCCAGTGTATCATCGATGGGCATTTGGGTTGGCTCTAGGTCTTTGCTATTGTAAACAGTGCCACAGTGAACATACATGTGCATATGTCTTTATAATAGAACGATTTACAAGCCTTCGGGTATATACTCAGTAATGGGATAGCTGGGTCAAATGGAGTTTCTATTTCTAGATCCTTGAGGAAGTACCACAGTGTCTTCCACAATGGTTGAACTAATTTACACTCCCATCAACAGTGTAAAAGTGTTCCTATTTCTCCACATCCTCTCTAGCATCTGTTGTCTCCAGATTTTTTAATGATCACCGTTCTCACTGGCATGAGATGGTATCTCAGTGTGGTTTTGATTTGTGTTTCTCTAATAACCAGAGATGATGAGCATTTTTTTCATGTTTGTTGGCCTCATATATGTCTTCTTTTGCAAAGTGTCTGTTCATATCCTTTGCCCACTTTTGGATGTTTTGTTTTGTTTTGTTTTGTTTTGTTTTGTTTTGTCTTGTTTTTTGTTTTCTTGTAAATCTCTTCTAGTTCTTTGTAGATTCTGGGTATCAGCCCTTTGTCAGATGGGTAGCTTGCAAAAAAATTTTTTTTTCCTTTCTGTTGGTTGCTGATTCACTCTAATGACTGTTTCTTTTGCTGTGCAGAAGCTGTGGAGTTTGATTAGGTCCCATTTGTGTATTTTGGCTTTTGTTGCCATTGCTTTTGGTGTTTTAGCCATGAAGTCCTTGCCTATGCCTATGTCCTGAATAGTTTTGCTTAGGTTTTCTTCTAGGGTTTTTATGGTGTTAGGTCTTTTGTTTAAGTTTTTAGTACATCTGGAGTTAATTTTAGTGTAAGGTGTCAGGAAGGGGTCCAGATTCTGCACATGGCTAGCCAGTTTTCCCAAATCCATCTGTTAAACAGGAAATCCTTTTCCCATTGCTTGTTTTTATGAGGTTGGTCCAAGATCAGATGGTTGTAGATGTATGGTGTTGCTTCCAAGGCCTCTGTTCTTTTCCATTGGTCTATATCTCTTTTTTGGTACCAGTACCATGATGTTTTGATTACTGTAGCCATGTAGTAAGTTTGAAGTCAGGTAGTATGATGCCTCTGGCTTTGTTCTTTTTGCTTAGGATTGTCTTGGCTATGCAGGCCCTCTTTTGGTTCCATATGAAGTTTAAAGTGGTTTTTTCCAGTTCTATGAAGAAGGTCATTGGTAGTTATGGGGATAGCATTGAATCTATAAATTACTTTGAGCAATATGGCCATTTTCACGATATTGATTCTTCCTAACCATAAGCATGATGTGTTTCTCCATCTGTTTGTGTCCTCTCTTATTTCCTTGAGCAGTGGATTGTAGTTCTCCTTGAAAAGGTCTTTTGCATCCTTTGTTAGTTGTATTCCTAGCTATTTTATTCTCTTCGTAGCATGAATGGGAGTTTGCTCATGATTTGGCTCTCTGTTAGTCTGTTATTTGTGTAAAGGAATGCCTGTGATTTCTGCACATTGATTTTGTATCCTGAGACTTTACTGAAGTTTAGGAAGATTTTGGGCTGAGATGATTGGGTCTTCTAAATATACAATCATATCATCTGCAAATAGAGACAGTTTGACTTCCATCTTTCCTAATTAAATATCCTTTATTTATTTTTTTTTTCTTGCCTAATTGCTCTGGCTAGAACTTTCCATACTGTATTGAATACGAGTGGTGAGAGAGGGCATCCTTGTCTAGTGCCAGATTTCAAAGGGAATGCTTCCAGTTTTTGCCCATTCACTATGATATTGGCTGTAGGTTTGTCATAAATAGCTTTTTTTATTTTGAGATACATTCCTTCGATACCGAGTTTATTGAGAGTTTTTAGCATAAACGGCTGTTGAATTTTGTCAAAGGCCTTCTCTGCATATGTTGAGATAATCATGTGGTTTTGTCTTTGATTCTGTTTATGTGGTAGATTATGTGTATAGACTTGTGTATGTTGAACCAGCCTTGCAACCCTGAGATGAAGCCTACTTGATCGTGATGGATAAGCTTTTTGATATGCTGCTGCAATCGGTTTGCCAGTACTTTATTGAAGATTTTTGCATCTATGATCATTATGGATATTGAGCTGAAGTTTTCTTTTCTTGTTGAGTCATCTCTGCCAGGTTTTGGTATCAGGATAATGTTGGTTTCATAAAATGATTTGGGAAGGATTCCTTCTTTTTGTATTGTTTGGAATAGTTTCAGAAAGAGTGGTACCAGCTCCTCTTTGTACGTCTGATAGAATTCAGCTGTGAACCCGTCTGGACTTGGACATTTTTTGGTTGGTAGGGTATTAATTGCTGCCTCAACTTCAGCCCTTGTTATTGGTCTGTTCAAGGATTTAACTTCTTCCTGGTTTAGGCTTGGGAGTGTGAAAATGTCCAGGAATTTATCCATTTCTTCCAGATTTACTGGCTTATGTGCATAGAGTTGTTTGTAGTAATTTCTCATGGCAGTTTGTATTTCTGTGGAATCAGTGGTGATAGCCCCTTTATTGTTTTTAATTACATCTATTTGATTCTCCTCCCTTTCTTTTTTATTAATCTGGCTAGTGGTCTGTCTATTACGTTGATCTTTTCAAAAAACCAGCTCCTGGATGTATTGATTTTTTGAAGGGTTTTTTGTGTCTCTGTCTCCTTAAGTTCTGATCTGATCTTAGTTATTTCTTGTTTTCTTCTAGCTTTTGAGTTTTTTTGATCTTGCTCCCCTAGCTCTTTCAATTTTGAAAATATGGTGTCAATTTTAGATCTTTCCTTGCTTCTTATTTGGGCATTTATTGCTATAAATTTTCCACTAAACATGGTTTTAAATGTGTCCCAGAAATTCTGGTACATTGTGTCTTCATTCTCATTGGTTTCAAAGAACATCTTTATTTCTGCCTTCATTTTGCTGTTTATCAAGTTGACATTTAGGAGCCAATTGTTCAGTTTCCATGAAGTTGTGTGGTTCTCAATTAGTTTCTTGATCCTGAGTTCTAATTTGATTGTCCTGTGGTCTGAGAGACTGTTGTGATTTCCACTCTTTTGCATTTGCTGAGGAGTGATTTACTTTCAATTATGTGGTCAATATTAGAGTAGGTGTGATGTAGTGCTGAGAAGACTATACATTCTGTGGATTTGGAGTGGAGATTTCTGTTGACGTCTATTAGGTTCTGCTTGGTCCAGATCTTAGTTCAAGTCCTGGATATCCTTGTTATGTTAATTTTCTGTCTCATTGATCTGTCTAATTTTGACAGTGGTGTGTTAAAGTCTCCCACTATTATTGTGTGAGAGTCTGTCTCTTTGTAGGGCATTAAGAACTTGCTTTATGTATCTGGATGCTCCTCTATTGGGTGCATATATATTTAGGGTCCTTAGCTCTTCTTGTCACATTGATCCTTTTACCATTATGTAATGTCCTTCTTTGCCTCTTTTGATCTTTGTTGGTTTAAAGTTGATTTTATCAGAAACTAGGATTGTAACTATTGCTTTTATTTTGCTTTCCATTTGCTTGATAAATCTTCCTCCATCCCTTTATTTTTAGCCTATGTGTGTCCTTGCACATGAGATGAGTTTCCTGAATACAACACACCAATGGGTCTTGACTTTTTATCCGATTTGCCAGTCTGTGTCTTTTGATTGGGGCATTGAGCCCATTTACATTTTGGCTTAATATTGTTATGTATGGATTTGATCTTGCCATTTTGATGCTAGCTGGATGTTTTGCCCATTAGTTGATGCAGTTTATCCATTGTGTTGATGGTCTTTACCATTTGGCACGTTTTTGGAGTGATTGGTACTGATTGTTCCTTTCCTTGTTTAGTGCTTCTTTCAGGAGCTCTTGTAAGGTAGGCCTGGTGGTGACAAAATCTCTCAGCAATTGCTTGTCAGTAAAGGATTTTATTTCTCCTTCACTTATGAAGCTTAGTTTGACTGCATATGAAATTCTGGATTGAAAGTTCTTTACTTTTAGTATGTTGAATATTGGCCTCCTCTCTCTTCTGGATTGTAGGGTTTCTACTGAGAGATCCACTGTGAGTCTGATGGGCTTCCCTTTGTGGGTAACCTGACCTTTCTCTCTGGCTGCCCGTGGCATTTTTTCCTTCATTTCAACCTTGGTGAATCTGGTGATTATGTGCCTTGGGGTTGCTCTTCTTAAGGAATATCTTTGTGGTGTTCTCTGTACTTCCTGGACTTGAATGGTAACCTTCCTTGCTAGGTTGGGGAAGTTCTCCTGGATAATATCCTGAAGAGTGTTTTCCAGCTTGGATTCATTCTCTCCATCTCATTCAGGTACATCTACCAAATGTACCTTAGGTCTTTTCACATAATCCCATATTTCTTGGAGGCTTTGTTCATTTCTTTTCACTCTTTTTTTTCTAATCTTGCCTTCTTGTTTTATTTCATTGAGTTGATCTTCAATCTCTGATATCCTTTTCTGCTTGGTCGATTTGGCTATTAAAACTTGTGTATGCTTCACAAAGTTCTCGTGCTGTGTTTTTCAGCTCCATAAATTATTTGTATTCTTCTCTAAGCTGTTTATTCTAATTAGCATTTCATCTAACCTTTCTTCAAGGTCCTTACTTTATTTGCATTGGGTTAGCACATATTCTTTTAGCTCAGAGAAGTTTGTTATTACCTACCTTCTGAAGCCTGCTCTGTCAATTCTTCAGATTGATTCTTCTTCCAGCTTTGTTCCCTAGCTGTTGAGGAGCTGTGATTCCTTGAAGGAGGAGAGGCATTCTGGTTTTTGGTGTTTTCATCCTTTTTGTGCTGGTTTCTTCCCATCTTTGTGGATTTATCTACCTGGGGTCTTGGTAGTTGGTGACTTTTGGATTGGGTCTCTGAGTGGGCATCTTTCTTGTTGATGTTGAAGCTGTTTCTTTCTCTTTCTTAGTTTTCCTTCTAACAGTCAGGCCCCTCTACTGCAGGACTGCTGGAGGTCCACTCCAGACCCTGCTTGCCTGGGCATCACCCACAGGGACTACAGAACAGTAAGTTGCTACTGGTTTCTTCTGTTATCTTTGTCCCAAAAGGGTACCTGCCAGATGTCCACCTGAGCTCTCCTCTATGTGGTGTCTCTTTGGGTATACGGGGGTCAGAGAGCTGCTTGAGGAGACAGTCTATCCCTTATAGGAGCTCAAGTGCTGTGCTGGGAGCTCCACTGTTCCATGCAGACCTGCTTGGCAGGTACGTTTATGTCTGCTGCAGTGGAACTTGTAATGGCCTCTTTTCCCAGGTGCTCTGTCCTAGGAAGGTTGGGCTTTATTCATAAGTTCCTGACATGCTGCTGCCTTTTCTTATAGATGCCTTGCCCAGCACAGAGATAGTCTAGTCACAGTCTGCCAGCAGAGGTGTTGCTGAGCTTCCGCAGGCTCTGCCCAGCTGCTGTGGGAACTTCCTTGAGGTGTTTTTATAGAGGTACAGTTAGAACTGCCTCATTATTGGTGGACCTCCTTGGTAGTGGCAGACGTCCTTACCCCCACTAAGCTGGAACATCCAGGGTCCAGCTGTGCTTGCTATGAAACTCTCAATCCAGAGTGTTTCACATTGCTTGTTTTGTGTGGGTGGTACCCACAGAGCCAGATCACCTGACTCCTGTCTTAACCCTCTCCCTTTCAGTTGAATGGGTGGCTCTGTCTCCCAGGTGTTCCAGGCACCAGTTGAAATGGCCAACAAGATATGTGTGAGTTTCTGTGCCCAACCCATAGCACCAGTTGAAACAGCCCTGTTGGAAACTCATGGTCTATGGGCAGTAAAAACTAATTTGGAAATGTGGTGATCACTCACCCTCTGCATTGTTCTTGCTGGGAACTGCACTCCAGAGCTGTTCCTATTTGGTCATCTCGGATCCTTCCTCCTAGCCAAACCATCTTAAGGAAATTCAGTCAAAGCTCTATTTCTGGCTGATAGGCAATTAGGAATTGTATGCTATTTTATAGTGTTATTTTGAAAATATTTTAAAAATCTACCCTAAGATTTTATGATCATCAGTAAGTAAAAGGAAGACAAAAGCAAGCAAATCAGCATTTTCTTCTCAAAGATCAGTGAAAAATCCTCTTTACATTCTTATTCAGTGTAGATGAGTGTTTGTCAATAGTGGCTATAAGTCAAAATTGATTGTGTTCTATTGGCTTAAATAGTATGGACTTGCTTAGGTTAATAGAGTATTTGAATAAATTGTCAATACTTTAAAAATTAATAATAATACATAAATTCAAACATGTAAATTCTAACATTTATTTTTAAAATCAGAGTATCTGACAATATTAAATTTATATGGCATAAACCAAACATTTTATATGTGTCAAAATTGAGTCACCACAATTTATCAGCAAAGTGCTACAGTTTGGAGGGTGAAAGAGAATCCCATTAAACTGCATTTCTCAGTATCACGAAGAAGCCAGAGTTGTCTAAGGCTAATGGAGACATAGGGTTACTATAGCTATGAGTCTTATAGTCATCAATGTTTTCTAGTGCTCCCTATATATTTTCAAATGCTAAAGCCTAGTGTCCACTGTTATTGCACTATTATATTTTTAAAAGTAAAGAAAAAATATTTACCATATATGTCTCAAAGAAATTAAAGAAATAAAAAACTTGTTGACAAAATCATTTGCTTCAAGAGTCCATAATTATCTGTTGGGAAAAGCTGCAAAGGAGAAAGGATTTACAGAATGCCTGCATAAATTGGTTATGAATAACATATAAACAAGGAAAAACAAACTGCAGAAGGCCACAGGAGGCCTCTGAGGAGAAAGGCCTCTCCATGCCTCATGTTCTGGTGCAGGGTGACCTTGGCTCTGTTACTATAAACATTGTGCTCAAGTACGTAAAACCCCTTCATAGCACTACGATTTAGCCAGACTTATAGGCTCCTTGTAAGATCCGTGTTTCACCAACTGTAGGTAGATAATAAGCTAAAGATAACCACATGTTCTTGTTCTGTGAAACTCCCAAACTGCACTGTTATCAATCATTAGGATGACACACCAGTTCTGGCTCACTGATTCATTTCCCGCTCACTGATTCACTCCACCAGCACTCCACCCCAACCCTATAGATCAAAGTGATTGTAATCAATAAATAGTGTGGATGATCAGTGCTCCGGCCTTCACTGTTTCCTCCAGGGTAATAAAGTGATGGCCCCATGGTCCCATTTTTTCTCTTAATCTGTCTTTCTCTCATTTCTTTGTCACCACCAGACTTGGAATACCCACAGGTGATGTGGGGCTCATGGATCCCCTACAATTATCTTTGACAAGCATATTAATCTGTACTTCATTCCAATATTGTATCCTATAATATTGATTTTGACAGAATTCTGAAAATTATTGTGTTCCAATTTTGTATTACATTTTATTGCTATTATAATTAACCAAGAAATATAAGAATTTGAAATATGCTAATTGCCCAGATAAAAAGGTGTTATGTAATAGAGTTACTACAAAAAACAACTGTGGAAAGGAAGTTACTGAGTTTTTCAAAATCCTAAGCTATAAAAAACATTTTTGGATGGTAATATGAGCCATATAGAAAAGTGTATTCAGATCATTTACCCATTTTTTAACTGGCATCATATCTTTATTGCTATGGAAGATGAAGAAATTAAAAAGCCCTTCAAAAATAATATAAAAGTCTTGTAGTTAAATGTGCTATCTTTTAACTATAGCCTACAATTGTTAAACTTAAAATTTTGTTTTAACCAAATGTTGTATTAGAGTTTGATTTAAAATACAGTTTTGAATTATTAGATTTTTAAAGCATAAGGCATTGAAATAATTTTATATATTGATATACATAAAAATAAATTAAGATATATTAGACAACATATATTTTAGTAAATCAGTCTCTGCGTAATGACATTTGGTCATGATGGACTGCATATATGATGGTGTTGCCATAAGATTGTAAATGAGTCTACAAATTGCTATCACCTCGTATTTCTTATAATGTACTTTTAAACACTATTTTGGAGTGTAATCCTCCAGTTTATTTTTAAAAGCTAACTGCAAAATAGCCATAGGCCGGTCTTTCAGGAGGTATTACAGAAGAAGGGATCATTATCATTGAAGCAACAGCTCCATGGGTGTTAGGGCCCATTAAGATGTTTCAGTGGAACAAGATGTGAAGGTGAAAGAGTGCTGATGATTATCCTGACCCTGTGTAGGCTTAGGCTAATGTCTGTGTTTGTGTTTTAGTTTTTAACAAAAATGTTTTAAAAGTCAAATTATTTAAAAATTTAAAAAGAAAAAAGCTTATAAAATAGGTATATAAAAATATTTTTGTACAACTAAGCAATCTTTTTTTGTGTGTGTTTTAACCTGTTTTATTGAGGGAATGTATTATCTCACCAGGTCCAAGAACTTCCCAGTGACATGCCCCACCTGCCTTCTTTCACACCTCCATCCGGAAGCTTAGAGGTCTTTGTTTAACTTTGGCATGCTCAGGAAGATAGACTGCCCAGGTGAGCTTTCTTTGTTCAGAAAAGCTGGCGAGAAGCTTTGGGAAGACTGTGGGCCAAACAACAAATCAGATATCAGAAATCAAAGATCAATCACTCCAGTAGAAGTTTAAAGGAACACGTTTCATAGGACAAAAAAACTCGAATGGGGTGGGTGTATCTCTCAGGTTAAAAGTCCCCTTCTCCCACATCTGGGTGGACTCCATTTCTGGATCCCCTCTCACAACAGTGTGGGAGCTCACTCTTTCTCTCTCTATCTATTTCTCCTTTTTCTCTCTCTCTCTCTCTGCCTAAATAAATCACTCTCTGCAAAACTTTGGGGTCCACTATTTACTTAAATTAGTTCACCACACCTGGCGGGGTTCTCTCCCCCATTCTTGGGTATGTGAGGGACCAAGGGCCTGGAAGAATACATCCTATCAGGGAGTGACCTGAGCCCATCGTCTGCAATTCAGTCACATTATTGCAAAAAGAGTCAAAAAGTTAAAAAAAAATTTAAAAGTTTATGAAGTAGAAAAGTTATAGTATAGTAGGGTAAATTTATTACTGAAGAAAGGAATAAGTATTTTAAATAAATTTAATATAACATAGAATCCTTTACAGTATTTATAAAGCCTGCAGTAGTGTGCAATAACCTCCTAGGTCCTCACATTCACTCACCACTCATTGATTTACCCAGAGCAACTTTCTGTCCTGCAAACTCCATTCATGATAAATGCCCTGTACAAGTGAACTATGTTTTAAAATTTTTTGTGTAGTAATTACCATGACTTTTATATGTTTAGATGCACAAATACTCACCACTGATTTAAAATTTTCTATAGTACTCAGTACACTAACATGCTATACACCTTTGTGATGTACACAATCGGCCATACTATATAGCCTGGGTGTGTAGTGGGTTTGTGTAAGTATATTATATACTGTACAATGTTTGCACAACAGTGAAATTGCCTAAGGACTCACTTCTCAGAATGTATCTTTGTCCTTAATTAACATATCAATGCATGTCATTCCCCTCCTTCTCTTCTATGCACATACCTTGAGTTCCTCTTTGTGATAGGAAAACATGCATAATCTAAGTTAGTGCTGTTAATATATTAGAACTAAAGAGTTACAGAGCTGACCTTGTCTTAACATTCTTTGCAGGCTTTTAAAATAAGTTTGAGGGTTTCTGTTCTATGAACTCAAATTTAATAACATGCTTGTAGAAGGTAAAGGTCCCAGACTAAGAACATTTCTCCTTGAGAAAGTTTAGAGCGTGTATTTCCTAATAGTAGTTTCCAAGCTTAAAAAAAAAAAAAATACTTGTTCTTTTGTCTTTTCGGGTAAAATAATGGCTTATATATGAATTGAATTAAATACTTAAAACATGATCCACTTTATGCATAGATCTACTCAATTTACTAATAATTTTATCTGCCTGTTAAAAGTTGTTTGATGACTAAAATAATGTTCTGATAAAAGGAATGTGTTTAACATATATCATTATTCTGTATTTTATAAAATGGCATTAGTAATTGATTTACCTAATGTCAGGATTTATAAAATTAATTTTATTAATTTCACAAGTATTACTGGTTACCAATTTGTAGACAATAGTAAATTATGTACTAGATGAAAATACGAAATGTATGTTTTTATGAATATTTTGACACTAAGTATATTTGGAATTTAACATTATATCCTTTTAAAATTAAATACGGATTCTGACTTTTAATTTAGTCTCCGTACTTGAATACAGAAAAATGAAATGAATGTCAGTTTTAAGACGGTATAAATGTATACAAAAACATTCTAAGTATTCCAAATTTATTTCAATTCAGTTACTAAAATATGCCTTTGATTTTTTTTGTTGTTGTTGTTGTTTTGAGACAGGGTATCACTCTGTCACCCAGGTTGGAGTGCTGTGGTGTAATCATGGCTCACTACAGACTTTACCTCCTGGAGTGAAGTAATCCTCCAGACTCAGTCTCCTGAATAACTGAGATTACAGGTATATGCCACCATGCTCAACTGATTTTTTACAATTTTTTTGTAGAGATGGTCTCTTGCTAGTTTTGAACTCCTGGGCTCAAGCATTCCTTCTGCCTTGGCATCCCAAAATGTTGGGATTACAGGCATGAGTCACTGCACCCAGCCTCACGTTCCTTTTTATTTAGGCGTTTCCATTCCTTATAACCAAAATTTTTCTTTAGATTTCATGATATCTTTAGAAATAAACAATGGCCAAGCCTATGAAACATTGGGAAAAAAATCTAAGATATAGTAAGTCATGCTCATTCATCAAGAGAATATACTACAAATTCACTGAGTATCTACAACTTTATTAACTTTTAAATGTATATTCATTTCTTAAAATACACTAACAAAACATTGATGTTTTCCTTTAAATTTATTTCTCATTTGAAGAGTGTATACTATGTTAGAAATTAAGATATATATTTTAACAAAAATGGTGCTTGGGTTTTCTTCAAATTGATTTTCATTAAAAAGTAAAAGACACTTCACTTGTGTATATGGCAAAACTGAAAAAAGTAACTAAAGACTAGCAGATGAATCAATCTCCAATATCTAATTACTTCTCCAAAAACTTGTTGGATTCTGTGATATGGTTGGGTATGTGTCTCTTCCAAATTTCATGTTGAAATGTAATCCCCAATATTCAATGTGGGGCATAATGTGAGGGGTTGGATCATGGGGGAGCATTCCTCATGAATGGCTTAGCACCATCCTTTTGGTGATGAATGAGTTCTCTCTCTATTAGTTCATGCAAGAGCTGATTGTTTAAAAGAGCCTGGCTTCTCTCTCACTCTCTCTCCCTTGCCATGTGATGTGCTTGCTCCTTCTTTGCTTTCTGCTAGGATTGTAACCTTCCTAAGGCCCTCACTAGAAGCAAATGCCAGCACCATTCTTCCTGTGCAGCCTATAGAACCATGAGCTAAAAATAAATCTCTTTGATTTATAACTTACCCAGTTTCAGGTATTTCTTTATATTAATGCAAATGGACTAGTATAGAAAACTGGTACCAAAGAGTGGAGAGTTGCTATAAAGTTACTTGAAAATGTGAAAGCCGTTTTGGAACTGGCCAATTGGCAGACATTCAAAGAGTTTGGAGGTCTCAGAAAAAGATAAGAAGATAAGGGAAAGTTTGGAAGTTCATAGAGACCAATTAAATGATTGTGACCAAAACGCTGATAGAAATACGTATGGTGAAGGCCAGTCTGAGTAGGTCAGATTGAAATGATGAACTTATTGGGAACTGGAGCAAACCTCGTACATGTTATGTCTTAGTAGAGGGCTTGTCTGCATTGTGTTCATGCCCTAGGGATTTGTGGAAGGTGTAACTTAAGAGCACTGACCTTGGGTATGGGACAGAAGAAACTTCTAAGCAGCAATGTGTTCAGGAAGTATCCTGGCTGCTTCTAACAGCCTACAATTGAACACGGAAAGAAATAAATTGAAACTTAAAATTTAAAGGGAAACAAAGTGTAAATCTCGAAAATTCCCAACCTGTTCATGTGGTAGAGAAGGAAAAAGAATTTTTAGGAGAGGAATTGAAGCAGGCTGTCAATAATCACTTGCTAGAGATATTAGAATGACTAAAATGGAACCAGGTGCTAATAGCCAAGGCAAGGCTTGAGGTGCCACTCACTACCACCTTGGGACACTGTTCTCTACATCTCAGCTACTCTAACTCCAGTCTCAGCTCAAAGTGTCCCAGATAATACTCTGGCCACATCTCCAGAGGGCACTTTTACATGGTGTTAGGTCTACAGGTGTGCATAATGTAAGGGTAAAGGACGGCAGCTTCTATTAGCTTTTTACTATTAAAAGTAATGTCAGTTACTTTTGCACCAAGCTAATAACTTGATTTTAGAGGATGTATGAAAAAGCTGGAGTGCTCAGGCAGAAGCCTGCAGCTGGGGTTGATCCCTCACAGAGAAACTCTACTAAGAAAATGCTGAAGGGAAATGTGGGGTTAGAGCCACAACACAGAGCATCCATCAGTCTACTGCCCCGTAGAGCTGTGGGAAGGGAGCTGCTGCCTTTCAGACTCCAGGATGTTAGAGCCTCTGGAAGCTTGTCCCCCAAGCTTGAAAAGCTACAGACACTCAGCTTCAACCCATGAGAGCAGCCATGGTTCTGTACCCTGAAAGGCTACAAAGGTGGACCTTCCCAAGGCCCTGGAATCTCACCTCTTGCACCAATGTGCCCTGGATGTAAAACATGAAGTCAAGGAGAGAATGTAGGCATGTCTCTCTCACTGTGTGACATGCCTCACTCTCCCTTCACTTTCTGCCATGACTGTAAGTTCCCTGAGGCCCTCACCAGAAGCAAATGCCAGCAGCATACTTCTTGTGCAGCCTGCAGAACCATGAGTCAAAATAAACCTCTTTTCTTTGTAACTTATCTAGTCTCAGGTATTTCTTTAGAGAAACACAAATGAGCTAAATGCACTTCTTAAACCAATAAATGGAAATGGTGTATCAGTTGAAGTTGATTTTATTTATTGGAAAGATTAAAAAGTAAACCTATATAGAACAAGAACAAGAAAAAACTACCTCTATAATCATGACTGTCTTATATGACTTAGACTTATTATTCCAGACGTCAATCTGACATAATTTTAAGTAGATTTCAAGGCAGAATCTTTGAAAAAGACAACAATACTAAAAGTTCTTTCAGCAGGGAAAAACACTGAATCACCAATATGTTAATGGTTGGCACTTTTTTATGAAACAATATTCATTATTCATTATATATTATTGCAAAATATTAAATTTAAATCCCTTTTATGTAGTTACTTAATTTTTTTAACTTTTTTTTTTTTTTTTTGATATGGAGTCTCACACTATCACCTGGGCTGGAGTTCAGTGGTGCAATCTTGGCTCACTGCAACCTCTGCCTCCTGGGTTCAAGTGATTCTACTGCCTCAGCCTCCTGAATAGCTGAGATTACACCACTGCACCCAGCTAATTTTTGGTATTTTTAGTAGAGATGGGGTTTCACCATGTTGGCCAGTCTGGTCTTGATCTCCTGACCTCATGATTCACCCACCTCAGCCTCCCAAAGTGCTGAGATTAAAGGCGTGAGCTGCTGCACCCAGCCATTATTTATTTTTTTAACTTCAGGCACATCACTTATTTCTCAGGGTATTTGTAATGTTTATTTATATGAACTTTGCATGCTGTAACTACCATTTTAAAGTAGTGAATGTTCTGTCTGTTTTAAAAGAAAAATATATTAGCTTTTATAGCCAGTACCACTTGCTCAAAATGTTCCTTTTTTCAAATATCATTGTTTTTCTTTGTTTTGAGGACATTAAACCAATTAACATTACTATCAATAGAAATTTCTTGCTGTATTTATCACCCTTGTGGATGTACAAGCAAAAATTGCTATTTCATCTGTTTTCATAATTGTTTAAGACATGCAATAATAGAAAATTGAATGAGATAACAGAGACATCACTTAGACTATAAATTCTTAATTTAGCATGTTAAGCATCTTAATTGTTTTGCTTTTTATTACTCATTTGCTCTAGTCTCCCACATTGTATAACTAAAAATGAAGTGGTTTAAAAGCTTATTTTCTCACAAATCTTGCCCCCTGCTTTCTAGACAACAATATTTAATACTGAGTTCTAGCTAATGCTTTACAGATTTCAAAAAGTATGTAGTAAAATAGATCATTTAAAAACTGCCAGCTGTTTGAAGTTAGTGGGGATGACAACAGGTTACAATTTAAGGCAATAAAATGAGATCAACAGAATAATAGCAAATTGTCTGTTTTTAGATGTTTGTGATTCATAATATATTGTAATTCTGTAAGCTTCAACAAACACTGTAATGGAATAAAAACAAGTCTGTAAGGAAGTGATCAAGATTTGCAGCTTGACAAAGACAAGTGTTTCCAAAGATATTTCTATTCACAGAGAAGCATGCTTAACAAATAGCAAATAATATGTGGTTCTCTTTACATACTCCTGCTAATGACCATACTGAAAGAGTTTTGAATATGGATGCTGTGAAGTTGGTTAAGTGAAAAACCCTCCATAGGGGATTCATAAATGTACCCATTTCAATTTGGAAGCCAACATTTTAGGAAGATGGTACAATTTGTTTTCATTTAAGTAAATAAATACTATGTATTGGAGGTTTTAAAAAAAAGGGCTTAGAAAATCGTTCAGAAATGATGAGCAATTAAAGTTGGACAATCAGAGCTCCAAAATTAAATTTGCATATCAGTTTGTTAAATCATTACACAAAATCCCTGAATAGATTTTCACTTGTCATGTTTCAACTAGTTGGGCTTAAAATACAGATTGTGTGACATAATTAATACTAACTTTGGAAAGCAATGGGAATATCTAAAAGAGATTGTTACTGTCTAGATTAGTTCTGCCCAATAGAGATCTCTTGAAAAGTGAAAATGCTTTACATCTGCTTTGTCCAATATTATAGCCACCTGGTACATGTTGGTATTAAACTCTTTGAATTATGGCTTTGTGTAGCTAAGTCACTGAAAATTTGCTTTTTTTTTTTTTTAATTTTAACTAATTTAAATTTAAATAGCCGCACATTTTCTATAGCTACTATTTTGGAAAGTACAGGTCTGCAGTATTTGAAAGCAAGGACACATTTACACCATCCAAGAAAAGTTTTTTTTAGCCTAAATATAGCCAATGTGGATATTAACTTAATAACTGAATAAATGTTTAACCAGTTAGAAGTTAGTCACTGGCCAACAATAATTAGATCAATATAAATACTGATTATTTCTTTTTGTTGTCAGTTCCTCTGACTAGGTCTTCCAGTACTATGTTCAGTAAGATGAGAGGAAGTGCCACTCTTATTTTGTTCCAGTTTTAGAGGGAAAGCTGTCAAATTTTCCTCATGTAGTATAATGGTGACTTGGGCTTTTCATATATGGCCTTTCTTATGTTTTAACACATTCCCTCTATACTTAATTTTTTCATATTTTTTAAACCACAAAATAATGTTAAATTTTATCAAATGCTTTTTCTGCATATATTGAGATGGTAATATAATTTTGTTATTCACTCTATTGAAGTGATGTATCACATTTGTTGATTTGTATATTATACCATTCTCACGTTCCTGTAAGTCCTACTTGATTGTGGGATAAAATCTTTCTGATATGCTGTTGGATTCAGTTTTCTAGTATTTTCCTGAGTATTCAATATCATCTATGTTCACAGAAAATATTGGCCTCGAATTTTAGTGTTTTTTGTGCATTTGTCTGTTATTTATTTCAAGGTAATGTTGAAATCCTAGAATGCATTAGAAAAAAATTCTTCCCCTTCAGTTTTTTAAAGAGTTTGAGAATTGGTATTAGTTCTTTAAACACTGAGCTGTATTCATCAGTGAAGCTGCCTTGCCCTGGGCTTTTGTTTGTTGGGAGTCTTTTTATTACTGCTTCAATCTTATTACTCATTATTGGTATGTTTATGTTTTCTATTTCTTTCTTTTTCTTGGTACATTGTGTATGTTCAGGCATTTATGCATTTTCTCTAGGTTTCTAAATTGTTGGTGTAAAGTTATTCATAATAGTTTCTAATGATTCTCTGTATTTGTGAGGTATCAGTTGTAATGTTGTCTTTTTTGTTTGTGATTTTACTTGGGAATTTTCTGTTTTTTTCTTAGTCTAATGAGTATTTTGTCAATTTTGTTTCCCTTTTCAAAACAAAAGCCAGCTTTTTAGAAATTGAACTTTTGCATATTTAGTCTATGTTTTGTTTATTTCTACTCTTACTTTATTATATATTTTCTTCTACTTTTTGTATTTGGTTTGCTGTGATTTTCTAGTTCCTTTAGGTGTATTGTTAGATTGTGTATTTAAAATATTTCTACTTTCCAAATGTGGACATTTAGTGTTAAGAGATTTCCTCTTAGTACTGCCTTTGCTATAACACATAAGTTTTGGTATGTTGCCATTCTATTTCCTTTTACTTCAAGAAACATTTAAATATATTTTTAAGTGTTTTTCTTGATGCATTGGTCATTCAGTAGCATATTATTCAATATTCATGTATTTATACAGTTTCCAAATTTGCTTTTGTTATTGATTTCTAGTTGTATTCCATTGTGGTCATAAAAGATACTTGAAAAAAATTTTGATTTTCACAATTATTTGAAGCTTATTTTGTGGCCTAGCATCTGATCTATCCTGAGAAATGTAAAATGTGCTAATGAGAAGAATTGTGTTCTGCTGTTTATGGAGACATGTTCTGTAATTGTCTGGTAGGTAATTTTCTTTGTTGTTTCTTCATCTAGCTTATCTATGGGTTGTTGAAATAACCAAATATTACTGTATTATGATTTACTGCTACCATTAGATTAAATAATATTTTCTCGTTATATTTGGGTGTTCCAGTGTTGTGTGCATTTATATTTAGAAATGTCATACCCTCTTGTGGAATTGATCCTTTTATCATTGTATATTAACCATGTCTCTGTTTATGGTTTTGACTTAAAGTCTATTTTATCTGATGTAAATATAGCTACTCTTCCTCATCTTTAATTTCCTTTTGCATTGAATATAAATTTTCCATTTCTTCACTTTTCAGTCTTACATGTGTTTTTACAGATGAAGTGAGTTTCTTGTAAGCAGCATATAGTTGATTATTGTCTTTTTACACATTCAGCCAATCTACAATTTTTAAAATATGGAATTCAATCTATTTACACTGAAGTTTATTTTCAGTAGTTAAGGACTTACTCCTGTCATTTTGTTATTTGTTTTCTTGGTGCTTTGTGTTTCCATTGTTTATTTCTTCTGTTGTTTAACTTTGTGCTTTGGTTTTTTTTTTTTTCCTTAGTGTTAGCATTTGATTTTTTTTTCCTTTTTGTTTGAATATCCTTGTTTTCAGTGAGTTTTATATTTTATGTTTTCATGAGGATGATTATCATCTTTCCACTTCCATGTATTTGATTCCCTTACCAGTTTCTTGTAAGCCAAGCAGAGTGGTGATTAATTCTGTTTACCCTTGTCTTACACAGACTTTATTTCTCCTTCATTTATAAATTATAGCTTTGTTGAGTATAATATTGATGGTTAACACTTTTATTTTTTAATTTTATCACTTTAAATATATCCCATTTTTTCCTTGTCTGTAAGACTTCTGGAGAGAAATCTGCTGATAATCTAATGAAGATTTCCTTATATGTGACTTTATGCTTTTCCCTTGCAATTTTTGAATTCTTTCTTTGTCTTTGACTTTAGACATTTTACCTATATGTGCCTTAAAAAGGGCCTTTTGGGTTGTGACTATTTGGGCTGAGAATATTTTAACTTCCTGGATCTGTATAATTTATGTCTCCTAAGACTTGAGAAGTTTTCATTTATTATTTTATTAAGTAGATTACTTATACATTTGCCATCTCTTCTTCTGAAAATCCCATTGTGTAAAATGTGTTCACTTAATGATGTCTCATAAATCCTATAGGCTTTCTTTATTATTTCTTTTTTTTTTTTTTTTTTTTTTTTTTGGTGAGTGTCTTACTGGATTATTTCAAAAGTCCCTTCCTCAAGTTCAGAGATGCTTCCTTTGCTTGATCTAGTATATTGTTCAGGCTCCCAACCATACTTTTTATTTTATTTGTTGGATTTTTCAGCTTCAACATTTCTGTTTGGATTTCTTTTATGATATCTACCTCTGTATTGAATTTCTCATTTCAATTCATAGTCTCTGAAATGAGAAATCTCTCTCAACAATTCATGATGTCTCATTTCAGAGATCATGAATTGTTCTCTGATTTCTATTAAATTTTCTATCTATATTTGCTGAGTTCTCTTAATATTATTCAATTTTTTTTAGGTGATGTATGTTTATTTCATTGCTGCCAGTTACTGTAGAGTGATTGTGGTTTTTTTGTGGTGCCATGTGTCCTTGATTTTACATTTTTCTTGTATCATTGTATTTTATCTGGGCAATTGGTAAGGCAGTCACCTCTTCCAGTTTTGTAGAGTGGCTTTCATGGGGAAAGACTTTTACTTGCAGATGTTTCCTAGGGTTTGGGTTGGATAGGGTATATTGCCTTTGTTTGGACAGTGTAATAATGTAGCGTCTGTGCAGTTTTTTCAGCTATAGGCATTGTACAGAATGCCTGTGAGGGCCTCAGTGGCTTATACTATAGAGATTTGGGTGCATGGTTTGACTACTAGGGCTCTCTCTGCTCTGCACTCTAGAGAAGCATGGTGGCCCTGCAGCTTGACTCAAGCACTGCTCCTAAAGAGGCAGAGCATCTGGTTGATCTGGGCTCACAAAAAGCATATGGTTGATGAGTTGGTGGCTCTGTAAAAGTACTGCTACTTTTGGTGCAGGGTTGCAGGCTGGTATGCGCTCCAGGGAAGGATGAAGCTGGTAGACCTGCAGCTTGGCTCAGGGGATGCTCTCTTTTGGGAAGAGTGCCATTCTGGTCCACTCTCCAGATTAGCAGTGCCTGGTTGGGTAGCATCCCTGCTTGAGTGCTGCTCCCTGGGATCAGGGAAGCAAGCTCATCTGTATTCCAGGGAAAGATGAATGTCACAGTTATTTTATAAATGATTACTAGGCTATTACAATGCTAAAAAACCCACTGCTCTAGTGGCTTGTTCCTCTCTATTACTGTCAAATCCTCTGCTTTGTTTAAACTACAAGAATTGTTTGATGTTAGATCTCAGGTACTTTAAAGAAACCAGTGAGAAAATCTGGGTAGCAGCTATTTGCAGCTTCTTTAGCAGAGTCTTTTTAAAAATGCTGTCTGGAGCACCAGAGTAGTCAGACAAGCAAAACAAGCTCAAATAAATAGAATCAGAAAAAAGCTTAGAACAAGGGAGATGATAGATTTTAAAGAAAGAGAAAACTTTATTAAAATAAGTGTAGGCTAAAATGATATGAAATCAGTAGGGTGATAATTGCTTCAGAAACAAGAAATATAAAAATATTTATGTTTCATGTAAAAAAGGGATAAAAGGAACATGAAAAACCAAACAAAATCCACAGTCACTACTATGATTTTCTCAATGTGCTTATAAAACTATGAAGAATGACATATTTAGGTGATATAAAGCAAGTCAAATAGAGACAGTCTTAGTAATTTCAGCTGTAAAGAGAAACTAAACATTTTTATAAACAGGCATAAATTTTGATATTGGTGATGGACAACTTAAATGTCATTCCAGTTTAATGTTATTTTACTTATGGAGAAACTGAGGCAAAGGACGTTTTCATGGTTTACTCAATTTTTAAATACAAGAATGAAATGGCATTTGTCAAAGCCATTAGAAAAAAATTATTAAAATTTTGAGACCTGTTATTATATAATCTGTAAAATAATTTTGTTTAGGGAGGTGAACTCTGATATATGTTCCAAATTCCAATGAGGTTTAAAATGTTTCAGTTGCGTTCTCTTTCAAGAAATTAAAAATCATCCCCTTGGTATTTTACCTAAAATGTGGTCAGAGGTTTTTTTTTTGGGGGGGGGTGGTTCTTTTTTTTTTTTTTTTGTAAATTTGGAGCATTTGCCTATTTTCAGTTTTCTGGAAAATCTTCCTTTCCACTGTTGCTTATAAAGTATAAAAGCTGGCTTGCAGATCACCTCACATACATAGCTTCCCTAACTTCCTTCAACCTTTGATTTTTGAATTCATTCAGGGTAGTATGATTTCTTCACCTGTGATATGCTCTATATGTTTGTTTTGTTCTTTCCATTTTGAAGTTACATCTCTTCCTAAAGAAGATAGAACAAAAGACAATTTGAGCACTTCTCCTACCGTTTTCTACACTTCTAAATGACACCAGCTTTTACTGATGACAGCTGTAGGTATGCCATTTTCATCTTATTGTAAAGGGGTTTTGTAGTTGTTTTTTTAAAAGTATTATTTGTCATGTTATCTGGCATTATTGATATGGGTCTATATTACATTTATATGTATATATTTTTCCTTAATGCTGCAAGCCTTCTTCGATCATTTGGGCATATTCTTTTTAAAAATTTGAGCTAAATAGTTTAAAGAGATTATTATACAAAAAAAGGGTCTTTAATCTTCTTAGAGGTTAGTGTTAAGAGCTGATAAAAGTGAATGTTTTGACTATTTTTTGATATTTAGAAATACTGTTTTTCACATTTTCCATTACTATCTAGCAGACATGTCATTAATACTATTTACATGCCTACTTTATTATAAGGTCCTTAGAAACTTTTTGCACTCATTAAGTCTTGAAGTCCCAAAGACCAAAGTAGATGGGACACATTGTTCTCACCTTATAATCACATAAACTGAGACATAGAAGAGTAAGTGATCTTTGTAACCCCATAGCTTTTGGGGTTATTTCAACAGTTTCAAAACAACAACAAAACTATTAGTAATGACTTCTAAATGCATTAAATTGAGGATATGTACACTATCATGTTGTTCTGAAACTCATTGTTTGAACTACAAGTATAATGTGAAAGTAGAAAATAAAATAAAAACAAAGAGACCTTGAGAATCAAGGTTAACTTGGTCATTTCCTCAAAAATATTTTGCAGTGTGAACTACAAACTCTAAGGGGGATGGATATTAAGTTTTTGGCCCTTTAAAAGTCATGTACAATGTCAGTGCTGTGATTTTCGCTTATAATTTTCAAAAGTGACATATTCTGGAACTGTTTTTTAATACTGGAATGAATTATAAAGCACTTTAAAAACTTTATGCAACTTATAGTTTCTTTCTTAAATCTGTAACACAGTCAAAAGAATAAATATTATGTTATCATTCTAATTAGAAATGGTTTAAAAGGAAAATATGCAAATAAATTTCATGTTGATAAGCCTTCTTGATATGATCTAATGTATTAAGTCACATGAATCTTCATTGCTTCTTTTTCAGTTTGCATAATAAGATACTAACTGTATTAACAATGTCCCCTCACTTTATGGATAACCTAAATATTGCATTTAATTAGGCCAGTAATAGTGAGTACTCTCATGTTTGTAAGTTACTTTATGTTTTCATATAATTTCTTCTTTTCAAGATACAAGAAACACATTCTTAAATAAAAACCATTTCATGACATTGATAAACAGCAAAAAAAAATATGAATTCATTTACGTAATGTTCATAATCAGGCAAAAGTATTTTAATAAAAGTCAGAAGAGTGGCTGAACATGGTAGATCACACCTCTAATAGTAGTATTTTGGGAGGCCAAGGAGGGTGGATAGCTTGAGCCGAGGAGTTTGAGACCAGCCTGAGCAACATGGCAAAATCCTCTTCTCTACAAAAAAATACAAAAATTAGCTGGATGTGGTGGTATGCACCTGTAGTCCCAGCTACTTGGTAGGCTGAGGATCACCTGAGCCCAGGAAGGTGGAGGCTGCAGTGAACCGTGTGGGCACCACTGCACTCCATCCTAGGTGACAAAGTGAGACTCTTCTAAAACAACAACAGCAACAAGCTCCTTCCCCACACGCAAAAAGTTGAAAGAGTAATTGATACCAGTTGAGGTAGAGGTATCTGTGAGATCAAAAAAAAACGGGGACTTCTGGAGTGCTGCTAATTTTCTATTTGTAATCTAGATGCTTATTGGTTATTTATGTTCACTGTGAAATTTATTAATCTGTACACTTGTGATTGATGTGTTTTCTTGATAGATTTGTATTTTGTTAAAATTTTTATTTTATAAATAGGTTAAAAAGAGTATCTGTATCTGAGGAGACACCTAAATCCTTCATGAGGAACAATTCAGGGCAGGATTACCTAAACATACAGTTAGCAGAAAAACAAGTATTTAAAACAGGAATGATTCCAAAGTAGAAAATGTTAACCGCTATCCACTGAAAAGACATAAACAACTCTGCCACTAAAGGCAAGTCTAAAAAGTTCAAAAATGCATATCTCCTCTGAGTACAAAACTTTCACTCCATTTTCAAATGGTCCAGGCATATAAAAGGATATAAAAGGCCCATATTTAAGGATTAGTCAAGTGACCACTCAAACATGACTAAAATTGCTCTAGACTTGGTTGACTCAGCAAGACAACAATCAAGAAATGGAAAGAGTATATAAGATAAAAAGTACAAATGAGTGGCAACACGATTCTGAAACCATTCCAGTTCCTCATGGAATTGAGTTAAAAATATAATCATCTTAATAGTCTCTTTAGAGTAAGCAATCTACCAATAAATAGAGGCCCTAAAACATTGGCCCATTATGTCTCTACTCTCTAGATTGCAGACTACCTTCTGTCATTACATGGATATTGCTGCCATGTGATAATTACCTAATATAGTTTTTTTGTTTGTTTGTTTCTTATAGAGACCTATACAAGCTTAAAGCCTGATCACAGCCTACTGCCTAGTTCTCAAACCCCTGCCTGTATTAAGATTTTGACAATTTAATGTCCTGAGACATGAGCCAGCTAGATATTCTAACTCACTAGAGAAAAACACAAGAATCTTTATGGACCTAGGCAATTAGTCATTTATATCTATTTTAAACCATGAAAATCAAAGCCTATTGCCTCCCAAGAGGTCCACACTTAGAAGAAAATGCAACTCAACTCATATCAGAGGGCTCTAAGGCAGCTCTCAATTAAAGTCGGTTTTCTAATTAATCAGTATCAGGAGTTGTTAAAGACCTTAAGAGAAATGTTTATGTAAACATGCAAGAAAAATATCTGATGTAACTGCGCAGGAGATGTTTCATCAAAAATTTTAAGAAGTGAAAGACGATAAGAAAATTTTAGGAGAAAGTACAAATTGGGGGCTCAGAATACTGAAGATCATGTGAATGTATTGATTGCATAGACATTTCTACTGTTTTGTTGTTATTAATTTAAAAACAGACACATAATTTTATATTTTTATGGAATGTATGTAATATTTTGATACCTGTACACAACATGTAAGGATCAAATTAAAGAGACCAAAGATTTCAAATGTACTAATGATAAAAATACATGGAATAAATCTGGTAATTATTTAAAAACTGTAAAAATAATTTAATTTTAAATATGTTATTTAGAGAAATACCAATAATACAGTATTAGAGGCAGATATGGGTAAAATTCTGATTTTCGTGGATTGATCTCATCTCCTGGATTATCCATAATAGTGCTATTATTTGCAATAGCTGTCTTCCCATAATCATTAACTTCCTCTGCTCTCAAAATAATCAATAATCAAACAATAAATTATATTTCACCATAAACACATGAAATGTGTATAATGAATAATTATTCTGTCAATATTTAAAAACTTATAAATAAGAATACTATATTTAATATTGCTTTATTGTAAATATGATTTAAAATAATATAAATTTTACAGTCTAAATATTCTGTAGCTCCTTTCAATTGCTAAATTGTGGAGTTTACACAATGAATTATATGGCCTCACTTTTATCAGATGAACATTCAAGTTAAATAGTCCACTAAAGCCAAAAGAGCAAAATAAAGAAACAAATCCCTAGTGTTCAGTTATACTGAAAAAATGTCTAAACCAAATATTTCTACTTACTGTATCCATTTTAAAAAGAATGTTATTTTAAGATGTCAAGGAATATATAATTACAACTAATTGTAATCATACATGTGAAGCTTTAGAATCCTATAGTATACCTATGTAAGCTTTACAAGTCTTTTTTTTTTTAATTATTGTACTTTAGGTTCTGGGGTACATATGCAGATCATGCGGGATTGTTGCATGGGTACATACATGGCAACGTGGTTTGCTGTCTCTATCCCCCGTCACCTATATTTGGCATTTCTCCTCATGTTGTTCCTCCCCAACCTCCCCAATCCCTGCTGTCCCTCCCTTAGCCCCCACAACAGACCCTAGTGTGTGAAGGTCTCCTCCCTGTGTCCATGTGTTCTCATTGTTCAACACCCAACTATGAGTGAGAACATGTGGTGTTTGATTTTCTGCTCTTGTGTCAGTCTGCTGAGAATGATGGTTTCCACATTCATCTATGTCTCTACAAAGGACACAAACTCATCATTTTCTATGGCTACCTAGTATTCCATGGCATATATGTGCCACATTTTCCTTGTCTAGTCTATCATTGATGGGCTTTTGGGTTAGTTCCAGGTCTTTGCTATTGTAAACAGGGCCACAATGAACATACCGGTTCATGTGTCTTTATAACAGAACAATTTATAATCCTTTGGGTATATACTCAGTAATGGGATTGTTTGGTCAAATGGAATTTCTATTTTTAGGTCCTTGCATAATCAACACACTGTCTTCCACAATGGTTGAACCAATTTACAGTGGTTGAACCAATTTACACTCCCAACAGTGCAAAAGTGTTCCTATTTCTCCACATCCTCTCCAGTATCTGTTGTCTCCAGATTTTTTAATCATGGCCATTCTAACTGGCATGAGAGGGTATCTCAATGTAGTTTTGATTTGCATTTCTCTAATGACCAGTGATGATGAGCATTTTTTATATGTTTGTTGGCCTCATGTATGTTTTCTTTCACAAAGTGTCTGTTCGTATCCTTCACCCATTTTTGAATGGGTTGGTTTGTTTCTTTCTTGTAAATCTGTTCTAGTTCTTTGTAGATTCTGGATATCAGCCCTTTGTCAGATGGGTAAATTGCAAAAACTTTTTTCCCATTCTGTTGGTTGCCGGTTCACTCTAATGATTGTTTCTTTCGCTGTACAAAAGTTCTGGAGTTTAATTAGATCCCATTTGTCTATTTTTGCTTCTGTTGACAATGCTTTTGGTGGTTTAGTCATGAAGTCCTTGCCTATGCCTATGTCCTGAATGGTTTTGCCTAGGTTTTCTTCTATGGTTTTTATAGTGTTAGGTAACTTTATAAGTCTTAATTATGATTTGAGATTTACATCAATTTACCTTAAAATAAATTTCAGCTATGAATTATTAAAATGTACTTAACATTACTGTAAGTGTAAGAGAGTAAAAGAAAAAAATCAAACTTCATATTCTGTATTGCATTTGTGTGTTTGTGTGTGTGCATGTTTATATATGTTATTATTTGTTATGATTTTAATGAAACACTTCTGTTAATATGTCATCTATTTTTTCATAATTTAATTGAATCATAATTTTTCATTCTATAGCCCAAGGAATCCTTGGCTCTTTTAGTTTGATTAAAAAGAGAAGAATTCATTTCTATGGATTTCTGAAGTTCATAATAATTTGAAAATATTGTTCAATTTCACTCTAAAATTAGTGAGATCATCTTGGTAAATGCCTAGTACACTCAGCAGCTAAACATAGTAGAGAATTGTTAAGTAGAAGACAGGCTCCATTTGTTTTCCAGTAGACTCTCAAAGTAATGATACCATTATTCAGAACTCTAATTTGTATGTGTAATTACAATTCTGTATAGATACTCTCTCACACACCTCTATTAAAACAAACTTACATACAATTGCATTTTTATTCATTTTTGAAGAAGAGAACTACTAAATTAATGGAGGTTAATAAAAGATTTTTAATGCTTTAGTCACATATTATATTCCTCAAGTTGAAAAATTAATTTATGTCTTAGTTTATTTTTTTAAGTAGGATCAGATAAATTTTAAAATGGCATATTTTCATTGTGGTATCTAAGAATGTATCATTTTGAAAATAGATTACTTAGAGTTTTAACTTGGTGGTGCATTTAGAATTTTGCAAAGCATGGTAATAGTCTTCTAACATAAAGCAGGAAAAAGAATGGGGAGAGGAGACAGGAAGTATTCAGTTTATAATAACATGATAAATCCCATGACAAATGTGTTTAGTTTGTAAAATAATAAAATGAATTGGTGCCTGTAAAGTGCTAGGAATATCTTTGCTGTATAAATGTTGCAAATGTTTAAAGAATTCCTTTACCTTCTAAATTATTCTTCAAAATGTAATATGAAAACATACATTCATCAAAATATTACTTAGCTAACATATAATCAACTAAAATAATAAGAAATCTTATTGTTTAATGACTTCTACAGCAAATATATAGTCAGAGGCCATGGAAAAAAGCTAGTTTATGATTTTGTTTATTTTAGGCAAATAGAAATACAGCAGCTATGAATTTTAGTTCACAGGCTTGCATATGCAACTGACTCACATTTGGGTAGTAGTTTTAAAATCAAATGAAATCCTGAGGATCACTCAAATAAAGTGAGGAAAATATTCGGTAAATATTCAAGCACCATTCCCAACCTATTTAGACCAAATGACTGTGATCCAAGCTGACAGATTATTTTTTTAAAGTTTAGACTATAATCAATTCTGTGATTCCTAAAGAAAACATTTTCATTAGCTTAGGAATATATTTCTCAGGGTAAAGCTTGGTTGGTCAAATACTCTCCCTCTTTTTTTTTTTTTTTTTTTTCCTTCAGTTCAAGCCTCTCTACACCAAAATCAGCTTTCAGCTTCCACGGAACCAACTGATGTATGCCCCTACCTGAAGCCTGGTGGGGCAGATGTCTCTATTCACCTTGCCCTTGAATGACTATCTTCATCTTTCTAGAGTTCTTAGCGAAGCACAAGTGAAAAAGGAAACTTTAGTTTTTTATTTTCAAAAAAAAAAAAAGAGAGAGAGAGAGGAAAGTATGTCCTTGAAGCAAAGGAACAAGACTTAGCTAGTTTGAAGAACATTAAAGAAGACTACACAGAAGAAAGCAAAAGGTACTTCTTTTGAAATGTCCTCCAGCATAGCTGTATCCACATTTTCTTCACTGCTAACCAGACTTACCTGTATTTTAAAATACTTCAAGATAGGACAAAAATATATAACTTTTGCAGACTAATCAAATGTTACCAACACATAGAAGTCCCCCTCATCCTCCCAGAGATAATACAATGTCCTCTTTCCACCACATAGGTAAGCACTATCCTGAATTTGGTACTTAATACACATATGTGGGTACTCTAATTGCACATGTAGCTTTATATGTTTTTAACTGAATTCTAATGGTAATACATGATTTTTTTTCTGACATCTGCTTATTTCTCTTAAAATTCTGTAAGTGAATTATACCTATGTCTATACATGTAGCAATATTTTATTCATTTTTAATGCTATGAAGTATAATCATGCTATGGATTGAATTATGTACCCCTAATTTCATAGGTTGAAGCCCTAACCCTCAATTTGATTGTATTTGGAGATAGACACTTTAGGAGGTAAAGAAGGTTGTTAGGTCATAAGGGTGGGGCTCTAATTCCACAGAAGTAATAGCTTTATAAAAAGAGGATGAAAGAGAAGGTTCTCCCTCTGAGCACATGCACAGGGGAAAGAACATGCAAAAATATGATAACTTATCTCTTAGTGAGTCAGAGAGCCCTCACCAAAAACCAAATCAGCCAGAACCTTAATCTTAGACTTCCAGCTTCCAGATCTGTGATAAAATAAACTTCTGTTGTTTACGTCACACTTTTTATGGCATTTTGCATGGAAACCTGAGCAGACTAAGACAAAAAGTGTATAAATATAACATCCTTTCTTCTTTATGTATATCTAAGCCTATAATTACATGTCTAATAAAGCTTGGTTAATGTAAATTTTATGTGTATGTAAGTAGAAATGAGAAAATTTGTGCAATTTTTAATTTACCACATATTTTCATTGATTTTTGTTTATTTCTTTTGAGACATGGTTGTACTCTCTCACCTAGGCTGAAGTGCAGTGGTGTGATCATGGCTTACTGAAGCCTCGATATCCTGAGCTCAAACAATCCTCTCACCTCAGTGTCCTAAGTAGCTGGGACTACAGTGGCACACCACCAAACTCGGCTAATTTTTGTATTTTTTGTAGGTTATACCCAGTCTGGTCTTGCACTCTTGGGCTCAAGTGACCTGCCTGCCTCAGCCTCCAAAATGCTGAGATTACAGGCATGAGCTACGATGACTGCCCAAATAAATATTTTTAAATTGTTTGAAAAAATAATTGTACTGATTTACATTTCTACCAGTAGCCGCAGTGTACAAATATTTTTGTTGTATGGCTCTTCACTAAAACCGTGTATTATTGGATATTTATTTTTGTCATTCTCATGAGTGTGGACTATTTTCTAATGTTTTTAATATTTACTTTTTCCTTTTAATGATGTTTATTTTATATGGGTATTGTTCATTTGTAGTGAATCCTTTTCTCTAAATTTTGTTCATATATTTATTTTTTTATTTATGTGGAGGACTTCTTTACATTAATTGTTGTGAGACAGTTTTTCATGCCTCTTTGATATTTCTGCATGCCTTGAGAATACACTCATTAATTGACTTTGTTCCGGACTATCTTGTCAAGGATACTTGAATAATGATCATCCACAGGAGATAAAAGATAGTGTCTCCATCTGAAACAATGGCAAGTTCTTATACCAGCTAAGTAATAAAGATAATGTCTCCTTCAGGACAAAGTTTGGGCAAACTTATCAAATGTAAAATATTTGGGTTTTCTAGTTTCAGAGTTCCTAACCTGTAATGCAATCTACTTAGGTTTTCTTTCATTTTTTTTTTCATTGTTTAAGCACACTTCAAAAAAGTGAAAGAGTTTGAAGGACACGTATTTAAGGAAGAGTTTTACAAGCATCAGCAGAAGCCAGTATAAATGCCATATGATGGGACCACGATTGATTGTTTAAGGTATTGTAAGTTGACCAGGTGACTGAAAAAGAGTAAGTGAGGAAGAGGAAAGAAGGTTAGATTAGATTGGGCAGCAAGGCTTGGGGGAAGATTATACAGCTTTGAAGGCCATTCTAAGAGTTTTGACTTCTATTCTGAGTAGAGCACAGAAACAAGAAGAACACTATGGTTAATGATATAATTAGAGACTGTCAGGTGGCAGGTAGAGCAAGGGCAGAAATACAAATTAGAAAGACATTATGCTAATAAAGACAAGAGATGATAGTGATTTGGACCAGTATCTGCAAATGAAGAAAAGCAAATGCATTATTTATCTGTTTTTACAGGCAGAAGCACCAGGGTTTCCTGATGGATTGAATACGAAATGTGAGAAATCAAAGATACTTTGAATTTTCTTGGCCTGAGCAACTGGAAGGAGAAAGGATGTTGACATCAAATGAGACGTTGAAGGCTTTGTGGTGACAGAAGAAAGTTTGGGTGATAAGATCAAGAGTTCAGTTTTTAAAATTATGGCATTGAGTTATTTATTAAAATGTAATATAGTGGTGTTGAGCTTGCAGTTTGCAGCAGAGGTATAGATTAGAGATATATATTTAGGAATGTCAGTAAATAAATTATATTTGAAGTCATTAGAATAAATGAGCCATTAATATTTAGATAGACAAGAAAAAAGGACATATAACTGAACTTGGGGATTCTTATGAATCTAGAGACTTTCTAGAAATTTTCAGAGAAAAGTTAGAATAAGGAAGAGTACTGGTAAGGTAGGAGGAATCAATGGAGATATGTAATCCTAGAAGAAAAATAAACAAATAAATAATAAAAGGGAACTGTATCATGTGAACTGTTTGAAAAATTAGATGGAACATTAAATTTAGCAATATGGAGAGCATGGTGAACTTGAAAGAAACAATTTTAATGAAATATATGTTATATAATAGCAGATTTTTAAAACGAACGAGACTACCACAGGGACTGGACTTACCCAATTGCCAGAAACAAAACAGGACACAAACTGCAAAATTTATGGGTCAAAGGTTTTAAAGCCACTGATCATCACTCATTAAAGATTAGTGGTGATTTTTGAGTGACGGAAAGCAAAGCAATAAGCTCTATTACTGTGAACACGTACTGCCTTGCAGAAGTTTCCAGGCTTTGGGTCAGAAAGGAGAATTCATGGGGGAGTTCAACATATTCCCAAGTTGCAGAGCTGGAGATGAATTCCCCTGGAATTTAAAGACCACTGTACCATAGAGGAAAGAGAAAGTACTCTAGATATTTGCAGAGACTACTCCCTTTAAGTATGCAGCACAGTACTAACTAGCAGAGGCATGTGGGGAAACTACTGAAGATGTCACTTTAAAGAAATACAAATAATGCTACATTTTACTCACGCAAGGCTGAGAGCAATGCATGTTATCATCAGCCAGACTAGGAAACACATATAGAAAACTAAATAAAGTCAGGAAAATAATGCCTGGGGAAAAAGTGAATATCAACAATGAAATAGAAACTTCACTTTTAAATATGGACAAAACAAGTGGACAGAAGATCAGTAAGATGCTGTAGATCTGTTGAACCTCATAGACATCTATGGAACACCACACCTAATAAAAGCACAATATGTGTTCTTCTCAAGTGCACATAAAATATTTTCCAGAGTATACCACATGTTAAAATAGACAAAAAAAATGAGTCTTAAAAAATTTTAAAAGCTTGAACCATGCAAAGTACATTTGCCATCCATGATACAATGAAACTAGAAATCAATACCAGGGTAAAACAAAACAAAACAAAACAAAAATTAAAAATCCATGAATAATGAGAAATAAAAAACAAACTCTCAAACATCTAATGTATTAAAGAAAAAAATTATAATGAAAATTAAAGTTAAAAAATCTTGAGATAAATGAAAGTAACATTACGTCAAAATATATGGGATGTAGGAAAATCATATTTAGAGAGAAATCTCTAGTGTTAAACACTTATATTTAGAAAAAGAAATAAATCAACAATTTAACTTTAATTTCAAGGAACTAGAAAAAGAAGAGTAAACTAAATTTAAAGTTATCAGAAGAAAGGAAACAATAATTAGAACATAAATAAAATAGAGACTAGAAAAAAATTGAATTTTTTGACAAGATTAACAAATTGACAAATCCTTAGTTAGATTAAGAAAATAAGAAAGAGTGCCTACATAGCTAAAATCAGAGATAAAAGAAGAAACATTACAACCAATGCTACAGAAACCAAAAGAATTATGGCATTACTATGAATAATTATACATCAACAAATTGTACAACCTAGGATAAATGGATAAATTTCTAGAAACATACAACCTACACAACTAAATTATGAAAAAATAAGAAATTAGAAAAGACCTATAGCAGTAAGCATATTGAATCAGTCATCCTAAATCTCCCCGAAAGAAAAAGCCCAGGACCACACAGCTTCACCGTAGAATTCTATAAAACATTTAAAGAAGAACAAACACCAATTATTTTCAAATTCTTCCAAAAAACTGAAGAAGAGTGAATCGCTTCTGAACTCCTCCTGTGAGATCAGCATTGCCCTGAAACCAAAGCCAAAGACACTACAAGAAAACTATAGACTAATATTCCTGACAAATATTGATTCAAAAATCCTCAACAAAATACTATACTAGGTAACTGAATTCAGCAGTACCTTAAATGGTTATTTAATGATAAAGTGGGATTTATTACTGAAATGCAAGAGTGATTAACAGAATGGAAAAAAAAATCACATGTGAATTCAATTGATGTGGTACTTGTTCATGATAAAAACACTCAATAAATTAAGAATAGAAGAAAACCACCTGAGCACAATAAAGGTGAAAAGCTCAGGCTAATATCATACTCAACAGTGAAAGACTGAAAGCTTCTCCTCTAAGACAAAGAACACAGCCAGGATAATTACTCTCTCCATGGCTCTTCAAAATAATACTGGATGTCTCAGACAGTACACTTAGGAAAGAAAAAGAAATAGATGGCATTCAGACCAAAAAATAAGTTAAATTGTAACTGTTCGCAGATGACATGAACTTTTATGTAGAAAATCCTTAAGATTTCACACATTAAAAACTATTCAAATGTATACATAAAATCATCAAAGTGACATAATGTAAAATTAATACAGAAAGTCTGTTGAAATCCTACACACCCATCATGAGCAACTGGAAAGGAAAATTAAGAAAACAATCTCATTTAAAATCACATCAAAAGAAATAAAATGCTTAGCAATAAACTTAATAAAGGAGTTGAAAGATTTGTATACCAAAACCGTAAAATTAATGAAAACATTAATAAATTAAAAAATCTCATTTTTGTGGAATAAAAACTAATATTCTCAAAATGTCCATATTACCCAACTAACATACTACCCATGTTACCTGTAGATTCCATGCAATCCCTATCAAAATCCTAATGGAATTTTTTGCATAAACAGGAAAAATATCCTAAAATTCATATGGAATCTCAAGGAATTTAAAGTAGCCAAAACAATCTTAAACCAAACCAAAACAAAACAAAACAAAACAAAACAAAACAAACAAACAAAAAACTTGGAGGCATCTTATTTCTGATTTCAAAATATATTTGAAAACTACAGTAATGAAAAGAATATGGTATTTGCCTTAAACAGTTTGGAGTGCTATAACAAATTACCACAGACTAAGTGGCTTAAACAACATATATGTCTCATAGTTCTTGGGGCTGGAACTTTAAGAGCAGAGCACCAACATTATTGAATTCTGTTAAAGGCCCTCTTTCTGGTGTGTAGTTTGCCAACTTCTTGCATCTTCACATGTCAGAAAAGGTGTTAGGTAATTCTCTGGGGTCTTTTTAATAAGGGAGGGAATTCAGTTCTTTAGTGTACCATCTTCATACTATCACATTGGTGTGTGTGTGTGTGTGTGTACACACAAATAATGTATAATGCACAAGGAAACCTAGAATATAAAAAATAAAAAAATAAAAACTAACTTTGAAGAAGAACCAAGTTGAAGGACTAACACTCTCACTATTTTTTTTATTCATACATATTATAAAGCTATAGCCATCAAGACACTAGGGTATTGACATATGCAAATAGATACACAGAAAATAAAAAGACTCCATGATAAAAATGCCAAAAGCAATTGCAACAAATGCCAACATTAACAAGTGGGATCTAATTAAACTAAATAGCTTCTGCACAACAAAAGAAACTGTCATCAGAGTGAATAGACAACCTACAGAATAGGAGAAAAACTTTGCAATCTAACCATCTAACAAAGGTCTAATATACAGAATTTACAAGGAGCTTAAAAACAAATTTACAGGAAAAAAAATTAAAAAGTGGGCAAAGATATGAACAGAAACATCTCAAAAGAAGACATTTACATGGCCGACAAACATATGCAAAAAAGCTCAACATCACTGATCATTAGAGAAATGTAAATCAAAACCACATTGATATACCACCTCACACCAGTCAGAATGGTGATTATTAAAAAGCCAAGAAACCATAGATGCTGGTGAGGCTGTGGAAAAAAAAAAAGGAACTCTTTTACACTGTTGGTGGGAATACAAATTAGTACAACCATTGTGAAAGACAGTATGGCAATTTCTTAAGGATCTAGAACCAGAAATAACATTTGACCCAGCCATCCTATTACTGGATATATACCCAAAGGAATATAAATCATTCTACTATAAAGACACATGCACATATATGTTTATTACAGCACTATTTATAACAGCAAAGTCATGGAACCAACATAAATGCCCATCAATGATAGACTGGATAAAGAAAATATGGAACATATATACCATGGAATACTATGCAGCCATAAAAAAGAATGAGATCATATCCTTTGCAGGACATAGATGAAGCTGGAAGCCAACAGCAGTAGCAAACTAACACAGGAAGGAAAAACCAAACACTGCATGTTCTCACTCCTAAGTGGGAGTTAAACAATGAGAACACATGGACATGGTAGGGGGAAAGACACACACCAGGGCCTGTGTGGTGGGGGAGGTAAGGGGTGGGAATTTAGAGGACTGTTTGGTGCTGCAAATCACCATGGCACCGGTATACCTATGTAACAAACCTGCACGTTCTGCACATATATCCTGGACTTAAAGAAAAAGAAAAAGAAAAAGAAAAATTTAAAAAAAGGAAAAGAAAAAGAGTCCAGAATCACATCCATGCATGTAAGAGCAATTGATTTTTGACAAAATTACAAGGGCAAATCTGTGAAACATAGTATTTTGACAAATGGTGTTGAAATAATTTGATATACATGTACAAACAAATAAACTTCAATCTATAGGTCTCACCATATACAAAAATTTATTTAAAATACACCTAAAATTGAAAACTGAAACTTTAAAAGAAATTATAGAAGCAAATTTTTATTACATTATTCATAATCAACTTAGCTATAACACTATAAGCATCATTCATATAGTAAAAAGTTCTAATTTGATCTCATCAAAATTGAAAACTTCTATTAAGGGAATGAACAGACAAGCCACAAAATGAGAGAAAACACTTGCAAATAATATCTGATCAGAGATTTGTATTCAGAAGATATAATGAAATCTCAAATAATGAAACAAAAACCACAATAAAAATAGCCAGAAGTTTTGAATGAGCACTTACCAAAAAGATATCCAGCTATCAAATAAATGCATAAAAAGATATTCAAGTTGTTAGTTATTAGGGAAATGTGAATTAAACCCACAAGATGCCACTGTGTATAAATTAGGAAGAATAATATTTAACATAATGATTTGTTGAAATGTTGACTAAGAAAAAAAAAAAACAGAAAATGAAATTCAACAACTGGTTATGCTAATGTAAAATGTTAACAACTCATTTAAAATCACTTCGACAATTTCTTAAAATGTCAAATACCTTCTATATGTTTTAGCCATTCCATCATTACATATTTAGCCAAGAGAAATGAAAATATGTTCTCATACAAAGAATTGTTTACAAGTGTTAGTGTTAGACTTATTTATAATAAGAAAAAACTTGAAATAACCTATTTCCTTCATTTGGTGAATACATGAAGATATTGTGATATTTCCATACACAGAATACTACTCAACACTAAAAATGAACAGACTATTTTTTCATGCCATGTTTTACATGATTTCAAAATATTTATGCTGATGAAAGAATACTAAATTTTTATATATTAATTCCATTTACATAAAATTGTAGAAAATCTAAACTAATCAATAGTTACAAGAATGTGAGCAGTAATTGCCCAGGTTTGGGGCAGTGGAAGAGGTAGAGACAGGAAGGCTAGGAGCAAGAAATTACCAAAAGATATGAGGAAACTTTTAATATCTTGAATATGTTCATTAATTTACTTAATTGTGTTGATGGTTTTGTTATTTACACATATGTTAAATTTTATTTCCACACTTTAAATATATGCAGTTTATTTTATATCAGTTATAATTCAATTAAAGTAAAAGAATGAACAAGAATAGGAAAGAACAATTATATACATCTTTTTGAGAAATGTTCCTGCAATGAAGAGCAAATAAATGATTCATAGTTACTGGGGAAATGGTGGGAAAATGAGAAATTGGTTAAGACAAGATAATTTTTACTTTTTAAACTAAAGTTGACAGAGTAGGAGCATCACCATCTTGGACAAGCACCACCATTTTAAAGTTCTCCTTGATTCAAAACCACCTAAATCCAGCCAAAAGGACATCAGCGTAATGGCTAATGTCAGTATGACCGTAAACCACAAGTGACATCTTCTACTAGAAACAGTCCAACCCTAAGATAACAACCCTTTCCGACCAGAGACATGCCAGCCCCTAGATAACCTTCCCTATTGCTGGGGGAATGTCAGTTCCAAGATAACCTCCCCCCCAGCCAGAAACATTTCAACTCCACAATAAACTTTTCCTGTACACAGAAATAGTCCAAGCCTGTGGTAAGCTCTCACCCTAAAACCCTTCAATACTCTTAGTCTGTAAGAGAGAGTTCTCCTGACTGAAATCAGCCAGAAGCCCCCTCTCAGGTTTATTTTTGACTGTTGAGCAGCTTTTTGTGTTCTTTCTTCTTTCTTTGACTCATACAGAAATGACTTCTACTTGGAGTGTGAAGTGTGAGAAAAAAGTGAAAATGTAGGCAAGAGATCAGTGGAACTTCATTGGAATAATATTCTTGATAGGGTAAGATGTGGATTCTGGAGCACAGATAACTAATTTCAGTCAGTAAGGCAATATATGTGATTAGTTTGGCAGACTATAGAAGATTTCTTCTGATTACTTACAGAATTCAAACGCAAGATTATCGGAAAATAATAAGTATCAGGAAGAATTTTCTTGGGATTGAGAATTAAAAAATATGAAAAGCAAGTGTTGATGAATGAGAAAGTCAATGGTTTATAGAGAGAATGTGATTTCATGGCAGGGTTTGGGGCTCACTTGATGTTTATTTTTAAGAGACATGAATTGTTAAGGTTTGATATTTTTTTCTTCAGCTACATTTTGCTGCATTGATGAAGTTTCAGTGTAGGAAAGTTTTGGATTTTATCAATTGTGATTTTTCCATGTGACAATACAGGGTGAGAGAAGGACAAATGAAGGCTAAGGGGAACAGTGATATCCAAAAGTAAATAATTGATTAAAGAACACAAGCTGTGCAATTCAGAGAGCAAGAATATTAAAGTGGCATACAACTGTAAAAAAAAAAAAGTTGTCCAGCCCAAATGGAATGAAGGTTCTAAAGTAGTTGAATTATTAGAGATACAATACAGAAGGGGGTTGGAAATGTAGGTTGTTGAATACATAGAGGTGAAGTTATGAAGGTATCGTAACTATTTTTGTGTCTCAAATAAGTTATTTCACATATTTGGTTACTTATTCAGTAAGTCCTCAGTTTTTCCTTACTCCCAGGCCCTTCCAGATCTTCTGCGAGTGATAAATTAATCTACCTCAAACAGTGTTTTTAAATAACAAGTATAGTTAATACATTTCTTAACTGTTTTCTTTATTTTTTCCAAAACTCACACCTAAATCACTTCCAAGGACATGATCGTGGAAAATTTGTCAGTTTGCTTATTTCCTAAGTCAGTCATAATAATGTTGATTTTTGTTTTGAACTAATAGATATAAATTTATTCAAGGACTGTATTTCCTAGAGTCTTTGCATAAATTTATATCTATTAGTTCAAAACAAAAATCAACATGCTTAACTTTTAAGAGTAATTCCTGACCACTGCATTGTCTCTTATTTTATTGGCTTTTAAATCAGGATTTTGTTGGATCATATTTTTATATATTTGGTAAATACTCATCAAATGATGTACAAGAGCATGCTCTTTTGTCCTCTTAAACTATATTGTTAATTCAAGTGCATCTTTGATGCCTAAAATAATCTAATTCTACTACAGGCATGCAGATAAATTTTACATACTTGCTTGATAAGTGGTAGCATAACTCTAGAAAACCTCTAGCAAAGTATTGATTTCTAACTTGATTAGAATTTTTCTCTCTTTTGAGTACATCCATGCTTCATTGTGATTTTGATTATGATTAATCATAAGATGTATTATGAGGATGTCAACTTGTCAACTGACTAAAGAGCTAAGCACAACGATTTCCTTTTTTAAATGTGGCGTGGAGAATTATTCATTAATAATGGGAATGAGAAGTGAGAAGGGCTCTCTCTCCCACTATTGTTGCTCTTTATTTGGAATATACAAATTCCTTTCATCTTTTATATTTTGTGCTAAATTCCAACAGTCACTATTGGAAACAGTAATACTTTTATGTAAGAGCAGACTGACACACTATTTTTTTACATGGAGAAGCTTCTACCTTTCTTGTTATTATCATTGCTTCAATATTTATTTGTATGTAACTTAGAAAAAAATAGTGGTATGCATTTACACATTGTATTAGTCAAAGTTCTCTAGGGGGACAGAACTAATAGGATATATGTATATATGAAAGAGAGTTTATTAAGGAGAATTGACTCACATGGTCACAAGGTAAAGTCCCTCAAAAGGCCATCTATACATTGAGAAGCCAGGAAGCCAATAGTGGATCAGTCCGAGTCCCCAAAACTCAAAAAAGTAGAGAAGCCAACAGTACAGCTTTCAGTCTGTGGCCAAAGGCCCAAGAGCCCCTGGCAAAACCACTAGAGTTAGGCCAAGAGACCAAAAGCTGAAGAACACATTTCTCACATTTCAAGGGAGGAAGTCTCCAGCGCAGGAGTAAAATGAAGGCTGAAAGACTCAGCAAGTTCACTAATTCCACCTCCTGCCTGCCTTTCCTAGCCTCACTGGCAGCCCACCTAGATTAAGGATGAGTCTGCCTCTGGCAGTCCGCTGACTCAAATGTTAATCTCCCCTAGCAACACCCTAGAAGATACACTCAGAAACAATATTTTGCATGCTTCAATTCAATTAAGTTGACACATAGTATTAACCATCACATACATTTTTACGACTTATTCTGATGTTAATTTTTTTCTGTTGTTTGAGTTTTAGAGTGACTCATGATTCTAATTTTCTTACACTTTTATGCTTATTTACTGCTGTGGACTGTCATTTTATCCATATATATATCTTTTCTTTTTTTTTCCCTTCCATTTTAGGAGCCATCTCTACTCTCATTCAAGACTCATGCCCTTAAGACATTGTCATTAACCTCAGGTATGAAACTTTGTCAAAAATGCTTTCTAGAGTGGAAACAACTTTGTCATTCCATTAGAAAATGTGCAATTGTGTTCTGAAGCTTTTATTTTAATCTTTATAGTGTTTGGGGAGGCAGTGAATGCTTCTTTATTATAAAATTATAGATTTTCTCTCTAAGGAACTCAACTGTGGCTGCTGCACATGTTCTTGGATTGATAGTTATCTACACCAGACAGATTGCATTTATCACTACACGATAAGAAGGTTATAAAAGCTTCAATTGGTGAGGGTTTTGCAGAAGTTTTTAGACATAGGCATTATACAATTCTGTCTCATCTTACTATTATATTTCTCTGTTGTGATCATATTATTTTTATTTACTAGTAGAAACTATACTGTTGCCATTTTATCCTCATAAATTGAGTTATTAAAAAGGTTTAGTTAGTTCTTCATGGCAAGTCAAATCTTTGCTTGTCAAAATATAGAGTTGCTTCTATTCTGTGTTTATTCTAAATTGTGAGAATAATTTGAGATAGTGCTTCAAAGATGATAAGAAATTAAAAATACTTGAATTCTATGTAAACAAAATTGGTAGGATGAGATATAAAATGAAAATCCAGTGAATTTGCAAGAATTAAGAAGCTGGAAGTATGAACATAAATATATGTGTGTCATGTTGAGAAACACATATAATGTTAAGTAAAACCTCTTTTCTTCAAAAATTCTATATTATTTGAGAATTTCTTGGTGGGGACTTTCAGCTAATAAAGTCCCTGTATTCATTTAATTTAAGTGCAAGGAACTTTAAGCAATCAACACTAAATTGTATTTCCTGAATTAAACAAAATACTAGCTAATGGAAACTAATAGCATTTATTGAACATTTATAGCAAGCTTTTAGCCCTCATAGCAATCCAACAATATTAAAAAATCCTCAAGGTAAGATGAAATCTGAGTCTGACTAACCCAATAGCCTTCTGCTTACTCTAGTGTGCTAGCTTTATATAAAGTACTGTTTTAGCAGTCTGCATCAAAGCTCTCTGGGAATTTACGTTAAAAATCCACAATCCTCAACTTAACACAACCATCTGAATCACAATCTCTGTACATGGCACAAGTGTTAATAAACTTCATGGGTAGTTTTTATATACACAAAGTTTAAATGTCACTGCAGCATACCACACTTCTGCCATATTACCTGATTTTATGCCCAAAAGTAAGAGTTCTCAAATCTTGATTGATGCCAAAGATCTTAAAAAATTAAATTGTTAACATGATCTATTTTTAAGCTGACTATCTTGGTCCTGCCAAAATCAATGGAAGAATTGGAAAACTGAACAGAGAAACACAGAGTCTCCCTAGAGAAGCTCAGAGAGTGCATTATAAAAAATATATCAGCCTGTTCAAGGTGGACTGTTCTAGTGTACTGATACACAAGATTCTCTTGTCAGGCATCATAATTAGTTACTAAAGTAGTTTCAATGGAACCATCCATAAATAATGATGATATCTATTGGAAAGAAAACAATATGAAAATGTCACCAATCTACCTAGTCATTAAGTCCATGTTTAATGACAATACTCTCTGTCAATCTTCTGTGAGTCTAGCTAAAGTCCAGTGCCATAAACAGGCCCTAAGAGCACAGACAAAATCATTGTAAACTAAATGTGAATTTGGGAAAAGCAATAGGAATAAAACAGTGAGGTCACTTTACTCTTCTTGAATATAAATAAATATGTTGTTATCCAGATGTTAAAACAATAAGCAAAATCCAAAAAGATGAAAGAATGATATGGTACTTATAGTCTCTTTATTTGTATACAGAGACAACAAAATTTGAGAATAAAATTTTTGAAAAGCATAGTATAAGCAAGGTAGTAGGATTTTTCTTAACAGATAAGGTAGAATTGCATGTTTATTATATAATTTATTCAATATATCTGAAAACATTTAAATAATAAAAATTTTTCTGAATGTAGAAGCTTTTTCACAAGAAGATAGTCACTTGTTTCAGCAGATACAAAAAGAATTATTAAATAAAGACCAAAGGAGCTTTATACAAGACAATGTAAAATTTTAGATTTTTCCATATATTTATAGAATCTCATGGTATAATACTAGAAGTCTAGATGATTGAAAGATCATGTCATTATTTCTCAATGCTTAAAAATTATTTTCTTTATTATCTGTTACATTGTAAAGGCTAGGTTAAGTGATGAAAATAGTTTGATCTCAGATTAAATGACACAGACAAAATGCTCATGTTTTATATATGCACATCCAGTTTGAGGAAACAATAATGCAGGTAATATCACATCTTATTTATAGTTGTAAACTCAGTTATCATCACTAGCTGGTTTTTAATCACAGTTATCTGTGTTGTGTGGGCACCACAGAATTTGAGAATCAAAAATGCAATAATAATATTTTTATTAGAATAGAAAAATACCTTCATTTCAGTTTACTTTGGTCCAATTATATATGTATGAATATTTCTTTAATGATTGACTGTGGCTATTATGTCTAGACTCTACAATTTAAATAGAATTATGTTAGTAGAATTATTAAGCTATATATAATTTTTCAGCTCCTACTTGTAGACCCCTAACTCTCTTAATTGATATACCTGAAGTCATGACTGTCGTGATTTACTCAAATCTATTCTACTATAACTTTGTACTATTTCTATTACAAAATTATAGCCCAAATCAACTAACTGGATCCTTGCGATCAAAGTTCTACTTACATATGTATGGTAAGACTGTGTCTAGATGTCTACTGGGGTGCTCCCTTTCAAATTTTAGCCAATGTAACTTTTTCTCCCTCTGTCTCCAAAATGAAGATTGAACCAACATTTTTGCCATTAGAGTAAGCTTACTGATGATTTTCTATACTGAGTACTGATCATCTACCTGAAACTTCTCCTCTTGTCTTTGACTCAGTCTTTCAGTAATAGGCTGCTTTGCTTTAGGGAACTGTTCAATGGTTTGGCTCTGTGTCTCCACCTAAATCTCATGTTGAACTGTTATCCCCACGTGTGGTTGAAGGAGGGGCCTGGTGGAAAGTGGTTAACCCATGCCAGCAGACTTCCCCCTTGCTGTTATTGTCATTAAGTTCTCATGAAATCTGTTTGCTTAAAAGCATGTAGCATTATCCCTTTCACTCTCTCTTCCTTCTGCTCCAGTCATGTAGGACATGGGGCCCTCCCCTTTGCCTTTGCCAAGAATTTAAGTTTCCTGAGGCCTCCCCAAGCCATGGTTCCTGTACGGCCTGCAGGACCTTGAGCCAATTAAACCTCTTTTTAAAATAAATTACCTTAGGTAATTTTTTATAGCAGTGTGAAAACAGAACAATACAATTGCCTTCTACCCAACCCCCAATCATTGCTGGTATTGATTTTTTCCTCTATGAAGTATGTTCTGAATTTTAACATACTATTTGTTTAATATTCATGTTAGGAAAAGCCCTATATTATTAATAGACTGAAACTCATAATAATCATTGCTATTAGAAGCCACAACTCATAGTAGTAAATATTGATTCCCACTTTGTGGCAGCATTATGGTTCCAGAGGCACAATTATTCTGAGACAGAAAAAGGTTTGGTTAAATTTATTGATTTAAAATAAAAATCTCTATATAAAGCCAAAATTTCATTCTCGAAATCATTAACCCATCCTTGCAATAGTGACTGCATCCTTTTATCATTAATATTCATTTAGTCATGGGATAATATACATTTGTTTCTATTGACCATGCACTCAAAGCAAAATAGTTGATTTCTTCTTTTTCATTTCCTTGTCCTAAATTTGGTGATAACTGACAAATATACACATGGCAATACCACTTAAAAGCTTCCTGAACAGTCATAGTTGAAAAATCCTGGATATCATTTTTCAAATAAGAGATTTTTCTTTGTAACTGCATTGTATTCAGGCCTTTTTATCAGTGCTTCTAGCAGGATACTTGACTGCAATTTCGTATATATGAATACAGAGTCATCATTTATTCAGACTCCATTTTGGCCTGCACATTTGTTGGAAACACCCTTGATATGGACCTATCAAACCAATTAGTTTAATAAATCTTAACAAAAATGAAAAAAAAAAAACCACTAAGTATATACCCAAAATAAAAACTTCAAAATCAGCTAGTGTAGGGCACAACAGCTGTAACTAGATTACTTTAGGCCTGTAACTAATAATGCTTTTCTTGTTAGTAAACTCAGAATAATAACAATCAGAATTGTTATGTGGATTAAAGATAATAATGAAAAAATATTTTAAAGTGAGTTAGTAAATTTTCTGCCACATTTAGTGAGCTATTCAAGGTCGTATCCTTGCGATTAGCTTTAAAATTGTGAACATGACTTTTTCTCAAGCACTAATATATATTTAAATATTATTTTGTAAGAATTTATTTGGTCAAGGATTAGTATTTGTCAATATCAGCTTGTTTGTTTTCACCTACCAATGCTTTAATCTGATCCCTTCCTTATTAACCAAATGCTTCGCTGTGGCCTGATCTGATACTTTAAGGTTTGCTTCAGACCTAAGCCTAACTCATGCTCATGATACTTGGTTCGTTTTCTCTATATATATATCTCAAAATTTCCAAATTCTTTACTCATTCTATTATTAGCTACATTTATCTAATTATTATAAATTTTAAATCCAATATGCTCATATGCTTTTTTATGTTAAAATAAATGTCACGTTCTACATTTGAGAAACATATAGATGTATAACACATATATCTCATACATCTATATATCTATATCTATATTTCAATTACCATATTAGTCAGGATGCTATTTGAAAGGTACTGAAGGGAATTCTGAAATAAATAGGACAGAAATGTATTAAAAGGGAATATAGATAACCTTCCAGGTTCTGCTCAGTATGTACTGTGTTGAAAGAGTGTCAATCTTAATCTGAAACAAGCAAATAAACCAATACAAATTCAGGCCATTAGAAAACACACATTTTAAAAAATTCTGTAGATTTTGTGATCACAAGCCAACTAACTGATCAATAAAATGAAGAGCCACAGGGAGACGTAAGCACCGGCTCACCAAGACAGGATGCAACCAGCCTCTAGTAAGAACTCAGAAAGGTTTGAATAGAGTGATTAGTGAATTGGTGAAGGCAGTTAAATGTGCAATGGTGAAAGACAGTGAAGCCTCTAGGAGACACAGGTGTAGGAGGAATTCACAACCTCTTCTAGAATTTTTCCTTGTGTACCTCATTAGGAGTTTACAGAAACTATTAGAGAAGTTCTGAGAAAAAGTCCTTCATGACATGGAGTTGAGGAAGGGGAAACATCAATCTTTTGCAGTAAGAACATGAAGCAATATTGTTAAAGATACACTCTGGCCACAAGGAATGAAACTAGCAATCAATAACAAAAAGATACCTAGAAGTGTCCTGAATATTTAAAAATTAAACAGTTCACTTCTAAAATATTTTTAGGTCAAAAGGTAACCCTTGAAATAAATCAATAATCATATCAAACAGACCAAAAGTAAAACTCAACATATTAACATTTGTGGGATGGAAACAAAGTAGTGGTTAGACAGAAATGGACAGAATTATAAATCAGAAACACTAGATTCCCGTTGGTATATTTGTTTCTCAAGGCAGTAAGGTTTGGCTATCTTATTTTATTTATTATATATTTAGTTCGTTAGTTTTGGAGATAGAGTCTCACTCTTTTGCCCAGGCTGGACTGCAGTGGCATGATCTCAGCTCACTGCAAATTCTACCTTCCAGGTTCAAGAGATTCTCCTGCCTCAGCCTCGAGAGTAGCTGAGATTACAGGCATGCACCACCACACCTGGCTAATTTTTGTATTTTTAGTAGAGACAGTGTTTCACCATGTTGTCCAGGCTGGTCTTGAACTCCTAATCTACCCTCCTTGGCAGTGATTGACTTCCCAAGGTGCTAGAATTACAGGTGTGATCCACTGTACCAGGTCAGGATTAGCTATTTTAAAATTTCTTTACATGTATAACAAATAAGTAAATATAAATAGTGAAAATTAGGTTATTCACTCAGAAAATTAAATTACAAATAAGCAAACAAAGAATGCTAGAACAAAGTCTGTACTAATGGATTGAAAAAGGTATCAGTGTGTATTCATTCTTTACACATACATGTATCAATATATGCTATGTATATATGTACGCCAATGTATAAATGCTCTGGTTAATCTCTTCATATCTTTATATATCTATACACTAATATATCTGTATACACACACACACACACACACACACACATACACACATATATATTCTAAGAGAAACTGGAATTAGTGAATTTTTGGTAGAAATTAGTATATTTAGCACCCAGATCTTGGTTTGTAAATATCATTTCTTAATAAAAGGAAGAACTTCTTGTGAAACCGTCTAATTTTAGGCTTGAGACAACAAAGATACCTGATGTACCTAAAGCATCTTACAATGCCAGAAAGTAAGGAAGTGCTCAATGAAAAAGCAAAGTGGCATGCAAAAGGACAAGGGAGGCAGCTAGAAAGAACTTCCAATGATCAAAGCTATAATAATTTGAGCAATAAAATAACTAATAAAAATTTCGGATTATACTTCAGAAACTAAAATACATATACATGATTCCACATTGCTATAAGGAAATGATTAAACATATAAATGAATGGGGAATAAATGACAACTCTGAAAAATTCCGATTAATAAATGTAGAAGAAGAAATGAGGGGGTAAAAGTCACCATTAGCACATTGCAGTAAGAATGGCTGTAGGCAAGATTCACAGATGAAATTCAACCTAAATAACATATGTGAATAAACATTTAACAGGAAACAGACTATTTACAGAGGCCTAAACATTTGTTAATTGTAAATAGTAAATTGTAGTTTTATTTTGAAACAAACTAGCAAACATTACCCTAACCACGTGATCAAGAATTTTATCACCTATTTCAGTCAGGTTAATGTTATAGATTCTCTGATATAGGGTGATAAAAAGAACACTTCACTTCTACGGTATTCTTCTAAAATAACCAATTATCTCAATCTAGTTATAAGAAAATCTCAGAATACAATGCAAACAGAGGGAAATTCTCCAAAATACATGGCCAGTACACAACATTGTCAAGATCTTGAAAGACAAAAGAATTTCCACAGATTAAAAAAGAGTAAAGAGACTTAACAAAGTAAATGTATGGAAAACTGGAGTAGTCTGAATAAAGCCTGTAATTTAATAGTTTTATAACAATGCTGATTTCTTAATCTTGATCATTTTTCTATGGTTATGTAAGATGTTAGTATCAGGAGAAACATATGAGAAAAATCTTTGTTCTTTCTTTGTGAATCTTCTGTAAGTCTAAAATGATTTTAAAATAGAAAGTTACAATACATACATGCTGGACACAGAGAAGGAAGGAGCAATTGTCCCAGACCATGTCTAACTGTTGTTTTGATAACATTAGTCTTAGCAGTCTACCATCACTGAAAAGAGACTTCTTCCCCTATTGTGTACATTCATTAGTACTTAGCCCTTAATTTAAAATACAAAAGGGGTGCTTTGGTACTTTTTGTTGGAAAAAAACTTAAGTTGCATTTTTTTGCCATAGAGAAAAAGAAAGCGGAAAGAATTGCGGATTGTATTTTCAAGTTTTCTTTTTTCTGTTTGTTGTTGTTGTTGTTGTTGTTGCTGCTGTTGTTGTTTTTGGACAGAGTTTTGCTCTTGCTGCCAGGCTGGAGTGTAATGGCAGGATCTAGGCTCACTGCAATTTCCAGCTCTCAGGTTCAAGCAATTCTCCTGCATCAGCCTACAGAGTAGCTGGGATTACAGGTGTGTGCCACCATGCCCAGCTAATTTTTGTATAATTAGTAGAGACAGGGTTTTACTATATTGGCCAAGTTGGTCTCCAACTCCTGACCTTTATATGAAAGGGAGAGAACTAACTAAGAGTTCCCTATAGGTGGTTGCTATAGCATGTAAAAGAATAGAATGAAGACCTCTGACAACAGGAAAAAAAAAAAAAAAAAAAAAAAAGAAAAAGAAGCAAAAACAGAACAACAACAAAACATATGCATGTAAATAGATTTAATATAAGAATGACAACAACAGAAACCTTAAAAATTTAAAACAAGATTTTTATAATAAAAATATTGGACATTACCAAGAACTCTATTTGTGATTTAAAGTTCAAATGGAGAAAATATCACACACCTCAGAGAAAAACAAAAAGTACAATGGGAAACAGAAACCAATATCATCATTCAATTTATAAGACATATGGAAAATTGTAGCACATAACAAATCATAAATGTAGGAGAAATGACAACATAAATGAAGAGACCTAAAATGCAAAGTATTATTGATTTTGAAGAAAATTATTTTACAAAGATGGTATGTTGGTAATTTCAAAAATAACAGCTGGGCATGGTGGCTCACACCTGTAATCCCAGCACTTTGGGAGGTCAAGATGGGCAGATCATGAAGTCAGGAGTTTGAGACTAGCCCCAACTTGGTGAATCCCCCATCTCTACTAAAAATACAAAAAATATCTGGACATGATGGCTCATGCCTGTAGTCCCAGCTTCTTGGGAGGCTGAGGCAGGAGAATTGCTTGAACCCCAGAGGTGGAGGTTGCTGTGAGCTGAGATGACACTACTACACTCCAGCATGGGAGACAGAATCAGACTCCATCTAAAGAAAAAACGAAAACAAAACAAAAGCTATAACCCTAAGTCAAAATGTTTCTTAGTTTTTAAATGAAAGGTACTCATTAATTTTGTGGCAATATTAAAATATAACAGATGTATAGTACTAAAATTCCTGAATTTCAAGAATAAATAAAAATAATCATATGTATTTACACAGGAAAGAGATTACATAAAAATGAAAAGAGATCTCATAAATTTCTTAAGTATTTTAATGGGAGTTACACCATAGTTGAAATAAATTGACATTTGAGACAAAGGTCCTATGCACTCCAAAACTTTACCATTAGCATGTGTTAAAAAGAGAAAAACTGTTCTTCTCTTTTTATGTATTTTTCTCTTTCTATAGATTTTTCTATATCTACTGATACATATAGACATACATATATCTGTCAGAAGTTAAATAATAGTTATATACACATGTATAAATGGGAGTTGTTGTGGAGATAATATATATACACATACATATGTCTATATATGTATATAAGAGGTTAAAGAATAGTAATAATGCTTATTGTGATTAAAACAAAAGAATATTTTTATTGCAATACCACTTTGGGTCAGAGACATGGTGATGAAATATAAATAATTTATTTGTTTTAAGTATACATTCTGGGGTTCTATTGATAGTCTTCAGACATTCTCATCAGATATTCTATATGCACTAGACGCTAGTCTGATTGAATCACAAAAGAATTTAAAATATGCACTTTTTAGAGATGAGGATATGTGAGTCCCTCTTTTCATAACTAAAAGGAGAGAAAGCAAAGATTCGGGGACTTATGTGCAATTGCTGAGAATATGATTCTTTAGGCTGTGTAATAAAACAAAAATACTACTTAAGCCAGTGAAGTTATGACCATAAAGATAATGATATAACAGTGTTAATATAATTTCTGTCCCCTCTGGCAATGCTGTTGATTCATGATTGTTTGTAAAATCATAAACAGGTATACTGAACTGGAAAAATCCATTATTTTTACATGTACGAAGTAAAAATGAGGCCTAGAATAAATGTCTTAAAGTCATGTTTGTAAAAAATAAGGCATAATAAAACCACAGCTTTTTAATGACATCTTTTAGTGGAATTTTTTTCTACTTCTGTATTTTTGTCTACCGTGAAGGGTTTATTGGTGTTCTGTTTGAGGTTATAACTCAATTCAACCAAAGAAGGTCAGGGTCTCTTTTCAATTTCTGTACACTAATTAGTTAATGAGCTTCATCTGAATTGTTAGAAGTTGTCTTTATAAGTATAATGTTTGAAGAGACTGGAGGCTAAATTCTCTCATTAGACACCCATCTGTAACTATCACTAATTTCAATGGAAGTTTCTACATAAATAGCCTGGGGTAGAATTTAGATCTAGAAAACAAGATCTGGGAAAAGTCAGTAAATGTTATATTTTTCTACTTCATTACTTTTGTAATTAATTTAACAATATCTACTTACAACATGTTTGTTTCAAAATGTTAATTGATTATTACAAAATAGAAATAATCTTACATTTTTTGTTCTTGGATCATTCTCACATGTTTTGGAAATAAACTTTACCTAAAGTGAATTGAAGAATGAAAAAGAAGATGTTAAATGTACTTAATGGTTTCAAAATTGTGGTAATAAAGTCTTTCTTGTGATACACTGAAAGCAATTTCACACACATTGACTCCGATTCAGGATATGACAAGTACCTTTCTCTGTAAAGTGTTAAGCCATATAAGGGATTGAAATCCACTTGTTCAGATCCCTGGGGCACTGCACTGACCTAACTGATAATTAAAGATTGACTAGGTTTTAGTTGAAAACCATAACTAATGTTAAAAAAAAAAAAAAATCAGAGGACTGCTGCTGCATTTTGCTTCTCTCATATGTACCATTAGCATTTTTCTCTATAATATTTTTAACTGGAATTGTGGCATGTATTATTCTTTGATCATTCCATTGTTCATTTTTTATGTTGTTTTACCTAAGATATATTGAGGGGTACAAGGATAAGAAATTAAGAAAAAGTAAAGTAAACATGATGAAGTTGTTACATTTCAGTATGGTATGTGCCCTTACATCACAATTTGGATAGTATATTTCAATTATCTTTTTCCTTATATTTTTATTAAGAATTGTAAAATAATGGTGGCGGTATTATTACTTTGCTTTAGAAACAGTGACATTAGGTAGGAATATTTGGATGCGTTTCCAAATACAGGAGTCAATCCTTATCTTTTTACATAAGCCAAATTGAAGTGGGAAAATTTCCTTATCCCCCTCGCAGGGCTTGTGAAAGGGATGTGCCCGTTTCTTTGGTACCCTGCTACTCCAGCCCCTAGGGGTAGCATGCCGAAGGGCTCGTCTGGGGCTCCTACCCCACAGCAGCCCTAGTGTTTACAGCTTCAGAAGCCCCAGTGGACAAGTGTTACTGCAGTGGGGTCTTTCAGTTTTGGTGTCTACAGACGGCTGGCATTAATCAGCTCATTTAGACCCTCTGCCTTATCCGAAGGACAGGGGGCTTTCTGTATCCCCGGTTCTTGGCATGGTGTACCCGAAAAAACAGATCGCATGTGGGCTTGGAGGACCGGTACAAGGTTTTATGGAGTGGAAGTCGCTCTCAGTGAGGTGGATGGGGAGGCCAGCATGGGGATGGAGCGGGAAGGTGGTCTTTCCCTGGAGTCAGGCCACCTGGCATCCGGAGTCTCCTCCAGCTGAATCCCCCTTGGCGTCTGCCATGGCCTGCCTTCTGTCCTGTGCTCTTCTGCTGGTGAGCTCCTCCAGACGTCCAGCCGCTTGCGTGTGTATCTGCTTAAGGTCTTCTGTTTAGATGGGCACAGGACGGGGGAATGTGTCCAGCTAGATGGCAACTTTTTGGGTGTGAAAACAGAAATGCTTGTCCTCACTTAAGTCTGTGGACACAGGCCAGAGGGTGAAGTACTCGCCAGAGACCCCTCCCTTCTCTACCCAGCGCTTTCCTACCCTGCTCCCATATCAAAATGTTCTTTATAGTAGTGAAAGTAAAAATATGTTTTTAATTTTAGCATTTCACAGGAATTTAAAAAATATTGTTATATTTAAAAATTTGTGTATGTTTTATTTCTTCAAGCCTTCTTGAGGTATAATTGACAGCTAAATTGACTTCTTAGTTTGATATAGTCTCTCTTGTTTATTTTTGCTTCTGTTTTCTATGCTTTTGGTCTCAATAAAGAAGTATGCATATGTGATGCTTTGATATACATAGATATTGTGAAATTAATACCACAACCAAGCAATTTAGCACATCCATCACTTCACATAGTTGCCATGTTTTTAATTTTGTGTGGCAAGAACAGTTAAGATCTACTTTACTAGCAAACTTCAAATGTACAATATAGTTTTAACTTTAGTCCCCATGCTGTACATTAGATCCTCACAACTTATTCATAGTATCACTAAAAGTTTGTACCCTTTGACCAACAGCTCTCAATTTCTTACACCTTCTGACTTCTGGTAAACAGTGTTCCACTCTGTTTTTATGAGTTTGACTTTTTTAGATTCCACACGTAAGTATTATGGTGTGGTATTTTTCATTCTGTCCCACTTCACTTACCATAATGCCCACAAAATTCATTTGTGTTTTTTAAAATGGCAGAATCTCTTTCTTCCTTAAGTCTGAATAATATTTTATTGAAAGTATATGCCACATTTTCTTTATCCATCCATCAGGTACCTACGTTGTTTTCATGTCTTGGCTGTTTTGAATAGTGCTGCAGTGGGAAGGCAGCTATCTCTTGACATACATCATTTTCTTTGGATATATACCTAGAAGTAGGATTGTTGGATCATGTGGTCGTTCCATTTTTGACTTTTTGAGGAACTTTCATGCTGTTTTTCATAATGGTTGTACCAGGTTACGTTCCCAACAGTGTGAGGGGCAGTGTTAAAGAAAAAAAAAACAAACAAACAAAAAAAAAACTTTTCTTCCTGGGTCCACAAAGGGCATGGTTTCAAAGGCAAGAGTTTCCCAGAACCACGCCTCCATCCACGCTGCCAACTGAGAACTTAAAGTTCTTTGTCTAGGTTTCCCATGGAGGGCTAAGTAGAGGAATCCAGGTGGGCTGCTTTGTCCAAAAAACCCGGCAGAAGGCTCTGGGAGGAGGGAGCTCTGTTGCAGACCAAGAAGCCAATCCCATATCAGAATCAAAGATCAATCACTCCAGAGGAAGTCTGAAAGAACTCCTCTCCTTGGATGAGAAAATGAATGAGGAGGGAATAACTTCAGGGTTAAAACTCCTCTGCTCCTTACCTGTGAGGGTATCCCCTCCAGTTTCCCCTCCCACAACAGTGTGGGAGCTCTCTATCTGTCTGTCTCTTTTTATCTCACTGCCTAATAAATCGCTCTCTGCAAAAGTCTTTGCGTCCACAATAGTTATTCGAACAGTAAGCTCACTGCACCTCCAGGGCCTCTTTCCCATTCTTCTGGGTCAGAGAGGCCCAGGATCTCGGACTGGGGAATTGGGAGTGTCTTCGGGATACCCGTGCTCCCTCCCCTGGCTACAAGTGCATAAATGTTCCCTTTATTTCACATTCTTGCCAGAAGTTGTTGTCTCTTGTCTTTTTTGATAATACCCCATCTAATAGGTATGAGATTATATCTCATTAAGCTTTTGATTTGCTCTTCCCTGATGATTAGTGATGGTCAGCACCTTTCTGTGTACCTGTTGGCCAATTTAATGCTTTCTTTACCAAAAAAAAAAAAAAAAAAAAAAAAGTCCATTCAGATCCTTTGCCTTAAAAAAAAATCTTATTATTATCATTATTATTGTTATTGAGTTGTATGTTTTTCAAACGTATTTTGGATATTTATCACTTATAAAATATATTGTTTGCAAATATTGTCTCCCAGCCTATACGTTGTCTTTTCATTTAGTTGATTATTTCTTTTGCTACACAGCTTTTTTCCCCCTCTCTTTCTTGAATTGAGACACAGTAATTGTACATATTTATGAGATATAATGTAATGTTTCACTTCTTAATTCGATGTGGTCTCTCTTGTTTATTTTTGCCTCTGTTGTCTATGCCTTTGGTCTCAATTTAAAATATATGTATATTGTTAAGAACGATGTTCAGGAGCCTTTTCCCTACATTCTCTTTTCATAGTTTTAAAGTTTCAGGACTAACCTTTAAGTTTTTAATTCATTTCAAGTTAATTTTTTGAGTGGTTTAAGATGGGGTTTAAATTTCATCTTTTGCATGTGAAGTTGTAGGTTTTCTCAGCACTATTTATTATATATTTGTATTACTTTTGTCACATATTATTTGATCACATACACTTGTGTTTATTTATGGTATTTATGGTTTCTTGATTTGGCTCCATTGGTCTATGTGTATAACTTTTTGCTTGTGCCATAGTATTTTAACTGTTATTATTTCGTAAAACGATTTATGCTACCCTTCTAATGGAGTTTTCATGGGTTTTGTGGTCCAAGGATATGAATAAGCCTCACCCCTGAATTCTGGGATTTTCATGAAGGCATTCTTCTCTGTGGAAAGTTGCTGGTTGGTTTTGTTTTTTCTGTAAGGGATACTAATGCCAGAGACCTTCTATTCTACCACTTTGCTTAAGTGATCCTTGTGGAAGCTTTTCATTCATGATTCTTTGGGCTTTAATATAAGCTAAAAAACAAAAAAAGCAAGAGAATAGAAAGATATTTCTTCGCAATGGTATCATGTTTGAGTTCATATTCACAGCTTTGTTAATTTGATAGGCATAATAACATTGCAAGAAAATCAAGTACAAACATGAAATATATCAAAGTTACTGATTACAGTACCATAATGCTCAACTCCATTGTTCCTTATTGTGATTGATTGTTGTCTCCTATGACAAGCATTAAAATGAGAAGAAACAATGCACAAAATTAATTTATTCTGAAGACAAAGATAATAATAAGGTTAGATGAGAGCATACAATTAACATTTCTAACTTTGTGATTGTATAGGTTGTGCAGTTTCTATAATTGACAACTTTATAAAATAAGATATTTTAACAGTATTTTTTATTGCAATATAATTCAACAACAGGGAACTTAGATGAGATAAAGAATTTGTGTCTCTGGTGTAGCATATTTCAGGTACAATTCTTACTTTTTCTACAGAATTAAGATACTGTGCAATGCAATAAGATGTTTATGTATGAATAATAACCAAGATTTAAATTTTACTTTAATATTGGCTGTTGAGTATATTTGAACTCAAAAAATGTTCATATATATCAAAATGTTTATTTCAATGAGGAAAGATATTTTTAGACATTTCTATTTGCATAAAACCCAAATTATATTAAAATATATATGCAAATAACTAAAAATATTAATAGATAACAACTTTAAAGCACTAAACATTGTTCTAAATGCTCATTTAATTCTGAAAGCCGGTTTATGTGATGAGTTGTTTTTCTTTACTTAGTTACAAAGAGGTAGTGAACCAGGCCCCATAGCTATCATGTGACAGAGCCAGGATTCATAACCAGAATTTACAGTCCCAGAGCCCATTGGAGTAATCAGTCTCCTATACTGCTGGGCAACATGTACTCATATTCAAGGTAGTTTAGCATACACTTTATCATTTGTTAAGCTGTATAATGACCACACTGGCAGGTTTCTAAATTATCTATTTCTATTTTATTTACAGTTTAAGGTAAGCTATGATGACCATAGTGTGAAATATTTGTTACTACCTTTCATAAAAGAAAAGATGTCACAAATGTTTAGATTTTCCTCTAATTCCTTCCATTTGCCTTAGAAATGCTCGTAAGAATTAATTAATATTTCTCTACCTTTCAAGCCTAATTGAGAATTCTAATCCATTATAGATTGTGTAACATATTGCTAATAATTTATTTCACCAACATGAGTTTATTCTTTATATAATGACTCATAGCAGTTGTGACTGCTAATACTTGAGCAAGGTGTGTAGTTGGAAACAAAAATTAAAAAGTTAGTTATAAAAGTTTATTTTAAAAGCAATGCAATAAGTCATTTTGAGATTTTTTTGGAATAGAATGCTGAAAGTGCTCTCTAACCACACACTGTTTTAATAAAAATAGATTCTTTCCATATAATTTTTACAAATTTCTGAGCTGCATTGTCTTTCCAACTAGATGTCTATATAAATATTTATATGCAATTTATTTAATATCATTTAATAAATATTTTTATATCTACATATATTTTACGTAATATATATACACAAATGTTGCCTACCAGAGTCTAAGGTTATAGATTTGGATTTTATAAGATTAAAGTTGGAAAGTATATTTAAATGTAACTTTGATTGAGGTGTAAATACATCTCCTTTAAACTATTTTTGCTTTTAAGTGGAAAGGAAAGATGTAACACTAAGCAACTTAGACTTTCTTTTAAACATTTAAAGGGATGTCACTTGTTTCATTGTCTAATGGCAGCAGAGCTTCAAATAATTTAAGCATGATTGCAATGTCGTGATTAAGAGCACAAGATACTACTACAGACTATGTGAATGGCAATAATGGTAATTTATATAAAGTTATGCCTCAGTTTCTTCACTTCTAAAATGTTAATAATACCTCTCTAGTATGTTTGTTGTATCTATACATAAATTATTTATGCAAAGCACTTAAGGCAGAATCTAGCATACAAAACTTTAGTGATTAAGATTCTGCCTGGGGTTTTGGATTCCCTATACTATTATAGCCTCATTAGTATTATACTTTCACCAAATGAGTTGACCCATGCAAATTTGTGCATATTATCTACAATTTGTCATCTCTAGCCCTGGAGGGAGTGAAATTAAATAATACATAGGGCAATAATTTTGAAGTCTAAATCTTCATTTTATGAGAAAAAAAGAAATTTATTAAAATTAAATATATATATATATATCTTATTTTATTACATAAAATCATTGTGGATGTCACATCTTTATTTCTTTTTGTGGTATTTGTATATTCTGTCTAATTACTGAACAATATTACATGGCTATTTCTAGAAATTGCAGAATCAATTACCTATATTTCCAGAACCTATGAGTTCCCTTCATTACTTTTGTAGACAGGAACTCTGGGATTCTCTTACCACATTTCACCAAGTACGTTGACTCTGTTACTTTTGCAGCTATGGTGATCCTCATATTTGTTCAACTTAGGGGACTCATATGCACCCTTAGTGTAATGCATCAGTGATAGAAAAAAATGATACAAATTCTGAAAATTAGTTTTTTAGACTTCAAATAAAACAGGCATTGGCATGCTTTAAAGTCAGCCATTGTTGTAAAATTTTGACATATCAAGATAATATTTATTGATATTGAATTCAAAGCAAAAATGTACAGTGATTACATTCTATTTAAAACTATTGACATTATTTTACTTCATGTAGTCATAATTGTTCTTTCAGTGAAACTTTCCGTTTTCATTTTTTAAATTTTTATATTCTGGATTTTTTTAGAAAACTAAGCAAAACTCATTATTCATTATTTAGGTTAATTTATATACACATATGAATAAAATTTTTTATCAAGAAATTTGAACAAGTCAGTGATAGGCAAATACATCTTTTGTAAAATGTTTTTTATAATTTACACACTTGAAAATATGGAATTGTATTAAACAGCTACTATTTTTCAAGTTTAAAGTCAGGTTTAAGACAAGTTAATTCTCTAATAACATTGGAATAAAGCAAATATCAGAATCTGGATAAAAGGATTAAGAATAAATCAGGTTGTATGAATTAGAAAATATGATTTTTCTGAAATACATGATACTATTTTATAATTAATTCCTCAGCATTTTACTTCTATTGTGTGGTGGAAATAATTCTTTAAAAATAAATATACTCAAGGTAGATCATTAGCTATCTAATTAAATATATTGACTGTCATTGACAGGAATACTCTGGGGTTTTTAACTTGCCAGTAGGGATATGATTTACTAGTATTACACCACTTAAAAAACAAAAAAGAAAACCTCTCATATTCTGTAGCCTAGCTAATATCTGTTTGTATCAATAAAATATTGATAGTTTCTGTAATTTCATCATAGCTGAAGTATTTTTAATAGAAATACCAAATGTGCTATGGAAAATAAAAACTTTGAATGACTAGCAATCATAGATAACAAATTCATCATTCATGTATCATTTATTTAGCAAAATGCATCATGGTATCACCATGAACTTTAGTAATTTGGTCAGTGCCTAAAAATACCAAAATAAACCAAACATATTCATATATATATATATATATATATACATATAAAATGATTAAATAAGTCAGAGTTTTACAAAGAATTACAACAAAATAGTAAAAGCTAGAACTTTTATATTGTAAGTGTCCTGGAACCTCTGTTTAACAAATATTATGAGCACCAACTGAATGCCATAATATATAAATGAATATTTATTAATTTATTAAATTAATAAATAAATTAATCCTGTCTCCTTCTTTATTTCTAGATATAGACATAGATATATAGGTATTGAGTGATATGTCATATAAAATATGGCAGTTTTAAAAATATTATGTTCTTTAACATCCTTTTATGTTTTTCTAATTTGATGATGTTCACATTCTTCATCTAGTTAGCTCTCATTTATGTAAATTGAAATAGACTTATTTTCTTCTTTTGTTGAGCTAACAGACTTGCAGCAAAAAAAAAAAAAAAAAAAAAAAAGGAAATGTACATAAATACAGATCAACAATAAATGTGTTGCTGGTGAAATTCTCCGAAACAGATACTGTATTGGATTTTTTATCAACCTGTTGAAAAGAGGGAAATAAGCAGGATTGGGCAGCAGAAGCAGCAGAAATAGAAACACATTTAAAAAGACATCTAGGCCGGGCGCGGTGGCTGAAGCCTGTAATCCCAGCACTTTGGGAGGCCGAGGCAGGTGGATCACGAGGTCGAGAGTTCGAGACCATCCTGGTCAACATGGTGAAACCCTGTCTCTACTAAAAATACAAAAAAAATTAGCTGGGCATGGTGGCTTGTGCCTGTAATCCCAGCTACTCAGGAGGCTGAGGCAGGAGAATTGCCTGAACCCAGGAGGCGGAGGTTGTGGTGAGCCGAGATCGCGCCATTGCACTTCAGCCTGGGTAACAAGAGCGAAACTCCGTCTCAAAACAAAACAACAACAACAACAACAACAACAACAAAAACAATAAAAAGACATCTAGGTTTACTTTGAGATTATTAAGGAGAGAGATAGCCAAGAAGAGCCCTTCCATAATCAGAACCAACACTGGAGTCTGGAAAGACTATCTACCTGTGTACTTACTCAAGAGCAATCCGCACAGGATACAGACATACTTTAAAACAGTTCCTTAGCTGCACACAGATCCATCAACAAAGGGTAGAAGATCTACTGGAACTGGGGGTTCAAGCACGATATGACCAAATGATGAACAATAGAATACTCTGAACCAGGGGCAACTCACAGGAAGCCTGACTTAAAAATCACACACATCCCTGAAGCCTGGAAGACTGTGTAAATGACCAAGGTTGAATCTTCTCCTGGGGAATATCAGAGAGGACAAATTCAATCTACTAGTCTTTTGATTATTAATTTTAGGTGTTGATTTGACTGGATTAAGGGATACCTAACTAACATAATTTCTAGGTGTGTCTATGAGGGTGTTTTCAGAGGAGACTGGCATAGGAGAGTCTGAGTCAGTGGACTGAGTGAGGATGATTCACCATCAATGGGGCTAGGGGAGAACCATTTAATTGGCGGGAATAAAACAAAAAGGCAGAGAAAAGGTTAATTTGTACTCTCTTGGAACAGGGACATCCTTCTTCTACCTTTGGCTACTAGAACTCCGGGCTCTCTAGCCTTGGATTCTGAAAGTTGTACCAACAGATTCCCAGGTCTCAGGTCTTCGGTCTCATGCTGATAGTTGTAGCATCGGCTTTCCTGATTCTGAGGCTTTCAGGCTTGTACTGAGCCATGCTACAGGTTTCCCTCAGCTTCCACCTTGCTGACAGATCTTGGGATTTCACAACCTACATAATTGTATGAGCCAATTCTCCTAATAAATCCTCTCTTATCTTATGTATATGTCTATCGATCCATCCACATAGCTGTCCTGTTGATTTTGTGTCTCTGAAGAGCTTAGAAAAATAAAATTTCCTTGCTAAAAACAGAGAGGGGTGTGGGGGGGGAAACAACTTCCTGAACTGCATTGGCAGCTTCCAAACTATCAGACATCCAGTGGCAAAGGGTCAAAATCTAACTTTTAAGGGAGCTAAAACATGACAATCTTTGGCTAGTAAGTGGTTTATGCTGTTCCAGGGCTAAAAAACAAAAATATAAAAAAGAAATCTAAGAAAGAACAGTGGAGGCTTTACACTGACTAGGTTTTAGAGGGTTACTTCAGCCAAGTTACCAAACAAATAAAATGATCAGGTAATAAAGAACAGAAACATACAACCCTGGGGAAAGGTGGATAAAGGAAATTATTATTCAGAGTTGTGAAATATGTAAAATATTCAGTTTTCAAGAAAAAAATCAGACATATGTTAAAAAAAAAAAAGAAAGTAGGACCTACTCACAAGAAAGATGAAGGCCATGGACACTCTTATTAAGTGGGGCAGATATTGATTTAGCAGATAAAAACTCTAAGTAGAAAGTTGCCCCATGTTCAGGGATCAGAATATTTAATATTTTAAGATAGGATTAATCTTCAAATTAATCTGTGCGTTTAGCGAAATCACTATCAAACTCCTAGATGACATTTATCTTATTTTATTTTAATTTTTTACAGAAATGAACAAGTTGATTCTAAAACTCTCACAGAAATACAATTGTTCAGAATAGTCAACACCATGTTTTCCATTCCATACCTTAATACAAAGCTACCTTATTCACATCAGTGTGGTACTGGTATAAGTAGAGGCATATAGACCAATGGAGCAGAATCAAGAGGCCAGAAAGAAACCCTTACATTTAGGATCGACTGATTTTTCACTAAGATGCCAATAAAACCCAATGGGGAAAAATCAAATTTTCAACAAATGATGGTGACACATGCTAAAATTCAAGCTATCTCACAGAAGTAAAGAAATTTAATTTTTTTAAAAAAACATAATTTAATTTAAAATCCATCATAAACCTACATGTAAGATCTAAGAAACTATAAAACTACTAGAAGAAAACACAAGAATAAACTTTTGTGACCTTGAGTAATGTTTTCTCAGATATGATACCTAAAGTACAGACAATAAAATTCCTTTTTTAAAAAGGACTTAATCAAAATCAACAATTTTTCACTACAAATGGTACCATCAAGAAAGTGAAAATGCAATCAGCAGAATGAGAAAAAAATTTACAAATCTCATAACATACTTGTTTTTCTTCTTACTTTTTTGGCTAAGATCAAGTGTAGAATTGTCATAAATTACTTGTATTCAAAATTTATAAAGTACTATTACCACTTAATAATAAAAAGATAAATCAATTAAAAATGGTAAAGGATTTGAATAAACATTTCCTCAAAGAAGATATACACTTAGCCAATACATAGAGGAAAATATATTTAATATCATTAGTTATTAGAGAAATGCAAATCAAAACCAAAATGAGATATTACTTGTGTCTACTAGAATGGCGATAATGAAAAAACAAAGAAGACAACAGTAAATGCTGGCATGGACTTCAAGAATTTTGAACTCCTCTTCAGTGTTAGTTGGAATGTATAATGCAAAGCCACTTTTCAAAACAGTTTGGGAGTTTCTCTAAATGTTAAGCATAGAGTTATGACATGACCAAGCAATTTGATGCATTTGTATATATCCAGTAAATGAAAATATATGTCTACCTAATATTGGACATATATTTTAATGTTTATATTAGCATTATTCACAATAGCCAGAAACACAGACATCCCAACTGCCCTTAAGCCAATGAATGTATTAACACAGTATATTATATACACAAAATGGAATATTATTCCACAGTTAGAAAGGGTGAAATACTGATACATATTACATCATAGCTGAATCTTGAAAACATTATACTAAGGGAAAGAATTCGGTCAGAAAAGCCTGCACTCTTTATGATGTAATTTATGTGAAATTTCCAGAATTGACAAGTTTATAAAGACAGAAAGCAGATTAATAGTTGCCTAGAGCTGGGATTAAAGAAGGGGTAGAAAGTGACTTCTATTGCGTTGGGGTCTCTTTTTTAGGTGATGAAATTCTGTAAACTTAGACTGTGTTGATAACGGCAAAATTATGTGAGTATTCTAAAAGCATGAAATTATGCACTTTAAAAAATAAATTTGTGCTATAGGAGTTATATTAATAAAGATATTAAAATAAAAGGAAAATGAGAATGTACTTTTGATTGTCTTCACTCTGCTCTCCTATCCCTTGGCTAGTAAAACAAGCCCAAGAAGTTTTCTTCTCTGTATTTTACCTGGAAAACCTAAAACATTTCAGTGAGTTTATTCTTGAGGTCTCCCAAATTTTTAAGGATCTATAGTCTGCCAAAATATAAGTTTCCTTAAGATTCGTGAAGTTGGGAGTTTGTAAGTTATATATCAGGGCAGTCTCTCTGGGAGGATGTGGGCATTGGTTCCTCATCTGAAATAAACTTTTCTTCTTAACAGTGGGTCATCACAATTGAGCAAATGTCAATCATTCTCAAAAATGCTTTGAGAATGGATTTTCTCCATTCTCAAAGGATTTGAATAAAGAAGAAATCTAATATTTGTACTATAATCCTGATGAAAAAGGAAAGCGTATTCTTACTGAACCTCAAATGTAAGGATACTCAATGATAGCATTTGTTTCTAAAATCAGATTGGTGAGAATCAGATACCAGTTAAAATACTTTTATTTAGTTTACTGAACTAAAGATTACCAAATCGAGGCTTAGAGATTGCTTAAGAGGAAAATGAAAGGGCTTTCTCATGTATCCATAAAGACTGAATGTTAATAACAAGAATGATACTTCAAATGATATCAATGGCAAAAGTTGTATCTCCTATATTTTTTGTTATGTGTAATTAATACTTAATCTGTTGAATTTTTGTTCAACAGAACATGAAATAGTTCAACATCCTGCTTTATCACAGGACGTCTGCTTCAGAATGTGAGTTAGTTCTGGGAAACATGACTCAGTTCATTGGTAAATATGAAACTTCTTTAAGCAATGTCAGCTTTGAGATAATAGATGAAAGTACCTTATAGAGTACTTTCCACGAAGCTCTGAGATTGTGTTTTTTGAAGATACACATGCTGGCCTGTTGCTTACCATAATGTTCCTAGGCAAACATCAGAATAAAATAGAAATTATCCGTAGATAATAAAGACTAAAATCTGTGCTTACTATATTACAGTATCTAATAATATCAGAAGGCAGGAGAGTAAAGTTGTCTGTTTCTTTATTGGTACATGTACAATACATGACCATTTCATAAGGATTTTCTATTTTTTTTGAGACAGGGTCTCAGTCACCCCCTACGTACCACTGCAGCCACTGGAGAACAGTGGTGCAATCATGGCTCGCTGCAGCTTTAACTTCCTGGGTTCAGATGATGTCTCTCACCTCAGCCTCCCAAGTAATTGGGACTACAAGGAGGTTGAACACCATGCCTGGCTAAAATAAATGTCGAAGAAACTACTGTTACTATTCTAAGGAACCTTATATTATGGAAAGTACTTGAAAATTACTTTGTTTTTAATTTTTATTTTTTGAGACGAAGTCTCACTCTGAACCCCAGGCTGGAATGCAGTGGCATGATCTCAGCTCCCTACAACCTCCACCTCCCCGGTTCAAGCAATTCTCCTGCCTCAGCCTCCTGAGCACCTGGGATTACAGGCGTGCGCCACCATGCCCAGCTAATTTTTGTATTTTTATCAAAGATGGGGTTTCACCACATTGATCAGGATGGTCTCAAACTCCTGACTTCGTGATCTGCCCACCTTGGGCTCCCAAAGTGCTGGAATCATAGGTATGAGCCACTGTGCCTGGCCTACTTTTTTTTTTTTTTTTTTTTTTTTTTAATAGTCAACACATAATGAGATTGTATTAGTCAGGGTTCTCCAGATAAAGAGAACAAATAGGACTTATAGAAAGATATTTATTATAAGGAATTGGTTCATGCAGTATGGAAACTGAAAAGTCCCAAGATCTACATGCTTGAGACCCAGGAGAATCAATGGTATATAGTTCCAGTTTGAGTCCTAAGCCTGAGAACCAGGAGAGCTGATGCTGTAAATTCCAGTATGAATGTTAAAAAGTGGGCAGGCTCAAGACTCGAGAAGAGCCTGTATTTCAGTGCAAAGTGCACAAAATGAAATTGTGTCCCAGCTCATTCAGTTGTCAAGGAAGAGTTCCCTCTTAATCTTTTGGTCCTATTCAGGTTTTCAATAGATTGGATGAGGCTTACCCCTTAGGGGCAATATGCTTAATCTATCAATTCAAATATTAATCTAATCCAGAAACAAGCATCCTCACAGACACATTCAGAGTAACCTTTGGTCAAATGTCTGGGTATCTGTGGCCCAGTCAAGTTGACACGTAAAATGAATCATCACACTGTTCAACTTGAAGAAAACACGATTATTCTATTAAAACACTAGAGTTTACATGGATGTGAAAATATAACCTTTTATTACTCTTTGTAAAGTAATAACTCAAAAACTGATTTATTATTTTAAAAGACAAAAAGCCAACTCCAAGTTTTTTATTAATGTAATATTCAGCAGGATAATTTTGATAAATTCATTTTATTAAAATAGTTTTTGAGTAAGAAAACTTGGTCAAAATTTTGGAATATTAAAAATGTCTTTTAAAATTTAGATATTGTATACAAAAGCAATAAAATTCCTTTCCCTCAAATGTTCTACAATTTACTACATTACTGCAAAATTTCTTTTTCACTATGTTCTTTTATATTCTGGATCTAACTGGCACTTTTTTTTGAGGATGAAACTACTGTCTTATTCATGTGACAAAAAAAACAAAATAATATTTGTATTTCTCTGTAACTGCTGTTTTAATGTATTCTTAACCATTCATACTTAGCAGCATTTATATTCTACATTAATTAATATGCATTTTAGAAAAAACTAAAAGGTAGGTAATTCCAAAATGTCTCTCACACACAAGCATTTTATAATACTGGAAGCTTAGGAATACAACCTGTAAATATTTATACATATGGGCATATAATTATTCAAATTTTTAAATTGGCAAAAATGAATAGATGTATTTTTCAATGATATAGCAATGTGATGATTATGAAACTCAAAAACAAAACTATATAAACAAATTTATGCAGAACTAAGTATTAATTTCATGTTTAATTATATTCAAAATTATCCATCAATTAATTCAGTTTAATAGGTCTAAAGTTTAAATTGCCTAAAGGTATTAGAAATTACATTTAAGCTGACACACTGTAAAGCTGTGTGTCACTTTAGTTTCTATTGATATAAAAATTTTGTCATAACAATAATTTAATTTAGTTTAACAAAATAACTTTAATATCATATCAGAATAAAATTAGCTCATTTAATCAACAACCAACATAAAGAATTTAGTCTCCAATTTTTAATGAGAAAACATATATAAATATTGTAAAACATATCTCTGTAGTGATGAGTAGACTTCTAAGATGGTTCCAATTATTATTATTTTTTAATTTGTATATATTCATTGGATACACTGCAATTTTGCTACACTGATATATTGCCCCGTGGTGAAGTCAGGGCCTTCAGTGCATCCATCATTGACACACTATACCTTGTACTCACCAGGAAACCTCCTACCATCCACCTTCCAGTCCACCATCTCTCAGAATCCCCAATATTCCATACTTGGCTTTCGTTGTGTAGACATTACTGAGCTCCCACTTATAGGTGAGAACATGTGATATTTGTCCTTATGTAACAGACTTGTTTCACTTAAGGTAATGACCTCTAGTCTGATCCATGTTGCTGCAAAACACATTATTTCATTCACTTTTATGGCGGAATAGTATTCCATTTTGTACATAAACCACACTTTCTTTTTATCCAATCCTCCCTTGATAGACATTTAGGTTGATTACTTATTGCTATTGTGAATAGTGTTGTGATAAACATGTGTGTACAGTTATAATTTTGATTCAAAGTTTCTTTTCTTTTGAGTGGATACCCAGTAGCATGATTTCTGGATTGTAGGATAGTCCATTTTTAGTTCTCTGTGAAATCTCCATATTGTTTTCCATAGACACTGCACTAGTTTACCTTCTTAACATTAGCATAAAAAAGTTTCCTTTTCTTTGCATCCTTTGCAACGTATGTTATTTTTTGTCTTCTAATAGCCATTCTAATTGTTCTAAGACATCTCAATGCTTTTTGGCCATTTGTTTTTCTTCTTTTGCAAAATGTATTTTCATGTCCTTAGCCCAATTTTTAATGAGAATTTTGGGGGAATTTGTTGAGATGTTTGAATTCTTTGTAAAATCTGGACATTAGTCCTGTCAGGTACACAGTTTGCAAATACTTATCACATTCCACAGGTTAGCTGTTGATTCTGTTAATTATTTGCTTAGTTGTGCAAATGCTTATTAAGTCCTTTAATTCCATTCCACAGTTTGTCTGTTCATTCTGTTAATTATTATTATTTATTTTGCTGTGCAAATGCTTATCATTGTTTTCGTTGCCTGAGCTTTTGGGTTTTAGTCATCAGTTATTTCTAGACTGATGTTTAGAAGAGTTTTCCATGGGGTTTAATTCTAGTACTTCTATAGCTTCAGATCTTATACTTAAGTAATTCATCCCTCGTAAGTTTTTGTGTATGGTGAGAGACAGGAGCCAGTTGCCAGTTTCATTCTTCTGCATATGGCAGTCCCATTTTCCCAGCACCATTTATGGAATAGAGTGCCTTTTCTTCTGTGTATGTTCTTGTCAACTTTGCCAAAGACCCATTGGCTGTAAGTATGTGGCTTTATTTTTGGGCTGTCTACTCTGTTCTAGTTATCTATTTGTCTGTTTTTATATCAGTACCATGCTGTTTTGTTTACTCTATACAGATTTGTGGAATAATCTGAAGTCAGCCAACGTAATACCTTCAGGTTTCTTCTTTTTGTTTACAATTGCTTTGGCTAATTAGGCTTGTTTTGGGGTTCATACAAATTTTAAGATTTTATTTCTAGTTCTATGAAAAATTACATTGATATTTTGATATCAATTGCATTAAATCTATAAATTGCTTTGGGCAATACGTTTATTCCAACAATATTCTTCTGATTCATGAATATGGAATGTTTTTCAAATTGTTTGTCATCTGAACTATTTTTCCTCAGTGTTTTGTTGTTTTTCTTGTAGAGAGCTTTCACCTCCTTGGTTAAATACATTTATAGTTATTTTATTCTTTTATAGCTATTGTAAATGGGATCCCTTTCTTGATTTGGTCATCTACTAAACCATTATTGGTGTAAAGAAACACTACTGGTTTCTGTGTGCTAATTTTATAACTTAAATTTTTACTGAATTCATTTTTTTATGAATTCAGTAAATTCAGAAAGATTTGTGTGGAGTCTTCAGGGTTTTCTAGATAGAAGAGCATGTCATCAGTGAATAGGGATAATTTTACTTCCTCTTTTCAAATTTGGGTGCCTTAATTTTTTTTTTTTCTTGCCTGATTACTCTGGAAAGAACTTCCAATACTAAGTTGAATAATAATAGTAAACTTGGGCAACCTTGTCTTATTGTAGTTATTAGAAGGAATGCTTTCAACTCCTCCCTGTAAAATATAGTGTTGGCAGTGGGTTTGTTATACCTGGCCTTTATTATGCTGAAGTATGTTTTTTGTATGCCTAGTTTGTTTAGGACTTTTTCTTGAAGGGATGCTGAATTTTATTAAATGCTTTTTCTTCATCTATTGGGATGATTATATGGTTTTTGTCCTTAATTCTGTGTATATAATTTATCAAAATTACTGGTTTCTCTATGTTGAATATCCTTGCATCCTTGGAATAAGTTTTACTTGATCATAGTGTTTTATCTTTTTGATGTTCTCTTGGATTTGATTTGCTAGCATTCTGTTGAGGATTTTTGCATCTACGTTCATCAGTAACGTTGGTCTGTAGTTTCCTTTTTATGTGTGTCCTTGTCTGGTTTTGGTAACAGAATAATACTAATTTTGTAGATGAGGTTAGGGAGAATTCTTTACTCTTCTATTTTGTTTTTTTCTTTTGGAATAGTTTTGAGAGGTTGATATTAATTCTTCTTTGTTCGTTTGGTAGAATTTGGCTGGGAAACGAGCTGGTCCTGGGCTTTTTGTTGTTGTTGGGAGATTGTTTAATTACTCATTCAATCTTGCTACTCCTTATGTTTGAAGTATTTTCATCTCTGGATATTCACACTTTTATGTAATCCTCCACCTTAAGTAAAATGTCTGTAAATAGTGACTTGTTTCTATCAACTAGAATATGACAAATGTGGTACTATGTCATTTATGGGATTCCGTTTTAAAAGGCTGCTACTTCTGCCTCGTTCTCACACTCTTTTGTTCTCCCTCCCTCTTTTTTTTCCTAAAGAAGTCAGCTAATATGTTGTAAGCTGCCTCATGGAGAGACCCAGGGGCAAGGACATGTGGGAAGTCTGGAGTCAACGTATAAGAAGAATTTAATCCTACGAACAACTATGTGAATGAGCTTGGAAAATGATTCAACACCAGTCAAGCCTTAAGATGATTTGCCAAGTTTTTATTTTTGTTTCTTTGAAATGTAGTAAAATATATTTAAGATAATATTTATCATTAAACAATGTGTAATTGTAAAATTCAATGGCAGTAAATCGTATTTTTGTGTAACCATCAACTCTATCTATACCCAACACTTTTTTATCATTATGAACATAACATTGTACCCATTAAACAGTAATTTCCTATACCTCTGGCTCCTAGTAACCTCTATTCTACTTATGCTATTATTAAATTGTCTATTAGAAGTACCTCATATAAATGGAATCATACAATATTTGTCCTTCTGTTTCTGGCTTATTTTACAGAATATAATATTTTAAATGTCTATTGATACCATAGGATATATCAAAATTTAATTCTTTTTTTATGGCTGAAAGATGGTCAATTGTATGTATATATCACCTTTTGTTTATCTGTTCATTTTTTGATGGGCACTTTTGGACTGTGTCAAATTATAGTTATTATTGTACAAATATCTGTTTGATTTTCTGCTTTCAATTATTTTGCATATTTATACAGGAGTAATTGCTGGTTGGTATATTTAACATTTTGAAACACTGTCCAACTGTTTTCTACCAGGGCTATGTTATTTTATATACTACCACCAGTACACAGGAGCTCCAGTTTCTTCACATCCTTGCCAACAGTTTTTATTATTTTGATTATATTCATTCTAGTATGTATAAAGTAGTATCTCACTGTGGTTTTTATTTGTATTTCCCTAATAATTACTGAAATTAATCATCTTTTCATGTGATTATTGGCCATTTTGTAAGTCTTTGGAGAAATACCAATTTAAATACATCACTCATTTTTTGTTTGTTTGTTTTTGAAATGAGTTCTCATTCTGTCACCTAAGCTGGAATAGAGTGGTGCAATCATAGGTCACTGTTGTCTCAAATTCCTGAGCTCAAGTAATCCTTACATCTCAGCCTACAGAGTAACTAGGATTACAGACATAAGCATTGCACCCGACACTTGCCCAATGTCTAATTGAATTGTTTTCTACTGTTGTTGAGTTGTAGAACTTTAAAAATATATACCCTAGATATTAACAGCTTATCAAATATATGATTTGCAAATATATTCTCATTCTGAGGTCTGGATTTTCACTCTCTTAATAGTGTACTTTGGTTAAAAAATTTCTGAATTTTTTAATTTTTAAAATATTATTGTTATTATTTTTGAGACAGAGTCTCACTTTGTTGCCCAGGCTGAAGTACAGAGATGTGATCTCACCTTGCTGCAATCTCTGCCTCCTAGGTTCAAGCAATTGTCCTGCTTCAGCCTTTTGAGTAGCTGGGATTACAGGCATGTGCCACTACACCTGGCTAATCAAATTATTTTAAAATGTTTTTGTGGATACAGAGTAGATATGTATATATTTATTGGGTACATGAGATGTTTTGATAAAGATTTGCAAAAATAATTTAATAGATATTTCTCTCTCTCTCTCTCTCTCTCTCTCTCTCTCTCTCTCTCTCTCTCTCTCTCTCTCTCTCTCTCTCTTTTTAAGATGGGATTTCACCAAGATGGCCAGTTTCACCTGGTCTTGTACTCCTAACCTCTGGTGATCCACCTACCTCGGCCTCCCAAAGTGCTAGAATTACAGGCGTGAGCCACCACGCCCGGCCCTGTAAATAGACATTTCTCAAAAGAAACAAATGGCAAACAGGTTTAAGAAAAGGTGCTCAACATCACTGATCGTCAGAGAAATGCAAATCAAAACTACAGTGGGATACATCTCACGTGGGTTAAAATGGTTTATATTAAAAGATAGGCAATAACAAATACTGGCGAGCCTGTGGATAAAAAAGAACACTTCTACACTGTTAGTGGGAATGGAAATTAGTACAATCAAGTGGAAAACAGTTTGAAGCCTTCTTAAAAAAACTGAAAATTGAGTTTCCATTTGACTCAGCAATCCTACTGCTTGGTATATACCAAAAAGAAAAGAAATCACTCCAGCAAAGAGGTATCTCCACTCTCGTTTGTTGCAGCACTGTTTACAATAGCTACGATTTTGAAGCAAACTGTCAACAGATGAATGAGTAAAGAAAATGTGGAGTATATACACAATGGAGTACTATTCAGTCATCAAAAGAATGAGATCCAGTCATTTGCAACAATATGAATGGAACTGGAGATCCATATGTTAAGTGAAATAAGCCAGGAACAGAATGACAAACATTGCATGTTCTCACTTATTTGTGGGATCTAAAAATCAAAACAATTGAACTCATGGACATAGAAAGTAGATGATGCGTTGGGTGTAGAGGCTCACTCTTGTAGTTCTAGCACTTTGGGAGGCTGACACAGGTGGATTACTTGAGGTCAGAACTTCAAAATCAGCGGGGCCAATATGGTGAAACCCTGTTTCTATTAAAGACACACACACACACACACACACACACACACACACACACACACACAATGCCAGGCATGATTCTGCATGCCTGTAATCAGCTACTTGGGAGGCTGAGGCAAGAAAACCACTTGAACCTGGGAGGTGGTGGTTGCAGTGAGCTGAGATTGTGCCATTGCACTCTAGTCTGGCCAACAAGAGCAAAACTCTCTCAAAAAAAAGAGAGAGAGAGTAGAAGGATGGTCACTAGAAGTTGGGAAACATAGTGTGGGTGGTGGAGTGATGGAGATTGGTAAAGTGTATAATAAAACAGAAAGAATAAATAAGACCTACTATTTGACAGCACAATATCATGACTATAGTCAATCATAACCCTATTGTATATTTTAAAATAATTTAAAGACTGCAATTGAATTATTTGTAATTCAGAGGATAACTACTTGAGGGAATAAATACCTCTAAAAAGGGATTAGTAACCAGAATATATAAGGGGCTCAAATAATTCTACAGGAAAAAAATATAATAATCTGATTAAAAGAAAATATAACCATCTGATTAAAAGTTCTTAACTTTGAAGTCCAATTTATTTATTTATTTTTCGTTGCTCATTCTTTTGGTGTTATGTCCAAAAGTCATTGCCAAATCTAATGTCATGAAGATTTTCCACAATATTTTTGTCTAAGAGTTTTACAGTTTAAGGGCCGGGCGCGGTGGCTCAAGCCTGTAATCCCAGCACTTTGGGAGGCCAAGGCGGGTGGATCACGAGGTCAAGAGATCGAGACCATCCTGGTCAACACGGTGAAACCCCGTCTCTACTAAAAATACAAAAAATTAGCTGGGCATGGTGGCGCATGCCTGTAATCCCAGCTACTCAGGAGGCTGAGGCAGGAGAATTGCCTAAACCCAGGAGGCGGAGGTTGCGGTGAGCCGAGATCGCGCCATTGCACTCCAGCCTGGGTAACAAGAGCGAAACTCCGTCTCAAAAAAAAAAAAAAAAAAAAAAAAAGAGTTTTACAGTTTAGCAGTTATGTGGAGATTTTAGATCCATTTGAATTTATTTTTGTATATAGTGTAAGGTAACAATCCAACTTTTTTCTTTTACATGTAGATATATAGTTTTCCTAGCATCATTTTTTGAAGTAATGTCCTTCATCCATTTAATGATCTTGGCACCTCAAGTGAAAATCTGTCGACAATATATATGAGTTTATCTCTGGCCTCTCTTTCCTACTGCATTGGACTATATGTCCTTCCTTATTTCAGTATCATCCTGTTTTAATTACTGTAACTTTAAAATAAGTTTGGAAGCCAAGGACAATGAGTTCTCCAATTTTATTCTTCTTTTTCAAGATTGCCTTAGGTATTAAAGACCTTGCAGTTTTATATGAATTTGAGGATTGGCTTTCCCATTTATGTAAAATAATGCTATTGGTATTTTGATAAGGATTGTACAGAATTTTTATATCACTTGGATTAGTATTAGTATCTTCACAATGTTAGATCTTCCCGTCCATAGACATGGACAACATGGAATATTTTTTCTATTTATTTATGTTTGTTTGACCTTATTCTGCAACATTTTATAGCTTATAACTCACTAGACTTTCACTCCTCGATTAGATTTATTCTTATACATTTAATTCTTTCAAAAGCTATTGTAAATGAAATTGCTTTCTTAATTTAGTTTTGTGTTTTCTATTGCTAATGTATCAAAACACAATTGAGTTTTACATGTTAACCATGTACTTTGTGACTTTGCTGAATTTGTTTATTACCTCTAGGGGTTTTCTTGTGGATTCTTGAGATTTTCCATGTATCGGTTTATGCCATTTCTTGATAGAAATAATTTTACCTCTTCCTTTCTAATTTAGACGTTTTTAAAATTTCTTCTTCTTGTTCACTATCCCTGGAAAGAACATCCATGACAATGTTGAATAGCAGCAGTGAAAACTGAATTTCTTGTCTCATTTTTTATCTTAAGAAAGAAACTCTCATTCTTTTGTCATTGTTTATAATATTAGCTGGGAGTTTTATTCTATCACGTTGAACAATTTTCTCTCTATTCTTAGCTTTCTGTGAGGTTTTAATATAAAAAGTGATTCAATTTTGTCTCTTGTGTCAATGAAATTATCACTTTTTCATTTTGTTTTATTAACGTGATTTATTGTATTGATTGATATTCTTATGTTGAGCTACCCTTGAATTTATGAAACAAATTCCACGTGCTCACTGTGAATGATTCTTTTAATATGCTGTTGGTATTTATTTGCTAATATTTTGTTGAGAATTTTTAAATTTATATTCATAAAATATATTGGTTAGTAATTTTCTTTTCTTGGGATTTTTTCATCTGGCTTTGTTCACAGGGTAATGCTGATCTTACAGATGTATTAGTTATTGTTGTTCTTCATTTTGTTCATGTATCATTTTCTTGTCTGTATCCAAAGCTTCCTTTAATTAATTGAATATCATTAAAACAAACTTTTAAATACCTTTGTCTAGTAAGTTTTATGTCTTAGCTTCATTAGGGATGGTTTCTCATTATTTATTTTGTTCTTTTAAATGGTATATATGCACTTTACTGTTTTATAATATGATTTTGATTTTTGGTTGAAAACTAACATTTAATATGATAATGTGGTAATTCTGGAAACCAGTTTTCCTATTTTACTAAGGGTTTGCTTTTTCTTTAGTTATTTTTTGTTGTCAAAGCTTGTCTTTATGCCTTGTATCACATCTTGAAGTGAAAACATAAAAACATCTTAGTTTTTCTCTTGAGAATCTGTCTTTATCTAGGCATGTGCCATTCTTTTCTAAATTTCACCAGTATGTAAAAAACATATTTTTAAAGATCTAACACATTTAGAGTGTAAGAAATTCACTTTCTATATTTTCAGTTTAGGGAATGTTTTATCTATATAGTACTCAGATTTTACAGATTTTATCTGTAAAAATCAGTCAGATAATATAATATGGAATTTAGTTGCTTTTGAATTTCCTAATCCTTAAATGTCTAGCTCCTAAAGAAGAAAAAGAGAGAAAGAGGGAGAAAAAACAAACAAAACAAAAAACAGATGGTGCTCCTTTATATTTCCTGGAAGCCACACTTTAACCAGTGAGGGTGGAAACCATGGTGGCCAGCTTCTGCACCTGCACTTAGTGATCAAAAGCAGCAGTCAGCAGTCAACACATAATGTGGATATTTGGATGACAAAATTCTCATTGCCCAATATAGCTCCAGAAACCCATATCAGGAATGCAGTCATAGCTGCTTGCATGGGACTAAGGGTATGGTGTTGGTAGCAGTTATGGAATTAAAGGCTAAAATTGACAGAAATTAACTGCAATTTGCCAGTCATGGCTTTCCCTGGGAAGTTGTCGGTGTTCTAAAGACTGTGGAGTTCCAAAACAGTTACACTAGGCAGTTTTTGTCAATACAAGTGTCAGTACAAATAGAGAGATGGAGTCCTGGTACTTCATACTGTGCCATCTTCTCTGACATCACTCTCCTTGCCAACTTTTTGATTGCAGCCTTTGGTGAGATCTGGAGCCGTAAGACCCAGCAAAGCTGCGTCTGGATTTCTGACCAACAGAAATGATAAAATACTAAATACAGTAAATGTTTGTTGCTTTGTGCATCAAAGTTCTGTATTCATTTGTGAACAAGCAAATAAATAATTTAAACATATGACTCAATATTTACATTTAATAGCATATGACATATGTTTTATTGATATTATAGTTTAATATTTGCATATAACAAATAGTATATATTAACATATAATATTTTATATGTAATGAGTAAATCAAAGAAAATGAATTTAGCTCTTTTATTTTCTAAAAATAAAACAAAAATTATCAAACCAATCTGATATGTCTAAAGTTTCAACTCTAATATGTGAAAATAGATAATTATATTGTATCTAAGAAAGAAATTAATGTAATTAAAAAAATATATTTTTAAAAGTCTAGCACATTTCGATTGTAAAAAATATACCTTCTATATCTTCAGTTTAGGGAATTTTTTTTTCTATATACTGTTCATTTATCTCTACAAATCAGTCAGATAATATAATATTATTTATTAATATCTTCTATTGTAGAAAAATTCTTTATATTCACATAACCAGAGGTAATTTGCACACATGTTCTGAGGTTCACACATCAGATACATAGGCATAGGGAGAGCTAATAGCTTCAGTTATGAAACTTTAGCCATACTTCAAAAGGAAACACAAAATTTCTCCTGACAGCATTTCAGAAAAATTGTTCTTCTCAGTGAACATAAAATTCTTCATTGATTGTAATTCACAGATATACAAATATACAAACTAAAAGCTTAAAAAACTGGATTATCTTTTCATTCACATAACAGATACTAATTCTTCTCTAGCCAATGAAGAAAACATTAAATTTCCATAAAATCAAATTTCCAATTATTATTGATATTAAAGGAAAATAGCTTATTACTGCCTGTGAGTGAATCAGAAACTTGTGTGCGTCCATGCACAAACACAATTATTACAAAACAAACAATAAAAAATGAGAGAACAGCAAAGCTACAGCTTCATTGCCACTTAGGATTTGTTTTAAAAGTCAAGAAAATACATTCCTGGACCAAAGGAGCTATGAGCTCTATGTGTATAGTAATAAAAGTATGTAATAAGCATATGCCAAATATTACTCAATATGTAATGATGAAGCCAATAAATGATTAAAACCAGTACAGCAAAATAATTTGACTTACACAGATTTATATTATTTACTCAACAAAATTTATATCTATGAACAGTAATCATGTGCATTGTTGTGGACAAATTTTTTTTTATTGCTATTAGCTTACTAGGTATTAACTTTATAACCCTAGAGGACTGTAAAATAGCTTAGATAATAGTGAACCAACCAAATGTGCAACCCCTGTGAAATCAGATAACAGTTGAAGGATGTACCAGAAAATGCCAAAAATTCTTCTGGAAAGACACCCTGCAATTCTTTGGCCCATTTCTACATGCTTTGATCAGGTTACACCATGCAATTTAAATAGGTAAGGACTTGATGGGGCAAGTTTGCATATTATGAAGGAAACCCCAAGGTGGAAGAAGGCAGATACCAAAAGCAAATTGAGCTTTTCAATTGTTGATTAACCTTGTACCAATTAGGAAGCTATTTATTTGTCAATATCAATTAAAAATACTGCCCACACTTTCTCCCTAACAACTTTTTCAAATACATGTTGTCCTGTAGGGATGTGCAATGTTCTGGTAAGTTTAATTACGAAGGAATAGTTTGCTGAGAGCTCACATTGGTGTGACTATATAAAACGCTTTTAGTCTGGGATGCATACTCCTATGGAAGATAAAGGGACTTGCATCACTAGAGACCATCCTTTCTGGCAGTTCTCCGCTACATTAAGCTAGGCATTGCGCACCGTAAGCTGGAATCTCAAGGGTGAAAACTAGACCAAATGACTTAAATTTAGTTCGAAGGTGATAGATATAGATCTTGAAATTACTGTGTTTTGCTAAGGTCTTAATTTTTATATAATAAGTTCAGTATAAAAAAGTTACACATTGGGTACAGTATACACTGCTTGGGTGATGGTGCACCAAAAATCTCAGAAATCACCATTAAGGAAGTTATTCAAGTAACCAAACACCACTTGTTCCCCAAAATCTATTGAAATGTTTTTAAAAATAAATTTAAAATAAATAAGTAAATGGAAAATAAAGGTAATGGCATAAAAATATTAATGAAATAACAATATAGCAGGTAATAAGACATTACAAAAAATTGTGTAAGGGAATTGTAATGCCCCAAACCAGCAACATATCCTGTTAAATGAAGTTGCCCTGTGAGAGAAATGGTGAATCATAAGAATCCACGTATGTGCAGGACAAACAAAAAAACAGTTTATAAATTAAATAACTTACATAGGAAATGATATCGGTTAACTCTATGATTTTATTCTAATTAACCTTAGAATATTTATAAATTTTAAAATATATTCCTCAGTGACTAGAAAAGTTGATCATATAAATATGAAACCTTATCTAGAATTCTTCTTCTTTCTTTTTTTTTATTTGAGGCAGTTTGCTTTTGTTGCACAGGCTGGAGTGTAATGGCATGATCTTGGCTCACTGCCACCTCTGCCTCTCGAGTTCAAGTGATTCTCCTGCCTCATCCTCCCAAGTATCTGGAATTACACACATGCCTCACCATTCCTGGCTAATTTTTTGTATTTGGTAGAGACGGTGTTTCACCATGTTAGTCAGGCTGGTCTCAAGCTCCTGACCTCAGGTGAAACCACCCATGTTGGCCTCCTAAAGTGCAGGGATTACAGGAGTGTGCCACTGTGCCCTGTCTATTTCTTTACTCTTTAAGGTACTAGTTAAATACAGTATTTTAAACCTAATGACCCATGCTTCTGAATAAATGCATTATTTAATGTTTACATTAAATAGTTAATACTTAAATGATTATTTTCTATATTTGAAGAATGATGTATTCCATAAACGGAATTAAAATAAATAATTTAATTCTTATGGTTTCTTATGGGCTATCAATTTTCAAAAGTGGGATTCTGCTATTACGTTTTCTGAAATGCAGCTTGAAAATATCTAAGAAACAAGAAACAAATCATATGCAGATGCTATCAACAGAGGCTGCAAAATGTTGGCAAGCAGTCTGAATTCAGCTCCTCAAAGAGATTTATTTGGTTTGTACATATCAAGAATCTGTTGGTTTTCAGTTTTAATTATTTTAGACTAGGCACATATTTTAATATTCTAGTTTGAATCATTCTTTATTTTCTTAATTCTAATTCGCCAATTCTAATAAGCTTTGCTCATTTGCATTTGCTTTTTGAACCCTCTATTTGCATTTGGTACTTCTCTCTGAAACCCCTCTTTTCTGGAAGTAAATAATCACTAGTAGAACTGCAAAAGCAGAGTGTTCTAGACAAGAAAAAAAAAAAATGCCACCCTATCCCTTGCATTGGGGGTTACATATATTTTTGACTTAGGAAAGTTCGTACATCCTTTCACTTCCTTCCAAGTCAAAGAATAATAATGGCAATAATAACAACTAATACATGCATATTCTCTACCGATCCTTGTTAGTGGCCTTATTATTAATGCCAATTTATAAATAAGGAAACTGAGACAGCAATTACTTTTTCAAGATATTAAGTGATAGAGCCATGATGCTAACGTGGATGGCTGGGCACCACAGACCATGCTTTTCAGTGCTTCTCTATTTGAACACAGTCGGTGCACTGATAAAGCATCTAATGGCTCAAAGGCAACCTTGAAAATAATTGCACATATTTAGCATTTTGCTCTTTACTTGGCACTTTACTCAGGCCTCTACAAATGTTAATTCACTTAACTGTCTTCAGTACTTATGAAATATGTATTTTTTATTATTGATATTTTACTCATGAAAAAACTAAGACACAGAAAAGTCCGCTAGTTCAAGATCAAATAGCAAAATTTCAATTCAGAGAGTCTAGCTCCAGAACCTGTTCTGAAAGTCTTCTTTATAGTTTTCTTAAGTTATTGAAAATAAGTTGTGAAGCAGGAATATGCAATCACAGGAAAATGTCCTACAGTAAATTACTTATTCTAATCTCTGAAGTTAATCACGTTTTAAAGTAGCAAGTTTTCTTGCCCAAATAATTCCTGAAAACTCACACACCATGCCTGGTGCTGCGACCACTGTCCCTGGTGAGGCATGGGCTCCTTCACTCCAGGAAGGGGCAAAGCTGGGAGAGGGGCTTGAAGGGGCCTTAGGCTTGACTGGGAAACAAGGCAGCTGGGGCCACCGGGTGGCATGCCTCAGCCACGCAGGGAAGGGACTTCAGCCTCTGGGAGGAATGGGTTTTAAACACAATGTGCTATTAGTGGCATATTTGGGCCTCTGATTTAAAGGGCTCTCCATATTATAACCAGTTCCCATTATAGTCACTCTTTCTATATAAGTAGACACTTGCTTAAAAAGATAAATAATATATTTCAGAGGCATTACTGAATTTATCATCCAAGTGGGGAATAGGCATTGAATGGATAGAGAAACAGCACAGCTTTGTCTTGATAATACAAAACAGTAAAGCTGCAGTAGCTAGAGTCTCTGGGCCCTGTAGAGAATAGAGAATATCAATAAAGACTATCAGTTTACCATTTGTGGGTCTATTTCCTTTAATGACAATGACACTCTCTACAAGAACAGAAAGGTGGTAATATGGATTGACTCCATGTACCCACCCAAATCTCATGTCAAATTGTAATCCCAACATGTTGAAGGAGAGGCCTGGTGGGCGGTAATTGGATCTTGGTGGTGATTTCCCCCTTGCTGTTCTCATGATGAGTTTTCACAAGATCTGACTGTTAAAAAAATGTGTAGCATTTCCACCCTCACTTTCTGTCTACTGCTCTGTCATGGAAAGATGAGCCAACTTCCTCTTTGCTTTCCACCATGGTTGTAACTTTCCGGAGGCCTCCACTTTTGCTGCAGAGCCTGCAGAACTGTGAGTCAACTAAACCTCTTTTCTTTGTAAATAACCCAGTCTCAAGTAGTTCCTTGTTGCAGTGTGAGAAAAGATTAAAACAGGGGGCCTCTCTCATGCTTTAATGATTTAGCTGGTGCAAATGAATACAAGTAAGCATGATGGGTACTGGGATAACCAGCTCATCCCAGTTTATCAAGGACATCATTTATTATTTTTATTTTATTTTATTTTATTTTCTCATTCATAAGTGGGTGTTGAACAATGAGAACACAGGGACACTGGGAGGGACAACATCATTTATTTTAATACTTTGTTTCCAGTCCCAGGAGTCCCTTTAGTCCTGAGCAAAGTCAGGATGATTGTTCACCATAAATTGAGCTTTTCTGAAGGCAGATAAGAATAGTGGTGAAGTTTACCACCGTCTTGCCTAATCTCGTATTTTTTCCAAAGGACAGTGTTTATAACTATGAGCAAACACCTGTCAGAAATCAGGCCAATGTGTAATAACTATGTGGCTAGTTGCAATGGAAATTAAAATAGGAATCTTCCTCTTTGGAGAACCTATCAACTTGCTTTATTATAAAATAGTCTCCATATGGTGTAATCAAATGTTTTAACATTTCAATGAGATTCCATGGCCAGGATAATTTGCTCACTAAGATGATGAGATAAATAACTGCTGACGCCATTTAAAAATTGTTGCTATCTTTATTTTTATGTAATGGTCTTATTGTAAAGATATAGAGGAGAATTAAAACCATTAAAATGTCTCATAATTAGTACTCAAGGAAAACATATCTTTTGCTTTGTACCCTTGGAAATGCAAGATTAACTGTTCTTAACAGAGCATAGCATTATCATAACATTAACATTCTAGGCACTTACACAATATTTTGCTCATTTGCTGTCTCCATTTGAATTCATTGTTAGTTCTCTTTAATGACTTTATGTCCCTAGTAAATAAGCCATTTGTATGTGAACGTTGCATAGGTCTCTATTTAACATACAGCTACCTAAAAGGACAGTTATTCACTGACTCATGACTTGCTGATTATTTGCAGCTAATAATCTGCTTCTCTGAAAAATAAACCTGTACTTTGAACCATGATAACTCTTAAGTCAAAAATAGCAAAACCTATAGGGAAAAATGACATTTACAGTTGAAAATATTGATTTATGTATACCAGAACATGGTGTCAGGTATTATTATATTTCACATGTATGAAATAAGAAAATGAGTCTCCATCAGTGGAACCTATTATTTGGAATGAATTAGACTTGTGGAATTAAAAGAAGATAGTCAATATATCTTACACCTATGCTGTAAAATCCAATCTTAGGTTACCTTTCTAAAATGAACCTGTAAGAGGTAATTTTCTTCAAATAATATCATGCTCCATAAATAACATCTTCAAATATAACACTGAAAGCAATGCAATACTTACTATTTTTATGTTATAATTCATTTAATGAATTTCAGCTATTCCATGTAGATATTGATATCTGTCATTCAACACACCTGGTTCTTTATATTTTGTTTTGTTTTTTGGACCAGGCATGACCGAAACACCTAAACACGTAGCTGCTAGGGGCCAAATGACCAAAACCTCTGCCTAAGGCGTCACAGATGGACGCTGGTAACTGTAGAGGCGTCATTCACACAACTGAACCTGAGCCCTTGTTCTAGGGACACCATCAACCGAGAAACTGTCTCATCAAAAATCATTGAAATGTTTCAGGATATGAAGGCAACTATCAATTATATTTAAGATTAATGATTAAGGCTAGTAAGGAAGACATACAGAGGTAAAATAAATGAGAATTATTCTTAGAAAAAAGGGGTGTGATTTTGTGCAAGTTACCTTAACTCATTCAGTGAGTCACCTCACATGTAAAAGGAACATTGATATACTCTACAAGAGTTTATTATGAGACTTTAGTAAGATAATTTATTACAGCACCAGACCTATGGTTTGGCTCAGAATATTTCTGTCTTCTGATATAATTTCTATTAACCAATTTGTCCCCACTTTTCATTAAAAGATATTAGCTATTTAGGGTTTTCAAGTCATATATAAAATATTTCAATGGTGAATAGTTGTAACTGATATTTTATATCTATTTTATATAGTAATGTTCAAAATAAATTTATAGTTATAACAATCTTATTAAACATTTGAAAACAGTTTATGTAATGAGGAATGCCAGAAAAATTATTGTTACTTTATTTTATACAATATAAATGAGTAAAGATGTTGATAAATTTGAAATAAACTGTGAATTACAGTTTATAATATTCTTATGATCTAAGAAGAAAATGAAGAAAGTAGACTTTCGCCCATCTATTATGCTGTACTTTACTTGTAAGTTACCAAGTGTTGGTTTTTAATTTGTTATGGATGCAAGATGGTAATCTAACTGATATATCTGTAACTGGGAAGCTGTTTGGGAAAGCTTTTAACGTCACTGTCAAAATGAATCATGTTTCATCATTTTAGATGAGGAAAGATGGTCAATTCCCACATATGCCTTACTCAATTGCCATGCTTGTGGTCTTAGCTGTATTCTTTGACTCGACTAAGTTCTAAGAATCACAACTCTAGCATCTTCAATAAATCTTTAATTTTCAGTTATTTATTTCTTTATCATTTCTTATTGCATTTTTTTTGGTTTTTTTATTATTGAATTATTACTTATGAAATGTATTTTATAAATAAAAATCCACAAGGACCTAATTTAGTTTTATGTCATCAACTGCTATTTGCAGTTCATGATAATATATGCTTAGGTTACACTTTCTTTCATTTTCTCATCTATACCTATCAAAATAATGTATTGGTAGAAACAACCTCCAAGCAGAGAATTGAAATACAATGAATAACTTGATGCTATGTAGGGTTTTTCATTAAAATCCATGTGTGAAATCCATAATTGTTCTATTATGTATGAAATAGATAATGAAAAAGGAAAATAAAAAGACAAACTCAAGTGTGAAAATGCAAAAAGCATGTTTTACTACAGTATCTTGGTATGCAGGACAAAGAAAATTTACACAATGGAAATACTTGAAAGTGTACATTTATGAAAGTCATAAAGTATAAATACATATTATTTTCAGTGCATAGACTATGTAGTATTTCAGATGAATGGTGTCATTACATGTAAAATAAATATTTCTGACATATTAATCATATATTTATATTAATACATTAATATTTTTAAAATAATCCTTTTATCTCATATAATACATACAATATATATTTAAATATCTTGTAGAGGCACAGTAGCTTTAGAATTATTTATTGGTTTTTCTTTATCATCTATTTGAGGCTTTGTTATTAATTAGATAAATTATTTCATTGGGCATTGTTAACTAATAAGCCCTTTATCATTGGGAAGTGAGCCACTTTATCCCTGGTAACATCTCTTGTTCTGAATCTAGTTTCTCTGAAATTAATACATTCATTTCAGGCTTCTTGAGTTGGTATTTGCCTGCTATATTCTTCTCCATCTATCAGTTTTATCCTATCTATAACTCTCTAGATATTTAATCACTTTTTGTCAATAGCATATAGTTTTGTCTGTTTAAAAAAATTAATATAACTATGTTTTTTTGATTGGTGTGTTTAAACCAGTACTATTCAACATGATAGCCACTAGCCACGTGTGGATGTTGAGCTTTTTAAACGTTGCTAGCCTAAATTGCATCTGAGATATGGTATAAAATATACTCCCAAGTTCAATAATTTAAAAAAATGTAATACATGTTATTAATAATTTTTATTTCAATTATATGTTGAAATAATATTTAAAATATTCGTTCAGAATATAATAGTGAAATCAAATAATCTTTTTTGTTTCCTAATCCAGGTAATAGAAAATTTGAAATTATATTTGTGACTCTGGTTTAGATAATTTACATATAAGGAAATGATTGTTTTTTGTTTTTATTTTTTTGTGAGACAGGGTCTCACTCTGACCTAGGCTGGAGTGCAGTGGGATAATTATGGTTCACTGTAGCCTTGACTTCCCAGGCTCAGGCGATGCCCCAGCTAACCCTACTGAATGGATGAGACTACAGGTGCACACTACCATGCTTGGCTAAATTTTTTGGTATTTTTCGTAGAGACTGAGTTTTGCCACGTTGTCCCGGCTGGTCTTGAACTCCTGGACTGAAGTGATCTGCCCATCTTGGCCTCCCAAAGTGCTGCAATTACAGGAATGAGCCATTTATGTCTGGCTTTCATTTATTTTCTTTTTCCAGAAGCATTTTTGGAACCTTCCTTATAGTACAGATCAAATGACAAAAAACCCTCTATTTTATTTCTCTAAAACATCTTTATCTTCATTTTTCTAAAATATTTTTACTGGATATAGAATTCTGGGTATTTTAATTATTGTTATTTCTCCTCTATCTGTGTTTGTTTTTGTTATTAGTTTCTGGCTCTTTTAGTATATTTCCTCTATTATTTTCATCAATTTGGATGCACTTGATGTGATTTATTTTATGTTTCCCTTGTTTATTTTATGTTTATTTTACTTAAAATGATTTTTAAACTTTTTCATATCTAGGATTTTTACAATTTACATAATATTTATAAAACTTACGGTCATCACTATTTTTTTTTTCTTTTTTCCCCATTTTCATTGTAGAATTTCAACATCGTGCATGTATTCCAAGGTCACTGTGAGTATATTCCTTGTTTTAAAAAATATTATTCTCAGTCTTGCCTTTTCATTTTGAAAAATTTCTGTTGGTATATCTTCAGGCTCACTGACATTTTATTCTGCAATATCTTTTTTTGTAATAACCAAACTCTGTTCATTTTTAAAATTTCAAATATTCTATTTTAATATACAGAAATTCCATTTATTTTTCTTTTATGTCATTGAACATAGTAATATTTATAATAAGTATTTTAAAGTTTTCATCTGATTATTTATTTTCTCTGTAATTTCTATTAAGTTACTTTTATTCTGTTTTTCTTCACATTTTCTTGCTTCACATACCTTATTTTATTTGGATGCCGTAAATCATGGAATTATGTTTTGACTGCTACAATTCAAGTATTGTACTTTGTTCTGGCATACACATAAATTATTGCAGACTTCTTTTATCTTTTAGAGATATCTTTTAAGCTTGCTTAGGTGTGTCTACAATACTCTTTACCTTTATGCTAATCAATCGCCAGTAATAGGGCATGACCCTTTAAAGGTCTTTCCTTAGTGTGCTTAGGGCATAGGATCTCTGGGAATAAATGTACCTTCTGTTTACTGATGGGTTTTTCTTGGATCCTGGGGATTTTAAGCCCTTATTTCACACACAGGACAGCATAGTCTAGCAAAATATGATTTATCAAAATATGATCCCTCTCTTCATTCAGAGAGGCTAAAGGACTGCTTTGTTACCAAGTCCTCTGGCTTCTTTACTTCTCAGAGATCACCATCTTCACTTACATACTGACCATTCTAAAAACAGTTGTTTTATATGTTTTTTATATATTTATGATAGGAGGAAAATTCCTATTGTAGTTATTCCTTGATTAAAGGGATAGTTGTTTTTTTTTTTTTTTAATTTCAATCATGAGGATTTTACTGACTATATGGTGAGATCACATCTGAATTTAAAAGGAAGTGTATTTACCATTTTCAGTTACTTACTACTAGGATAGTTTTGAAGGTATCTAAGACAGCATGTGGGAAGGTATTCTCTTCCTGGGTCCACAAGGGGGTGTAGTTTCAAGGGCAAGAACTTCCCAAAGCCTCCCTGACCTTCATGGAGACTTAACGGTCTTTGTTTTAATTTTTGTGGGCATGAAAAAAGATCAAAAGTCAACTACTCCAGCAGAAGTTTAAAGGAACTCTTTTCATTGGCCAGGGGGCTTGGAGAAGGTGGGAATTCCTCCCAGGTTTAAAGTCCCTGTCTCCCTCATTTGGGTGGATTTCCCCCTCTGGGGTCCCCTTCCTCTCTTTCTGAAAGCTGCTTTCTCTCTCCTCGATTCTATCTTTCTGGATTCTCTCACTCAGTGTGAGAGGAGATTTCCTTCTGGGTTTTCCTGGTCTGGGAACCCTTCTCACTCAGTGTGAGAGTGGCTTTTCCTTCTTCTTACTCAGTGTGAGAGATAGCTATTTCTCTCCCCGTCTTTTTTTCTCTCTCTCCTTCTTCTTTTTTTTCCCCTCTCTCTCTTTCTCTCTGCCTAAATAAATCACTTTTCTGCAAAACTCTGTGGGGTCCAATATTTTCCTACCAGCACACCTGCCATGGTCCCTCTCCCATTCTAGGGTGAGAGACCAAGAGCCTAGAAAAACATCCTCTCAGGGGAGCTGAGCACTCCCCTGTACCCCTAAACCCATTTCAAACTATACCAAGCATCTCAAATTAAATGAGGTTAATGTTAATTTGTTATAAATTCAGATACTAATGACGTGGTAGTAACCTGAATCAGAGCAACAATTATTTAAAAATCTTTTATATTTTTCTTTTACATTAAAAAAACTTTAAATTTTACATTATATCCATGAGGTATTCTTTCAAATATACTGATAAAAGGTGAGTATTTTTGGCAGTTAACTTGTTTAATATAATCTCTTAGAGCTTCAAGTAAGATTGGCATTCTGCTAAAATGCACCATGTTCATTTATAACTTTGTGAATTGCCTGACAAGATTTCTGTTGGGTCCTTCTACATCTACCTAATAGTCTCATTTTTTCCCCCATTTCTCAGATCAAGTATTTTATTTTATTTCCCAGGAAAAAAAATGCTACCAATATTTTCTTACAAATTTTGTTGTTTTGTTATAAACTACATTTTGCTGCTCCTAGCCCTTCCATTTTCATTCTCAAAAAACTAATTCGCAAGTCAAATAATTTAAAATTGGCAGAGTCTTTAGATTACCAGTTGATCACTCTACCTCTTTAGATAGTAGAGATGTCTTTGAGTAAATGAAAAATGTGACTTAAATAAATATTAACAAAAAATCAAAGATTAATTCATTAGAATGTGATCTTTCTATAATAAAAACCCCATCAGGCAGATTTGCTACCATAACTTTTGTATTTCTAACAAAATTTACTTTGTTCAAAATTGAGTGGACAAAACACTAAGAAAAAATCAGTAATCGATAATAGTAAAATACACACACACACACACACACACACGCGCGCGCACACGTGCATGCATACAATCTCTCTTTCTCTTTCCTCCAAAAAGTGATTGATAACGTATGCCTTTCAAAAAATTTACAAAGGTGTGGAAGATTTGAACAATATAATCAATATACTTAATACAGTTCATCTAATAATATATTAAGATCTTCCCTATTGAGGACAGGGAATTTGCCTATATACATCTATTTTATTTTCTATTTCTCATTGTTGAAGCCATATTTTATTTCCAGTGTCATTGCCTTATTTCTTCCAGGTGATCAGGAAGGGTGTCCATGAGTTAGAAAGAGGAGATAGTGATTCATGTAAGCCAATTGCAATAGATTGAATGTTTGTGACCACCAAAATTCGTATGTTGAAACCCTAATCTCAAGGTAATGATTTTTGGAGGAGAGAGACCTTTGAGCAGCAATTAGGTTGCCTTCATAAGGGTAGAGCCATCATGAATGGGATTAGGGCTTTTAAAAGAAGAGACCAGAGAGCTAGCTAGTTCCCTTTGTATCACATGAGGACACAACAAGATTGTGATTGTCTGTAAGCCAGGAAGAGAGCCTTCACTAAGATCCTGACCATGCTGGTGTCTTGTTCTAGACTTCCAGTCTCCAGGACTGTGAGATATGCATTTGTTGTTTAAACAACCAGTGTCTGGTATTCTGTTACAACATCTAGAACTAAGACATAAATGAGTACCAAAAGGGAAGTGCTGCTGCAACCATTATCTAAAACCATGAAAGCAATTTTGGAACTGGATAATGAGTATTGGAGAAGAGTACATGCTAGAAGAAACTGAGTGTCATAAAGGGATTTTTAAAAGCAATACTGTTGAGGGCTCAGAAAAAAAGACAGCTTAGGGAAAACTTACAGCCTCTTACAGAATACATAAAAAATCATGTACCAAATGCTGATGTAATTATGAGCCCTGAAGACAATTCTGATGAGACCTCAAATGAAAATGAGGAAAATATTATTGGGTAATGAAAAAATATTATTCTTTTTACAAAGTAGCAAGGAACTTGTCTGAATTGCATTTGTGTGTTATGGAAAGCAGAACTTGTAAATGATGAAATGGGATATTTTATTGAGGACTTTTGTAAGCCAAGTGTTAAAGGAGCGGCTTGGTCCCTCTTGATGGCTTGCAGTAAAATGCAAGAAAAGAAATAACTTGAAACAAGTATTTTTAAGCAGAAAAGAACTAGAAGTTAAAGACTTAAAAAATTATCAGTCAATCCTGATTGCAAATAGTAAGCGTGGCCTAGGAACTGTTTGATAAGGAGATTAACATGGGTGTAAATCAGGAACTGATCAGGCAACTCAGCTGCAAGTCTGAACTAAAGGGAAAGGAGACAGAAGAAATGGAGAAAGACTGTCTGACTTCTCTTATTTCACAGGATGGGAGATAGAGCTGTTTGGCTGCAAATGCATATTTTATAATAATGCTATAGAATAGCATTAATTTTATAAAATGCTACGTAATGTTTTATATAACATATAAATAATATATACATATATTCTATATATAATATATTTGATGTAATAAAATCTATTTTTTTCTTTCCCTCCTTCCTTCTTGAGCTTTGTAAGTCCTGTAAACTTTGTAATTATCTGTTTCTATCTAAACAGATGTTTCATTCTTTTCTCATAATGATTCCCTTAAATGCTTTATGATCTGTTTATTAAAATGCATTCTATAAGGAGTAACCAATTCTATATTAAGTGAGAAAAACAAAAATGTCAGTACTTAGTATCCAGACAGAATAATATAAGAATGATCTTTGTATATGAAATTAATTAAAAACTGTTACCACGACAAGCAATAATTTCAAAGCCTTCAGATTTCTGACATTAGAAAATACTCTAGAGAACAGTCTCTATGAAGGAGTGAGGAAGCAGGAGGAGTTGGGTTGGCCTCAACACAGGCTTTGTGGATCTCATGGACAGTTATGAACCTTGGATGACATTAACATATTTCTCAAATTAAAGCAAGAAAACAAGCTTTTGTATTCCTTCATATATCATTTGCAAGATACAGGAATACCTCAGGTATCAATGTTAGCCTTGGGAAAAGAAATGAGTACCTTGGGACTAACTGAGAAATGGTGTGGTAAACCACAGCATGCACTGGCTTCATATAATACTGATCTCACCTCGGAATAGTTATTCCAGGTTCTGACTGGTTTCTTTTTCTAGGGAAACTTCACTGCAGCAGGTCTCAGACTTGGTAACATGCAAACCTTTTATCTCTACTGTCTAATCCCAATTTCTTTGCCCTTACCTGGTAATTTTTGGGGGGAGTCTGCATGGCTTACCATGTTTGTTTACCCAGACTTTTATTCCTGAGGGTTATTTGGCCCTGGTCAGATCTTTCCCAGTCAGTGGCTGCTTTATTGGTCCATTTACCATAAAACCTGAGTAGGAGTTTTCAAAAGATCATCCAGAGAATCATCAAGGTGCCAAACAGATTCTTTCCTGATGGCATTTGCAGCCTCAGTCCTTCCTTCTCATGTTAATAAAGGTCCATTTTCCTGACCAAAATGGTATCTACCTTCCTTGCCTGCTGATCTCTTGGATCAGATAGTAATCTTAAATAAAGGTTTAATCTTCTAGTATCCACCTGTATTCAAATTTCCATCTCTGACCACATAAATAGTGAATAACTTACACATTTAGTGTCTGTAGATTTTAAAAGTACACAACAAATAGCACTTATCTTCTCTCTTTGAGTTTTAAAGCACTAAGAAACAGACATAGGAGTTGGGCAGATCAAGATCAAAATATTATTTTTCTATTTAACTAATAGAGGCAAGGCTATAACTTAAATGTGTGGCAATATTGGGCTTCCTCTTTTAGGACCACAATTGAGCAGGATCACTTAGTGAGAAGTTTATTAAATACTGCAGGCCTCTTTTGATAAGATAGTCTTCAATAATTTAAATTTATGAGAGGTAAGAACAGACAGAACAGAACTTTTGCTCTTTGAAAGCAAAATCACCTCAAGAAGAAAAGGAAGGTCTGAGCAAGCAGAACTCATACCAACATGTACTTTTATACAATTTTATAATTGATTTCTCATCTTCTTAGAAAACACTGGTACCTTTAACATATTTTTATGGAAGAAAAAGCTTAAGTAGAGATGTAAGATAAAGAATACAATTGTATTAACACTGACTTTTCAGATTAGGCAGGATCTGTGAATATGAACGTTGAATCTCATATATATATATATATATATATATATATATATATATATATAAAATTTATTAACCTTTTTGAAGCATAGAAGGCTCCCATGTGCATCTAGGGGTAATTGTTAATCTTCCTTCTCAATACACATAGCTATATAGTTTTGTTTTCTGAAATAAATTTGACCAACAATCATCACAACACAAGAGGATACTCTGACTTCAACCTACCTCTTAGATTTTCTCCACAATAAGACACAGTAATGAAGTTTCAATGCCTTTTTTCTCACCAAAACTTATTTTATTATTACCTAGATGTTATAAAAACAAACAAATCAGTAACACTAAGGGCACTAACTCATCAACACTACTTTTGCTATATATTTGAAATATTTATGTCTTTTAGATTTGGCTCAGATCTGAGATTTCCACAGCAATATTTCAGTTCATAATAATCTCTCAATTTCTTGAAGACAATTAACATTTATTTTCATACTATTCAATATTTTTTTCACAATGTGTGCTACGATATTGTTGCCTCCTTTATATATTAATGAAGATTGAATAGTGTCTCATTGCTGAATAAGTGAATGATGGCTGAATGTGTGATATTTCTTATGACCTTGAGTTGTTAATCTAAGTATGTGACATGTTTAGGGACATTATTTCTGTAATGAATAAGGTGAAGGGATTTCTACGTGAATGGTATATTGGAAGGAGCCAAAGAGTAACTGCCTATGTTTGATTATGTAAAAAGAAAGATAAACAAGGAAATATATTTCATACAGTATGTTTTGATAAGTCCTAATTCTTCATAACTGTAGATCATTGACAAGTTAGTTGAGCTCTTTGATACACATATTCTTTATTTTCAAAATGGTACAGGTAATAGTAATTAATTCAAAATGCCATTATAAGAATTAGACATAATTGAGTAAATATCTGGCAGAATTTAGTCATTCAATTCAGTCTCAAGTAAATTGTATTTTATCTTCAATTAATTTTCAATAAATTAGAGAAAACATCTTGATCGCAATCCTTTTATACTTTGAATTCCTTGCAGAAGTTTTGTTTTGTTTTTTTTTTTTTTTTTTTTTTTGAGACAGAGTTTCGCTCTTGTTACCCAGGCTGGAGCACAATGGCACGATCTCGGCTCACCGCAACCTCCACCTCCTGGGTTCAGGCAATTCTCCTGCCTCAGCCTCCTGAGTAGCTGGGATTACAGGCACGTGCCACCATGCCCAGCTAATTTTTGTATTTTTAGTAGAGACGGGGTTTCACTATGTTGACCGGGATGGTCTTGATCTCTTGACCTCGTGATCCACCTGCCTCGGCCTCCCAAAGTGCTGGGATTTATGCAAAATTTCTGAATACCTTTTTTATTTTAATTTTGTCTTAAAAATCAGTGCTCTGAGTTGTAAATGTTTTAGCAGTGGTTTTGAAGTAAAACAAATGCTATATTTAATAATATGAAGAGTATAAGAAATATGTGAATTTTCTAAAATACAATAGAACTTGTGATGATCTGGTTCAAGTCATGTTATGAAGAGCACTTTAACATTAAACAAAAAGTATCAATTTGAGATGGTGGGTCCCTCTTTATAAATAATTGGAAATCATATGTGTAATTAACAGTTTATTTATGTGTGCCTGCTGTAAGTTTATTTTGAAACTTTGAAAGATTTGTTAATATTTTTGAATTTTCAGATGAGTGAGTTGGCTGAAGCTCAAACTCATTTAAGCCTTTGTTTTTTTTTCTCAATATTGTTTGGAGATGGCATACATCTTTTTTTCCAAATAAAAATATGGCACCTTACAATTTAATTCACTATTATTTTGTTCTTGTGAGAGAATTAAATAAATATATAAATAATATATGCTATATATAACATACTTATATGTACAAAATTAAGTTTTCCAAATTTTAACCCAATAATATATTTTTCATTTAATACTTTCATTGAATATTGTATTATTATTTAATATCTTTGATAGATAATTCTCGTTCTGTATTATGTATTTTTTTCTTAATCTTTGCAGTGAATAGTTATAAAAAATGGCCTCAATTCATCAATGGTCTATATTCACAATCTTTGCGATGTTACTTTGTAGCTGCAACTAATAAAAGGGTGATGTCTGTCCTTTATGTTGTAAATTGGAGCTGGCCTTACAATTTGATTTGAAAAATATAATAGGAGAGAATGGATGTTTTACCATTTTTAGCCCAGGTTTATACGGTTCTTTTTATTTACACTTACTTTCTGTGAATCTTGCAGTCACGTGCTAACCTGTTTAAAGAAGCCAGTGCTAGCCTGCTACATTATGTGGCAATGTTGATATGATGGCTTATACTAATTGATGCCAGCCAAGAGCCAACCAACAACTACACACGTGATATAGCTATCTTACAGTAGATATGCACAGTTGACACATTACATGCATGAGTGACCCCAGCCAAAATGATATGAGCCTGAAAAAGCTCAAAGACTCGGTTGACCAATAGATTCCCAAGTAATAGTACATTTTTGTTTTTGTAACTCTAAGTTTTTTGACTATTTCTTACAATTAATATGATTTATCTAGCTACTTTTAGATCAAAATAAACCTCTGTAACAACTTTGGGTTAAATAGGCAATGATATGTGATAGAATTGGTACCCTATTTGGTACTCGTTTTTACAAGACTGCTGTAAGAAATTTATTTCGCAAAAATGTTGGTTTTATTATTCTTATTTAGAATTTTACTTCAGAATTGTATTTGGCTTAGGTTCTCAGATGGGAATCTATAAAAAAACGAAGTTTGTTGGAAACTAAAGATGAAATTCTTTATTCCAATGTGTTCAAAGATTTTGAGTTTCATTCTGTGAAGAATGGAGAAAAGGGATGTATAGAGGCCACAGGAAATAGAATAATTGATGTAGGGATAGATAGTGTAGTGAATATCCTAGGGTTGCTTAATTATATTTCAGTCATGCATGCATTTCTATCTGTAGATTTTATCGTCATGAGAAAAACATCATAATCAAAGTTTTCATGGTATTACCATGATTGGTGTAAATGTTAAAGTATATCCAATAACATAATTAATATTATTATCAAATTTTAGAAATGGAAAAAGCATATAATTCATCTTCTTTATTTTATGTGTGGTGAATTCTTCTTCAAATGTGAAGTAATTTGTGTTAAGTCCAAGTAGCTTTTTAGAGGCAAACTTATAACTAACACTAAGAGGCATATTCTTCACCCAATGTTCTCTCAATCTGTATACGATGTGTTAAAAAGAGTGACTTTAGGTAAAGTAAATCTATGACCAAAGAGGTAAAAATAAATGTATCTTTGAGTAGTTAAACCAAATTAAAATCTGCAAGTAAAGCCTTAGTAAGATAAAGCCTGTTTTAATTTATAAATTTCTTTTATGTGAGTGGAATTTAGAGTAAAAAAAATGATTCAGAGTAATCCATAATAATTCTGGGATGTGAGAAAAATATACTAAGAATTATCTTATTAAATAGCATGCATTATTTAGACTATTTATATTAGCTGTATGAATTTCCTTTCCCAATAGTTTCTTATCATTCCAATCTTCTTTGCTTGTGCAAACATAGACTTTGAGACTGATATACCACAGTCATTCTCAAATTGTCAGGGTTTTCCTTATTTTTTGTGATTTCCCTTATTATAATGTCTAGTTATTGATTGGTTTGTTTTTTCCACTAAGTTATTAATCTAATGAGTGCATAACTTCATTATCTAGTAGTCTATAGTAGCTGACATTTGATTATTATTCACAGATTTAGTAAAGTGATAAATATTGACTGCATATGTTGTTTTCACGAGTGATCCTGATTAAATAATGCAATAGTGGTTTCTGTCAATTGAGAACAACTAAAAAATTTTTGCACTTAAATTATCTTTTTTTATGTATCATGTCAAAAACCACTTTGGCACCGTTTGAGTTGTAAAGCTCCTCCTTGTGGAATGAGACATGATATCACAGTTTAATTTGCTTCAATCAGTTCAGCATGTTCACTATATAAACCTCAGTGACATCAGAATTTGATTAGAGGAGGTAGAAGGAAGAACATAAGATGAAAAAGGAACTTGGAAAGAGGAAATTGGCGTTTTGGAATTGATGGAAGTTGAAACTTAAGAGCGTAAACCAGTCAGTTTTCAGGTGTTCAGAAGTCTACCCACATCCACAGGCGATATATTCTAACACCCCGACAGATGCCTGAAGCCACAGATAGTACTAAATTCAATGTAGTCTGGGATTTTTTCCTATATACGCATATCTGTTATAAAGTTTATTTTTTAATAAATTAGGCACAGTAAAACATTAACAATAACAATAAAAATACAACAGTTATACTCAGAATGACATGCAATTTAAAACTTATGAATTGTTAATTTTGGGAATTTTATATTTAATATATTTTAAGTGCAGTTGGCTGCAGGTTACTGAAATTACAAAAGCGAAACTATAGATAATGGGAGACTGCTATATACGGAACATACAAAATAGAGTATTTCAGGAGTTTGAAAGCACCAACTCAAAATTCCTCAAAAACAATGTAGAAGGCCTTTGTACTTTCTAATAAAGAATCGTGTGTTTGTGTGTTAAATATTGTAAAAACCTTTGTTATTTTATGACTACCTGCATAAATAAATAAAAACCTATAATATCTTGACACAACATATCTGTAGAAATCACATTATTGCTTTCAATTTTGAAATCGTTTCTGAATTTGAAGTTAACAAAATTGATTTTATTATTAACTTTAATGTCTCATGGTAGCCTTCATTTCAAAATATTCCTGAAGCTTAGAGCAATTGCATTTTTTCACATACTTCACGTAAGAAGACATTAATTTATTCTCATGAGAGCTTGTCTAATGCTTCTACTCATGTCGTTAGAACTGCCTTTAGGCTATTGTAAGTACATTTATTTCTGGCTTTTGACACTGGTGATAGTTATATTAGCCTCCTTCAGTTTTAACAAGGAGTTATTGTGCAGAATTTTGAAAGCAACTGAAATTGCAGAAGTCCATAATTAATTACTGAGACAAATAGATCTTTACTGTTCAAGTAAATTTGTAATTTTAGAATTACACAAAATAAAAACTCTTCGAGCCACACAGCAAAACTGAACAAGGCAGCAAACCACTGCCATAGTCTGGAGGCAGTAATATCAGTAACAGCAACAGGTGGAAGATCATCAAACTGGTAAAGGATTCCTGCTATTATGGTTTGGCTCTGTGTTTCTACCCAAATCTCATGCCCCATTGTAATTCCCAGTGTTGTTGGAAGAGAAGTCTGGTAGGAGGTGATAGAATCATGGGAGAGGACTTCCCATTGTTGTCGTGATGAGAGTTGTCAGGAGATCTGATTGTTTGAAAGTATGTAGCACCTCCCACTTTTCTCTCTCTCTTTCCTGCAGGCCCTGTGAAGATGTACCATCTTCCCCTTTACCTTCCATCATGATTTTAAGATTCTTGAGGCCTCCACAGAAGCCAAAGCCTACACAGCCCAAAGAATCATTAGTCATTAAATCTCTTTTCTTTATAAATTACCCAGTCTCAGGTATGCCTTTTTAGTAAGAATGAACTAATACATCTGCCATCAAAAGTGTTGCTTTTTCTCTATATCTTTTCCATTTAAATTAATATGAAATAAATTTTGAAAATGTATCTGACTGGAAGAGTACTAATAATGTCTGAAATTCAGCTGTAAGGAACTATGGGAAATGTTGGTCCTGAGAATTTCATCTTCCAAATTACTGGAAGGTGTTCTAGGAGGGCTGTAATATCTGTATCAGTGAGCCCATATGTAGTCTATCTGAGACTAACTATTTATTCAATTTCTATATATATGCCTTTCCTCCATATTTAAGCTTCTTGATGAAAACAGTAACAAAAATAAGTACATAAAATATCATATTGTTATAGCATCTCTAAATGAAAATAGGCCCCCAGATATTTTAAAATTCATTGTATCCCTTTAAGTGATTGTTCTTATGATTCAGTCATAATCTTATTTAGATAATCTATCATCTCACCAGTAAATTCGAACCTTAACACCAGCAAATATGATTAAAAATATCTTAGTGTGGCTGGTTAGATCAAAAAAGTGAAAATCTTAGTTAATATAAATGTATGCATAAAAAAGCAAGGAAGAAGTTGTTGATACTTATGTCAAACTTCATTTCTTTCTTTCATTTGCATGTAACTTCTCCCATCAACCAGCATTTTAAGCTTATTATTCAACCCTTGGAGCAATGCAGACCTTTTCTTTTTCAGTACGTGGTGGTCCTGCATGCATTTCATTACTGTTATTCTCTATTAGCATTTATCAAGGGACATTGATAGTTGAAGTAATTATAGTCAGTTTCCAGATTCCAGAGATATAATTCCATTTCCACCTTAGCAACTGTACTATTCTAATTCCTTGATAATCAAGATTAATTTTACAAGCAAACCCCTGTTTTGCCTGTTCCATTAAGATCATATGGTGTCTAAATGGCCACAGGACCATATCAACAACTCCTTTAATGGAACCATTGTTGTATAACCAGTGCGACTCTCTCTCCCTTGGGGGCCAAGTCTTCCAAACAAGCAAGGTCCACAACAATGGAGATGGAAAACTGAAAAAATATTCAAATTGCTCATTAGATGTAAAAGTGTTAGATATCTTCCTTATTTACTTGGCTATTTATTTGTCCTTGAATTTCCATTTTTAACAACATATTTTATTAATGGTTAATCAAAATAAGCTGCAATAGATTAATCAAATTTCATTTTGTGCTTTAAACTTTGCCATGGTCTTAGTTAGGGTGTGATGAAACATGTGCAGTTAATAGAATTCTGTTTACAACACAGATAAGTCAGAAAGACACCAACAGTAACTCATCCCTCTTTCCTTGACATTTTACAAACATAATATATCTAAAGTCCCCTTTCAAGGACAGCATGCATAGTACACACAGTTAAAATAGTGTATACTTGAATATTCAGAGCCAGGGACGGACAACTCCATTGGGTCACAGGTAGATTTGAGAGGATTGGATGCTTTTGCCCTTAGTGGTCAAGTAATATACCAGACATTTCTGATAAGATTCATGCCATAACCTGATGCATAAATTAAGACACCAGATAGGTGACCAGTGAGAAAGATGATAAATCACCTGATGCAAATATGATGCAAAAATATTTGTGCAAAAATGCAAAATGTTAGATTAGAGGCAAAAATATCTGTGTGAAATAGACCCTGAATATTTCTGCTATCCAACATATAGAGAATAGTCAATATTTTTATGACATCGATGTTGCCTTAAATTCTTGCGTGCAGGGTGTGTGTGTGTGTGTGTGTGTACATAGGTTTTCTATCTTCCTTGGCAAATGCTATGAGTAGAATGAATCATGTAGTCATCTGTCACCTATACATCATGATTTCATGTGTTGATTTGTCATCAGCTATCAGTATAGTTTCTGTTTAAATATTTTCTCTAACATTTCCCATAGTTCCTTACAGCTAGAATTTCAGACATTATTAGTACTCTTTCAGTCAGATACATTTTCAAAATTTATTGGATTGTTTTTTGTTTGTTTTTTCCTTTTTATATTGAGTTGTGAGAATTCCTTTTATATTCTCAATACAAGTTCTTTGTTAAATATGTGATTTACAAATATATTGACTTACATGTGGTATATTCATTTACTCCAAAGGGGAATGAAAGGCATTTAAAAGTTTGTGGATGATGACTATTTATTAATGATTTATTTTACTTATTTTTATTTTAGTGTCATATCTAAGAAAATTTTAACTAAATCAAGAGTACAGATATTATCTCCTGTGTTTACTTCAAGAAGATAATTTTGTAGAAAATTTACATCTCATTAATATAGTGTGTTTCAGCTTTAGGGTAGGAGCTGTTTTGCTAGTTTCTTTTTCTCAATGTTTCCACTCTACACTTAGCTTAAGATTTTTCATGAAAATTAGTGCCTCCTCTTTACAATAATAGAGACTTGGGACCATCCCAAATGCCAATCAATGATAGAATGAATAAAGAAAATGTGGCACATATACACCATGGAATACTATGCAGCCATAAAAAAGGATGAGTTCGTGTCCTTTTCATGGGCATGGATGAAGCTGGAAACCATCATCCTAAGTAAAATGACACAAGAACAGAAAATCAAACATTGCATGTTCTCACTCATAAGTGGGTGATGAATAATGAGAACACATGGACAGGGAGTGGAACATCACATACTGGGACCTGTTGTGGGGTGTGAGAGCTAGGGGAAGGATAGCAGGAGGTGTGGGGATTGGGGATGGATAACAGTAGGAGAAATACCTAATGTAGATGATGGGGGGATAGATGCAGCAAGCCACCATGGCATGTGTATACCTATGTAACAATCCTGCATAATCTGCACATGTACCCCAGAACTTAAAGTATAATAATAAAAAAAAAAACTTAAATGAAGTTAGTGCCTCAGTGAGTGTCTTTTTCGTACTCTTGTCACTTCTCTAGTAAACTACTCTTGCTTGCACTTGCTGGCTAGCATGTTGGTGGGTGCAACAAATTTAATTAGTTAGTTAGTTTATTTTTGAGACAGGGTCTCACTTTTCTCCCAAGCTGGAGTGCAGTGGGTCAGTCACAGCTCACCGCAGCCTTGACTTCCTTGGCTCAAGCATCCTCCCACCTCAGTCTCCTGAGTAGCTGAAACTACAGGTGCACACCACCCCGCTGGCTAATTTTTGTATTTTTGGTAGAGACAGGATGTCTCATTATTCAGGCTGGTCTTGAACTGCTGGGCTAAAGTCATCTGCCTACCAGGTCTCCCAAAATGCTGGGATTACATGCATGAGCCACCATTTCAGGCCAGGTGTTCTTGACTGTCTTAAACAAACCTCAGTCTTACACACCCGCTGTTGCCTTTAGACTCTCACAGTGAGTTTTCACCTCCCTAGTTGTTGGATATCACTTATGATCAGGACTCAGGACTTCTTTTGTACTTCCTCTTAGGCTGAGGCTTCCCCCCTTTCCTTTCCTCCTACAGCATCTAGTCTTCATTTGTGTCCTGGAAAGAAGAAAGTTTGTTAACTTTCCTCAGAAACTTAACACCTTCGATGCCTGTAATCCCAGCATTTTGGGAAGCTGATGCTGGAGGATCACATGAGGCCAGAAGTTTGAGACCAGCCTGGCCAACACGGGGAAACTCCATCTCTACTAAAAATACAAAAATTGGCGAGGTGTGGTGGCAGGCACCTGTAATCTCAGTTCCTTGGGAGGCTGAGGCAGGAGAATTGCTGGAAGCTGGGAGGTGGAGGTTACAGTGAACTAAGATTGCACCATTGCACTCCAGGCCGGGCTAAAACAATGAGATTCCATCTAAAAAAAAAAAAAAATAGATAGGCATGGTGTTGCACATCTGTAGTCTCAGATGCTTGGAAGGCTGAGGTACGGAGAATGGCTTAAACCTGGGAGGTGGAAGTTGCAGTCAGCCAAGGTCATGCCACTGCACTCCAGGCTGGATAACAGAGTGAGTCTGTCTCAGATAGATAGATAGATAGATAGATAGATAGATAGATAGATGATAGATGGAGAAATAACTTAACAGCTGTAAGGTACATGGATGTGCTTTGGTCAAGGAATAGGCCAAGGCAAATATCTGGGCCAGAGTGACTCAGCAGGCTTAGGGCCCATTAGCATGCTCTCTGTTATATAACCTGTTTGTGTAAGTTCATACTTGGCTTGGAGCCACTATTGTTTGAAAAAGGTATCACTGCCCTGCTGACCCTGTAGGGGTTTGTGCTCTCATGCCCAGAGAGAGAGAGTAATGCTATTGACCCCTATAATGGAGAGCCAGTGAAGGCAGACAGAGGGGCACCAAGAACCGGCTTGTGCCCAGAGGGAAAGAGTTACGTTGCTAATCCCTTAAAGGAGAGCTGGCCTTGTAGGGCCCTACAGCTGTGGGTGGGAGTGGCAGCAGCCACAGAGTTAGAGCCTAAGCAGGCTGCTGAGACAGGGGCAGAGAGCTGAGAGAGCTGCTGCATAAAACCATGTTCACCTCCAGCAGCCCCTTTGTGTTCTTTCAGCTCTTCACTGCCCATCCACCCACTCTCCTTGGACCACAGCATGGGCTGGAACCTGACTCCTGGTCTGACAAAACCTTAGTTCTGTAGGAGAAAGAATAACAATCAAGGTTTCTGCTTTTTCCACCGTGGCAACCACTCTCTTTTTCCGTGTCTTCTCCAACTGGGAAAACCGAATCATCTTCCGCCATGTACTTAGTCTTTCTCCTGAACTCCCAGTGAAGATTTGTGAAGTGTTGAGCTGATGCATCCATCCTCTTGTATCTGTGAGTTTCTATACTCTCAGGCTAACCAATACCCAGACTTAGCAATTTGTTAAAAATTTAACTTAATGCTGCTTAATCACTCGTGTGGCGGTTCTGGCAAATGGGAACTGGTGCTTGCAACCTTATTTTTCTTGGAAAGCCTTTCTTTTTTAGATTTCAGAATCACAACTTTCCTTGCAAATCAACTCTCTGATTCAAAGACAGTTGTGATTGTGTAGATCTTGTTTATTCTTTTTGTAAAATGAAGTGCTACTCTTTACAGCTTTCTATACTCTAATCGTTGGCTCTTTCAACAGAAGAACTTGGCAAATAGTTAAATGGCACAAATTATATATTGATTTCTTCAAATGATTCAAGTAAAAAAAATCAGTTAATTCCAATAACGGTTTAAATTTTTCATCCAATTTATGGGGTCAGAAAAAAGCTCTTGAAGTGTAATTTTGTTCCAAGTGAAACATATGATATTATTGCTGTTGTAAATGCTGTTAAAAGGTTTCCCATCAAACATAAATGTATTTGGGGTTTTTTGGTTATAACATTACAAAAATTGATGCAGTACATTATAAGATTACAAAAAAATGTTCTTCTAAAGAAGTAACCTGTGGACTAAAGAAGCATGTATTAACTCTGGTGAACTTAGAAGTCAGTTGCCTCCAAAATCATTGAAATTTTTATTAATCAAAAAAGACAAAGTAACCAAATACTGTAAAATTATGTTTCTATCACACAGATTAATTTGTCATTTCTTAAAAGAAGGTGATATTAGGAACAAGAAGAAATTTTAACATTACACCATGTTATTTATTTATCTGTTACCTTTATCAGTTGAATACTATGAATGCCTGAGATAATGAAGAACTAAATCAGATATCAGCAAGTGCATCATAAAATTGCATTCCATTTTTTTTTTTTTTTTGAAATGGACTCTTGCTCTGTATCTCAGGTTGGAGTGCAGTGACACAATCTTGGTTCACTGCAACTTCCGCCTCCCAGGTTCAAGTGATTCTCCTGCCTCAGCCTCCTGAGTAGCTAGGATTACAGGTGCCCACCACCACACCCAGCTACTTTTTGTATTTTTAGTAGAGACAGGGTTTCACCATCTTGGCCAGGCTGGTCTTGAACTCCTGACCATGTGATTCACTGGCCTTAGCCTCCCAAAGTGCTGGTATTATAGACGTGAGCCACCTTGCCTGGCTGCTTTGCATTACAATTTTAATTAAATAAATATTTCATTTTTCAAAGGTAGTTGAAAAATCTCTATAAAATTCAGTCAAATAAGCACTAAAATGTTAACATCTGAAGTTTTTATCAAGTTGCAGTATTTTTTAAAAAATTGAAAACAGGAAGACATTGAAACATATTGCAAAAAAAAAAAAAAAAAAAAAAAGAGTAAACTAAATGAATTATACCATGAGAGCTCAAAAAGTGTAGAAGTTTCTATTTTGAAATTATGCAACTACACTGACATATTTAGACTTGTGGAAAGAAAATTTTACTGAAACACAGTTTGGAGCTAAATTAATGTACAACTTTCCCCAGAATTTACTGACATTGAACATGCTTATGATTTTGCAGCACCTTGATTTGGTGAATAATTCAAAGGAATCATGGAAACAAATTATTTGTTTTTTTGTCCTGTAAATACTTTTAAAAGAAGAAGGAATTATTTGCTAAACTATCCAAATATAATTTTTTCATGTTTTTATACTAAAAAAAAGTTAGATTATTCTCCACTCTGAAGAATTACTATGAATTTACTTGGTATTTCAGCATGTGTAGACAGAACATAATGCCAATTACAAATACTTTTGTTGTATTAAATAACAAAATATTAAAATAGAAAAGTCAATAGGGGTTTCAGTATTTTGAAATTAACAAAACATGCAACTTTTAAGTCTATTTCAAGCTATTTCCTTAAAATTGTAAGCATAAACTATATAAAGGCCTCTTTCAAGTACGCAAAAGTGGCAAAATGTCAAAAAAATTAGCTAAGAATCTCATTTTAGAACACATGGACAGAGGAAGGGGAACATCACACACTGGGGCCTGTTGTCGGGGGTGGAGGGCAAGTGAGGGATAGCATTAGGAGAAACACCTAACGTAGATGACAGGTTGATGGGTGCAGCAAACCACTATGGCACATGTATGACTATGTCACAAACCTGCACATTCTGCACATGTACTCCAGAACTTAAAGTATAATTTTTAAAAAAGAATCTCATTTTAACACATGAATATATATTGAGCAATTATTTTTATTTTTAAATTGTTCAGTTCATCAAATTAGAAAGTACTGTCTTGTTTTGTTCATAGTATTTTATTTTTTTTTTTATTTTAGAAATAATTTTAATTCTGGAAGTGATTTTTAGAAGAACAATTCCATATGTTTGCCAAAATAGTAAAACCACTTTTGCAGAGTAAATAAAGAATACAAAAATCATATAATTTAAATTATTTTTAGCTTCTTATTTCCCTCTCAAAATTTCCAGGTTTGAAAAATTAATTTTACAGTAAACCTACTTATAGTATTATTGGATAGAAAGAAGTTATTTTATTATATCATGAGCCAAAACTGTTACCAAAGAAATGGGAAAACAGGGTAGCTAAGAATGTAAATAGAATAGAAGACAAATGTGTCTCAATTTTCAGCATGTCTAAAATCACAAAGAATGTGACATAGCCATAGAACCTATCATGCAGCCCAGTACAATTTTTTTTTTGACCAAAAAAAAATAGTTAAAAAATGCACATGGTCATTAGTGAATGATTTGGGGGTTTATCATTTTCATAATCATAATCTAGATGTCAAATTTATAATCTATTTTAGATATCTATTATATATTAATGGACTATAACACATTTTGTATATAGCAGATGTCGTTTTAAATCAAATTATTCAATTAGTGGACCTGAAATTCTCATATTTTTATTCATCATTTTTAAAGATAAAGAAATAGAGGCTCATGAAATTCAAGTAATTCAACTAATTTTAGCAGGTTGTGGAACAAAGATTAGAACTCATGACTTCCTGGGTCTTTACCATAGTTTCACACCATCTTTCTATTCATGTGCTTTCTTTTCACTCAGGGATTTCAAGGCAAATAATTTTCTATGACAGAGTTATTTTTATAAATTACCTTGGAGAACATCCCATTTATTTATTATATGTGTATGTGTATTTGCACATGTATAATTTAAAGATTTAGAAGCAACCTATTCTGAACAAGCAACAAAACCTGTTCTGATATAATCCAGACCATGATTAAAAAAAAAATGAATAATTTCTCTAAAATAAGCACTAATAAGTTAAAAATTAATTTAATTAAAAGTCATCTATAATGTATAAGCAGAGGCAACATCATTATTAAGTGTCTTCATATATGAAAAAGGGAGTAAGCATATAAGGGAATATAAATTGAATATTGTTTAATGTGTGTGAATTTTTTTGAAGAAAATAATATTTTTATCAAAAAGGTCCTATTAGATTGTGATTAAACAGATAATCTGAGAAAGGGTTTATAATCTTAGTAGATAAGCAGTATATAATATGACTGCATAATTATTAAATTTAAAATATTTGATAAAATAATAAATTATCACATAAATATTATGTCAGACTATTTAACTGCTCTTTAAACTTAAAATTATTGATAACGAAATAAGCGTTATGTTTTGCTTTGATAAGTAAGCACTAAAGCAGTAAGAACTTCAATGTGTATACCATATTCCCAATGACTTTATTAAAAAGTGATCATTTTATTAACAAATTCAAACCTGCATCTTAAAAGGCAAATAATCAGATTCACTGTTGGGCAGACCTAGGTGTACCTGTTTTCTACAAAACAATACTATAAAATTTCAACAGCATATTATATCATGGAGCACATTTATTTTTCTCCAAAAATAATCTGCAAAGCATCAAGCATCATCTTAAAAATGCAAAATATAACTCTTGCCAAATGAGCCATGTAGCATATAATGTAGGGTTTGTAAAACATAAAACATTAACTGAAAACCTTTATAATGAGAGATGACTGTATTTATAGCAAACATCAATCTACAAAAAATGAGATTTAAGAAATGTGTAGACAGGTGTGGTGGCTGACTTGATAAACAGCAGCTGTGATCTGTGTGCATGTTTCTAAGCAGAAGATTAAAGAAAGAATTTTCAGTTGTTACATTTCTAATTTTTAGTCTCTACACTAATTTAAATATAGTGATGATTTAACAGTATTGTTGAGTCAGCTATTTCTTGATTAGCTGTGATAATTAGCTGTAGAAATCACACTAATAAGTCATAGAGAAAATCCAAAATAAGCCAAAAATTTCAACAATCTCCCTTAAGAAAAGTTTTCATTTTGCTATAGGAACCAAGTAAAATAATCTGTTAATTATTTGAAACAAAATGCTAATTAATAACATAGTATACCCAAATATGAGATCAATAAAGAAAACAAATCTAAAATGTGGCATTTAATAGCTAGCATTTGGGGTGTGTTTATCATATACCAGACACTAAACTTAATGCTTTCAATCGATTACCTCATTTAATTCACAAAACAATATCATGAGGCAAATATTATTACAAGCACCAGCAGGCAGACTGAAGCTTAGAATACATGAAAATATACTCAAGGCCATATAAATAATGGTCAAGGTTAATATCCAGGCAGAGTATGATTTCACAATGCTACACTCTCAACCCTTGCTCTCTGTTGTCTTCTCGAATTTTTAACGGGGGTGAGGAGCAGGGACCACACAAATCAGTGATGCAACAGGGACTTTGTTTAATAAGAATGCCAGACTGTCCCCATGTCTCATTTAGTAATGATGAGGCCAAGTTTATTATTTGATCTCATCATATTCTAGACACAAGGCCTTTCAGAAAAAACCCCGTTCTTCCAAAATGTCTCTCCTATGAAACAAAGAAAATATGCTTACATGACTCTGAAATACGTATACATATAATTAAATTGGTAGAAATACTACTCCAAATGTGAGGCAAAATAGGATAGTAATGATGTGGACAGGGTTTGCAGGTTGGAGGAGATACCTTTGCTGTGAAAATTAGGGTTCATCTTGTAAAATGCAGATAATAATAACCAAAGAATTTAAAGAATAAAATGAGATACTATTTTATAGTTTTTAAGTATTGAAGATTTTGCTTTGTTTTGTTTTCCACCTCTCAAATGTTTCTTTAAAACCTTGACCAAATGAAGCCTTTTTGTATTTTATTTTATTTCAGGAAAAATGCAATAGTGGTGATCATTATAACAAGAACTATTTGTAAATAAATTTTGTTCTCAACAGAGTGAGACTCCATCTCATAAAAGAAACAGAAAACAATAATACACTGCCTTCTAATTTTTATTGAAGTAGTATAAGGATAAATAGAATCACAGAAATAATTTTTATGATAACAATATGCATTCAATAACATGTATTTATTGTATTTTAATTTACTGTGATATTTAAGACAATATTTTGGTCTTCAAGTCTTAGAGTTATGGGTCAGTATTATATGCACACCAGTGCTCATAAAGATGACCTTGAATTGTACTCTCATGATGTATCAGTTCAAAAGCTATACTATACACATAAAAATCAAGACAATAAAAGTGACATTTAATTAATTTTATGTTTTAAAAGTACATGTGACTACATCTCAAAAAGTCCATTTATATATGTCCACTTAATTAAGCAAATTTTATTGTAACATTGAAGCATTGTGATAATCTAAGATTAGGTAAATTAAAATATTAAATTTAAAGAAAACTTTGTCAATATATTTAAATATGTTTTCTTCCAATGTTTAGAGGTGATATTTAGCTAATACAGTCTTAGTTGTCAAAAATTCAGTCAAACAAATCAACTAAATCAGACTCAGTTTGTAACCAAAAAGTCACATTTTATTTTTCAATTTAGAAATACCTACTCATGCATGCTTGTGTGATAACTATGTTTTCTGATTTCTAATTCTGATAGAAAGGCAGGACTGGGACCTTGCCATGGGGTGTTGTCTGAATGTGGTAAAGTGCTGGTGACATCAACATTTCTTTCTGTCCTTTTTGCTTTCTCTCTTGGGACTGTCTTCAGGTGTCATCATCAGGGCATTGAAGAGGTGAAGTCATTAAATAAAAGCTGTTTTGACTTTTACCACACTTTACAAAATAGAAAAAAAAAAATATATATATATGCCGTTTCATTGCCCTTAACAGTGGTATTTGTGAAAGAGAGAGATTAAGGGTAGTCCACCATTATAGATGTTCTAAATTGTTATTTATTTAGCAGTCTAGCACATTTATGACCTAGAAATCTACACCATGAAAAATTCCAAATGAGAGGCATGCCTTTTTTCTGATTTTTTTTTCTAAAGTTGGAAAGGTTGAGAAGGCATAGAATGGGAAGGAGATACTCAATGAACCTTGTCAAGAGGTGTAGACAGCCTCAGGAAAGTCAGTTTTAGGAAAAGTCTCTTTGAAAGTCAAAAGACCTGGAAAGTTACGTGTATGAAACTCTCTGTGCCTTTGTGGCATTCTGAAATTTGTCTGTTTCTCAGGATTGTGTTTATCACAATCCAAAGTAGTTTGCATGATCCCGAGGTAGGAAGCAGAACTCTATTCTGGAGGTAGGGCTTGGAAGCTGGACCAAATTGAGAACTAGTCAAGTATGGTCTAAGGCAGAGGCATCTCCCCAGAAGACACTCCTGTCAATGTACTATGCCAGTTTACCACTGTGATGACAACACCCAGAAGTTACTGCTCCTTTCCATGGCATGGCAATAACTGGACAACCTGGAAGTTAATACCATCCCCCTAGAAATTTCTGCATAAACTGACCTTAATTTGCATATAATTAAAAGTGCATATAAAGATGAGTGCAAAACTGCTCAGAGTCGCTAGCCTGAGTATACTGCCTGTAGGATAGCCATGCTCTTCACAAAATTGTGGTGCTGCTGTACACCAGCTTGCCCTTGAATTTTCTCCTGGGTGAAATCCAAGAAGCCTCCTGGGCTAGGCCTCAATCTGGGCACTTGCCTTCTCTCTATCAATCCTATATTGACCTCTGAATAATGCAAAGTGAAGAATGGAAGTATAAAAATAACTAAGCTCAGCGGATTCACTCGTTTTATTCTTTAGTTCTTTTCACTGTAACTCGGTGCAATGCTGTTAGTAATTAAAAAATGGATTATAAAGTTGTGCCAGAAAATCAAGTTTTTAAAATCACTCTTCAGTATTAACTTAATGTTTATTTTAGTGCTTTCAGAGAATTGTTAATTTGTTTCAAAAGAATTAGATTCAAATGGAATATAAGCTGCAGTTTTCACATGAATTCAAATTATACTTGGTTTCAAGAAGTCAAGCCGTATCAATAAGTTTTTCTGAAAAAAAAAAGTACTGCATCAAGATATAAATCTTTGTTTTATGAAATCAGAGAAATGAATGTAACTATTTATAATTGAAATAGTATTCATAAACTTATAAAATACCTAGCCAGTCATAAAAGTTTTAAAATGTGTTTGAATGAATAAAAAGGCCTTTGCCCAGTTTCTTTTTGTGTGTTTTATCTTTTTACACCAAGACAAATTTAAAAGCATGCAGATGATTGTAACCACCCTCTTTCATTTGGAGCAAATTTTGAATTGCCAAGAAAAATGTAGCATGTTTGACATCATGACACCAAGGAACAATGTAAAAGGTATATTCATTATAATCTTCATTTCAACAGGAATCTCGTACAAGCTAACAAAACAATAGCAACTACAGTAACGGTGAAAACATAAACCCCAAGGTTTTGTTTCTAAATGCAGGGTAGTTTATGTTTATCTGGTTTAATTTATTTTGATGTTATTTTTCTGGTCACTCATGAAATTATTATAGTAATCAAAACATCTAATTTAAAACTGAAATCACATTTAAATTATTCATAAAGCATAGTTTTACGTTCTTTTGAAAGATAATCAAGTTTTAATGCCACTTGAAATGTCTTCCTGTCCCTTAAGTAATCTCAGTATCAACTGCAACTGTTTCAGACCAACAATAGAAACAGCAAAGTGAATGGTGTAGTGATGGTTTGATGAAGATGTGCAGAAAAAAATAGGGAATGGGAATTCTTTCCAATAAGAAAAATACTTGTAAAACACTATCTCATGGCTATAGGTATTTAACAGGTAAAATCTGTGAAATTTTTGAAGATTTTCCTCATAGATTCAAATTATTCAATTATTATTGCCAAAGTGGAATCTGTTGTTTATGTTGAAATCATTATTGTTTTTTTCAGTGCAGAGAGTTTTCCCACAGAGAGGTGTACAAGATGACCTCTTAATTATGTAAAATATCATTTCATCTGAATCGATTCTATTTAAAATGTGGTTTGAGTTGAAAATTATTCAAAGACTTTTTAAATAAAATTAGTTCACCTGAGAATTTTGCATCGAAATTGTTATGACAATGAAAACTATATGATATACAATACAATAAAGTTAATACTGATTATTTGGTAATCCATTTTTCCAAAGGAAGAATGTGTTATTTTCTCTGACTTTATAATGGATTAAATCCATATTTATGCTTTCTTACTTTGCAAACATGAGCTAGTGTATGAAGGTTTAATTTCAAAAGCAAAATAGTGTAAGGATTTGGTAATCATTTTGATTTTAAACATATTTTACATGGAAAAAAGTTTATATCCTTTATAGGTTCTTTTCAGTTACATTGATTATCATAGTTTTTGTTAGGTCCTCTTTCATGATTTGCTCTCTTCAAATTTCTCAAATCGTTAAGTTACTTTGGTGAATTAAGTTAGGTAAATTTGGCTTCTGATATAACATAGAAACCTTGACTGACTTTTTAACCTGCCTGCCCACTTTCCAGATTTCAGATTTAAGACTAAATCAACTCTTGCCTTTTTCAGGACCTTTCCTAATATCAGACTTGCCAGTACATGTAATCAGGTGAAATAATTCCATAAAATAATATAATTTAAAATAAATTAATATATACTCATATATATTATCTTCTCTGTGTTTCTCAAGAGCCCTGATTGATATAGAAGCTATAAATATGTATATTGCCTATTAAAATTTAATGTTTAATTGTATGAATTAGTATACATTATGATAATTCTTGTTATTAATGTGATTTATAAATTACTATAAATCACAGGGCAAATATGATGTAGATTCTGTTTTTATACAAAATAGATACTACACATTTAAGTCATTCATTACTTTGTACTGTACCCACTCCCAGCTTGATCTATTAGTTTAATTAGCTGCTGGTAGAAAGCAGTCAACACACAATTTTCTGTTAATAGGATTAAAGTCTCAATGAGCACTTGTTAACTGACAGGTATGGCTTTCATCTCATTTTTCAGTGTAACATGGAAGACATTGCAAGAAGACATCATTTGCTATTTTTCTGGAATGCAAATTGACAAAAATGTAGGTACAGTTTTTTAAACTTATCCTTAAAAAGTCTAAACACACACACACACACACACACACACACACACACACACACACACACGTATTATTTATAGCTGTAGGAGATCCTGGGTTCCTGTTGTTCTAGCTTAAATATTGAGCTTTGTCAATTTTAACAATTCACGCAAATTAGAGTAAATTCATGAGTTAATCATATAACATTAGATTGAGATCTTGTTTTATTTAGGATATTCACATATCAGGCCAAAAAAAAAAAAAAAACTATGGAAGATATACAGATTTTTTTTTTTTCATTTCTGCTATAATGTAAAACATGTACTACACTTGAGAAAAAAATCATAAAAAGCGTACTTTTACTGTACTGACTAAATCAATGGTGGTGAAATTTATTCTTAGACTACTTAGAAGAAGCAAAATTCCAATGTTATTCTTTAACTATATATGAATGTAAACTGAATATAAATTGCTTTTGCAATGGATTTGAAAGCTTTTCTGTAACTATCTTGTCAATTTTATTGGCAGAGAAATGTAGTTAAGGTATTTTGTTCAAAATTTCTCTGTGAGAAAACCACTAATAATGGCAAGAATATTGAAAAACTATGTTAGAAGATCCCAGTCTATCTTTTTCCCCAATGCTGTGAAGCTTGCTTTGTTTGTTGCTTGTTTACTGCTCAAAGCTTTATCTTTATATAGTTTAAAATGATTGTGATGTTCTTCTTTTTATAAGCTTTCAGTTTATTTATATTATAACAATGCCTTTCTGGGTTTCTTCTGATTATTTCTAACAAAAATCTAGAATTCTTTTAATTTATACAGGCCAGAAGAAAACTATTGAGTTTGATAAAATGTGTACAAGCATTTTAGTCCTTTCCACAATTATGAGAATGAGAAAAAAAGCTGATTTTTACAAGACTAATTTAAGTTTAGACATCGAACTAAAAATGTTAATGGCATATACAAGAAAGCAATGGCAAATCACAACTACTGTAAAAATATTGGGGTAGCTTATTTAATTATAAGAATAGTTCCCTGTAAAATTAAAAAGAACATAAGCAGGCATTTCACAGAAAAATTAATATGGCCAGTAGAAATTTTAAAAATTAATATATCTTCATTTCAACTAAAATACTTAATAGTAAATATTAAATTATGCACTCAAAATATATGTAATATATATACACAATTCTACCATCTGATAGGCATTACACACACACTCACACACACGTATGGTTCTAACATGTGTGTGTGTGTGTGTGTGTGTGTGTGTTAGATCCATACAGGTTCTTTAAGTAGGGAAAGAGACACTCTTAAACATCTCTAATGACACTGTAAATTGGTATTCTATTCTGATACATTGTCAGTAACATAAAAGAGATTTGTGCTACTATCAATAACCTTAACCGTTTTCTCTTTAAAGGTTTATTTCAAAGAAATATTTAAAAATTGGCATGAAGATTTAGGTACGAGCATGTGCGATGCAGAGGTTATTATCTTTCATTCAGTACATACTGAATACGGGATAAGTGCCCATCACTTGGTTAGATGCTATGGACACGCTTGCCAATCAAACTAGCATTTTCTCATCCTGGCTAAGACTAGTGTCACGGGTGGAAAACCTGCGTCATAAAAAGCAATTATGCTTAGCCACTTCCTTATGGCCTGCAGATCTACTGAGGAACGTTGGGCACGTTCTATGCCCTTTACATGTCCTTCGGCATATAAAATATATATAATTGCTCCAAGGGTTTGTGAAATAAAGTAAGCTAGTGTGGATAAAGTCCTGGAACAATGACCAGAGTGCAGAAAATATTTACAAATATTGTTTGTTATTATTGTTAGTAGTAGTGGTGAGACTCGCTGCATGCATAGAGCAGGACCAGGGGTGACGATGCATTCTACTTTCTGTGAGTTCATATTTGAGTCACATAGACACTGCTAGAAACATGAGATATGGAGACTCTTTTGCCTTAGTTAGCAATGTCAGACCTTTTTAGAAAATAAAAGAAAATGTGGTATATATACACAATGGAATACTATCTCGTCTCAAATCAAAGAAAATTCTGTCACTTGCATTTCTTTCTTGTGTATAACATTATCAGTTTTGGTTATATGTCTTACTCAAATTGGTCTTGTTCAAATCACCTTTTTAATCATTTAAATAATTTTGAAAAACTACAGAAAGACCAATACTGCATGATGTCACTTATATGTGGAATCTAAAATAGACAAACTCATAGAAGCAGAAGTAGAATGACAGTTAACAGATGCTGGAGAAATGTTGATCAAAATGTACAAAGATTCAGCTAGACAGAAAGGATAACTTTATACGTTTTTGAGATCTATTACACAGTATGGTGACTATAGTTAATAATCATACTTTATATATACCAGAATTTCTAAGAATATATTTCAAATGTTCTCACCACAGAAAATAATAAGTATATGAGGTGATATGTTAGTTAGCTTTATTTAATCATTCCACAATATGCATACATCAAAATGTCATATTGTATCCTATGAGCATGATTGTCAATTAAATATTTAAATAAATAACACAATTGCCTGCTTGAAAATTAGTCTTTTTTCTATTGTCAGCTAAATACTTTCAAAATACTTGAAATATTATCTCCATTGTTGGTTTCTGCCATAATTTATAAATACTGTTTTCCAGTATTTATAAAAAAATATTTACACCTTCATTTTCTTATCTCATGCTTTTCTCTGTTGTGCATTCATTTGCCAGCTCAGTGCCTTACAGGACTGTTGGGGAATACCAAGTGGTTAGAAGAACGTTGTCACATACTGAGCACTGTAAGCATATTTTCAGTTATTACTATATAATACACTCCCCACTAGCAGTAATGTACCATTTACACTAATCAAAATCTAAAAATGTAATCCACACTTTTGGTTTTCAGACTGGCAGGTAAGGAGCACTTATTAACTCTGGTGAACTCAGAAGTAAATTGCATCTAAAATAATTGAAATGTTTACTTAATAAATATAGACTTTTAAAGTTACTAACTATTTTAAAATTATGTAAGGAGTTTGACAGTCTTCACTTCAACCTAACAATAAGAAAAATTCCCAAAACATGGAAGAAACAACTACTCTTCTAACAGCCATCAGAGGGTGAACTACTTCCTCTGAAATTGGAGAGAGAGAGAAATACTGTGAATTACACTTTACCAGAGCAGAAATCCTTGAGCAGAAATCTACACATGAACCAGTGAACCTAAAAACTATTCTTCAGGGAAAAGAAACAATGCACTGAAATGTGTCACCCGAGAATTTATATACTGAAGTCCTATACCCTGATGGGACTGTATTTGGAGATGAAGTCCTTAGGGAGTAAGTAATTAAGGTTAAATGAGGTCATTTGAATGCCATCCTAATCTAATCATCCTGATATCATTATATCAGGATGATTTCAGAAGTCTATCTATGCAGTGTTCACTCAGAGGAAAGGCCATATGAGGACAAAGGTGCCACATGCAAATTAGAAAAAGAGAATTCACTAGGAACTGAAACTAGCTAGAACCATAATGTTGGATTTTGTAGCCTCGAAAACTGTGAGAAAGTAACTTGTTTTATGTCTGTATTATTTTTTAATGGCAGCTGAAGCAGACTAATTCATAATTAGTTATTGAGAAACGGGGTGTTTCTATAATAAGCCCCTAAGATGTGGAAGTGGCTTTGCAATTGGTTCATGAGTAGAAGCTGGAAGAGTTTTAAGATGCGTGCTAGACAAAGCCTAAAGACTGCTAGTGGAAAAAAATGGATATTAAGGGCAATTCTAGTGGGAGTTCGGGAAGACAAGAGAGAATTATACAGAAAGTCTTGATAGTCTTAGAGAATACATATATTATTAAAAACAATATTGATAGAAATGCAAATGTTAAAGGCAATTCTAGTGGGGTCTCAAGTGATGATAAGGAACACATTGCTAGAAACTGGAGAAAAGGCTTTTTTGTCATAAAGCGGCAAATAACTTGACTGAATTGTGCTCTAGTATTTTGTGGAAGGTGGAACTTGTGCACAATTAAATTGGATATTTAGCTGCAGAGATTTCTGAGCGAATTGTTGAATGGGTGACCTTGCTTCTCCTTTCTGCTTGTAGTAAAATGCAAGAGGATAGAGACAAACTGAAGAAATTGTTAAGCAAAAAAGAACTAGAGATTGAAGATTTGGAAAATTCTTAGCCTATTTATATTGAAAAAAAATGAAAAAGCATGTTCTGAAGATACCACTAAAGGTGTGGCTGAACAACCATTTGATAAGTAGATTAGTACAGGTATGAACCATGGATATAATCAACCATCTAAGCAGAGTCCAGAAATGAACTTGCAATATAGCAGCAGAGATATAGCCAGTTTGTTTCAAAGGATACAAAGACAAGACAAGACAAGGTAAAAAAAAAAAGACTTTAGGGATGACATTAAGGAAGGCTTAACATACTTTTAAGACTACACGGAAATGGAAGAGTTATTTGGCTTTAATGGGGCATCATTATTCAAGAAAAGAGAATAATTGTAAAGGTGGTTCGGGAATCATTAGGGCTACCCTCTTCAATTTCAAAGAAAGAGGCCATCACCTCTGTTTCAACAAGCAAGGCTGCCTCCACCGGATCTTAAGGAGTAGCGAGGACCCTCTGGCACAGCTGTGGGGGTAAGGCTTTTAATAGGGCTATGGGGGTGACACGTCTGTAGCAGTGGGTCTGGAAGACAGAGCCTCAGACTAAAGAGCATTATTTTTTGGCCTTAAGACGTAGTGGAATTTGCTTTACTAGGCTTTGGACTTGCTTAGACCCTGTCACCCTTCTTTTCTATTTCTTTTGGAATCAGAATGTCAAACTATGCCTGTCCCGCCATTGTTTTGTTTGTTTTTTGTGTGTGTGTGTGTCAAGGTCTTGCTCAATTGTCCAAGCTAGAGGGATGCGGTGCAATCACAACTCACTGCAGCTCCAATCTCCCATTGCCAGGTGCAAGAGATCCTACCACCTCAATTCCTCAAGTAGCTGGGACTGCAGACATGAGACGCCATGTCCAGCCTGTATTTTAGAAGCATATAGCTTGTTCCATTTCATAGGTTCACAGCTGGAGATACATTTTGCATCAGGAAAAATCATTAGGTGAGCCTCACCCATACTAATTTAGATGATATTTGGATCACAATTTTGACTTCAGAAACAAGTTGATGCTGGAATGACTTAAAGCTTTTAAGGATGTTGGAATGGAATGAATATATTTCGCATGCAATAAAAGCATGCATTTTGTAAGGTTATGGGAGGCATGCTATGGATTGAATTCTTTCTCCCCAAGTTCATAGGTGAAGCCATATATCCAAATATTACTTCATTGGGAGATAGGGTCTGCTATTGTAATATTGAGGTTTAGGGGTTTAGGGTACCCTTAGCTTTTATGAGAGGACTTTTTTTAGGTTTTTGGTTTTTTGCCCTTTTGAGAATGACAGAGGGGACTACAGTGCAGTGCGCAGTAAATTCGGACCTTAAAAGAGTTTGTAGAAAGTGATTTATTTAAAGAGATAGAAAGAAACAGCTAACTTTTACGCTGAGTAAGAGAATCCAGAAAGATGGAATTTAGGAGAGGAAAGCAGCTTCCACACTGAGTGGAAGGGAATAGAGAGGAGAGATGGAGTTTAGGAGGGGAAGGCAGGCATTTATGAGGGAGTGAGGAAGGGGACTTCAGAGGGAAAATTTAGGATAGAGAAAAACAGCTTTCACAAAGGGAGTGTTCCTGGAAGGGGGTTTAAACATAGAGTTTGAAGGGGTGTGGAAGAAGGGGACTTTTAACCTGGGAGGAACCCCCACCTTTTTAAAGACCCCTAGCTAAGGAAAGGAGTTTTTTAGAACCTCTCCTGGAGTGATTGACTTTTAGTTTCTTTCTGCACCTGCAAAGTTTAAACATAAACTGTTAAATCTCCTGCATGGAGAGAAATGGGAGTGGAGCTTGGTGCTGGGAAATTCTTGCGCTTAAAACTATGCCCCCTTGTGGACCCTGGAAAGAGAATAGTTTCCCTCACTGTGGTTTGAATATTTGTTTTCCTTCCAATACTTAGGTTGAAATTTAGTCCCTAATGTAGCGGTATTGAGAGGTGGAACCTCTAAGAGGTAATTGGGTCACCAGGCTCTGCCCTCATGAATTAATTAACATATTCTTGGATTAATGAGGCAATAGTTAACGGATTATCACAAGAAGGGACCTGCTGGCTTTATAAAAAAAAAGTAAAAGAGACCCGAGCTAATAAATTCAGCTTCCTGGCCATGGGATGTCCTGTGCCACCACAGGACTCTGCACAAGGTACTCATTACTAAGAAGACTCTTGCCAGATTTGGCCGCTTCACTTTGAACTTCGCAGCCTCCATAACTGTAAGAAATAAGTTGCTTTAAAAGAAATTATCCAATTTAATGTATTTTGTTATTAGCAACAGAAAACAGACTGAAACAGGATATTCAGGAAGTAATTAAAGTTAAATAAGTTGACAAATATGAGATCCAGGTCCAATATGTCTGTCTGTATGTACTCAGAGGAAAGCCCATGTGAGCAGAAACCTACAAGACAGGAAAATAATGTGTACTAGAAACCAAGCCCTATTGTAGCTTTGATTTTGGAATTTCCAGCTTCCAGAACAGTGTAAAAATAAATCTCTGTTGTTTAAGACACACAGTCTGTGGTATTTTGTCATGACAGCCTGAGCAGACTACCACACTAACACAGAAAGGAAATAATGTAGTTAAGAAACTCAGATACGCATAAAGAAAGAAAGAGCACTAAAGAAGAAATACATAACAGTAAAATAAAACTTGTATTTTTTATTTCTTGATTAATTACCAGATAACTGTTTTATTCAAAATAATAACACCAAGAATAGATTTGATTATATATCCTTGCATGTGTGTACATGCTTATGTATAAGTGAAATTAATAACAGCAATGATACAAAGGATGGAAGGGAAGAATTGGGATTATGTTGTTATTATAATTACTTGCGGCATACGAGAAGCAGCATGGTATTATTTGAAAGTGAACTTGGATTAGGTGTAAATATATATTGCAAAAGAAAGGGCAACTGCTGAGGAGTTTTAATAAAAAGTGTAACTGAAATACTAAGAAAGGAGAAAATGGAATCTAAAAAACCAGAAATAAATATAGTAGATATTAATTCAACTATATCAATAACTACATTCATGTCAATGATCTTAATACAACAATTAAAAGTCAAAGATGATCAGAGTGAATCAAGAAACAAGACCAAACTATATGTTGTCCACAAGAAATTCACATGAAATATAAAGGCATGTAAAGTAGAAATATTAACTTGAGACTGAGCAGACTTCAAACCAAAGAAACTTATCCAGGACAATGGGCATTGCATCATGACAGAAGGGTCAAATATCTAAGAAAAAACAGAAATCTTTAATATGTATGTAGCCAAGAGTCAAATATGTGAGGCAAAAACTGATAAAACTGCAAGAAGAAACAGATGACTCACCATGATTTAAAAATTGTCAAAGACCTTAATGAACACCTCATCAAAGAAGACCATGACAACAAGCATATGAAATGATGCTTCACATCATATGTTATCAGATAACTGGAAATTAAAACAACAATAAAACATCACTAGATAACTATTAGAATGGACAAAATTGAGAACACTATTTTTTAACAAAGTTGACAACAACATCAAATGCTACCACTAAGGATGTCCAGTAATAGAAATTCTCATTCATTGCTGGGGAAATGCTAAGTTGTATAGCCACTTGGAAGACCGATTGGCAGTTTCTTACAAAAGCAATCACCCTTATTCCATATAATCCAGCAATCACTTGCTTTAATATTTAGAGGGGTTAACTTATGTCCACACAAATATTTGCATGTATGTGGATATTTATAACAGCTTCATTAGTAGTTGCCAAAAACTTAAAGCAACTAGATAAGTAAATAAATAAATAAATAAATAAATACTGGTTTAACCAGACGATGGAATATTATTCAGTGCTGAAAAGAAATGAGCTATCAGCATGAAATGACATGGAGGAACTTTAAGTTTATGTTACCAAGTGAAAGAAGTTAATCTGAAAAAGCCACTTACTTATTGCTGCCAACTCTGACATTCTGAAAAAGATAAAACTATGGTAACAGTAGAAGAATCAGTGGTTTCTTTGGTAGAGTGAAAAGGAGAGATAAATAGGCAGTTCACAGAGAAATTTTAGAGCACTGAAATTACTTTATATGATACTATAACAGTGACATTTTCTTGTACATTTTTAAAAATCCATAGAGTGTACAACACTGAGAGTGAGCCTCAATGTGAACTGTGAACTTTAGGTGATAGTGATGTATGTATCATTGTAAGCTTATTGATTATAGTAAATCTCTACTCTGGTGTGGGATGTTGAGAGTTGGGGAAGCTATGCCTAATTTAGAGGATGGAATATATGGAAAACCTCTGCAGCTTCTGCTCAATTTTTAATGTTTGAACCTAAAACTAATCTAAAAACAAAGATTTTAAAAATATATATATTCATTCTCTAACTCTATTATAAATTATACTTTACCTATGATTTTTTTTTCTGATTTTCTTTTACCAGGCACATGTGGACTTACTCCCTTTGTTTCTTGCTTATGTATCTCCTTTGCTTTGTTTCGTTTATAAAGTGAGCCTGGTTATCTAAGAGTCTCTCCTTGAGATCTTGATGTAGATCCTCAATGCTACGTATTTGTAGGTCTCTAGTCATAAGAAAAAGCTTATTTTTGAGAATAGGGGTTTAGGGTGGTGTACAGCAAAGGAGTACTACATAGGCTGGCAGAAGGAATAAAGAAAGCCATAATTCTTCAAGTAGGAAGCTAGGTAAGCATTTGGTTTGAGACACGTTTGTCTCCACGAATGGATCTTAATTAAAGTTCACCACTGAAGGAGAGACTAAAAATTTACTAAATTTATAAAATTTAATAATATCTCTGTAAAGATCATATTTTGTCATCATTTATTTATAAATGAAAATTTCTCAAATCCCTACTTGTTCTTGATTTATTAGAGTCATGAAATGATTGACTAAAGTATATATCTTTATAATCGGGTGATTTTATTCAAATTATATATAGAGTGTTTTTTGTTAAACCATTGTTAGATGTGTTTATATAATAAAATATATATTATAGTTTATGATTTCTAGTTTTTATGCCATTTTTAGCCAGTCGTTCCTCATTTCTTAATATATAGGGTCATTTCTCAAGTTACTTTACATTTTATTTAATTACATTTATTTTTCAGTTTTTACACTTTAAATATTGATTCATTTGTAAATAATTCAGGGGCAAGGCAGTTTCTCTTAATTGATAACTACCTCATACATGTGTACTAAGGCCTCTTCAAAACTGTTAAAAAATTCTAATTGGGAGGCTGTTAGATTGGAATAGCTCTGGCAGTTCATTGCTTTGTGAACGAACTAAAAATCAGTGTAAACAGTAAATTGAAACTAGTAACTGAACCATTCAGAAACCACCAACTGATCTCTAAATAGGAACTTTTTGCTTAAAGCAATCAAAATTATTTTGTTTTGCTTCTGCAAATATTTTTTAAAGTTTTTCCCTTTACTCCTTTAAATGGGGTGTTAACCATTTGCCTTGGTTAATCAATCAAGATGTTGCCCCAATTCATGAATCATTGAATACTCAGATAAACTTTTTAAAATTTAATTGTGTGTACTTTTTTCTTTCTTTTTTTTAAATCAGAGCTGTACCATCAAATTATTTTTCAATTTGTAACGTTCTTATTTTTAAAAGCTAAGAAAATTTATCTACATGACGTTTTCAATGTAAAGTGCCGAGCTTATAATGTTTCATGATATTCTGTAGAGCAGGATTCAATTAGTTTTGAATAATAAATAAAGCATTTCAACAAACAAGGATTCAAAAAAGAGTGTGTGCATATTTTAATTTGCAGAAATGCTATTTAATGAATATAAAAGAGAGTGCAGTCAGGGTAGGAGGCAGTTCTATTTCAGTGGGAAAGCAGTTTTAATGGATGACCATGTCAATAATTCTCTTATTAAGTAGATCTTTATGGGCTCTGAAAATTTATGGTGCTCTACTGGATTATTTCGTAATTAGGATAGACTCAGTTGTTTGAGTTTTGTTTTTCTTTATATATTAGAGAATTTTAAAATACTGCAAAATTGAGTTTAACTTTCAGGATAATAGTGTTAGCTCAATGGATCTATTTGAAGTAAAATGAACAAAGTTGTCAAAAACTATTAAAAACAAACACACACACACACACACACACACACACACACACACACACACACACCATAAAAAACAACCATTGTAAGTCTCTGGAAATTGGCCTAAGTGCATAACAAATGATCTGATGTCAGTAATAACAGTGAGAGTCGGTGACTTTACAGCCACCACCCACTTTATTGCTATCCCTGCTTCCTGCCCCACCTGCAGCTCAGCTTGATGGGAGTTTAATTCAAGTGGGAATATTTGAGGAGATTAAAAACCAGTCCATGCTTTTTGCTCATGCTCCAATCAAGTTTTACTGTATAATTCCAAGGAAGTAGGCAACCAGCATTTCCCACCCCCTCGCAACCAAAAGTTGAAGAAGTTAAATTTTGGTAAATGCAGCTAAGAGGCATGGGCTCCCTTCCTCCACCCAGCTCTTACCCAGATGAGAGAGGCTCTACTCCAGATATGACAGGCTCAGAATACTGGGGCCTTGACTTCCCTCATCCTCACTCACCCGCAGGGTAGAGATACCATACCTGGAGAGGCAGAGGAAGGAAATCCAATACGAATAGAGGCTACCTCCAGACCCAGATCCCCAAATAGTGGCTAGGATAGTTTGCCAGGTAAAAGGCAATTCATAAAATAAGAAAGCTCTGAAACTCTCCTTCAAAGGACTGACTTTATTTAATCAGTATAAAAAATGCAAGCCTAAGGACACTCTTTAAAACAATGTCCTTTTAATTAACAGGAATGCATTAAACCATAGGCCAAGAATTTCACCAAGAACACAGGGAAAGAGACAGCTTAGAAAAATCCTTTGGAAGTAAAAATCCAGAGTCCTTCTGGAGTCAGGCTGGCCTTTAAAAACTGCCCCTGTTGGACAAGACTACTAAGCTACTTATGACCCAGGGTATTGTCAAGAAAAATTAAATAATCCTCAGTAATTAGTAAACTCCAAAGGAGTGTAATGCCAAATAAAACAGACCACTTACCAGAAAAATAAGAGAAAATGAAATCCAAAGATTGCCATGCTAAAGTGAGTGGCATCACAGAGTGGTCATAGGAACCCCCAAGACTGCACTGTCAAAGAAGCAACATCAACGTCTTTATATTGAGAGGGAAATAGACTTCACTGAAATAACCTATTAAGTGACAACACAAATTAGCAAGCAAACAACAAAACAAGCCTCAGAGAGTGGGAGGGGAAAATTAGTATGCAGGGCTGCTATAATATGTTACCTAAAATGTTCTGTTTTACACAAATGAAAAGGCATGTTAAAAATCATCAACATGTGACCCACTTCAGGGAAAAAATAATAATAATACAGGCCACAGAAGTTGCCATGTTAGAGGGATCAGTAACCAGATTAACAAAGACTTCAAAGTAGCCATCATAGATGTGTTCAAATTAGAACATAATCAAATGGAAATTCTGGAGTGAAAAGTACAATAACTGACATAAGAAAATTATGAGTGAGGCTTAACAAAGATTGAAACTAGGAGAAGAAAGAATAGGAGAATTGGGAGGCAGATAAACAGAGACCACATAATCAGAAGTGTAGAAAGAAAATAGAATAAAGAAAAAGAAAACCTCAAATCAATGCAGTGAAGCAGAAGCGGCCGTGAGAAACAGACCTCTCCGACACCGAACTAGAAAGGAAGGGGTTTTATTATTACAGCCTGGGAGCAAGGCTTTATGTTTTGTCCAAACAGCCAAGCTGCCCTAACAAAGAGAAGCTCTGCCTTTATATAGGCTTACACTCTAGATATTACATGTGAAAGGATCTTAGGTTTACAGGCTTAGAAATTACAAGCAAAAGGGTCTTGGGTTTACAGCTTTAGAAATTACATATGAAAGGGTCTTGGGTTTACAGCTTTAGGAATCACATATGAGGCTGGGCGCGGTGGCTCACGCCTGTAATCCCAACACTTTGGGATGCCAAGGTGGGTGGATCACGAGTTCAAGAGATCAAGACCATCCTGGTCAACAAGGTGAAACCCCATTTCTACTAAAAATACAAAAATAGCTGGGCATGGCCGTGCGTGCCTGTAGTCCCAGCTACTCAGGAGGCTAAGGCAGGAGAATTGCTTAAACCCAGGAGGCAGAGGTTGAGGTGAGCCGAGATCACGCCATTGCACTCCAGCCTGGGTAACAAGAGCGGAACTCCCTCTCAAAAAAAAAAAAAAAAAAAAAAAAAAAAAAAGAAAGAAAAAAAAGAAAAGAAAGAAATCACATATGAAAGGGTCTTGGGTTTACAGTTTTAGGAATTACATATGAAAGGGTTCTGGTCTCCGGATGGAGGAGTGGGGTGGGGGTTTGATCTTGTTTAAGTAAAAACAATGTCTTCTGGAGAGAGTCCCCAATACTATGCCTGCTATCTTATAGGAAGGTGATTCAGGAGGCACTGCCAGTTGGCTAGCCTTTTCTTCTATTGAAATGCAGTTTGGAGGTCAAGGGGGAGGCGATCCCAGATGCCTGGGTCTCCTTCCTCAGTAGAACATTTTCAAGTGTACCAACATAAATATAGTGGGAGTACCAGAGGAGAGAAAGTAAATAAAACATCAATAATAAATATTAGAACAAATAAGGGCTAGTGAGAACATTAATTTACATAGCCATCATTAATTTACATATCCATATCATTAATTTACACATCTACCCAATTACATACAATTGGAGGTGTAACATTAATATTTATGGACAATTATTGAGGTGGCTTTGGTAATTTCTTAAGGTAAGACAACAATAAAGTTTGCCACTTCAATTGACTTTTCCTTTCATGGAAGATTTCTCTTTAGTATTTGATGCTGTTTGATAGCATTTTACCCACATTAGAACTTCTTTCAAAATTAGAGTTCATTCTCTCAAACTCTGGCACTACTTCATCGACTGAGCTTATGCAATATTTAAACCTTTTGTTGTGATTTCAACAATGTTACGTCATCTTTACTAGGAATAGATTTCATCTGAGGAAACTTCTTTCTTTGCTCATCCCTAGGAAGCAATTGCTCATCTGTTAAAGTTTTATCACAAGATTGCAGCAATTTAGTCACATCTTCAAGCTACTCTTGTAATTCTAGTTCTCTTGCCTTTCCTGCCACATCTGCAGTTACTTCCTGCACTGAAGTCTTGAACTCCTTAAAATCATCCATGAGGATTGCAATCAACTTCTAAACTCTTGTTTCTTTTGAAATTTTGACTTCTTCCCATGAATCAAAATGTTCTTAATGGTATTGAGACTGGTGAATTCTTTTCAGAATGCTTTCAATTTACTTTGACCAGATCCATCAGATAATTCACTATCTATGGCAACTATAGTTTCACAAAATAGGTTTCTTAAATAATAAACCTTGGGTCAAAATTACTCCTTGATCCATGGACTACAGACTGAATGTTGTGTTAGCAGGCATGAAAACAACATTAATACCCTGTATATCTCTCTTAGAACTTTTGGGTGACCAGGTGCATTGTCAAAGAGCAGTAATATTTTGAAGGGAGTCTTTTTATTCTGCAAAGTCTCAAATATTCAGTAAATGGGCTGTAAACAGGTGTGTTTTCATCCAGGCTTTGTTGTTCCGTCTCCTAGAAACAGCAGAGTAGATTTAGCATAAGCTTTATGAACCCAAGGATTTTCAGACTGGTAAATGAACATTGACTTCAACTTTAAGTCGTTAACTGCATTAGCTCCCTGAAAAGAGAACCTGCTCTTTGAAGCTTTGAAGCCAGACTCTCTCTTCTCTCTAGCTATGAACACTTTATACAACATCTTCCACCAATGAAAAGGCTGTAATGTCTACATGAAAATCTTGCTGTTTAGTGTAGCCACTTTGTACTTTTACATTTTAGAGACAATTTCTTTCTGTATATCTTACAAACCAATCTCTGCTAGCATCAAACTTTTCTTCTGCAGCCTCATCATCTTTCTGAGGCTTGAGGGAATGTTGTAGCTGGACTGATCATCTATCCAGACCAATAAAACTTTTTCCCTACCAGAAATAAAGCTGTTTACTTCCTTACCATTTGTCTGTTCACCTTCTCCAAGGATTTTTCCTTTGCCTTTACAACTTGTAAACTGTTTGGCACAAAAGACATAGCTTTCAGCCTGTCTTAGCTTTTGACATGTGTTCCTCACTAAATTTACTCCTTTTTAGCTTGTGATTTAAAGTGATAGACATGTGACCCTTTCTTCTCCTTGAACATTTAAAGATCATTGTAAGGTTGTTAATTACCCTAACTTCAATATCGTTGTGCCTCAGAGAATAGGGACAGCCAAGGAGAGGGAAAGAGATTGAGGAAATGATGAGTCAGTGTAGCTGTCAGAAAACACACATTTATTAAGTTTGCTTATAAGCATGATGTTTGGTTTCCCAAAGATATTACAATAGTTAAAGATCACTGATCAGAGATAACCATAACAGATATATATCATCAAAATGAAAACTATTTTTTTCATAATGGAAAAGTTGAAAATATTGTAGGGATTACCAAAATCTGCCACCGAGACTTGAAGTGAGCACATGCTGTTGGAAAAAACGGCATCAATAGACTTGCTCAGTGAAGAGTTGCTACAAATCTCTAATTTAAAAAAATTACAATATCTGTGAAGCACAATAAATTCTAACAACTTTTCATAAACAAGCTTTGCATTCTTCTATTGGGTCCTTATTTTGTTTGATGTATGTTTATATTTTATATTTATATTTGTTTGATGTATATTTTTATATTTCACTCCATATACAGTAGTGAAACTACTAATTTGTAGACACTATTTTTTCTTTTTTGGTTTTTAATATTATGTAAGTAAAAGAAAAGCACTGTTTTATTTTTTCTCCTTTTTTTAACATAATATTCATTTTCAAAGTAGATCATTCTTCCTTTAAGTCTTGGGTTCAGTAACTTTACTAATTCCATGTTTTTGTATTTTTTTATCATTTTTTTTTTGAAACATGGTAAGCCCTGTCTGGGTACTTTTTAGCATTTTCTTTAATTTCAGGATAGAAAGTTTATTGTGTTTTTACATTTGAATATCTTTTCTTTTTGTATTTCATTTTCTCATTCAGGAATATCAAAACTAAATATGTTGTGTACATTTTATTTGGTCTCAATAACTATGATCATACTACCTATTGCATTCGTCTTTGTCAAATTCGTTTACATATGGGTAATATTTTAATGTTTATGTTTCACAAATTATTTTATTTGTATTTTGTCATGTTAATTCCGATTTTTGCCTAAGTTATTTTTTTCTGAATCAAGGTAAACTTTGCATACAATTAAATGAAAAGATAACTCACTTACAACTTATTGAGCTTTAACAACAACTGTTTGATGTAACCAAAACATCATAAAAAGTGAAGATATTTGCCACTATCCCAGAAACTTCCCTCAACTTCTTGCTATCTCCATAAAATCCAAAACCACCATCCTGATTTTATTTATAAAAATTACATTTGCTTTTCTTTGGAACTCGTATAAAAGAGCTCATACCATAGGTCCTCAGATAACTAAATTGTTTTATGCAATGCAACATCTTTTTAAAGATTCATCAGTGTTGTTGATTAAGTCAGAAGCTTTATAATTTCACAGTTTTGGATTAGTATCCAGTGATTTCTGTATATTATGATTTGTTTATCAGTTTTCTAGCTGATGGACATTTATTTCCATTTATTCACTATTGTTAATAACTTTGCTAAAAATATTTTACATGTTTTTTGTTTGACTGTATGTGTTTTTTATTTCTTGAGTGCATACATAGGAGTGAAATGACTAATTGATAGGTAGAGGTATGTTTCATTCCAATAGAAATTTTGTTTTCAGTGGAGAGGGCTTGTATATATTTCATTAAATTTATTCAGAGCATTTTATATTTTGTGATGCTATGAAAGTTTTTTTTTCTATATTCACTACATATCCTGTGTAAATACACAATGTTCATATTAGTTCTTGTATAATTGTAGATTTTTTAGAATTTTCTACATATACCATTGTAAAAGGACACTAGAAACAGTTTTTAGAAATGTATATTTAAACTTCCAAATACTCAGAGATTTTTAAAATGTGTGTTATTGGTTTCTACTTTAAGTTTGATGTGGTTGTAGAATGTGCTCTGTATGATTTTCATGCATTAGATTTCGTTAAAATTTATTTTATTGACAGGTATAAGGTCCATTATATAAACACTCCATTTGCACTTTAAAATAATGTTCATTTTATAATTTGGGGGTATGTATGGTGATATATGAATGCCAAGTTGGTTGTCAGTATTGCTGTCTTTTTTGTCCTTATGATGCCGGTATTTTTCCTGTCCCTCTGCCAGCTAGGGTTCTCTGTGGCTGGTGATGGATCTGCCCAGGCATTGCTCAGCCCCAGGCCTGCCTCAGGAGGTACTCCTTCCACTTGGCCTGATGGGCTGTGCCTGGCTTTTGCACCTGGATCCTGCAGGATCCACACTCATCCAGTAGTTGGGCCTGTCATTCCCCAGCCTGCCTTTGTTACAGTTATGCCTACATTCAGCAATTCCTGAGTTCTTGTCCAGCATCTAAGAAGAATGTGGCTACACTGAAATTCAAGGAGTGAAGAGGGTAAAGGAGAATGTTATTGAGTGATAGAACAGCTCTCAGCAGAGAGGGGACATGAGGGTGGTCCTGTACCTGAAATCGGGTGATTTCTCCCCCAGTATGGCTGGGTCCAGGGCTTTTATGGGCTCAGAATGAGGTAGTGAGTGCTGATTGGTTTGTGAGTATTCAAAAAAAAAAAAAAAGCTAAAACTAAGACAGCACTCAAAGTTGGGCACAGCAGTATAAAAAAACAGTTAGGGAAGGGTGGGTATATGGAAAATTGGTGAAAAGTGAGGATCAAAGTGCACAAAATGAAAAGAGACATACTCAGTCCAGTCCATTTTCTAACACTTGAGTTATCGAAATATCCATTTATGACTGTGAATTTGTCTATTACTCCTTTAGTTTAGAAAGGTTTTGCTTTAAATGTTTGAAGCTCTTATTAGGTAAATACACATTGAAAATTATAGTTCTTCTTACGGAATTGATCTTTTATCAGTCACTATGAAATAGCTTTATGTTTGACAATTTCATTCTTGTCTTGAAGTCAACTTTATCTAAATGACATAGTCCAAAAACTTTATGCTTGTTATATTCATGATATATATTCTTTCATTATTTTAATTTCAATTAATTGGTTTATTATATTTAAAGTACCTTATGTAGAAAACATAGATTTAATTCTTCTTTATTCAATTTGATAATCTCTGCCATTTTAAGTGGAGTAGCTATGGACTGAATCATGTTGAATAAAATTCATACTTTAAAGGACTAGCCACTTATGTGATTGTATTTGGAGATGAGGCCTTTGAGTGGCAATTAGTGTTAAATGAGGGCATGAGGCCCTCCTTGTAAAATTAGTGGCTTTATCAGAAGAGGCAGAGAGACATTGTGTTCTCTTTGTGATGTGAGGACATAACTGGAAGGCATCTGTCTGCAAGCCAGGAAGAGGGCGTTCCACTAGGAACTGAACTTGTCAGCACCTTGAACTTGGACATTAGCCTCCAAAACTGTGAGAAATAAATGTTTTTTAAGCTACCTAAATTTTGTCATTTTGTTGCAGCATGAGCTGACATTCAGTATATGAGTAAGTCATTTGGTATGCTTGAGTGTATACATTATCTCATTATTTCTATTCTATTAGTCACAATTTTTGTGTTTGTCTCTTCCTTTGTTTCTTCTTTTCTGACTTCTTTTGGTTTAATAGAATTTTTAAATTATTCTATTTCTTCTTTTTATTGGCTTTCAAATTATATTTCTTTTTATTATATATCAATTTGCTTTGAGAAGGCCAACATGCATACTTCTCAAATATAATCAGAATTAGTAGTGTAGTTTTTCCTCATAATATATAATACAGTGACAACAGTATACTTTTATTTCCTCTCTTTTTTTATGCTCTTTATTTTAGTCATGTAATTTTCTTTTAAATAAGTTTTAATTCTCACAATATAATGTTATAATTTTGGCTTTAAATAATAATCTGGTTGTCTTTTACTGAAATGAAGAAATATATATGCATATTTAAATTTATTACATTTTTTTGGTATAATTTTCCATTAGTTTAAATATTTCCCATTTAAATCACTTGCAGTGAAATACATCTGGCAACAAATTAACTCCTGTTTTGTGTATTTGAAAATGCTTCCTTTTTAAATAGTATTTTCTCTAGCTATAAAATATTGGATTGAAATTTTTTTACCACTTTAAAAACATAATTTATTGCCTTATAGTATGCGCTATTTCTAAATAGAAGACAGTCATCTCTTTTATCAGATAATTTTGTTTCTGGGATCATTAATTGCTCTCAATTTGAGACAATGGTATATGGTTTATGATATCTAGGTTATGATTTTTTTCCTCCTCCCTTGTTAAACTTTATCCTAGATCTGGTTGGAGTTTGTATGAGAGAGAGCAGTGTTTTCAAGTTGTATTTTGCTTCCCAGCTGTTATTTGTGCAGTCTACACTGGTGAGAGTTTAATTAGAAATGTATGAATGTCTAGTGTTGTAGCTTGAAATTGACTTTTTGCCCCTCAGAATTGATTCTTAGTTAAACCTGGTCTTCAGACTGAAATCTGTCGTTAAGAAATCAGAGTCAGAAACAAATAAAGCAATCTTTAGTACTATCATTCTCTCTTTGTTCTGCCTCTACAACTTCATTTCGTTGAGTAATAAAATAGATCTAAAGTGTTTTTCATGATTATAATATTCAAACCAAACCACTAGTTCTCTATATTTCAACATCCTTTAAGAGTCTACCAGAAACTTCTCTAATAGCATGTAACAGCTTAATTTGAAATATTGTTTGAATATTATCAGTTGCAAAGTTGAAATCAATTTTTGACAGAATATGCATTTTTTCCATTTTAATTTTTTGAGACACATTTTATAATTTGCTTTATAAATTTTTAATTCAACTTCTTATTTGAGATAATTTTAGATATATTGACAACTGAAAGAAATAATTCAGAGGGGCACTGCTACCTTTTCCCCAATGGTAGCATCTTTTAAAAGAAACATACACTATCACAACCAGAAAAATGGCAATAAAAGGATATGAAATGATTCTGTCACTACAATGATGTTTCATTTTCTACTTCCCTTCCATTCTCATTTCACCGTAATCCCTGGAAACCACTAATCACTTTTCTACAACTACAATTTTACTATTTTGAGATTTTTGTATAAATAAACTGTTACACATAATTACTCTTGAAATGCAATCTTTTTATACATTTTTTTTTTCAGCCAACATAATTGTCTGGTGATTTATGCTGATTCTTGTATATTGGAATAGTTTGGGTTTTGTGGTTACAGAGAACACTGTTTCTTGACATATATGTGCCATTGCTGTCATCCATTCATCTATTAGTGGACATCTTGATTATTGCCAGTTTTGGACTATTATAAACAATCTGCTATAAATTTTACATACACATTTTTTGTCTTTAATTTCTCTGGAATAAATGCCTAGAATTTTATGGTAGTTGCTTGGCTAGTATAACATTTTAAGAAACTACCAAATTGTTTTCAGGGTGCCTGTAACCATTGCACATTCCCACTGGAATTTTCACTGGTGAAATTAATATAGTTTCTCCACATCCTCACAAGCATGTGGTATCCTCATTTTCTTTTTATTTTGACCATTATGATAGTTATGTAATGATGCCTCATTGTGGATTTAATATGCATTTTCCTAATGTCTAGTTATGTTGAGCATCTTTTTGTGTGCTTTGTGTCATCTGTATATATTATTCAGTAAAATGTTTATGTTTTTATGGAAGTTCTAGTTTGATTATTTTTTTACTATTGAATATTGAGAGTTCTTTATATATTCTACATATTAGTCTTTGTTGAATATATGCTTTACAAATATTTCCCACCACTGTTCAGATTGTGTTTTCATGTTGTTAACATGGTCTTGTCTTGAGAAAATGTTTAATTTTGATAAATTCAGTTATATCACATTTTTTCTTTTATGGATCTTACTTTTGATATAAAATATCAAACAATCTTTGCTTGGCTCTAGATCCTGAAGAGTTTTTTCTACCTTTTATTTCTACAATTTTTGTAGTTTTATGATTTACATTGAAATATATAATCTATTTGGGGTTAAAATTTGTATGTTTGGTACACATTTTTAAATTTTTGTATATAGTGTGTGGGGATTAAATCAAAGTTTATTTTTCTTAGTCTATGAATATCCATTTATTCAAGAACTGTTTGTTGAAAGACTGTGTTTCATCATTTCATTGCTTTCTCACATTCTCAAAAAAAATTTGACCAAATTTGTTTGAGTCAGCGTCTGGGTTGTCTCTTCAGTTCTATCGACTTATGTGTCTATCCCTCTGCCAATATCACAAAGTATTGACAACTGTAGCAATACAATTAATTTTGAAATCTGATAGACAATTATTTTCACTGCATTCTTCTATTTAGAATTTGTGTTGGCAATTTTTGTTCATTTGAGTTTTCTTAAAAATATTAGAACAATTATGTCTGCAACTACAAAACATCTTTCTGGCATTTAATATATATTTTGTTGAAACTATATGCATTTGAGGAGAATTAACATCTGTATTATATTGAAAATTAAAACCGATGACTTTTGGATATAGGCAATAGTAACAAAGAATTTTAACTTTAATAGGTTAATATAGTTAATGATGATTTTGTCTACAGCTACATGATTATTTTTATACATGTGTAAAAACACTTCTATTGAATCAGGAGTAAGTTTTTCTCTTAAGAAAAAGTTTTTATCTTATCTAACTGGAGAAGACTCAAGGACTTCAGTAAGCAAAACTCTATGTGAGAGGCTGAGAGGTCCTTATAAAATGTGAATTGGCAGCAGATACACGACACTTTCTAAGAAGGTTTGGTTGAAGCAGAGGTTCTATTGAAGAAAAACAGACTTGTTTTCATACAGTTTACTAGATATCGAAAGGGGGGAAACTATTGATGAAAGTTTTTACTACAAAAGAACACAAAATAAGTTTAGGAGTGTTGGAATTGTTCTACATCTTGTTTGTGGTCATAATTATGCAAATGTATGTTAGTCAAAACTCCTACAGCTGTCATAATAGCAAGCTTCTGACTTTTTTTTCCCACCCACAGATGCACCAAATAAATATCTATTTATAAATCAATTCTTAGGAGAAAAAGTCAGAGACCAGTCAGGAGACTTCTACCCAAAAGGCAACTGAAAAAATACCCACATTAAATGGGTAAGTGAAGTCAAGGTGTACTAAGGCATGGACCCCATACTGGAAACTTCATCATACAATTGGGAAAGGAATCTCCAATACCCAGTTTTTCTTTCTGGAAAGAAGGATGTGGACATCACATATGGCTCCCTCATCCCAAGTTTTGCCCTGGTTTGACTCAGTTTGCCAACTGTGGAAGTGGAAGGAATTAGATACATGTGTGTCCCCCGCCCCCCTCCCCCAGACCCTGTATAAAAGTAGTTTCAGGGACTGCATCAGCTTGGAAGCAGTGAGGAGAGGGATTGTTAAAAACATAGCCCTCTGTATCCCTCCAGAAGAAGTGTACAAAACACCCTCCAGCAGCTGTCAGCTGTCTTGGCTTCTAACTAGGACTATAGAGTGAAGGCAACAGTCAATTATTAATGGCCTGGAAGAAGTTTGCAACCTCAGCAAGTTCCCCGATTCTTGCAATATCTAAGGGACTACCACCACAAATCTCCTAGTGCTGAAAGCATGAAGGACTGGTAAACACATGTATTTTTACACCCTTGGAATAAAACTAATGGCTTTTACAGTTATGGAGACTCCTTAAGGGACACTGTGTGTCCTTGGGAATGATTTGAGAAGGGACCTTAAAACCACAGCCCAGGTGTGGTGGCTTACACCCATAATCCCTATACTTTGGGAGGCCAAAGCAAGCTGATCACCTAAGATCAGGAGTTCAAGACCAGCCTGGTCAAAATGATGAAACCCTCTATCTACTAAATATATAAAAATTAGCCAGGCTTTGTGGTGGATGACTATATTGCCAGCTACTTGGGAGGCTGAGGCAGGAGAATGGCTTGAACCCAGGATATGGAGGTTGCAGTGGGCTGAGATTATGCCACTGCAATCCAGCCTGGGTAACAGCAAGATTACATCTCAAAAGAAAAAAAAAAAATGACACACTGTTGGCCTCCAGAATGGGTTTCCAAAACACATCTTAAGTGGCTAACTAGTAATCTGACTTCTAAGTAACTTGCATTAGAGAGATAAAGGGCTAGTCAATTATTAACCTGTTACCAGCCTGGGAAACATTTTTACTTACATCTAGAGCCCCACCTTCTATACCATCCACATAAAAGTTGCATTATAAATATCAGCTATGGGAGGAAGAGGCACTGGCATGCATACATCCCCCTAAACAGCAGGGAATATGTAGAGTCATTAAATTGGCATGCAATCCTCTCCAGAGACTTAATCATCACTGGAGCAGTGAAGAAATGGGGCCTAACAAATTAACTTCCTGTTTCTCCCCAGCAGAGGTTTTGAACACACAGTGAGAGCCGTGTTTGTTAGAGCTACCTTCCAAAATTCATCCTAAAACAAGTAGCTCTGGAAACAGAAGAGACTAGATGTATGTGAGTTTTCCTTGATTCCAGAACAAAGAAATAGTTTTAAAGCATTATGCAAACACTTCAGGAGCTACACTCCCTTGGAACAGTACAGAAAAGGGACAGACACGTGCAGCTCTCCATTTCTCCTTGGAAGTGACTTATAGTACACACTGTCTGTGTCTACTTTCTGGCCTGATCTCTAATGAAAGTACATCAGGGAGTTCAAGGGGGAACAAAAACAATAGCCCTTCAGTAGTCTGAGCTAGATATTGGTACTTCACAAAACTGTCCACTGGCTCATCCCAGAGATATATCCAGCCCTATCTAGTCTTTCTAGAATGAGTTTTACCATGTGGTGAGCACCATAATTTGCATAGCTTTTACCTATGGGGCTATAACCTTAATGACATCACTGTAGAACTAAATTGGCCTTTTCAATCCTATGTGACCTGAGACCACAGAAAACAAACAGGTGAATATATAATGGACCTACTCTCAGAGCTACTCTTCTAGAATTAGAAAATACAGTCTGTGAGTATAGGCATTTGCCACAGATCCTCTTTCTGACTTCATCTAGAGAAAATTGAAGATAGGCATCTGTACCTAGCCTCACTGTGAATACAGAAAGAACTAGAATTAACATTCAATACTCCAACCTTTCTAGCTATGTGTAAAGAGCCTAGCTCCTAGCATACTGATATTAGGGTACTGACAAGATATAGTACATTATAAAATGCAAGGGGCCAAGGCACTAAAATCAGAGATAACAGTCACAACAATTAGACAGACACCTTAAAAAGTTTGGCTAGACAGACTGGTATATCTTTCTTTTACACAGTCCAGACAAACAAGACAGAGGTTGATATGGTTTGGCTGTGTCCCCATTCAAATCTAATTTTGAATTGTACCTCCAACAGTTACCAGATGTTGTGGGAGGGACCCAGTGGGAGGTAACTAAATCGTGTGTGTGGGTCTTTTCCATGCTGTTCTTGTGATAGTAAAGAAGTATCACAAGATCTGATGATTTTATAATGAGGAGTTCCCCTGCACAACCTCTCTCTCTTTGCCTGCCACCATCCATGTAAGATGTGACTTGCTCCCCTTGCCTTCTACCATGAATGTGAGGCCTCCCCAGCTGTATGGAACTGTGAGTCTGTTAAACCTCTTTTTTACCCATTCTCAGGTATGTCTTTTTCAGCAGCATGAAAATGGACTAATACAGAGGAATAAATGTCTTTAATGCAGACAAAACAACAGGGAATCAATAAAAACATTTAAAAAGAGGAATACATTCCAATCAAAAGATCAAAGTAAATCTCCAGAAATTCACCTGAATAAAGTAGAATTTTTTTAATTTGCTCTTTAGATAATTCAAAATTATGATTGTGAAGGTGTTAATAAAGGTCAAAATACAGCAAGAACAAACTGGGAATTACAGCAAAGAAAAAACATTTAAAAATGACAACATAACTCATAAGTCTGAAGAATGCTATAGCCAAACTGAAAAATTCAGTAGAGGAGTTTAACAACACATTAGATTAAGAAGAAGAAAATATCAGTGAAACTGAAAGTCAATCACTAGAAATCATCCAATTTCGTGAGCTAAAAGAAAAAGAATTTTTAAAAAATAGTAAACGTAGCTAAAGAGACTTATTGGACACTATCAAGCAGAATAAGGTACACATATTTTATGTGCCAGAGAGAAAAGAAAAACAAACAGGAAATATGACCAAAGAAATAATGGCAGGAAACTTCAAGTCTGGAAAGGAAAATACAGAGCCAGATCTATAAAGTCCATAGTACATCAAAGACAGTGAATCCAAAGAGACTCAGAACACAATGCATCATAGTCAAGTTGCCAAAGTGAAAGACAAAAAGAGAGACAATTGAAATCAGAAAGGAAAAAGCAAATTGTCAAGCATATTCCTATTCATAGGAATATCAGCGGACTTTTCAGTAGAAACCTGAAATTGAAAAACAATACACCTCAAGACACTAGAAAAGCAAGAACAATTCAAATGCAAAAAATATTATAAGAAATAAAAAAACTATCAGATCGTAAATAAATTAAATTGAAACTAAAACACCACAAATTGTCAATGACAGTTTTTTTTTTAAGAAAAAAATCACCAAATCTTTATCTTACTTAGAAAAAAATAGAGAAAACTCAATAAATAAAGTCAGAGGCAAGAAGGAGGCATTGCAACTCATACTACAAAAAATACAAAGGATCAGTAGAGATTATTATGGAGAGCTATATGCTAACAAATTGGAAAACCTTGAAGAAACTGATAAATTTCTTGACACATGCAACCCATCAAGACTGAACCATACAAATTAGACAACCTGAACAGACTAATAATGAATAATGAGATAGGATCAGGAATAAAAATATCTTCCAACACTCAAAAGTCCAAGACCAGATGACTTTACTACTGAATTCTACCAAATATTTAAAGAAGTAGCACCAATTCTTCCAAATTATTCAAAAAAAAAAAAACAAACAAACAAAAAAAAAAAACAAAAAAAAAAAAAAAAAAACTGAAGGGGAGGGAATTCCTTTAAGCTTATTCTATAAGAACAGCATTACCTGATACCTTAATGAGACAAGAACACAACAAAAACTACAGGACTGTATCTCTGATAAACATAGATATAAAAATTCTCAACAAACTCTAGCAAACTTAATCCAATAGCTCATTAAAAAGATTGTATGCCATGATTAAGTGGGATTTATCTCAATAACACAATAATAATTCAACATATGACAATAAATAAATACAATAAATATCACATCATACAAACTAAAGGACAAAAATTGCACAATCATCTCAATAGACATAGAGAAATCATTTGATAAAACATCATTTTTACATGATAAAAACTGTTAACAATTTTAGTAGAGAGGGAACATATCTCAAAATAATAAAAGCCTTGTATGAAGGACTCAAAGCTAACATTACATTGAATGGGAAAAAGTTGAAGTTGAAATCCTGAAATTCTTTTCTTTAAAATCTGGAACAGGAAAAGAATGCCCACTTTTACCACATTTATTCAAAATAGTACTTAAAGTCCTCACCAAAAAAAAAAAAAAATTAGGCAAAGGAAAAACAGTATTTAAATTAGAAAAAAAAAAGTTAAATTGTCTGTTTGCACACGACATGATTTTATATTCAGAAAAACCTAAAGACTCCATGAAAACAAACAAACAAACAAACAAAAAAAAAAATGCAAGACTAACAAATGAATTCATTAAGTTTGCAGGATACAAAATCAACATACGTAACTTAGTAACACTTATATTAAAAGTAATAGCAATAACCACAATTACTTTTGCATCACCCTAATACATGCCCATAGTTAACATTCTGAAAAAAAAAAAAATCAGAAAGCAATCCCATTTACAACTGCTACAAAAAATTAGATACTTAAAAATAAATTTATCCAAAGAGGTGAAAGATTTCTGTAATGAAAACCATAAAACACTGAAGAAAGAAATTGAAGTAAAAATATCACATGCTTATGAATTAGAAGCATTTATATTGTCCAAATGTTTATACTCCTCAAAGGGATATGGAAAGTCAATAAAACAACTTATCAAAATATTAATGTTGTTCATCATAGAAATAAAGAAGCCAATTCTAAAATTTGTATGGAACTACAAAAAAATCTCTAAATGTTCAAAGCATTCCTGAACAAAAAGATCAAAGCTAGAGGTGTTACACTACCTAACTTAAAGATATACTACAAAGCTATAGTAACCAAAAGAGCATGATATTATTAAAAACAGACACATTGATCGATGGAACAAAACAGAGCACCCAGAAGTAAATTCACATATTAGCAGCCACTCATTTTGACAGAGATATCAGAAATATATATTTAGGAAAAAAATAGCCTTTTCAATAAATGGTGCTGGGGAAATTAAATATCCATGTGCAGAAGTATGAAACTAGATTCCAAATTTTAACCGTATAAAATCCCAGCTAAAATTATTAAAAACTAAACGGTAACACCGAAAACTATGAAACAACTTGGAGAAAACAGGAAAAATGATTCAGGACATTGGTTTTGGCAAATATTTTTTGGGCAAGACCTCAAAAGCACAAGCAACACAAGTAAAATTAGTTAAATGGGATTATACCAAACCAAGAAGGTCCTACATAGAAAAGGAAACAACCAAGTGAAGAGACAACCTGCAGAATGGGAGAAAATATTTGCAAACCACACATATGGTAAGTGGTTAATTTATAAAATATGCAAGGAACTCAAACAATAAATTTAAAATGACTAAAGTACTTGAATACACACTTATCAAAAGAAGATATTCAAATGGCCAATAGGTATATTTAAAATGCTATCACTAATCATGAAAGAAATGCAAATTAAAAACACAATATTATCTCACTGCAGTTAAAATGGCTATTATTAAAAATGCAAAACATAACAAATGCTGGCAAGGATGTGGAGATAGGGGAGCTCTTATGCACTGTTATATACTGTTGGAAATACAAGTTACTATAGCCAGGATGGAAAACAGTGTGGAGTTTCCATAAAACACTAAATACAGAACTACCATGTGATCCAGCAATCTCATTCCTGAATATATATCCAAAGTCAGAGAAAACCAGTATGTCAAAGAAACCTCTGCACTCTTATGTTAACCGAAGCACTCTTTACAACAACCAAGATGAGAAATGAACCTAAGTGTTCATCAGTAGACAAATTGCTAAAGAAAATGTGGTATAAGAAACCATCATTAGAGCAAATCGGCAACCAACAGAACGGAAAAAAAAAAAAAAAACATTTGCAATCTACTCATCTGACAAGGGGCTAATATCCATAATCTACAAAGACCTAAAACAGATATATAAGAAAAAAATCACACAGCCCCATTCAAACGTGGGTGAAGGATATGAACAGACACTTTTCAAAAGAAGAAATAGATGAGCCAACAAACATGGGAAAAATACCCATCATCACTGGTCATTAGAGAAATGCAAATCAAAACCACATTGAGATACCATCTCATGCCAGTTAGAATGGTGATCATTAAAAAATTTGGAGACAACAGATGCTGGATAAGATCTGGAGAAATAGGAACAGTTTTACACTGTTGGTGGGAGTGTAAACTAGTTCAACCATTGTGGAAGACAGTGTGGTGATTTCTCAAGGATCTAGAAATAGAAATTCCATTTGACCCAGCAATCCCATTACTGGGTATATACTCAAAGAACTATAAATCATTGTAATATAAAGACACATGCAGATGTATGTTTATTGCAGCCCTGTGTACAATAGCAAAGACCTGAACCAACCCAAATGTCCATCAATGATAGACAGGACAAAGAAAATATGATACATATACAACATGGAATACTACACAGCCATAAAAAACGATGAGTTTATGTCCTTTGTAGGGACTTGGATCAATCTGGAAGCCATCATTCTCAGCAATCTGACACAAGAACAGAAAATCAAACACCGCATGTTCTCACTCACAGGTGGGTGTTGAACAATGAGAACATGTGGACTCAAGGAGAGGAGCATCACACATTGGGGGCAGTTGGGCGGCGGGTAGGGGAGAGACAACAGGGGGTGGAGAGGGAGGAGTGGATGGGGAGGGATAACATGGAGAGAAATGCCAGATACAGTATGCACCTAAAGTAAAATAAATAAATTAAAAATATAATGAACAAGTTAAAGTAAGAAAAACATTTAAACTTTTTTTTAAAAAAAAAAGAAAATGTGGTATAGAAATGCAATAGAATATTTTTCAAACTTTAAAACCACAAGTGAAATTATATCACTTGAAGCAGCATGGATGCACCTGGAAGACATAATGGTGAGTGAAATATGAGAAGAACAGAAGGACAAATACTTGTTCTTACCTATTTGTGGGAGTTTAAAAAGTAGATTGCATAGAATTAGAGTAGAATATTGCTTACTAATATATAGGTGGGTAGATGGAAGGAGAGGATAAGTGGAGGTTGTTACTGAGTACAAAATTAGTTACATGGGGGAATACGTTTGAGTGTTCTATAGCACAATAGGATGACTATAGTTAATATTTCAAAATAGCTAGAAAACAGTATTTGAATGTTTTCAACACAGAAATACTAAATGTTTCAGCTGATAGATATCCCAGGTATGTTGATTTGATCATTATACATTGTATACATGTATCAAAATATCCCATTTACCCCATGTATATGTACAATTATTATGTATTAGTTACTTTTAAAAGTTTACATAACTGTCCAGAAATTTTACTCTACATAAATTACACCTGAATAAGTCATACAAAATCATGGGTGTCTGAAATACTTGGCATAAAAATAATACAAAGTGTGCAAAATATTACGCCATTTAACTAAAAGATAATCATGACTCTAGCTGCTTAAAGTATCCTAATATGACCCTGAAGTTGTAACATCATCAAGAACCATTTAGAACCATTTGGCCAACTCTAGAAGAGTAAGATTCGAGGTTGCATAAATTTTGTCAAAATTTATCTGACAGGTACTTTTTTTTGAGTATTTTGATGTTTCTCTGGATATTTGGTAACAAGTAGAGTTTATTGAATGTTTAGATATGTCTTCTCTATTTATAATTTATTATTTGTGACATTAAAAATTATACAGTTAAATGTTACAATTTTAACCTATTTGGCAATTATTTGATAGGTCACATTTAAAAATGTGAATATAAATAATTTATCATTAATCTTGAGAACAGAATACCCTTGTGATGATTTAATCTCTATGATGGTCTTACCCAATTTTAAACCAAATAAATAGGTGATGGAACAAAGGATTGGAATAAGGTTATAAACACTTTTCATTTAATGCTACCTCCTATACTATCTACACTTAATAAAGAAACATATTTTACATGCACAACATTGCAGCATTTACAAAAACCACAATACACTGTCACCCTAAAAAAAATACAAAAAGTAAATAATTAGCACATTATATATGTTTATCATTAACCAGTAAGTTTTACATAAACAATAAAAATGTCTCTGAAAACTTTGTTTTTGTTTTTGTTTTGTGTGATGGAGTCTCTCTCTGTGGCCCAGGCTGGAGTGCAGTGGCACGATCTCAGCTCACGGCAACCTCCCCCTCCCAGGTTCAAGCGATTCTCTTGCCTCAGTCTCCTGAGTAGCTGGGATTACAGGCACTCACTACCACGTCCAGCTAATTTTTGCATTTTTAGTAGAGACGAGTTTTCACCAGGTTGGTCAGGCTGGTCTCAAACTCCTGACCAAAGTGCTGGGATTACAGGAGTGAGCCATCGTGACTGGCCTCAAAACTTTTATAAAAGAATAGGAAGTAAAAGAAGGATAACTCTTGTCTTAAAGAGAATATCAAAATTGACATCCTATATACTATGGAGAGGGAAACAGTGAAAAACATATACCACATCTAAGCAACACAGAAAGTTTCACTTAGAAAAACATTTCTATTCTACCTGTAGTTAAGATTAATAAAAAACAGATGAACTGGGTAGTTATAAAATGAGAAAAAAATATTGACATAAAAAGAATGAGGCATATTAGTAAAAATTTCAGTTGAATTGAATAAAACAATAGAAAAGTGGAGTATTAATGAATCAATATGAAATCATTATTCTCCCAATCCAAACTTACAACTACTTAAGGTAAAGAGATTAAAAGAGAAAAATAGATATATTTATATATCAGAATCTATTATATATCTATTTGCCTATCTATAATTAAGAATGGAAAACAGCCATAACTAAAGATATGGAATAAAATTAAGTAGAGGAATGGGACATGTAAATGGATCCAATGAATTTCAAATCTGAAAAGATATAGATTAAATTCTAGTAAAATACAATGTGTAAATTTAAACAAAAAGAATCTGAATCAATTAATACTAGAGAAGTGTATTAAAACATACAAAGGGACTACATTTTAACAGTTAAATGCAGTCTACACTTAAATAGTAAATATTCCATTGATATTTATAACATTCTAAACTAAAGAAAAATACATAAAAATTTAGTATAAAGCTATCAATTAAAGCAATGAGGCTTTGACATAGAAGAAAAGATATTATTGAAAAGAAAAGGAATATCAGGAATAGACAGGGACATATACATCACATTTATTTCTAACAGAAATATCAAGGTAGCTCAAAAGCTAAATGAATTTTATCAAATGAATCTGAAATAATTGCATAAATATATCAAAAAGTAAATGTCAATTCCTGTATTAGAGACTTACAAATATAGATTTGAAATGACCATAAAATTAAATATAAAAACAAAGCTATAAAGCTTCTAGAAGAAAGCATAATAAAACATCTTTACAAACTCTTGGTAGTTAAAATTTTTTTATAGAACACACAAAAGTCACTAAATATACAAGAAAAAAAGGAGATAAATTTTACAGAACCAGACTAAAAGTATCTTTCATAATATTCCACTATGAAAATTAACAGAAGAGCTACAGTTTGTGAAAATATTTGCACCATGTACATCTGTCAAAAGACTTGCGTCCAGAATACATAAAGAACACTTACATAATTACAATAAAAGAAAAAAAATGGCTAAAAGACTTAGACGTTTCACAAAAGAAGGCATATAAAAGCCAGTAAGTATATGAAAACATTCTCAGCATCATTGGTGATCATAAATATGTTAATTTTAATCACAAAGACATTTAATTTTCTATCTTCCAGAGAGGCTAAAATTAAACAACAAGCAAAACAACAACAAACCTGACAGCACCAAATGTTGACAAATACGTGTGTGAACTCAAACCCTCATACCCTGCTGGCAGATCATTATAATCAATCAACTACTTCAAAGTTGTGTTAGTTTTACTTTTAAACATTAAACTCAGATTTGCTGTATAATATATGAAATATACTGCTAGGCATTTACTTAGGAAAAATAAAAGTATATGTCCATAAAATATCTGTACAAAAATGTTTATAATAGTTTATCTGTAATTACCAAAAACTCACATTAATCCTAAAGGCCATCAAATGGAGGGTTGATAGATAAATAATTTCATACTAAGTACAGTGAGATGCTATTCAGTAATATAGAAAAAAACAAAATATTGATACATACAACCACAATGTGAAGCTTAGAAACATTATGTTGACTTAAGGAAGCTTAAGAAAACTGTACACAGTATGTAGTATACCATTTGTTAAAATTCAAGAAGAGAAAAAGCAATGTAAGAATGTGCAATATTAATCTCTAACAATAGAAATCAGAACAGCTGTAGCCATATATGGGATGGTAATGATAAGAAGTCATGATTAAATTCCGGGTGATGAAAATATTTTATATAGTGATTAGGATGGTCAATATATGGGTAACCACTTATCAAAATTCATTGAATAAGACATTCATATCTTTGAATTTTGCTGTACATAAATGTGCCTTAATTAAAAGCAAATACTTTTAACTCAGTAATCTAATGCTTGGAAATGTATAGAAAACATTTTAAAAGGAATATATGTGCAAGGGTATTTATCACATTATTTGTAATCATGAAACCCTTGTAATAAAGTAAATGGTGCTTAGTAAGAAATGGCCAAATAAAACATTCTATGAAGAAATATGTATCTAATGAGAAATCAAACCTGAACTTTATTAAGCGTTTTGCTAATGAAAGTTTGTGGCAAAAACCACAAACATATACATACATACATATATATATGTATGTATGTATATGTTTGTGGTTTTTTATAGATATATTATATATATTATATATATATGTATACATATATAAAACATATAACATATTTATATATATGTCTGTGTATATGTGTGTGTGTATATATATATATACACATACATATATACATACAACTCTATCTGTATATCTATATATAGTGAGATATCCATCCAAATATATAGATATATCTATCCATATGTGTAGATAGATATAGATCTGTCTATTATCTATTATCTATCTATCTACACAGATAGACATAGGACAAAAGTTCCATGGAAAGTTTGAACACAATACTTTATTCCAGTGAAAAGTTTGCAAACTGAGGAGACACAACCTTCAGTGTAGAATGAAGTGTTGCAGAGAACAAAGGGAAGACTCAGGTTTTACTGCAAATTTCTAACTCAGGTTACTAATCAGGTCAATTGTTGCAAATGAAGGATTCAAAATGGCTTATTTTTATTGGTTAGTGCAGTTGAGTTCTGATTGGTCAACTTAGATAAACACTGATTGGTTGATGATTGGTTGACACAACCAAACCGTGATTAGTTCATACTTTCAAGCCCCGACTGTTTGGCTTCCAAGCCAAAAGTAGAAGTTTCTGTCAATTTTTTTTTTTTTTTTTCCCAAATGGAAGGGATGGGGTGGGGAAGGCTGTGGTTCCTGGCTCCTGTTTATCTTGACACTTACAACAGGAACTGGATTGGTTTGATTGGAGAAAGGTCAGTCCTGTGATACTTTTACATCTTTCTGAGAGCACAGAGTACGTATATGACTGCTCCCTCACTCAGTTATGACCACTTGGTTCTGTTTTAAATTTGAGAACTCCAGTTAGCTGTGGGGAGTCCATTGGTCTCTCCCTCTCTCTCTCTGACCTCTCTCTCTGTGTATGCATATATATGTATACACACATATATATATAAATGTAACATCCCAATCTCAATTTTTTTCTTTACTAATAGTTTGTTGCCATGACAGCTCATACAAATGGTTTTATACAATATTTGAAATACAATGTGAACTATAACACCTTGCATACATTGTTGGCTACCAAACACAACAATTGGCCAAATGTCACAAAAGATACTGGCTCCGTTAGTCCTAGAACATTAGAACAAAGAGATTTGTCTTTCTAGCTTTTACTATAAAGAATATTTTCCCAATTAAAATTATGAAATGCCTATGCATTTATTCGTATTAAGGTACATTTTAGAATTTACATATTTTCAACTATTTAAATATGCAACTTAAGATGTTATTAGTGGCTAACTTTACTTAAGTTTACTTATATTTTCATGAAATTACTCAAATCATGTAAGAATAGCACTGCTTGTAACTTTAAAAATATCAAGAAGATGTAATAAAAGCACCTTATGTAAATTGTTTGTAATCTTAACATTTTTAGTAAAGCCAATACAACTTAATTAAATTGAGTCATTTAAAAATGTAAAACACAACTGCATAGAGAAAAAGATGCATTTTATGTAATATTGTATCTAAATATTAGAGATAACAGATAAAAGACAAGTTGCCAAGCAGAAAACTTGAAATTGAGGAGAAAAGAATAATAAGTCCCATGATAACATAGAGAAGACAAGAAAATAGCAATCTGGTTTAGTGATAGAAGATTTCATTTTCTCCACAAAAACTGTAAAACTTTTGAGAGTTGTAGGACAATAAAATATAAAATTATGGATGAAATAAAGAATTATTGACCTTCTGTGTCACAAATCCTAATAGGAATGGTCCTATCCAATCTCAGAGAAAATGTGCAGTTAGTAGATTAGAAACAGCAAAGCCACTTGGTTCAAGTGACCTCATGATTAAATTCAATATAACTTAGAACAGTGACCTAAATGCTATATCAAGCTATACTTTGAATTCTCAAAGGCATATTTTGAAAGTGTAAGGAAAGGAAAGGAGAAAGTGGCCTAGGAAATAATAAAGTAAAACTAAAGTAGCAGGATTAGAGGAATTTAAAAAGAAAAAGAAAAACAGAATATGGGCAAAGTAACTTTACAGGATAGCCACTTTTAGCATTCTTTTCTTTAAGGTGAATGAAATATGCCTCTGTGTTGCTGTTGTTTTTTTTTTTTTTTTTTTTTCCCAATGATTTATTCTCTTAGTGGTCATCACATATTAATGTCAGCAGTAATTAAATTTCATATTAAAGCAAGCTGCATGCTCCTTCCCTGAAGAATGAGTACAGGTTAGCAATAATTCTTATTGGATCATAAAGCTCTTCCTTAGAAAAAGGAACAAAGAAATTATTCCCTAAAGCCTATCCAAAGGAAAAACCTCACAAGTTTTATTAAGTTGTTAAATAAAACAGTAGGCAGAATTGGGAAACTCAGTAAATGAAATAAAGAAATTTTAAAATGTAGAAATATTAACTTTTTATTGAAGGTAAAATTGCATTATGATGTGCAGTGATGCCTGACTTAACCAGTACCTGGCCAAATAAGTATCTATCAAATAATTGGTGTTGCCATAAAACTAGGAGTCCCAATTAGATGTTAGGAAGGCCAAATAAAATTTTATTAGATTTTTAAATAGAATATTAATGCAAGAGATATAGGCTAAGAAAATTACATAATCGAATTCACCAAGAATCAAATTATAAGAAACCTTTAGTTAGAGCAAGAATATCTTTTTTAACAAAAAAATTCAGCTAAACTAACAATGAAATTCACCTGATTGTTTATTATTTCCTAGGAACTACTTAAAAAATTCTTTTATTCTGGTCGACCACAATTATAAAAACGTGTTTTAGCCCTTTGATTCTCATTGCTTTAAACCGTATGTTTAAATGCCAGCATTTAACTTCAGAATGATATGAATAATCCAATAAAAACCAACGTTGTCCTTAAATGAAATTTATTACAACTGTTTTTTAGATTTTTTAAACAAAATTTTAGGTAAAATTTACATTTTTCTCTACAAAATTATTCTCTTTACCAGTGGTAATAGCAAGTCATGATTTTGTCATTTTATAGATTTTTCTGAAGTCCTCCAAAGTTGCACTTGATTATTTTGTAACTAAACATAATTGTAATGTGTTTATTGAGATGAACTAGTGGTAATTAGTGTGTAAATGAAAGATGGTTTTACAGTTATCGTGGCTATATTTTGTTATTGTCTAGGTAGTTTTATTACATAGATGATAGAATCTCATTTATGCGTAATTTAGCTAATGAAAACACATTATTCTACACGATGCCATCAAGTGCTCACTATGAACCAGGAACTATGTTTTGCCATCTCAAAACTATATCTAATTTTATCCATATTACAATCTTATTGAATAGGAATGTTTATTACTCTTATTTACAAAATAATAAACTGAGAGATAGAGTGAGTAAATTATTCAGTTACATAGCCATAGTAAGCATATAGGTCTTATTATTTCAAGCTGCTGCTTGCTAAAAAGCATTAACATTTCTAAGAAAAATGCTTATTGCAGTGTACTTTCTATGCAACACTTATAATTGTTGCTATATCTATGTATAATCTCTATGATTGAATGTATCATCCAATGTTGTTATTCAGGTTGACCCACTTTTTACTCCAAGAAATGTTAAGTGTGAAAATTTCATATCACCATCATAAAGGAAAAAGCAGTGTGCACTGATATGAAATCAGGAAAACTGTAAAATATAAGCAATGGAAAAATATTATATTTAACATGCTTATATATTTTTTAAAAAGTTCATGATAAAGTAAATTATTTATTTATTTATTCCTTTTTTTGAGTTTGAGTCTCGCTCTGTCTCCCAGGCTGGAGTGCAGTGGCACAACCTTGGCTTGCTGCAACCTGTGTGCTTCCCAGGTTTGGGTGATTCTTCTGCCTCAGCCTCCCTAGTAGCTTGGATTACAGGTGCCTGCCACCATATCTGGCTAATTTTTTTTTTGTATTTTTAGTAGAGACAGAGTCTCACTATGTTGGCCAGGCTGGTTTTGAACTCTTGATTTTATAGGACACTCCCACCTCAGCCTCCCAAAGTGCTAGAATTTCAGATGTGAGTCACCATGCCCGGCCAAAGTAAATTATTTTTTAAATGATTCTCTGTCAATATTTCTTATATAGAAAATAAAAGTATTCATAATTGTTTATTATCAGCTTTGTATCACTGATTTAAAAATAATTGGAACTTTTAATTTTACTAGAGTAGCTTGTAAGCAATATTATTACAAAATTAAGATTAGAGCTTTATAACTTAGAGAAAAAATTATCACTCCATCTCATAAAAGTGGTTGGAGAGTTCATATGCAGACATGTGGGGGCAGGTGGATATCATCTGTTATGGTTTGTCTGTGTACCCACCCAAATCTCATCTTGAATTGTAGTTCTTATAATCCCCATGTGTCCTGGGGTGGGGGTGGGACCTGATTGGAGGTCATGGCAGTGCTTACCCCCATGCTACTGTTCTCATAATATTAAGTTCTCATAAGATTTGATGGCTTTATAATGGGCGACTCCCCCTTTTTCTTGGTACTTCTCTTTGCTGCCATCATGTGAAGAAGAAAGTGTTTGCTTCTCTTTCCTCCATGATTGTAAGTTTCATGAGGCCCCCTTAACCATGCTGAACTGTGAGTCAATTAAACCTCTTTCCTTTATAAATTACCCAGTCTTGAGTGTGTCTTTTTTTAACAGCATGAGAACAGGCTAATGCATCATCTTTGGCTGCAATATGGCTGCAGCAGTTGTCACCTAATCTGTTAGACATGACCAAAATGAGGAACATGCTTATGTTTTTCAGTGCGTGACTTGAAATGTCTTACATCATTGCAGAATCTCACATACTAATAGGGAAAAAGAAACTTAACATTGCAAGGAAACGCATAATTCTAGACTGAGGACCTAACTGAAACTCAGAAGGAGAGTTTCTGCCTAGCTGAAACTCAGAAGGAGAGTTTCTGCCTAGCTGAAACTCAGAAGGAGAAATCGTGACATAAAATTAGCAGTGCCAACATTTTTTTAACTTTTATTTAAAGTTCAGGGGCACATTTGAGGGTTTGTTATATAGGTGAATGTATCATGGGGGTTTGTTGTACAGATTATTTTATCACCCAGGCATTAAGCCTAGTACCCATTAGTTATTTATCCTGATCCTCTCCCTCCTCCAAGCCTGCATCTTCTGGTAGTCCTCAGTGCCTGTTGTTCCCTCTGTCAGTCCATGAGTTCTCATCGCTTAGCTCCCAATTATAAGTGAGAACATGTGGTATTTGATTTTCCTGTTCCTGCATTAGTTTGCTAAGGATAATAATACAATTAAGTCTTGGTGTTATCCGGCTTTAGCAATCCACACCTTGCATATGTGTTACTAGAAAAGGCAGAATATATTTGAGTGTCCTCTATGAAAATATTACATGTTGAGAATTATTTTCTAGACATATAGTTATAAAGAAAATTTATTCCACCTTGGTTTTTTAAGGAATCTTTCTGAATCATTCTCCATAACCTGATCTTTAGAATGTGTTCAACTATTTAGTTATAGCTTCAACATGGTAAGAAATGAGTTTTGTTCACATGCTGGTGCTATCAGATTTTGAAAACATTTTAGACTATTTTTTAGAAAGTCTTTAAGTGTTTCTCCATAATACCAGAGATTCCTCAGATGAAAATAATCTTATCATTTAGATAATAAAAGAGCCTAGCTTAACATAATCAAAGTGTGTAAGCTGTGACTCCATATTTCATCTCCCTTGTAGAGGCAATACTGAGAGACTGCTTTGTATGACCATATTTAGGATTTTCAAATGAGAAACTGTATTTACAAAACATGCAGGTTTTATCATCAGTTCTAGTTATCTATATAATCTTGCATAATCAAGTTTTTGCCCAGGGAGAACTGAAGTTCTTTCAATTAGAAAAATGCAAGTGAAGAATTCAGAAGGCTACAGCTGACGGACTTTGCTTGAAAAACAGACATTTGCAGTCACTGTCCCAATCTTTGAAACTGAAAAGAAATACTGCTCCTATGAAAGACAGTATGAAGCCTCCCCACAAAATAAAAATTATACCATCCAGCAATTCTACTTCTATTTTTCCAAGAAATTGATGTTGAAGAGATAGCTATACTCCCATGTTTATTACAGCATGAGTCACAATAGCCAAGATGTGAAAACAGCTTAGATATCCATCAAAAATGAATAGGTACAGAAAATTTGGTCTGTACTTACAATGGAATACTATTCAGCCTTAAAAACAATAAAGATATGCAGTACTCAACAATATGGATGATACTAGAAAATATTATGCTAAATAAAATAAGCCAGTCTCAGATGAATATTGCATGATTCTACATATACAAGGTATCTAAAATAGTCAAATTCATAAAATTGGTGAGTGAAATACTGGCTGGAGCCTGAGGACAGGGGGAAGTTAGGGGTTACTAATCTTTAGGCATTCAGTTAAGCAAGATGGATACGTTTTAGAAATCTGCTGTACAACATTGTGCCCATAATGTATGTCTACAATAACGTAGTGTTCACTAAAACATTTGTTGTTGAGAGTAGAACTCATGTTGCGTTCTTACTAAAATAAAATTATTTAAAAGAAAATAAGGTAATAATAAAAAGATTTATGAATACTTGGCCTGCACTAATTTTAAAAACTAGAAATATTTATCTCCTTAATTGAGGACAATGATATAAATGGAACAGAAGAACATACTATGTACTACCTGTAGGAAACTAGGGGTACTAAATGTCCATTAATCTATCCTTTAATTATAATATTATGCAATACTTATTAATCTATAACCTCTTACACAGGGCTGGATTACATAATGAGGATACAATAAAAATCTAAAGAAATATTTCCTGGGCTAAAAAATGGTAGTATTATGTGGGTGAGTGACATTTATAAAATAAGCACAATATTCTATGTAAAATTACATCTGTGACAGATGCAAAAGAAGAAAGGTCAATGGGTTTATAAGTGACTGCATTATTTCAAGAATGATTGACTTAGGCAGAGCAAGAGAGCATCATTCATTGAGTGAGAAATAAAGCTACACATCAGGAATAAGAGAAACAACTAGTTGAAAAAGTGAGATGAAAACATCTGCAATATCATAGTTGAAACAACTCCTAAACTCCAGAGGTAAGTCTTATTTCAAGTAAATGACAGTTCTGATTGGGCAAATTTGGACAACCACTTTGGTGAGATAGATAAGATCTCACAAATTAACTTTTAGCAACTGGGCTCTCCTGCTGATCATGAGTGTAGGGTCAGTACTAGTCAAAATTGATTAATCAGCCGGGTGCGGTGGCTCAAGCCTGTAATCCCAGCATTTTGGGAGGCCGAGGCAGGTGGATCACGAGGTCAAGATATCGAGACCATCCTGGTCAACATGGTGAAACCCCATCTCTACTAAAAATACAAAAAATGAGCTGGGCATGGTGGTGCGTGCCTGTAATCCCAGCTACGTAGGAGGCTGAGGCAGGAGAATTGCCTGAACCCAGGAGGCGGAGGTTGCGGTGAGCCGAGATCACACCATTGCACTCCAGCCTGGGTAACAAGAGTGAAACTCCATCTCAAACAAAACAAAACAAAACAAAACAAAACAAAACAAAACAAACAAAACAAAACAAAACAAAACAAAACAAAACAAAACAAAACAAAACAAAACAACCAAAATTGATTAATCTGTGGTTTTGCCAGAGAAAATTTGGGTCCTTCAGGAAATAAAGAAGAAGCATGAAGGCTTCCTGAGCAGCTGTTCATTTATCACTGTGCTTTCCAATAGTCTCACCAAGTTGGACCTTTCTTCACACTCTCTTACCATTTTGAACTATCTGTAATACTAGCATATGTCTCAGATTATTTGCTTACTAGTTTATCTCTTACACCAGACTAGATTTCTCAAATGTAGTAAATTTATTATCTTCATTTTTTCTTAGTTCCAAATATTTTTGTGTGTATGATAAGTAGATATTAAATACAAATATTTTTGTGTGTATGATAGGTAGACATTAAATGTTAATGCAAAATGATTGAAAGAAAAAATACTAAATGAGGTAAGACTAGAAAACTCAAATGCCAGTCATTTATTAGAAAGTAAAAATGACCACCATGGCATGTGTATACCTATGTAACAAACCTGCACATTCTGCACATGTATCCCAGAACTTAAAGTATAATAATAAAGCAAAAATAAAAAATAAAAATGTTTTATAAACTCTAGACAGTATGCATACAGTGTTTCTTACAACGAAATATAGATGATCATAATCTTAATTTATTAGCTTCTCAATGTGTTATACTCTATAATCTAGCTGGAAATCATAAATATTGCCTTAGCAAGTACAATCTATCAATTCAAAATGTTTACATCAATATGCTCATATATTAACTTTTACAAAATGCTAAGAAATTATCACAAAATTACATGTTATCCCTGAATTATAAATAATTCAGGGATTATTTTCTGGCTTAAGCTGCTGCTTTGAATCAGCCATACTAAAACACTACCTCTTAAACAGCATGAAGCAATGTAAATTGAACCGATACAAAGGTGTATGATTCATTGAGTTTAATGGGTTTTCTATTGAAATAAGAAAATTAATATGGTTTATCAGTTCATTAGAAGTTCTACCATGTAGCATTAACAATCACAAATGCAATGAACTCAGGATATCCAGCCAGAAGAAAGGTATTATTAATACTTTTATGATTGTGTGCAACCAAGTCAGAAATATAAGCTAAAAGTTTCTTAATTTAAAAAATGTCTTTTTTTCTTTTCTTTTTTTTAAATTGAAATATGATGCTCACACCTCATGATGGTTAATTTTGTGTGTCAGCTTGTCTTGGTGCCTCTATGACTGTAGTTCCAGAAGAAGTTAACGTTTGGCTGAGTAAAGAAGATCCCTTACGAATTTGGGCAGGCATCATTCAGTTCTTTGAAGGCTTGAAGGACAAATTCTCTCTCTATCTTCTTGAGCTAGGACATCCATCCTCTGCCCTTGGACACTGGAGGTCCTGGTTCTCAAGCCTTTGTACATGAACTGAAATACACTGTTGGTTCTCCAGCTTGCAGATGGCAGGTCGTGGGACTTCTCAACCTCCATAATTATGTGAGCCAATTCTCATAATAAATCTCTGTTGCATTTATATATAAATGGCATATTGGTTCTATTTTTATGCAGAATGCTAACTCACACATCCCTCAATGAAAAACTGAGTATTTATAAAAGCATTTCTCTGTCCTTTAACTTAAAAAATTAACCTAAAGATATTAATATACACTTTAAGTAGAATGCTATGTTCAAAAATAGAAACTAGCTAAAGAGAATTGGCACCTTAATATTAGTTTTCACATTCAACAAATGCTATATACTTCAGTTTTTGTCTTGTTATTTTGTTTCTCTTATGTGTTTAGGTGTGTGTTGTTATTCTTGTACTACCCCAAGAACAATGAGATTGTTAATAAATTTACACTAGTATTGTATCATCTCTAAATTATCTCACCCTCTCTTTCTATATATATGTGTGTGTATATACATATCTATCTATATATATGTGTGAATATATATATACACACCTAGATATATATATGCATACATAATTATATATATATATATATATATATATATATATATATATATATATACAGATGTCTTTTTAATGTCCCTGCAAGTAGTAATTCATTCCAATTCACTGTATATTGATCAAATAGTTTGCTGTGAAGTGAAAGTGAAACCTAAAAAATACATTATTGTTTATTAGACAATTCGTACAGTTATTCCAGCCCAGTGCTACAGCCTCAGGTAAAATGACTTTTCTTTCTGGTACCTTAGCAAGTTATAATTTCTTTAATGTTCTGAGGCTAGAGAGTAACATTACTGTAAACCATAGGAGGATCATTTTCTCATAATAGCTATGCCAGAAAGCAACACAAGCGACATATAGGTTAATATGTGTATTTTAAAAGGTGAAATGAGACAACTAGTTGTTTGTATGGGAGCTTACTCCACAGGTGATTTCATGACCAGCTTCCTCTTTGCTCTAAGATTCCTTAGCTAAAACAACAAAAACAACCAGGGGATATCTGCTGTTACCATAGAGTATTGCCAGGCACTGAAGTTCTGTTGGCTTGTCACTCAGGATAGATCTGCAGGCCAGGTGTGGTGGCTCATGCCTATAATCCTAGCAGTTTGGGAGGCTGAGGCTGGCGGATCTCCTGAGTTCAAGAGTTTGAGACCAGCCTGGGCGATACAGTGAAATCCCATCCCTATTAATATACAAAAAATTAGCCAGTCCTGGTGGTGTGAGCCTGTAATCCCAGCTACTCAGGAGGCTGCGTCAGGAGAATAGTTTGAAACCAGGAGGTGGAAGTTGCAGTGAGCCAAGATCGTGCCACGGCACTCCAGCCTGAGGGACAGAGTGACTCCGTCTCCACAAAAAAAAAAAAAAAAAAAAAAAAAAAGATCTGCAACTAGAAAACAAACATAAATAAATAAAAAGTGGACTATTTTATTTTTGCCATAGCCAGTCAGAGGTGAGGCTAAGAACCAGAGAAAGAAGAGCCTTAAACATGGACAGTGGGGGTATGGTTGAGATCATGAACTCTCCAGTGGAGGAACACATGTGCAAACTTTGCTTGAGCCTAAAATTTAAATTTATTTTACTTGAGCTAAAATTTACTTTTTCAGTTTTCTTCTGAGAAAAATCAATACTAAGAAAGAATATTACATTTGGCAATGCTTTGTCAAAAAATGCTTTGTCGCTTAGTCACATGGCAAGTTAATTTAATTTTCAAAAGAAATGGAGATGAGGCAGGTCTAGACTTGAGAAGTTACAGAAGCCATTTTGGTGGTCATGTGTGTACCTATGCAACAATCTTGCATGTTCTTCACATGTACCCCCAAACCTAAAATGCAATAAAAAAAATTCAAATAAAAAAATACTTCAAATCATAAAAAACAAAAATAAAAATAAAATTAAATTAAATTAAATTAAAACAACATATTGAATCAGAATGAATGCGGAAGCAGCTATATGAATCCAACCATCTCCTATTAAACCAGGTAAAAAGATTTAAAAAAAAAGTCATTTTGGGGCCTTCTACCTCTATGTGCTCATTTTCTGTATCTTTCCCAAAGGCACCAACACCATTGTTACTGCTTTATAACTTTTTTCTTTAGCACTGTCACATTCAAAGGTTAGTCTCACCCATTTTAGATCCATGACTTTTGTTTCTAATTTCTTTTTTCCCTTCATTATGGCCTCGCTAGATTAGTGTAATTAACAGTATTACAATATTTTGAATACTTCCATTTTATCAGACTATTTCTTTAAAAGTGGACATTTAATTTAAGTCTTGTTATAGGCTGAGAAATATTTTTTAGGTAGAACAGTTTTGTACATGTTTTCTATTGTTTATATCAAGCCCATTATGGAATGCTAGAAGCTTGTCTAACACTAAACAAACTTTCCTGCTAAAATTGGTCGTCACATTGGTTGAAGGATGGTGATATGTCATGAAACTTTTAATATGAGTAATCAAAGAAGATTTTTCTGGGGAGATGATGATATCTAGCTGAAATGTGAATATAAGAATATTCGGCCAGACAAATATGTGGTATAGAAATTAAACATACCACAAGCTGAGAAAAGCAAGCAAAATGTCTATGTTGGGAATGGGATATTAATGCTTGTTGTCAGTAAAAAAGAGGTTCAACAAAATTAAACCTTTATGAGGGAGCGGGAGGATATGGAGAGATGTAGTTAGAAAGACTATCTAGGGGAAGGTCATACTAGGCTTTGATAGGTATGGCTTGAGATGGGGATTTTAGTTCTGGATAAAATTTTTATAGCATTGGAAAGGCATTACAGGGCTTTAATCAGAAGAATAAATGGTATACTTTTGTGCTTAAGACTGTCAAGCTTGTTTTAGAGATAAAGATTGGACTGTAAGATAAAATGAAAAGAGGGAAGTATATCATATGGAGAATGGGAGAAAATATCCCACGGGAGTGATAATGGTGGCTTGAACTCACATGGTAGCAATGGCAGTAGTGAGGACACTTTATATTTTAGGTTATATTTAACAGGTAGCACCAATAGCTCTTTCAGATTAATTTGGTCTGATTTATTTTTCGTGAGGTGGGTATAATCAAGAATGATTTTTAAGCCTGGGAAAATGGATAGATGAATCTAGCATTTACTAATTAATATGTGGAAGAGTGGCCAGGATTCAGCAGATGAAAACTGGAAATGAGCTATAGTGATTGGTGAGCTTGCTATGAGAATTTTCAGGGGCATTATAGAAGGAGAGCCTAGTTGGAGAATCTGGAGAAGAGAACATGAGGTAGTATCTGAAGACAAGACAGATGACATTTTTCTTTTTGAGAAAATCTGCTGGTAAGTCAAGTAAAAAAAAATGAGGTGAATAAAAGGCTGGGCACGGTGGCTCATGCCTGTATTCCCAACACTTTGGGAGGCTGAGGTGGGCAGATCATGAGGTCATGATTTTGAGACCAGCCAGGCCAATACGGTGAAACCCTGTATCTACTAAAAATACAAAAATTAGCTGGGCATGGTGGTGTGGGCCTGCAGTCCCAGCTATTTGGGAGGCTGAGGCAAAAGAATCCCTTGAACCCGGGAGGCGGAGATTGCAGTGAGCTGAGATTGCACCACTGCACTCCGGCCTGGGTGACAGAGCAAGACTCTGTCTCAACAGCAACAGAAAAGAGGTGAATGATCTGAATGGAAATTTAGTGTATTCACTCTTAATTCAGATTTTTATAGAAAATGACAGATATAATACAGATAGAAAATCATAATTCAGGAGAGAAAAAAAGATATTTATTTACTTAAGAATAGAAAAGAGGAATTGAAGAGGTTAATTCTATGAACTTTGCCTTCAACTTGACCTTGAATGCAACTATAGCTACTTTCCAAGTTTTTTTTCCTTTTGAAAACAAAGACTTCATATTTTATAACTGTATTTCCTCAGTCATAATCAATTTTCTTTATCTCATCACTGAAATTATACTTTTTAGATAACTACTATTAACTTTTAGATGGCAGATAATGAACATATTCACAATGCTATTAAGAATAAACATTGAGGGTGAAAAATATAATACCAAAGAAAATACAGGTGTATTTTGCCTACAGAGGGGGGTCTGTAGGCAATAAAGTATTGAAGAAAGCAGGAATAGGCAACCAAAGCAGACTGATTGTTTCAAAGTGACTTCCCTTGCAGAGATACAACAAAGGGACTTCCTTATCATGACAGCTTAGGAAGACTGGGCGATCAGCTGCTGTGAATCTACTGTTTTGGGAGAAACAGGCCCGTTTCAAAGTTCAGCTTGATGATGTGACACCTGGCCTGAAGACGTTTATTCTGGTTTGGTCTAGTTTGCTGGGGCTGAGTGCAGAAGCTCAGTCAAAACAATGGCCTCCCACAAATTTAATCATTTAATCATTCCACCAACTCAGGCTAAGAAAAGCAAAACCCTAATGGGATCTTCAGATCTGTCCCATAGTAAGCTGCAACTGACCCTGAAGAGTCCCAGACCTTAATATGCCCAATATACATTCTGTTTGGTGGATTCCTTGAACAATTGAGATTTAAAGGGCTTACCTACAAATTTGACAAACTTCGGGTCAATGAACACTTGTTATGTGAATGGCATGACCTAGAAAAGTACGTGATTCATTCAAGCACAGATATTCAATGAACCTGGCCTCTCCTTTTAAAAATGTAGTTATAGGAGAAGCCTGAAAAGATAGTGTAAAATAGTAGACAAATTTCTGCTCAGTCTAATATTAATATATTCAATCTCCTTAAAACACTGTTACTTAAAATAGGGTTTCTCAGCAAAGATATTCCATACATGGTGAGAGTTATAGTTACAGATTTTGTGAATGAACATGACTGAAAAAATACACATTTTCTGATTTTTGCATACTACAAAATGCTAGGACTTGCCCTTATGAACCTCTATGGTGCAGGGATGTTAGCGATTATGATACAAGTCTTTTGGTTTTCCATGGCAGCACACACTAAGTAGGACCACGTTCATCTGTGGGGTCAATTCTCAGGTTTTGACTTAAGGCATAGCAGCAGCTGAAGGTAAACTTTTGTACAGAGAGAAGAAAAATTGGCTGGTGATGTCATCCTCTCCCTCCTGAATTAACTGCCACCAACTGACAAGCAAGGGAGAACAAACTACTGCTGTAGCACAACATCAAAAGACGTTTTCACTCTGAAAAAGAATATTTTCACATTCTTTGATTCAACGTCCCATGAAATCTTGCTGTTGTAAATGTTGCAAAGCATAAATTATGTAGTTAGATATGAATTATATGGCTAAATTTTCATATATGATGGGTTTTAATAATTTAGTTTTCTATAATGCCCTTTTGTTTTTATATTAGATTTTATTTTGTGTTTTACAAAGACATTTGATGTACCAGTGTAGTAATCCAGGCCTAGGCCTACAATTTTGATGAGGTTTATGAGGAAGAATTATTCAGTCATTCCTCTAGAGTAAAAAGGAACACACACACACACACACACACACACACACAGACTCACAAAAATATGTCTTTATGATGAAAGCTAGTTTTTAGTGAATTTTATATAATTGATACTCTTCTATCGTGTAAAATTAAAAATACAACTAAAATCATATTCATTTGATAAGTAAATGTACTGATTATTTTGTGTGAATATTGGAATGTCATTAAACTGTAACTATATTGTTAAAAAAACGGCTCAGGAGCAAGTTTGTAGACAGAACTTATTACCCAGAAAAAGATAAATCATACATTTGGTGAGAATCTTACAATGAGGAGAAGTAATATTATAGTGAGCAAAAGGCTATGACAAGATAAAAAGTTTCCACACTCAAAGATCATAAATCTTTGTGTCAATAGCATGTCACATTAGGTTGAAGAGATTTTCATTAAAAAATACACAATAACTTTTTATCTAAGTGGATGAATCAACAGCTTTTACTAATAAATATTATATATAGCATTTGTAAATGTCAGAAAATTTAGAAAACTGTTTCTAGAGCATAAAGTTGTCCAAAACTAACAATCTGAAGCTTATTTAATATTTTTTCCTTTTGTCTGGAGACAAAAGATAAATCTTGAAGGAAATGTGTCTGAATGTATACTAATGTAAATTCATCAATGATTGATTCAATGGAAGTTTTAATTCTCTTATAAAAATTCAAGAAAGCAAGCAATAAAAAGGAAGTTGACATTAAAACAAGCTATTTTTTCACAGAGGAAAGCTAATGTCAAAATTCTTGGAGTTTTTCTTAATTTTATAAATTAAAAAATAAAATTCTGAATGATACTATGGATAAGTTCATTAAACAAGGATCAACTAACTCAAGAATGTGTCTTTTATTTATTTTTCAACTTGGTGAAAACATAGTCAAAGAGCATATATAGACCTGTTACATACACATATTTGGCAATATAGTAGGAACATTTTTAATGAAGATTTGGAGTTGGAGGTGATTCTGAGAGTACTTGCAAATAATTGGAGGCCATATTTAGCTGAGTTATGTGAAGATAAAATCTGAATGTCCAAACTAGCCTGCTTACTCTACTTTTTATAATCACATGAACTACTTGACTCTGCAAGGCTCTGGAGAATGTTTTTGAATTCAGGTGAGATAATTTGGGGATTTAAACGTAAAATAACTCTTTGGAAAATATTATGTGGTAAAAGGAAATTTTTAAATGTTTATTGCTTCTTTGGTTTAGAAATGAGAAGTGATACCACCAAGACTCAAATTTTATTAACATTGCCATATTTTTTCCTTTATTTCAAAACCAGGGTTTGGCTGGTAATGGATCCTTTCAATGAAACTTTTGCTAAGCCTGACAACTTAACTTGGAGGGAAAAGAAAGATCTTTGTTAGTTGGAAACTGATCATTTAAAGAAGATGTAGAGTGATCAGATAAAATACAAGACACTCAGTAAAATATTCATACCAGAGAAGAAATACCAGTATGTTCATTAGTGCAAACAAAATCTGTCTTTTTCTTAAGTTTGGTCCATATGTTAAGTATATAGAAAACATGATGAACGGGTTTTACAATAAAGTCATAATTTTAGTTTTTTTAAAAATATTTCCATTATATTTTCTTTTTCTTTTTTTTTTATTTTACTTTAAGTTCTGGGGTACATGTGCAGATCTTGCAAGTTTGTTACATAGGTGTACACATGCCATGGTGGTTTGCTGCCTCTCACTTCCTGCTATCCCTCCCCTAGACCCCATCCCCCAACAGCTCCCAGTGTGTGATGTTCCCCTCCTGTGTCCATGTTCTCATTGTTCAACACCCACTTATGAGTGAGAACACCTGGTGTTTTGTTTTGGTTTCTTGTTTCATTTTGCTGAGAATGATGGTTCCCAGATTAATCCATGTCCATGCAAAGGACATGAACTCATTTTTTATGGCTGCATAGTATTACATGGTGTATATGTGCACCATTTTCTTTATCCAGTCTATCTTTGATGGGTATTTGGGTTGGTTCCAAGTCTTTGCTATTGTAAACAGTGCCACAATGAACATACGTGTGCATGTGTCTTTATAATAGATCGATTTATAATCCTTTGGGTGTATACCCAGTAATGGGATTGCTGGGTCAAATGAAATTTCTAGCTCTAGATCCTTGAGGAATTGCCACATTGTATTCCACAATGGTTGCACTAATTTACACTCCCACAAACAATAGAAAAGCATTTCTATTTCTCCACATCCTCTCCAGCATCTGTGGTGTCCAGATTTTTTAATGATCACCATTCTAATTGGCATGAGATGGTATCTCAATGTGGTTTTGATTTGCATTTCTCTAATGACTGGTGATGATGAGTATTTTTTCATGTTTGTTGGCATCATAAATGTTTTCTTTTAAAAGTGTCTGTTTATGTCTTTCTTCCACTATTTGATGGTTTTTTTTTTCCTTGTATATTTGTTTTAGTCCTTTGTAAATTCTGGAAATTAGCCCTTTGTCAGAATGGCAGCATGCAAAAATGTTTTCCCATTCTGTTGGTTGCGGTTCAGTCTAGTGATAGTTTCTTTTGCTGTGCAGAAGCTCTTAAATTTAATTAGATCCCATATGTCTATTTTGGCTTTTGTTGCCATTGCTTTTGGTATTTTAGTCATGAAGCCTTTGCCCATGCCTATGTCCTGAATGGTATTACATATGTTTTCTTCTAGGGTTTTTATGGTGTTAGGTTTTATGTTTAAATCTTTAATCCATCTGGAGTAAATTTTTGTATCAATTTTTTAATATTATGTTTAAAACTAATATTTTCAATTTTTTTATTTTATTTTATTTCAATCGCTTTTTGGGAAATAGGTGGTGTTTGGTTATATGAATAAGTTACTTAGTGGTGATTTCTGAGATCTTGGTACATTCATCGTTTGAGCAGTGTAGACTTTACCCAATGGGTAGTCTTTTCAGAATCAGTAGTTTTAGGCATACACAGGCTTATAGATGAAATCAAGATAGCATGTACTATGTGGTAATAGTTTCATTAATACTTAGTGTTTTTTTGAGCCTGTTCATACAGTAGCAATACAATTAGAACTCTTACACAAAATTGTCTTAACCTAAATTTTTATTCACATTGCACTCACTTACCGTTTTTGTAGCTTTGCTATACAATGTTGTCAGTCAATTTTCATGTTGCAGATAACATTAATTAAAAGCAATTTATAAACTTGGTTAAATCTGCCAAGCCAATTTTTATAAAAATAAGTCCTATTTGTCTTAGGAAAATTATTTAAGATGAAAAATTGTTTTATGTGCTGAAAACACTTACAAAAAAGTTTTACAATTCTTAGAATTGTAAACAAAGCTTCAATATATTTTTAATATGAAAAGTTGGCTAAAAGTAATTTTTGGCTTTACATAAGAAAAACAAAACACTTTTGCCCACATTGTATACCACATTTTGTGTGTCCTTAGTATCTGTACAGCTGAAATTTTTGTCAGAATTTCTAGGTTCACTTTGGACAGGTTAAAAAATCATGTTAAATTTATTTTTTAAAAAGAAATAACATGAACTTTATCTACATTACTGATTAACATTAAGACTGATAACTTTTATGTGAAAAAAGAAGAATCATACAAAATAAAGTTCTAACATGTTGGCCAAAATGGAAATATAATTCTGTACTTGGAAAAAAAAATTGGTGATTATAATTACATTGTTAATCTACAACTTCCTGATGCCAATACACTATGAATTGTAGATATAATAATTTCTACACAGGGGATCTTTCAGACTTGAAAATTATTTTAGGTAATGCTACAGGAAAATCAGAGGTCTTTGTCAATTATACCACTCAGTTCATGATACATTCATATCTCTCTTTGATTTAACTTAAATGCCAATTTTTATCTTCCTCATTCTACAGTTTATTCATTTTCTCACTAAAGTAATTAACATATTCTGGAACACAATATTCACAGGTTCTACCAAAATAGAGCTTAGGGTCTGATAAAGGAGAAAGATTAAGTAATAATCTCACAAATAAATAATTATATCTTCTAGTAGCAATTACAGGGGAAAATAATTTTGCTCTAAAAATAAACTACGAAAGGTTCTAGTTGGCAGGCTAGTGTCAGAAGTGGGTTTTCATTAAAGATCTGAATTAGAGTGCACCAGGAAAATATTGGATGGAAGGGTTTTCAGGGAATAAAAATACTTGATGTCATAGAGAAACTTGACAGTAGAGGTTTATGCCTGGAGAATAGTTGTCTTCGATTCAAATATATCAGAAAACCTAGTAGTAATTGGTAAGAAAAGATGTTTTGTCATCATTTTTGTTTCAGAAACAAATCTTTCTATTCATAGCAAAGCTTATTATAGAAAGGAAGAGAAGTAGAATCTTAGTGAAGAGATTATAGCAATTATCTTGTTAAAAAGTGACCTTTAATTATGAATTGTATAGGTACTGGAAAAAAACAAGAAGATGAATGGATTAGCTTTAGAAATAATTTATAAGCAAAATGTAATTTTTATAATTAAGATTAAAAGGTATAATAAGGCAAAGAGGAAGATATTGTGGATAAAACATAGGTTACTGCCTTAAATTACTTAAGTAATGAACATGCTCATTTGGTTTCAAAAGGAGAAAGTCCAGTTTTGAGCTTTTTGATGTTAAGATATCTGAAAGATAGTCAAATGAACATCAAGGAGGCATTAGGTTATTAAATCTGGATTTCTGAAGAAATGTCTATGTTAGATTATTAAATTTCAGTGTTCTAAAATAGAAACATTATTTAAAGTCATTTGAATGGGTGAGTTCTCTAAATGAGAATGTATATGTAGAGTAAGAGAGAAAGTTCAAGACAATTCTGGATAACTTCTGCTATTATGTATAGTTAAGGATATAGGTTGACATAATTACAGTAGCTGGAGAAACAGTATACAATTAAAGTATATGTTGTCATTAAATCAGGAAATGAAATTATTACAAGAAAAAGGGCATGTGTTGTACAGAATGCTGCTGAGAGATCTAATAAAACAAAACTAAAAATTGAGCATTTTAAAGATCAAGGTGAAGATCACATTGGCAATGTAAAGATCAATGGTGAAATTAACAAAAAATCTTGAGATATTATAATGAACATAATTTCAACCGATGTGAATGAATCAAGCAGCATATGTGAATAGCACTTTTATTAAATACAGAAAGTAATAACACACATTTGAATAATGATGGAGATAAAAATCCTTACATTAGAAGAAGGTAAGTTGCAGAGGGGAAAGAAGAAAGAAAATGGAAGGTACTGTATCTTGACAAGCAGAGATAGCATAAAGCTTAATCTTTGATAGTTATTTTGTAAGTAATTTTAAATATCTGCTATAAACATAAAAATGTATTTGATATGCACAATTTAAAAGCAAAAAATAGAAAATAATTATTACACACACATATTTTCTTAGTACTTTCTTAAGACACTCAGAAACTAAGGGGGTGTGTGTGTGTGTATAATTATCTTTATATCACTCTCCATATATAGAGAATGTAAGCTTAGTTGTGAAAGAAACTCATTTAAGTTAGTAGCTTATATCATACTATTTTTTTATATTCTAACATTTAAAGAAAATAACTTATTTTTGTGTTAAATACTTTCTTCAGTGCTTTTTTATCTAAATGAAATTTAATAACATAAAAATCATGATCATAATCATAAGTTAACAAGTCAGTATTTTTTTAGTGTTCTCAGAATGGTTTTCAACAATCACCACTAATAGAAAATCAAAATGGTTTTATCAGCACAAATAGAAACCATATATCCATTAGAAGTGACTTTCGGTTTTCCCCACTTTCATCTCTCATTAGCCTTCTGCCTTTATGGATTTGCCTATTCCAGATATTTCATATAAATGGAATCAGACAATAGGCATCCTTTTGTGTCTAGATTCTTTCATTTAGCACAATGTTTTCTAACTTCATCCATGCTGTGGAACATATAAATATTTCTTTGTTTTATGTGACTGAATAATATTCTATTACATGAATACATGACATGTATTTTATCCATTCATTAGTTGATAGATATTTGTTTTGTTTTTGTTTTCAGTTTTTGGCCACTATGAATAGTGCTGCCATGAGAATTCCTACTACATTTCTCTTGTGTATGTGTAAGTACCTAAGAGTGAAATTGTTGAATAATATATTTATTTGTTCAAGTTCTTGAAGAATTGTTAGTCATCTCAAAATGATGTGACATGTTACATTATCAGCAATGCATGAGGAATTCATTTTCTTGCATTTCACATTCTTTATTGGTTACTTGTATATGTTCATTGAATAAACATCTATCTGTTCAAATCTTCTGTCTGTTATTAAATTAGAAATTTTGTCTCTGTTATTATTGAATTAGAAGAGTTCTATACATTATTTGTATTCTAGATGATAGATGGCAGGTATGTAATATACAAATATTTTCTCTTATTTTGTAGTTGGCTTTTTAATTTTCTTGATAATATATTTTGACGCAAAGAGTTTTTTTTTTAATTTTGAAAAATTCCAAAATATTTATCTGTTTTTTATTCATTATGCTTTAGAATGTCATATTTAAGAAGTCTCTCCTTTGCTGATTTCCTGTCTCATTTCAGTGTGGTGTTTAATTAGACTCCCACTATTATTGTGTGGGAGTCTAACCCTGTTCGTAGGTCATTAAGAACTTGCTTTATGTATCTGGGTGTTCCTATATTTGGTGCATATACATTTAGGATAGTTAGCTCTTCTTGTTGCATTGATCCTTTTACCATTATTTAATGCTGTCTTTGTCTTTTTTGATCTTTGTTGGTATAATGTCTGTTTTATCAGAGGCTAGTATTGCAACCCCTGCTTTTCTTTTGCTCTCCATTTGCTTGGTAATTCTTCTACTACTTTACTTTGAGTCTATTTGGGTCTTTGCATGTGACATGGGTCTCCTGAATACAGCACACTGATGGATTTTGACTTTTTATCAAGTTTGCCAGTTTGCATCTTTTGATTGGGGCATATAGCCTGTTTACATTTAAGGTTAATATTTTTATGTGTGAATTTGATCCTGCCATTTTGTTAGTGGCTGGTTGTTTAGCCCATTAGTTGACTCTGTTTCTTTATTGTGTCGTTGGTCTTCACCATTTGGTACGTTTTTGCAGTGGCTGGTACTGGTTGTTCCTTTCCATGTTTAGTACTTCCTTCAGGAGCTCTTGTAAGGCAGGTCTGGTGGCAACAAAATCTGAGCAATTGCTGTCCATAAAGGATTTTATTTCTCCTTCACTTACAAAGCTTAGTTTGGCTGGATATGAAATTCTGGGTTGAAAGTTATTTTCTTTAAGGATGTTGAATATTGGCCCCCACTCTCTCCACAGAGCTTGAATGCAGATATGGATCAAACGGACCTAATAAACACCTGTATAACTCTCCACCCTAAATCCACAGAATATATATTCTTCTCAGAACCATATTGCACTTACTCTAAAACTGACCACATAATTGAAAGTAAATCACTCCTCAGCAAATCCAAAAGAAAGGAAATCATAACAAACCATCTCTCAGACCACAGTGAAATCAAATGAGAACTCGGGATTAAGAAACTTACTCAAAAGTGCATAACTATATGGTAACTGAACAACTTGCTCCTCAATGATGACTGGATAAACAAAGAAATGAAGGCAGAAATAAAGATGTTCTTCGAAATCGATAAGAACAAAGACACATTTAAAGCAGGATCAAGAAGAAATTTGTAGCAATAAATGCCCACATGAGAAGTGATGAATAATTTAAAATCAACACCAGATCATCAAAATTGAAAGAGCTAGAGGAGCAAGATCAAAAAAACTCAAAAGCTAGCAGAAGACACAGAATAACTAAGATCAGAGCAGAACCAAAGGGGACAGTGACATTAAAAAAAAAACCCTTCAAGAAATCAATAAATCCAAGAACTATTTTTTTTTAAAGAATAACAAAATAGACCATTAGCCAGATTAATAAAAAAGAAAAGAATCAAATAGATACAATAAAAAATGATAAAGGGGATATCACCACCAATTCCACAGAAATACAAACAACCATCAGAGATTACTATAAACAACTCTATGCACATAAACCAGTAAATCTGGAAGAAATGAATAAATTCCTAGACAACTGCACCCTCCCAAAACTAAACCGGCAAGAAGTTGAAACCCTAAAGAGACTAATAACAAGGGCTGAAGTTGAGGCAGCAATTAATAGTCTACCAAGCAAAAAAATGTCCAGGTCCAGATGGGTTCACAGCTGATTTCTACCAGGCATACAAAGAGGAGCTGGTACCATTCTTTTTGAAACTATTCCAAACAACACAAAAGAGGGCATCCTCCATAACTCATTTTATGAGATGAAGATCATCCTGATAACCAAAACCCGGCAGAGACATAACTAAAAAAGAAGACTTCAGGCCAATATACATGATGTGCATTGATGCAAAAATCTTCATTAAAATACTGACAAACCAAATGCAACAGCACATCAAAAAACTTATCTATAATGATCAAGTAGGCTCAATCCTGGGGATGCAAGCCTGGTTCAACATATGAAAATCTATAAACATGATCCATCACATAAACAGAACCAAAGACAAAAACCACGTGATTATCTCAATAGATGCACAGAAGGCCTTCAACAAAATTCAACAGCTCTTTATGCTAAATACCCTCAATAAACTAGGTATTGATGAATTTTGTCTCAAAATAATAAAAGCTATTTATGAAAAACCCACAGCCAATATTATACTGAACAGGCAAAAACTGAAAGCATTCCCTTTGAAAGCTGGCACCAGACAAGAATGCCCTCTCTCACCACTCATAATTAATATAATATTGGAAGTTCTAGACAGAGCAATCAGGCAAGAGAAAGAAATAAAATGTGTTCAATTAGAAAAAGAGGAAGTCAAATTGCCTCTATATGCAGACGAGATGATTGCATATTTAGAAGACCCCATACTCTCAGCCCAAAACCTCCTTAAGCTGATAAGCAACTTCAGCAAAGTCTCAGGATAAAAATCAATGTGTAGAAGTCACAAGCATTCCTATACACCAATAACATACAAATGGAGAGCCAAATCACGAGTGAATTCCCATTCACAATTGCTACAAAGAGAATAAAACACCTAGGAATGCAACTAACAAAGGATGTAAAAGACCTCTTCAAGTAGAACTACAAACCACTGCTCAAGGAAATGAAAGAGGACACAAACAGATGGAAAAACATTCCAAGCTCATATGAATATAATGAAAATGGCCATATTGCCCAAAGTAATTTATAGATTCAATGCTATCACCATCAAGCTACCATTGACCTTCTACATAGAATTGGGAAAAACCACTTTAAACTTCATATGAACTGAAAGAGAGCTCACATAGCCAAGACAAGTCTAAGCAAAAAGAAGGAAGCTGGAGGAGTCATGCTGCCTGACTTCAAACTATACCAAAAGGCTATAGTAATCAAAACAGCATGACACTAGTACAAAAACAGAGATATAGACTAGTAGAACAGAACAGAGACCTCAGAAGCAATGCCACACTTCTGCAACTATGTGATCTTTGACAAATCTGACAAAACAAACAACGGGGAAAGGATTCCCTGTTTAATAAATGGTGTTGGGAAAACTGGCAAGCCATATGCAGAAGCAGACACTGGATCCCTTCCTTACACCTGAAACTAAAATTAACTACAGATGGATTAAAGCTTTAAACATAAGGCCTAACATCATAAAAACCCTAGAAGAAAACCTAGGCAAAAACATTCAGAACATGGGCATGAACAAGGACTTCATGACTAAAACACCAAAAGCAATGGCAACAAAAGCTGAAATAGACAAATGGGATCCAATTAAACTTAAGAATTTCTGCACAGCAAAAGAAACAATAATCAGAGTGAACTGGTAGTCAACCAAATAGGAAAAAATGTTTGCAACCTACCCATCTGATAAAGGGCTAATATCCAGAATCTACAAAGAACTTAAACAAATTTACAAGAAATAAACAAACAATCCCATCAAAATTGGGTGAAGGATATGCACAGACACTTCTCAAAATGAGACTCTTATGCAGCTAACAAACATATGAAAAAAATACTCATTATCATTGGTCATTAGAGAAATGCAAATCAAAGCCACAGTGAGATACCATCTCATGTATGTTGTTAATTTGTTTTATTTAATCTCAAAATAATTTTTAAAATTTTACTTACCATTTATTTTTGATCATTTAGTAGTGTGTCATCTATCTTTGAAATGTTTGTTAATTTTCCACACATTTTGTTTTAATTTATTTCTAATTTCACTCCATTGTGATCAAAGGACATAATTTGGAAGATCTCAATCTTTCCAAATTTATTTATATTTGTTTTGTGTCCAATAGATACACATGGTCAACAAGAATAGAATTTCATTAGAATTCTAATAGAATTCAATTCTCAACAAGAATAGAATGCACATAATTCTCAGGTATTCATGGATTTTTTTTCCACATGCACTTTAGAATTATGTGCATTCTATTCTTGGGTTGAGACATCTATTAGTTGCATTTGTTTTCCAGCATAGTTCAAAACTTAAATTTTCTTGAAATTTTCTCTCCCATTGCATCTATTATTATAAATAGATTACTGTAATGTCCAACTATTATTATTGAATCCTATCTTTCTCTTTCATTTTCTCATTTTCTGATTTATGTATTTGTGGTCTCTGTTGCTTTGTATATTAAAAAATAACTGTCCTATCTTTTTGGTAGATTGAATTCTTTTTTATTATGTAATATATTATTCTCTCTCATGACAATTTTTTTCCCAAGGCTTCTTGTGTCTAATATTAGTATTGCTACTCAAACTCTCTTTTGGTTAATGTTTGTAAGAAAGATATATTTTATTATGTTTTCAATATCTTTGTGTCTTCAAATATTAATTGACTTTCTTGCAGATAGCATATAGTTGGCTGCTCTTAAAAATGTATTGCGTCAAACTCTACCTCTTCCTTGGAGACCTTAGTTAATTTATATCTGTGCTATTAAATAATAAAGAGGGACTTAAATTATAAAGATAAACTTACTTTTGCCATTTTGCTTTTGTTTCCTATATTCCTTCTGTCTTTTTCTTGTTCCTCAATTTCTCCATAACTGCCTTATTTTACGTTAAGTAGTTATTTTCCAAAGTAATGAACTATATATTCTGAGTTAGTTTCTTCAATAGTTTCCTGGAGATTACCATAACCTATTTGATTAGTAATATAATTTAGAGTAATATCCACTTAATTTTAATAATTTACAAAATTATATCTTTTATATAATTTTACTTCTGTTTATGCTACTATTATAGCAAATTACATTTTTCTAAATTGTGTGCCCATTAACATATATTTATAAATATTATGTTATGCAAATAGAAAATAAAAGAAAACAAGAAGAGACATAAACAAAAAGTTAATACTATTCTTTATTTTTATCTATGTGGTTATCTTTATTAGTACTACTTTTTCCTTCACATAGTTTCATGTTCTTGTTTAGTTTCTTTTAAATTCATCCTGAAGAACTTTAGTGTTTTTTGTACTGCAGGTACCTTAGCAGCAACTCAGTTTCGTTTTGTAAATCTGAGAATGTATTATCCTTCATTTCTGAAAGATCATTTTTATGAATATAAAATTTATGTTTCACAGCTTTTTCTTTTCTTTCGTCAGTTTCAATGTGTCATACCACTGATTTCTGGCCTCCATAATTTCTTATGAACAATCAGATGTTAATGTTACTGTATATATTAATCCCGTATATGTGAGGAGTCACTTTCTTGCTGCTTTCGAGTTCAACACAGTTTCTGCTTTAATCAGTTTGATTATAATATATATAGGCATGGGTCTCTGTTACTTTATTCTACTTGGAGCTAATTGAGATTCTTGGATGTGTAGATACACATTTTTGATCAAATTTGAGTTTTCTGCCATTATATCTTCAAATATTTGTTTCTGCCCTATTTCTACACCTTTTGAAATTCCTATTGTGCACATGATAGTATGCTTGATGGCGTCTCACATGTCTTTGAGAATTTGTTCTTTATTTTCTCATCATTTTTTTTCTCTATTTTTCTTGAACTGGAAAATCTTGATCTATTTCAACTTTAATGACTCTTTTTTCTGTATGCTCAAATCTGATGCATAGCCCCTCTAAAATATTTTTTATATTAGTCATACTTTTCAACTCCTCAGTTTCTGTTTGATTTCTTTTTAAAATTTATACTTCTTTATTATTATTCTGTATTTAATGATACAACTTAATGATTTCCTTCAGTAATTAAGTAAGATTTCCTTTAGATCTTTGAATATATTAGAATTATTTAAAGTATTTGTCTAGTAATTTAAATGTCTGGTTATTCCATTAGTTTTGATCACTGTTTTTTTGTATGGGTCATGCTTTCTTGTTTCTTTGTAGACCTTGTATGTGTTGTTGAATTTGGAACAGTTTGAATGTTATGATGTGCAAAATCTGGATATCATATCTTTTCTTCTCTGTAGAGTGTTCTTGCTATTTTTTATTTTTGTCGTTAGTTTAATTACTTGCCTTAATTAATTTTGTAAAGTATATATTCTTTGGCATTTGTGGTCACTGAATTGACTATTTTCTTCGCTTAGTGTTTAATTATTCAATAGTTTTGTTAAATGTTTGGAATCAAACTGTCTTCCAGTCTCTGCAGAAAGGTTCTGTGTATGTTGTGACACATTCTCAAATCTCAGTTAAGAAGTTTAAAACTTTGCCTTAGCTTTCACTTTCTTTTTATGCAGAGATCCCAGGTCAGACAGATGTGACAGGTTAGATATTTTCAAGTGTTTTCTAAGCATGTGCAGAGCTATGGACATATGTGAATCTTTCTTGTTTTCCAGTAATATGTCAAAGCTTTTCAAAGCCCTTATTCTAAGCAACCCACTATCCAGTCTTTTCCTTCAAGCTTTTGAGATAGTTTAGTATTTCCCCCAATTATTAACCAATTCCTCAGCAGCAGTGTCTAAAATATTTGCCTATAAATCTTTTCAATAAACATCCCTGCTAATCAGCTTTAGTAAAAGACAAATTCTAGTCAGTTGAGGTAAAGACAAGCCTTCTAAGTGGGTCTTCCTTAGTGCCACTAGACAGACCAACAGATAATTAGTGCATAAGTTCCATTCTTTTCCTTTCTGTACCATTACCTGAAATGATGAGAGCTGTGATTTCTCAAGCTACCACTGAGCTGGGGAACAGAGTATGGTTAAGTTACACAAAATTTGCTTTTCTTAATGGAATTCAGTGTTTTATGTTTTGTATGGTTTTTACTGCCCCAGGTTTTGGTAAGCTTTCAGTTAGTCTTCAGAGTTTTAATAATGTTGATTCCGATAGTTTTATTCCAGTTTTATATTTGTTTTTATGTATAGACTGGTTTGAATTTCTTACTTAAAAGTAGGGATGTCACTGACATCATTCTACTTTTAATGACTCTATTCTCTCAGAACAGTCTCAAAGAAATGTTAATTGTGATGGTAAAAAAAAAAATTCTTTGTTGCTACTAATCTTTCATTTTTACCACATGAGACAATTTTACTGAAGTGATAGATGATATCTTTACTATTTCAGTATATATAATAATTATTTTTTATTAAACCTTTAAATATTTGGCTATTATCATACTTTCTGTACCACACTGACCTTTCTTCTTCATTTTTCTTTTAATTTGATGATAAATGTCAAATTGTTTTTGTAACAGAGACAGGTCTACCATAGTTAGGTTTTGAAAATTGTGCTTACAATAACCATACCAATACCTTTAAAAACATGTTGATATTATTAGTTGTCATGTACTGCATTTATATGAATGGTTCCACCCCACGTAATTCTGAGCCAAATTTGGGGAAATTTTGTAAAATTAATTATGAAATTATTCAAAGTTATATGCACAGAAATAACACAGTTTTTAGTTTTTTCAACAATAAACTATTTTTAGAAATCTTATTAAGTGTCTAGGAGAATACAATTCATCCTAAAAGGTTTTTATTTTATACTATAAAAGGGATAAGGGTGACACTTGTTATCAACATTTTATGGAGTTCCAGGAAGAATGGGTCATCATATATTTGATAAAAGGCTAAACAAGATTGCTCATTGTACCTTTAATGAACTTGAAGAAAGATCTTTAATGATTGTTTCTTAAAGATAATTCATCACATATTTCAAAAATAATATTACTCTTCAACATTATTGTCAACATAAAAAATTGCACATGCGATTCTCTGTGTGAATACAGTTTCAAACTGTATTCTTTTTATTTCTTTTGTTTTTCCAAAAACTTTTTAGAAATGACTGGGTGTCAAACCATTAATTTAGTTAATAATTTAAATCAATATTTTAAAATGCAAAATATTTGCTTAGAATTCTATGACTAAAATAATACAGAGACAGGATTAGAACTTTCGTTTCCCCAAACTGTAGTCTAATATTCAGTTTAATATACTACACTGTGCTAACAATCTTACATTTGTTCTGTACTGTAAAATGGCTTATACAAATATCAAGTCACGGACTTAATTATATAGAAAAAGAAGAAAACATTTCTTAGTGATTAGAAAATGTACCTGTCTATAGAAAGCATGGATTATTCTTGGCAAAATGTGGATTTTAGGGAATTCACTTATCTGATTCTGTTGCCAATATTTTCAGCTGTGAAATGGGTTTATCAGAAACAGATTAGAGCAAGGTAAGAACAAACCATGAAACAAATATTCCTGAGAACAGTATTGTCCCATTTATTTTTAATTGCTTTGAGATACTGTGACAAGTTGTACTATAGAAGGAGACATTATTTCAAGAGATGTTATCACATTTTCTTATCCCAGACACTGAAACTGCACAGCTTATTAGTGTGAGGAAGTGATGATTCATAATGCACTTTGATGATGCAAGGCGTTACACTTAAGAAAGATAGATGGACATATTAAAAAATTCTCAAGAATAGTGACTATTATAAACACTATTAGAAAATAACATTAAAATAGACACATTTTTGTTCTTTACATGCATGTTCTACTGAAATCCAGCTTAATATAAACTGGATTTTTGAGAGCATTTAAAGGGAAAAAAAGATATAATGAACTCAGTTATCAGTCTCTCTTATATTTTTAATACTAAGGAATATTTCCTTATTGAGATCAGAAAATTTTGTGAACTCAAAAATCAAAATGTTTGGACAACACAAATGTCCAAAAATAATTTAAATTAAGAACTTCAGGAGAGAATTACTTATTAAAAGTTTGTTTAGGATGACACATTGCTATTTACACACCCTTCTGCAGAAGAGAAAAGAAGGAGAATTAGCTATATCTTCAGTGAAATAAAAGAAGCCAAGTTTTAACTTATTCTATAGAAAAATAAGAAAAGTCAGACATAAGCAAGCTACCCCAGTGAAAAGGAATCTTATCTCATTTATTGCCTTAAAAGGATAGATAAGAGCAAAGGTCTGTTTTCTCTGTTCACAGATAAGTGCACCTCTGATGATTCAAAGGAGAAAACGCTAAAAATTGATAACAAAACTACCATATATGGCAATTCTAATATATTTCTGAGGCATGCTTTTTTAATATAAAATGTTGCTGGGATATCAGAGAAGTTTATAATCCAGGACAGAACAATCACTATGTTTGCTAAATTATCCAAACCAGCATTGCACAGTGGTTACCAACGCAGGTGCTTAGTTTTGAATCTCAACTTTCACCAAATAGTTGTTTATGTTTTGAGAACAGTTTCAATAACATCTGTGCCTCAATTTTCTCACCTGCATAGAGAGAAAAATTGTGTCCTAGTTTTGTCATAAAGGTTAAATAAGCTGTTACATATAAATTGTCTAGAATGTTTCCCATATGGAAATAGTCCCTAAGTATTAGTTTCTGAAGTAATACTTGGTTTCTAAACTAATACTAATAGGATAGTCTCTAAAATCCTATAGATTCATGTGGCTTAAAATTGTATTTCACTTCCTGTGTATATGTAATTCTTATATCACCAAACTCCTTAGTCCAGAAGTGTGACTTCTATTTATAACTATATTTTATGTAAGCAGAATAGACAGCTTCCTTATGGATTCCATGTTAAGAAAATGTGAAGGTCATTAATGTCAACCCTTAATTACTTTCTCTTCAGAATAAATATGTAGATGAGAGAGAAAATTATTTTGTCCTTTTCCTAGTCCTTAAAGTTCAATATTACATATTTATTTCTTTTTTATAAAGACTTTTTTTCTCTGGTAAAATAGAAATATGTCAGGAAGATATATTGATTTATCAATCTGTATACTTTAATATATATCAACATATCATTTTCTATTCATATACTGGGATTTGCTTACTTTGAGATTCTTTCTTTTCTTCTTCTCTTTTCCCTACTCTTTGTGAAAAGTAGAGTCCTAAAACCATTAAGACATGATAGGTCCACGTCTCGGGGTAGCCAGGGGAAATGTTGTTATCCTGTTGTAGAGTCTCAGAACCCCAGCAAGATAAGGAATGCATCTATGTGGAACGGCTGCCCAATGTGAGGAATCAGAGAACAAGTGGGCTAAGCAACCATGTATATGGGAGGGAAAACTACTTGAGGTGTCAGAGCCTGGGCAGGATGTGGAGCACAGGCACTCATGTAGTTGGCCCAGTATGAGGAGCTAGAGCCAGAATGAGATGAGAAAGGGATTGTATTAGTCCATTTTTGTACTGCTGTCAAGAACTATATAAAGGCCGGGTGCAATGGCTCATGTCTGTAATGCCAGCACTCTAGGAGGTCAAGGTAGGTGGGTCACTTGAGCCCAGGAGTTCGAGACTAGCATGGCCAGTATGGCAAACCCCCATCTCTACTAAAAATACAAAAAATTAGCCAGGTGTGGTGGTGGGGGTGCCTGTAATCCCTGCTACTTGTGAGGCAGAGGCAGGAGGATTGCTTGAACCTGGGAGGTGGAAGTTGCAGTGAGCTGAGATCACACCACTGTACTCTAGCCCAGGTGACAGAGCAATATTCTGTCTCAAACAAACAAATAAAAACTACCTGAGACTGGGTAATTTATTAAGAAAAAGAGGTTTATGGACTCACAGTTTTTCATAGCAGGGGATGATGCTTCAGGATATTTCGGTCATGTTGGAAGGCAAAGGGGAAGCAGAGTGGAGCAGAGAGAATGAGAAGAAAAGTGCCACACTTTTAAACCACCACATCTCATGAGAACTCACTCACTATCACAAGAATAGCATGGAGAAAATCTGCCTCCAAAATCCAATCACCTCCTACCAGATCCTTCCTCTGACATGTGGGGATTACAATTTGACATGAGATTTGGGTGGGGACACAGAGTCAAACCATGTCAGGTATCTAGGTGCAGCCTTTCAGAACCAAAAGACGATGCCCATATATAGTGAACTGTTGGTATGGTTTGTCAAAGCCCAAGTGTGGTGAAAATATCCTTGCAGAGGATGAGAACATACAATACTAATGAGATGGGTTAAGTTTAAAGAATTTGATCATATATATAATTATATCAAAAATAGTGACAGACTGCTTTCCTTCTGTTGGAGGAGTTTCAAATATATAGAGGAAGAAAATAAATTATCTAGCTATATTTGAACACATTATTTTCAATATATAAAGATAGATACAAAAATAAACACAAATGTTAACTAGCATGCAACTATACGTGTGTGTGTGTGTGTGTGTGTGTGTGTGTGTGTGTTATATTCTCTTATTTTATTTATTGAGAGGGCCTTCAATCAGATACACTTTGATAGAAAAGACCCCACCTAAAGCACATAATATAGTTTCTAAATAACTTTCTCTACTAAAGGAACTAGGGCTCCCCTTAAGAACCTGATGACTCCAGAGCAGAAGCAATAAATTATAAAGTTTCTGAAAACCCTGGTTGTGCCAGAAAGCAAGAAAGTAGATAAAAAGTCAGGGAGCATGTTAGCAGGAACAGAAGTCATCAAAGAGATTCCCATTCATAAAACATGGGAAATAATTAATATCACAATAAATAACAGTAGTAATTGATTATAATAAGGTAGGGTACCATGAATATCTTCTTAAATAGTTTATTAAACAAATAAATTGTATGATTAATGAAGAATGAATATTTACATAGTTTCAAAATTCCACTCCACAAAGTGCTGATTGATTACAAGAGGGAAAAATTTTACAGTGGATTACCCTGGCCGAAAATCACCTTAGTCAAGTTATTAAAATGAACATCCTCTTTAATGGGGCAAAATAAAATTGTGCACTACCTGATAGGATGCAATGAAAATAACACGTTATTGTTTCTGTGTTTCTACAAAAGATGCATAACCTGAATTTAGTTATAAGGAAACATCAAATAAATTCATGTTGAGTGAACCTCTACAAAGTAACGCTCATATAATATGAAAAATATCAGGAAACAATTTTAGGAAATAGCCCCGATAATAAAATTGAGAAAAATTTTAGGAAATAGCCCTACTAATTAATATGGAGACTAAAGAGACATTTTGACTAGTGAAATGATTCTCAAGTAAATCCGTTTGATATGAAGGCAATGTTGTGACATTTGGCAACATTTTAGCAGTGTATGATGATTAAATGGTAAAGTATCAATGTTAATTCTAGATTTGGTGGTTTTGTTGTGATTATGTAAAATATTATCCTTGTTTTTAAGAAATAACCACTCAGTTATCCAGGAGAATAAAGTAACAGGCTGATAATATCATCAAATAATGTAAGATACCCAAATTTATAAAGTTAGAAAAAGGAACTGAGAGAAAAAGGATAAAATAATGAATTTACTTCACTCTTGATGGGAGACGATAGATTGAAAGTAAAGAAATAAAATGAAAAAGCCAGGCATACTATATTGTGTCTGTAATCTTAGCTACTTGGGAGGCTGATGCAGGAGGATCATCTGAGGCCAGGAGATTGAGACTTGGGAGGTGGAGTTTGCAGTAAGCCAAGATTGTGCCACTGCACTTCAGCCTGGCCGACAAAAGTGAAACTCCGTCAGCCCCCAGCCCCACAAAAAAGAAATAAAAATAGAAGCCAGCTTACCCCTAAAAAAAAAAATTCTAAGAATTTTATAAATTTACTGAGAATTGCCTCTCCTTTTATGTCTTTATTCACATAACTTGAACTACTATAGGCTTATAGACTGATAAATAATCAATATGCATATACAATTTATAGGTTATAAAATCTTTCTTAAATATTGAACAATATCCTCTGTATACAATTTTAAAGCAGATATTGTTATCCAAATTTTAATAAAATAGATAAATTCCAGCTCATATAGATAGTGTAAGTTATTATGTCCTTTTTAAATATTTTAAATTGTTTATTATTTTTTTTTAATACAAAGTCTTGTTCTGTTGCCTAAGTTAGAGTGCAGGTGTGATCTCAGCTCACTGCAAATTCCACCTCCTGAGGTCAAGGGATGCTCGTGCCTCAACGTCTTGAGTAGCTGGGACGAGAGGCACATGCCACCACATCTCGCTATTTTTTTTGCATTTTTAGTAGATATGGGGTTTCATCATGTTGGCCAAGCTGATCTCAAACTCCTGACCTCAGGTAATTCACCTGCCTCAGCTTTCCAAAGTGCTAGGATTACAAGTGTGAGCTACTGTGCGCAGACTGTTATGTCTGGTCTGTGCATTTCTGTTATATCGTTTTTCCCTATGTGACTGTTTAAATAAATAACCATGACATAGTACAACACAGAAATATGAGGAAATGGAAATATACCTCATGATGTGATGAAAGACAGCACTTAAGAAAGGGATAATTTTAATATATCATAATACTGGTCTATTTAAGATTAAGGAGTAATATTTAAGAGTGTCATCCAAAGTAAAACTACTTGAGTTTGCATTCTCAGTCTAATATTTAATTATTTTGCAATTTGGAACTCTTCATTTAAACTTTCTAAGACCCAATTTTTTCATCTATAAAAAAACTAATAATGCTATTTCATTCATCAAATTGTGGTAAAGCTTAAATAAATTAACACATTTAAAGAATTTAGCTCACAGCTTGGCAAATGATATGCCAAATACTTACAGACATTATATAATTATGAATGTTGTAATTAAGACAGATTTTGATGAATGATAATTGTTGATGCACTTCTAGCTCTCACTGCTGAGAAATTATTCAGTGAGTTATTTCAAGTCAGAAACACTATGAAATGATAAGTGAACTGATACAAGGATAAAATTTGCTAAAGTAATTATGTGTTTGCTATTGCATACATGAGATCACACAAATGAGGTAACTGCATTTTAAGACTAATTTGTAACTTACACTGTCTAGATTTTCTTTTTTGTGGGGAGACAGAACTTCACTTTTTCATCCAGGTAGAATGTAGTGCCATGATCTTGGCTGTCTGCAACCTCCACCTTCCAAGTTCAAGCAATCCTCCTGTATCAGCCTCCCAAGCAGCTGGGACTACAAGCACTTGCCACCATGCCTGGCTAATTTTTGTCTTTTTAGTACAGACAGGTTTTCAACATGTTGGCCAGGCTGGTCTCAAACACTTGACCTCGTGATCTGCCCACCTGAGTCTCCCAAAGTGTTGGGCTTACAGGTGTGAACCACTGCACCCAGCCTAGATTTCAATTACTTAAACTTTTGTTGTATTTCATGAATAGAAATAATCAAGAATTTGAATGTAATATATTAATAACTGTTCAGTAATATTTTGTAAGTGCAGCCTTCTTAATTGATATAGTTTGGCTGTGTCCTCACCCAAACATCATCTTTATTTGTCATTTCCATAATCCCCACATCTTGTGCAAGGACCCTGCTGGGAGGCAATTGAATCATGGTGGTGGTTATCACCATGCTGCTGTTCTCCTGATAGTGAGTGAGTTTTCATGAGACCTGATGGTATTATAAGGGGCTCTCCCCCTTTTGCTCAGCATTTCTTCTTTCTGCCACACTTTGAAGAAGATGCCTTTCTTCCCCTTTGCTGTCTGTCATGACTATAAGGTTGCTGAGGTTTTCTCAGCCATGCAATTAAACCTCTTTTTTCCTTTTTTTTTTTTTTTTTTTTTTTGCAAGAGTCTCACTCTGTTGCTAGGCTAGAGTACAGTGGTGCAATCTTGGCTCACTGCAACCTCCACCACCTCTGCCTCCTGGGCTCAAACAATTATCCTGCCTCAGCCTCCTGAGTAGCTGAGACTACAGGCACATGCCACCACACCCAGCTAATTTTTGTATTTCTAGTACAGACGAGGTTTCACCATGTTGGCCAGGATGGTCTTGATCTATTGACCTTGTGATCCACATGCCTCAGCCTCCCAAAGTGTTGGGATTACATGTGTGAGCCACTGCACTTGGCTTAAACCTCTTTTATTTGTAAATTAATCAGTCTTGGTTATGTATTCTCAGCAGCATAAGAACAAACTAATACAGTAAATTAGTACTGAGGGAGTAGGGCATAAATACAAGAATATCCAAATATGTAGAAACATCTTTGGGATCGGGCAGAGGTTGGAATATTTGGAGGACTCAAAAGAAGATAGGAAGATGTGAGGGAGTTTGGAGTCTTTTAGAGGCTTGTTGAATGGCTTCGACCAAAATGCTGACAGTGATATGGACAATAAAGTTGAGTCTGAGATGGAGATTAGGAACATGTTGGGAAGTGAAGTAAAGGTCACTCTTGCTGTGCTTTAGCAAAGAGACTGGCAGCATTTTGCCTCTACTCTAGACATTTGTGGAACATTAAGTTTGAGAGAGATAATTTAGGGTATCTGGAAGAAGAAATTTCTATGCAGCAAAACATTTGAGAAGAAGCAGAATATAAAAGTTTGGAAAATTTACATCCTGATGATGTAACAGAGAAAAAAAAAATCTGGGGAGAAATTCAAGCCTCCTGCACAAATGTGCACAAGTAGATAGGAGAAAACTGTTAATCACCAAGACAATGGGGAAAATGGCTCCAGGGCATTTCAGAGATCTTCACAGCAGCACCTTCTATTACAAGCCTGGGGGTCTAGGAGGAAAAAAATGGTGTCCTTCTGAGCCCAGGGCTCCCCTGCCGTGTGCAGCCCCAGGTTATGGTGCCCTGCATTCCAGCTGCTTCAGCTCCAGCCATGGCTAAAAGGGGACAAGGTACAGTTTGGGTCATTGCTTAAGAGGGTGCAAGCCCCAAGCCTTGGTGGCTTTCATCCTGGTATCGAGCCTGTGGGTAGACAGGTCAAGAATTGAAATTTGAGAACCTCTACCTAGATTTCAGAGGATGTATAAAAATGTCCAGATGTACAGGCAGAAGTTTGCTGCAGGGGTGGAACCATCATGGAGAACTTCTGCTAGGGCAGTGTGGAAGGGAAATATGAGGTTGGAACCCCCCCCACACACAGACACACACAGAGTCCCCACTGTGGCACTGGCTAGTGAAGCTGTCAGAGGACGATCAGTCTCCTCCAGACCCCAGAATGGTAAATTTACTGACAACTGACAACATGAGCCTGGAAAAGCCATAGACACTAAACACTAGCCTCTGAAAACAGCTGGGAGGAGGCTATATCCTGCAAAGTCATAGGATTGGAGCTGCCCAAGGCCACTGAAACCTAACTCTTGCATCAGTGTGACCTGGATGTGAGACATAGAGTCAAAAAAGAATATTTTCAAACTTTAATGTTTAATGACTGCCCTATTGGATTTCAGACTTGCATGGACCCTGCATCTCCTTTGTTTTGGCCAATTTCTCTGATTTTGAATGGGTGTATTGTATCTAGGAAGCAACTAAGTTTCTTTGATTTTACAGGTGCCTAGGCAAAAGGAACTTGTCTGAGATGAGACTTTGGAGTTAATGCTGGAATGTGCTAAGAGTTTAAGGGACTGCTAGAAAGGCATGCTTGTGTTTTGAAATGTGAGGTCATGAGATTTGAAAGGTGCCAGGGGTTGAATGACATGTTTTGGCTTTGTCCCCACCCAAATCTTATCTTGAATTGTAATTCACACAATTACCACATGTTTTGGGAGGGATTTGAAGGGAAGCAATTGAATCATGTGGGTGATTATTCCCCATGCTGTTCTTTCGATAGTGGGTGAGTTCTCAGGAGACCTGGTGGTTTTACAAGGGTCTTTTTCCTTTTGCTTGTCACTTCTTCTTCCTACCATCCTGTAAAGAAGCTGCCTTTCTTCCCCTTCTTCCAACATGATTGTAAGTTTCCAGAGGCCTTCTCAGCCAAGAAGAATTGTAAGTCAGTTAAACCTATTTTTTCATAAGTTAACCAGTCTCCAATATTTCTTCATAGCAGTGTTAGAATGAATCAATACATTAATTATCCTTGAGAACACTTTCATATTATAATAAAACTTACGAAAGAACTCTTACATCAGTAATTTTTATTATTTTAAAGATTCTCTAAAATTTGGATGTTAAAGTTACTGTTGTGTTGACAATACAGTTTTAAGAAAAAATAAAAGTACAAAGAAATGATTCTCACCAAGAAGCTACAGATTTGAGATCATTAAGATAATAGGGGCTCCATGTCTGAAAGTGAGATCAGATCTCTTTTTCTTGGCTTTCTTTCTTGGCTTTCTCTTGTGACTTTCTTTCTGGGAAAATTATAGCCACAGAAGCCTCATAATAAAATACTCTACCGGCTTTCCAGTCATCAAATAGGTCTTAGCAAAAGAGCACTTTTACCAGTTAAGTGTGAATGAATTGGAATCATTCCCTAAGCATATAAAAGCTATTACAAATAAAAAAGGACTAGCAATCAATTGGTACTGTTTTCCAGACTAAGCAAAAATGATTAAACATATATATATATATATACACACACATATATATATATGAAATACATATATATATATATATGAAATACATATATATTTTACACATACAGATACACACACATATATTCAAAAGTAATATAGGGAGACATGTAAATACATACACACACACACACACACACACACAAATGATAACACAATGAAACACATGGTATACCTAACCTACCTTAAGTAAGACACCAATTAATCAGCTCAAGTAATTTGGAAAAAGAAAAGAAGAAACATTTTTTATCTGAGGAATTTGAGCCTCATTAGATTATCAGTTCTTGAAAGGCATTGGAATAAAACAGCAGTCATGTCACTTCCCATTAGGCTAAATAATTATCTTAAAGCCACTAGCTTATGGGCTCTAGACTAACTGATGCCCAGAAGCTACAAAATGCTATTTGCTGGACACCACAACTCATATAGTTTAACAATGTATGACCAATCACTCATCAATGTTATTTCTGCAATCCAATGAGGATTCTTTTCGAACAAATTTGTATTAGGCTACTTCTGTTCCCTTTGTCGTGAGCTCCATTCCTCTGGCAGTATCTTGGCTTCTAGAGACCAGATTTAGATTAAAGGCAGTGAAAACTGAGTGAAATGTTTTTCTTTCTGTAAAAAATATTAAATAATATGCAATAGGCAACACAATATTATATTACAGAATAAAAACTGTGTTTTAATTGAGCTCTTACACTTACTATGTTATTGCACTAAACCTTAGATTTCTTTACAGAATAGAGTTCTATTTAGCATAGAACTCTAGTCACTAAAGGAGTATTTACTTCCTTCCTGGCATAAGGATTTGTGTATTTATCTTTTTTTATTGTACTTTAAGTTCTGGGGTACATGTGCAGATCTTGCAGGATTGTTGCATAGGGACACATATGCCATGGTGGTCTACTATTCAATTTGTGTAATGGGACATTTTGTTTTTCTGGTAAAGAAGCATTAGGCATTTTTGAAAAGCACGGAATAGATATTTCCTAGTCAGAGGCCAAGGATCAAAAAATTACTTGAGGGACAAAATAAAAAATAGAACCTAAGATAGCTGATTTTTATTTCCATTTCTTCCATTGCTTCACCCTGCTAGACCATAGTATCTATTTTATAACACTTAATTCTAATACTCAAATCTTACTCAATACACAGAACACACTGGCAATATAACCTAAAATATCTAATACTCACTCTAAAAAAATCCAGAACATGAAACACTCATATGGGTAATAAATATTATAAATAAATTTAAGTATGCTAATACAAAAATATAGGATTAATAAAAACAGATAATTTAACATTGTTACTATAAAAGCATTTAAGCAATATTTATAAATCAAAAAGGAATATATTTTGAATTACTAATTAAATGTAGTTATTTTATTTATAAATATCATAGCCATTCTGAAAACTTGCTGAAAATAAAATCACTTTTTCAAAAAAAAATTGAAGCAAAATAGCAAAACAATTTCAATGTTCCAGGAAAAATTTTCTTCTGGAAGACAAACACAGAATTTTAAAGTTTTCATAGACTGTAGCATGAATATTTATTTTAAGAATATAAATGTTGTTTTTATGTATTAATGATTTACATTGCTTATTTTATATGCTACTTTTTAATATATTTTATATATTGCAATATTTTAAACACAAAAATATAGAGGTTTATTTTAAAAAGCATTTACTGTTCAAAAAAATTATCCTGGAATAACATAGGCTTTTGAGAATGATGGTCACAAGTAGGACCTCGTATATCTACCCATAATAATCATTCCCCCAACATTGTCACTCAAAATTTTCTGTATAAAATAAAGGGGTAAGTAGATATTGTTCAGGCTTTTCAGTCATCTATATTACTTGTAAATTAGCTTTTATTTTTGTGAACTTAAACTCATTTTATCTGAAATAGATAGAAACAGATCAGATAAACAGGACTTTACCCCCACCTCGAGAATTTGGCAGCAATCTAACCTTTTTGATTCCAAAGATCTTAATATGGCTTCTCATATATTTATGAAAACTCCTCACCAGAACAGTGAGGCAGAGCACAGAGAAACATCCCAGCACCTGTCAGGCCTGACTGACTGAGCAGCCACCAGAATCAGTCTTCATACCCTGCCAGTTTCCATCCCTGAGAATCCAAGGGAAATGAGATTCTAGCTGCAGCTGAATTCAGAGGCAGATTGACTTTCTAACCATCCAGAGGACACTGCAATGTGTTTGCCTGGCAAAAATCTAAATACATCAACACTCTCCTGCTCATTTCCTTAGTCTTAACAACAAATTAAAGCCTCTGTTCTGGTTATCTGAAACTCTTCCCTCTCACCTCCAATTAATTCATTTAACCAAATTCTTAGTCTGTCTTTCTTTTCAATGTGCCCTTTTCACCTTCTAATTAAGGCATAAAATCATCTATTTCTCTAATGTTTCTCCGCTTGTAATAAGATCTAGTGTTCCACTAAAGACTGTATTATCCTGCTGGGTATCCCTACAAAAAAAAAAAAAAAAAAAGAAAAGAAAGAAAAGAAAAAAGGAGGCTGCCCTTCAACTACACCAAAAATACCTCAGGTTTGCCACAGAAATGTAGATTAGGTTTTGGTGATGAGCTCTTTGGCCTTCAGTCACTCTTACCCTTATCCTAAAATGCCAGTCAGGCAATTTGATTCATATAATTTAAACATAAAACAAACAAGAAAAGCAATAATCTTGGGCTCATGTCATTTCATTGCACTACTCTCTATTCCCTAAAAATATTTCAAAATATTTTGTCATCTGCTTACAGTATCTTCGAAGAGATGGAGCAATGCCACTAACTAAAGGTCTTGCAACATTGATCAAGTCTTTCTGCCCACCCACAGGAATAGACCTGATCTGTATAAGTGACCGATTCCATACCAGGGTCTATCATTTTCTATGTCAGCTTATCTTTTCTGCTCCTGGATCTACCTAGAACACCCACCATCACCTCCAAACTGCTAAACTTCCAAAAGGCTCAATAATTTCTGCATCTATCATCTTTAGATATAATGACATATTCTCGAATCTGTCAGCCTCTTTTTGGTCTGATGTTCTATTCTGCACAGTATGAAGTCCCTGGTTGATCTATTAACTATCATTTTACTGAGACATCTACCATTTTAGTGGGATTCTCATTGTGTTCTTATAGTATCGCTGTGATGGTTAATACTGAGCATCAACTTGATTGAATTGAAGGATGCAAGATATCCAAGATGGATATATCTGTGAGGGCATTGCCAAAGAAGATTAATATTTGAGTCAGTGGGCTGGGAAAGGCAGACCCACCTTTAATCTGGGTGGGCACCATCTAATCAGCTGCCACTGTGGTCAGAATATAAAAGTAGGTAGAAAAACGTGAAAAGCCCAGATCAGCTTAGCCTCCCAAACTACATCTTTCTCCTGTGCTGAATGCTTCCTACCCTCGAATATCATATTCTGAATTCTTCAACTTTGGGACTCGGAGTGGCTTTCTTGCTCCTCAGCTGGAGGTGATCTATTATGGGACCTTGCGATCATGTGAGTTAATACTATTTAATAAATTCCCCTTTATATAGATCTATCTTATTAGTTTAGTCCCTCTAGGGAATCCTAATACAATCGCCCACACAAAATCTTACTATAAATTTGCCAGGATTCTAGACCACTCAATAATTCTCCAGATAAACAAGTAGTGGACTGATTTCATTATGATGCATACCAGTCTACCATATGTAATGTATATCATTGAATACTTCTCAATAAATCTACTTTTGCCTATTCAGCACTTCTCAACTTTCTACAACTATTTCAATTTTCTTACTCTTTACTTAAATATGTGATTTTTAATTCTTAGCTAATCTGAGTGTGACTACACTGACAAAGTAAAGAGAAAAAAACATAAAATTAAAAGTGAAAAATTATTTCCATCTTATGCCACTAAATCTACAAATTTGTATGTATGGACCTACATCCCCTTTTTTCAGCATCATGTTATAGTGAGAAAATTATCCTATTTGTTAATGCTATCCTTCTACCACTACTTTCTATGTAAAAATTTCCTGCATCGTCAGTCCCTACTCTAACATGACCTCTTCCTTTCTTTTAAACTCCTCCCTGTCTATTGGTATATTTCCATAAGAATTTTTATTAACTTCAAAGCATAATTGTCAGTAACAACAAATTTATTTGAAATACGTATTCCAGAAAAAAAATTTTATTTGATGAAATATAATAATTTGTGAAAGAATAATCTACAACATGGAAATACATCCATCAACAAAATAAAAATCTCTGTTCTCTTTATAAAAAAAGGCCAAATACATAATTAGCAGCAATTTAGAATGTGGTAAGATCTATTATGAATAAAGAATCTGGAAAATCGGACAAAGAATGACAATGGTGAAAGGAAAATGCGTTATTTATATAAGACCAAGGGTGATGCATCACTAAGAAAGTAATTATTGAACAAAAACTTGAAGAAGCTAATGAAATGAGCCAAGACAGTATCTTGAAAAAAAGTATCCTAAGTGGGTAGGAAGACAAGTACAAAGAGAAGAAACACACTTGATAAATTTAAAGGACAGCATAGAGGGGAGTGTATCAAGAGAAGAGTGGACAGGAGGGAGAGATGTAGGTGATGAAGTAAAAGATGCAGTGGAGACAGGCCCTTGTGAGCCATTGTAAGGATTTTGACTTTTGCTTTATGTGAAATGAAGAATGATTGGATATTTTGAGCTGTGGAATGCCAGCATTTAAATATGGCTGAAAGATTATTTAGGCTTTTGTGTAAAGAATCGAATGAAAATGTTTAATGATGACAATCTTGACAACAATTAGGAGAGTTTAGCAGTAATAGAGTCAAAAGATGATAAAAACTAAAACTGTGGAGATGGAGATTGAGTGATGAATAGTTGTATTTTAAATACTGTAGGTGTGTCAAATAATTGGCTGATGAATTAGATAGGTGTGAAGAAAAGATGAGTTAAGGAGTCTAAATAATTCTAAGACAGAGTTATCATAAACCCAAATGCAAAAGATTGCTGCAGAAGAATATTTGATGTATAATATAGGAGTTTACTTTTGGATATTTTGAGGTATTAATTAGTCATTGAAGAAATACTCAGAAAGAAATTGGAATACATGGATACCTGATTGCATGCATCATGCTCAGGGGAAATAAAAATTGACAATTGCCAGTGTACAAATGGCATTTAAAAGCCATTAGGCTTAATTAGATCACTAAGAGGGTCAGTATAGAAATAAAACAATTTTAAGAATTGAGCCCTAGTCACTCCAAAGAAAAAGAAGAAGGAATCAACAAAGACTGAGAATAAGAGAACATTGAGGTAGGAAGGAAATTTTTAAAACACGTTGTTGTAGAAGCAAAGTGAAGAAAATGATTAAAGAAGAGGGAGGTGTAACTAACTGTGTAAAAGCCATTAATGGGTTACCATGAATAAGAATGAAAATTGACCCTTAGATATATTCAGTTGATGTAAAAGTAATTGCAGTTCTAGCCAGTACTTTTTTTATGGCAAAATCCATTACAGTATGGATGTCCCAGGGCCTTGACGGAAACATTTGTGTTGGGAAATTGGGGCAGAATCTGGATGAAGTAAATTATAAGACACAGTTAAAGGAGAGGAATTAGAGATGATACTCTTTTTGAATTTTGCCCTAAAGAAGTGAAGACATAGTATGGCATCTACTAAAATAGAGACTGACTATCCCATAGCCGTAACAAATATCCACTAGGATTTGTTTCAGTCAGATTTAAGTGATCAAGAACAGACTGCCTCAGTGAGCTTTCTTTTGTAAGCCATTCAGTCTGGATATCTCTTTGCACTGAAAAATCCTCTCATCAAGAATATATTCTCTCCAATAAATTTGCCTCTATGTTGTAATCAATCAAGAACAGCCTCAAATGAATGAGATGTTTCCATTTAATACCAACTTTCTTGGATTCCAGAAAAATCTACCCATTTCTAATCACCAATAATCCTATAAAAGTTCAGCAGTCTTCTCTGCTCAGAGACACTGTGCCTAAGAAGCATAGCTATCTGTTACTATGGAGGCAATAAATTCATCCTTGTGATTTTTCTATTTCAGCTTGTATGGTGGCCTTATTATACTTCGATAGCTATTCTTTCTGCTATGAATATATTTTCCCATTCTCTATTCACAAGCAACATGATTGAAAAATGTATCCACTCTTGTTGCTTCCATGTTTACATTCACTTCCATCTACTGTTGTGCACGTACGAGGTTTTGTTTTCAGCTACCACATTTTCAACTAAATTGTTTTTGTCTTTATGTGTTCTTCAAACTGGGTTAAAGAGAACCCCTGGGGTACAAAAAGACCTTCCAAGGAGTTTCTCAAGCATGAGGATCTTTAAGGAATCAATTTTAAATCTTGTCTTCTATTTGTACTTACTCTTTTCTCATTTGCTCTTTTTGAGACGGCCCTCCGAAGTAACTTTATCTCTGCCTTAATAAATAAAACCTTATCTCTAACTCTTCTTGCGATTTAATTTGATCCATTTCTCAAGAGGTAAAAACCTTAAAACAAAGGGACAATTGTAAATTTTGATGTTTGAGAAGCCTGTTCTCTCAAGCCAACATATGTTTCTGTGTGACCTGAATTTCTTCCATGTGTTATGAATATAATTGTTAAAAGGGAAGCATGGCACTGGCAATGAGATTTTGACCTCTGTTTGGATATTCTGAGTACACACATAATAGCGTAAGGGAGCAGGACTTTTGACAGTTTTCATTTAATGACCTTGCCTTGTCAACTTCCAATATTACAAAAGGTTTTATAACTTCTGAGGAGTAATCCTAAAACACGACAATGGAAAGAAATATTGAAAATGGCTTTCACTCATTAACTTCTCTCTTTGTTTATTCTACTTACATACTTATTAAAGGGTTATAACAGAATATGCTTTTCCTCTATAGTAACTAACATATCAAACATTAAATACTTCCTATAAATTTCACATTTACTAGAGGCCACGTACTTTCTGTTCTTGAATGTTTACAAATTAACATCATTCTAGTAATGAGTACTATTTGAACATGAACACAAAATAATTGAAAAAGAGTAGTTCTATAAAGGCCACTTTTGATGCATTTCCCATATAATCTTATTTATATTTATTACTTTAATCGGTCTCTAATATAGTTATATTTTAATTAGCTTTTAATAATTGTCACAATAATGATTTAATTCTGAAGATGCTTGAATAGTTAGAAGTTTATAGTCCAAGGAAAAATTTTAAATATACGAAATTTCATTTTACATAGCTTTTTAATAACATAGCATGATATGTTGCTCAGAAATTGGCAAGCAAAATATATATTATATTAGGCTAAAATACTGTAGGCTGAAAGTATATTATTAGGAAATCAAGGATAAAATGAGTAATCCAGAATCTCTAACTTAAACAAAATTAATTCATCTGTTTTTAAAATGAATTATTATGATGATATGAAATGACAGGAAGAATGGTTTGTGTATTTGTAATAAAATATATATTTAGAGAAGTTTTAAATTCACAGCAAGATTGAGTAGAAAGTACAGAGAGTTTCCATATAACTCCATATTATTTTATTATGTAGTATTTCAGAGAGAACAAAAAATAATAGAACAAATAAGTATGTATATATACATATATATTAGATACAGAGAAAATATGGGAAAGCACAAAAATAAAATGATTAAGTACATCTTTTTGGCCCTCAGAGAAAACTACCATTAAAAGTTTATTCTTTAGGATCTTTTTCTATGTTTGTATAAACACATGTATTTTACAAATTGATATTGTAGTTCACATATCTCCAGGCATTTTTTAGTTAACAATCATCATTTTTCATGCCTATGTTTTTTCATTTCCAATACCTATTTAATGTTCACATTTCTCCAATTGTCCTAAAAATATTCTAAAAACAGCTTTTTGTGGCCTTAAATAATAAACAATTCTGCACAGTACTAGATTTTGTATTAGCATTGTTTTTCGATTCTCCAGTAAATGCATCCACACCAATAAGATTGCCAAATAAAATTAGGATACACAATTAAATTTGAATTTCCAACAAATAATAACTTATTTTCCAAATATAAAAATGTATTATGAAAATATTTATAAGATTATATGTTGCTTTTATCATCGACATCATTTCTATTATTATATTGCTGCTAAATATGTACAGAAAGCATACTGACATCCTTTAGATCAGAATTTTATGATCTAAAGGTCAAAATCATTATATGTCCAGGCTCCAAAACTGTTGTCTTCTTAGTATTTAAATGGATAAAATGCCAGTACCAGTTAATATATTAAGTTTCTCAATTTCCATTTTTGCTGTGATTCTCCTCTTGCGTATATATATATATATGTGTATATAAAATTTATTTATTTTGAGATGGAATTGTGCTGTGTCACTGAGACCGGAGTGCAGTGGTGCAATCTTGGCTCACTGCAACCTCAGCCTTCTGGGTTCAAGTGATTCTTCTGCCTCAGCCTCCTGAGTAGCTGGGATTACAGGTGTGTGCCACCACACCTAACTAATGCTTGTATTTTTAGTAGAGATAGGTTTCTCTGGGTTGACCAGAATGATCTTGAACTCCTGACCTCAGGAAATTTCCCTGCCTTGGCCTCCCAAAGTTCTGGGATTACAGGCATGAGCCACCATGCCCATCCAGTAATATATATTATTATTAACTTGGATTCAAGGTCTAAATATTTCAAAAAATCTTATAAAATTTAAAATTTCTGTTAGTTGCTTTATTATCTTTTATTTGGATAACAATTTGACTGGACAACAATGTCATGTGTCACAACTGTTCTCCCTCAGAACTTTGAAGAACTGACTCCAGAGTTTTTTGTGGTTTTTTTTATTTTTTTTACCTCGAATGTGCTGTTTGATGCTTTCACAACTGTTCAAGAACAAATATGTCTTGAATTCTTACCTCCACATCAAAATTAAGTAAATATGCTAGGTTTTTTTTCTTGTTATTTTCACGTTAAATATGTAAGTACCTTTCGAAATAATTAATGTGCATGTGTTTGGAGGAGACCAGATGTAGGCTGAAACTTCATCAGTTTTAATTTGTTGTCCTGCTTATTAATGACCCCATCCATTATATCCTTCATTCCAGATGGACCATCTTCCCTCATTATTCTCTTTTCATTGGATCCATATAGTTCAAGAAAACAAAGAAAGAACAAACAAAAACCTTTAGTGAATCCTCAGTATTGTAATGTAATTGATACTATCTCTTCTTTCTATAGTTCACTCAGGTAAAGAAATCTCAGTATACACAGATGATTCTTCAGACAATAAAGATAGAAGGTCTTCTAGCTTTATTCCTGCAGCTCTGTCACTTGTTATTTTGCATGTCTATGGGAATAAAATCATAAATAAGAATATATATATATATATATATATATATATATATATTCACTACAACACTCACATGAAAATCAAAGTTTGAGAGAGCTTGAATCATTTTTTAGCTTTCAATAAAGATTTGCTTTAAGCTTTCTGTGTTTTAGACTGTTTTAGTTAATAACAGCCACTTCAATTTTAATTGAAGTTAGCATTTATATTTTTGTATTTTCAATGTTTTTTAAATAAAATGGGATAAAATATCTTTGTATTGAACATTCATCGCATTTTGATATTATTTTAATTATTATATTTAATCATACAAGAGCCGGGTGTGGTGGCTCAAGCCTGTAATCCCAGCACTTTGGGAGGCCGAGGCGGGTGGATCACGAGGTCAAGAGATCGAGACCATCCTGGTCAAAATGGTGAAACCCCGTCTCTACTAATGGTGCAAAAAATCGGCTGAGCATGGTGGCGCGTGCCTGTAATCCCAGCTACTCCGGAGGCTGAGGCAGGAGAATTGCCTGAACCCAGGAGGCGGAGGTTGCAGTGAGCCGAGATTGCGCCATTGCACTCCAGCCTGGGTAACAAGAGCGAAACTCCGTCTCAAAAAAAAAAAAAAAAAAAAAAAAAAAAAAAAAAAAAAAAAAAAAACCATACAAGAAACAGAGGCTAATTTTTGATAACATAGTTTGTTAAAAATTTATAATATCACCCTAATCCAGTTTTTTTTTGACCAACCCTAACCATTACATCTCCTTTTTCTTATCATGGCAACGAAAATTAAAGTTTGTTTTTTTACTCTACATAAATGTATTCATACGTACACAAATATAACACATATATACATACAAATACATTTCACAGTTTTTAAGAGAACAAGTTAAAATTAGAAAATACTCTGTAAGTTGTATGTTATAAACACATGTGCATTTGTATTTCTGGCTTATTTTCATGTTACTACATAGCTGTATCTAATTATTTTAATAGGCTTACAATATTCTACTGTAGAATTATTAGTTTTTGTGGTAATAACAAATAACTACTGAATCTCTGTGTATTACAATGACAAAATATAATATTTCTGACTCATTTTATACGAAAGCTACAGTCAACTGCAGCTCTGCTTCTGGCTGCTAGTCACTTGCATGTCTGTTCCATGTATGTTCTCAATCTATGACCAAGGCTGAAGTATAAGCTCCTAAAATATTTTGTACACATAGCAAAGAGATTTGAGGCTTGGCGCGGTGACTCAAGCCTGTAATTCCAGCACTACGGGAGGACGAGGCGGGTGGATCATGAGGTCAAGAGATTGAGACCATCCTGGTCAACATGGTGAAACCCCATCTCTACTAAAAATACAAAAAATTAGCTGGGCATGGTGGCGTGTTCCTGTAATCCCAGCTACTCAGGAGGCTGAGGCAGAAGAATTGCCTGAACCCAGGAGGCGGAGGTTGCGGTGAGCTGAGATCTCGACATTGCACTCCAGACTGGGTAACAAGAGTGAAACTCTGTCTCAAAAAATATATATATATATATAAAGGGAGATTTGAAAGATGCTGTGTGAAATCGAACAACTGAATGCAAAGCGTTTCTTAGACAGGCATAGGAAACATTTTTCACATTCCTTTGGCCAAAGTCATGTGGCCCAGCATTATAATGAGTCACACGTGATTATAATGTGATTATTGTAATTATTTCTGTAATGGTATTCATTCAAGTTGCTTTGGGGTTTTGTTTCTCTGTCTCCTTCCTTTTTATTTTATTTTACATCTCCTTTTTATCAATACCTACTGCATTAAAAAGTTTATGTAGATTTCCTATGATGACATATTTAGCGCTATCAAATAGAGTTGCAACAACATGATTATCTAGTAAAAGACTTTAGAAATCATATAATGAATACATACAGAATCAAAAAAAAGTTGTAGAAATTTCCCTTCAATATTGTCTTTTTAATTAATGACAATGTTGTAAATACTGTGGCCTTATTTCTTTATTGCTTACGTGTCATTTACTCAAGATTCTAAGTTTTCTTTCTTACTTGTAATAATTTATAAGTAGTCTATACATTACTGATACTTACATGTAATAAGGTTAACATTTGTTGAACAATTACCATGTGTCATGCATAATGGTAATTTTCATAATTATAAATAAAGCTGTAAGGTAGTTGTATATACCTGAATTTTTGCCATTCTTAAATAAGAAAACTGGTGGGCCAGCTAACTTGCAAATATTGTATTACAAAAATAAAGTATTGCATAAAATAAACCTATGCAACCTATCCTAGAACTTACCCTTTAAATTCAACATGACACTATATGTTAGATTATAACTTTATTGGAATTGCAATCCAACTTCAGACATGTATTTTACATATTTTCTCCTACCTTAGAGTTATTTTTGTTTTCATTTATGTAGTCTTTGCTTTACAGAAAATTTATTATTCATTTAAAATCAGTACTTAACCTACTCCTCTTGTTTTCTTATAGTTCCCATAGTTATTTTTAAATAAATTAAATGCTTGTCAGTTTGTTTTACATTTAATTTGCTCAACAATTTGAAATTTACTTTAGAGATTGCATAATTATTTTCTATTTATTCCCAGTGTATACTCAATTACTCCAAAACATTTTAAAATAAAACATCATAATTAAATTTAAATTGTATATTAACATATAATTGTTGATATTTATTAGGGTACTCTCATAGTATATGTTAATGAACATTGAACATTTTCTTCATTTTTTATGTTATATTTCTTGGAAATTGCAATGTTCTTTCATATAAACTATAAAATTATTGGGACCAGTTTTAAACATAACTTTTCAAAATTGTGCAAATATAATTATATTAATTTGACAAAAACTTGACATTTTTATTTTTATAACACAAAATCATGTCAGTGAGGAATGTGTTTCTGAGTTTATTCAGATTTATTTTCTGCCTTTACCATAATTCTTTTTTTATTATTTGTTTACTTATCTTTACAAATTCCATCTTTATATTTTGTAATCTATAATTATCAATTTTACCACTCTTAGTGCACGCAATAGAAATTTGCACAAACAAAAATATAATGGTTAATTTGTGTTGTTCATCTTTCTGTATTTGGTCAGAAGACTGTGGTTTATTATTCATAACTCCTTTTTTCTACTAGTCACCCTCTAAAACCCCTTTCTTCTACAGTACCACAGTAAGTTATATTTCTATAATTATGAACATAGTTCTATCACTATGAACATAGTAATTTATGCTTTTGTAAAAGTTTGATACTTTTTGTTAATTAATATAAACAAATTTGTATGCATATATGATTCCTCTTCTTGGTATATTTATTTGCATTTTTAATTGATAGTAATTTCAAGAAACAATATATTTTCTTTGATTTTAAGCCAGACTTAATTTAAAAACACAATCCCCATTTTTTCTTAGGCAGTATTTTTCTGTGGCTGTTGGAATTCTTGAAATATATATATATATTTTCCTATAGCAATGAAGTTAAACTGTGGCCTTGGTATTCCTAGGTAGTAATAAATAAAATAAGATTGAGAAGTTGAATTTATGAAAGAGGTTGATAGGTGGATAAAGTGAAGAAGATACAGAAGAAGATATTTTCCTTCCTTTTCTCATAACTAATTTTAAAAATACATAGTTTGATTCCTCATGTGTTTTAAGAAATATGAACTCCCATTTTATACACTGTTTACAAAAATACTAAATTTACTGCTTCTTTAAGGGAAAAGAAATCATAGTTGTGGAGAAACATTAAGTAATGCAAAAGAATTGACTCAGTAGAGGGAAACGGAAATAGAATTGGATGAAAGTAAATTAATTGGGCATTTCTAAAAATTTAACATGAGATACGAAGATTATAAAAAATACCTGTGACTATTTTTTTCTTTTATTTCATTGAACAATTTATGAGATAAGAAACCATGAATAAATTCAACAGTTGGGAATCTGATTTTATAGTCAAATTACTTCAATTAATAGAAGAAAAATAAAGACTTAATTTTCAAATACTTTTGTGAAGAAATTATTTTTGTATTATGAAAGTATTCAAAAATGTAATTAAAAATTTTTAGAGATAAAAATAATTTCCTCTACTTTTTAAAATACATTTTCATATACAAGTCTATGTTCGTGTCAATTAAACTACTCTCCACTTTTCATAAGCATTTTTTACTATCACTCTATTTTCATTTAGGCTTGGTTTTCTAGGCTACAATACATGTATATATGCAAGTGCATGCACACACACACTCGCACACATGGAAATATGGTATTGTCAAATGTGGAATGACTTCTAATAATGAGCCTTTAAAATGGCACTTTCTATATTAATTTTTTACAAAATCTAACAATGCATTCTGGTCATTACTTTTGATCTGGGATATAATATATGTATATAATTCAAATGTAATAAAAAATTAAGATTTATTGGAAAAATGTATATGATAGCCTTATTATAAGCCACAATTATTCTAAATTACTCACAGTTAACTAATGGTTAACTAATTTACTTCAAATTGCTTAGTTTAGCTTTTACATGCTTTACATAATTAAATGTGGGTGGTCTTGGATAAGATATAAAGAAAACTTATAATAAAAATTTGACATAATTACTAATTGAACTGATAGAAAAATTGCTTTATATAAATCTAGATGTTGAAGGAGAAACTACATGAAACAGTCACTTGTTACTAATATAATCACACTTAAAAAAAAAAAGTTTTAGCTTTTATTTTAGATGTAGGAGGTACTTGTGCAGAATTGTTGTGTAGGTATATTATGCCCAGGTAGTGAGCATAGTACTCAACTGGTAGTTTTTCAAACCACACTCTTTTCCCTTCCCCAACAAGTAGTCCACAGTGTCCATTGTTCCCTCCTTAAGTCCATGTGTACTCAAGGTTTACTCCTACTTATAAAGTGAGAACGTGTGATATTTGGTTTTTTGCTTCTCCATTAATTCACTTAGTATCATTGCTTCCAGATACATCCATGTTGCTGCAACTAGACCTTCACCTTTCACCATCAGTGAAAATTAACTCAAGGTGAATTCAAGACTTAAGTATAAGACCTCAAACTATAGATCCTACAAGAAAACTTAGGCAATACTTTTCTCAACATAGGCCTTTGCAAAGAAGTTTTGGCTAAGCTCCTAAAAGCAATTGCAGCAAAACCAAAAACTACATTTTTACCTCCTGAAGTTAAAATGTTTGTTGATACAGAAGAATATGGAAAGTTTCATTGTTTTGTTTTTTAAAATTGCTGTCTCCATATTTATAACACCTCTACTGATGGAAAGCTGTAACTTGTTTCCATTTCAGCAAGGTGATGTGAAAATTAAATGTTGTGATTTAGAAGCTATGATTTGAATTTTTTGCTATAAATCAGAGGATGATGTAAGATTTTAAAGATGCAGAATTTATTTTGAAATTTGTTTCTGTTACCCAATAACTTTCTGTGGTAAGTTGGTTTCTTTAGAGAAAATAATTCTTTTAAGTTTGCAATTCTGCACAGTGTTGTAAAATTGTTTCAGCTACTTTAAAGTAGCAAATGATTTCTTTTCTATTTGAGACATTTAAAATATTTCTCTGAATTCCCCAATGTAACACTAAGTTATTTTGGAAATATAATTTTGAACTCTTAAAAGTTTGATTGATATTTCCAAAATATTTTTCAGTACCCTGTTGTTGTTTTTTAAGTGCAAGTTTTCTCATGATTTCTGGGTGTTATTAATGATTGTGTTGTTAAATTATATATCATTTCATGAATGCAGTCTATATTTTCCCATTTCAAAATGTTTAATTGTTTAGTAATTCATTTAAAGTATGAAATATCTGTACTGCACTACAAATCTCAACTCTGTAGGTAATATATTTTAAAAGATATAATTTGAATTTTATTATTTAAAAAGTTTGCTTCTTCCTAACAATGAGCATGGAATGTTTCTCCATCTGTTTGTGTTCCCTTTTATTTCACTGAGCAGTGGTCTGTAGTTCTCCTTGAAGAGATCCTTTACATACTCTGTTAGTTGCATTTCTAGGTGTTTTATTCTCTTTTTAATTCAACCCTATCCCCATCAAGCTACCAATGACCTTCTCCACAGAACTGGAATAAATGACCCTAAACTTCATATGGAACCAAAAGAAAGCCCCCATAGCCAAGACAATTCTAAGCAAAGAAGAACAAAGCTAGAGGCATCACACTACCTGACTTCCAACCATACTACAAGGCTACAGTATTCAAAGCAGCATGGTATTGGTACCAAAACAAAGAAATAGAACAATGGAACAGAACAGAGGCCTCAGATGCAATGCCACACATCTACAACCATCTGATCTTTGACAAACCTGACAAAAACAAGCAATGGGGAAAGGATTCCCTGTTTAATAAATGGTGTTGGGAAAACTGGCTAGCCATGTGCAGAAAGCAGAAACTGGACCCCTTCCTGACACTTTACACTAAAATCAACTCCAGATGGATTAAAGACTTAAACATAAGATCTAACACCATAAAAATCCTAGAAGAAAACCTATGCATAACCATTCAGGACATAGGCATAGGCAAGGACTTCATGACTCAAACACCAAAAGCATTGGCAACAAAAGCCTAAATAGACAAATGGGACCTAATCAAACTCCACAGCTTCTGCACCACAAAAGAAACAATCATTAGAGTGACTCAGCAACCAACAGAATGGGAAAAAGTTTTTGCAATCTACCCATCTGACTAAGGGCTAATATCCAGAATCTACAAAGAACTAAAACAGATTTACAAGAAACAAACAAACAAATCCATTAAAAAGTGGGTGAAGGATATGAACAGACACTTTACAAAAGAAGACATATATGAGGCCAGCAAACATAATGATAAAATGCTCATCATCACTGGTCATTAGAGAAATGCAAATCAAATCAAAATTACATTGAGATACCATCTCACGCCAGTTAGAATGGTGATCATTAAAAAATCTGAAGACAACAGATTCTGGAGAGGATGCGGAGAAATAGGAACACTTTTACACTGTTGGTGGGAGTGTAAATTAGTTCAACCATTGTGGAAGACAATGTGGCGATTCCTCAAGGATCTAGAAATAGAAATTCCATTTAACCCAGCATTCCTACTACTGGGTATATATCCAAAGGATTATAAATCGTTCTATTATAAGGACACATGTACACGAATGTGCAGTACAGCACTGTTTACAATAGACTTGGAACTAATCCAAATGCCCATCAGCGATAGACTGGATAGGGAAAGTGTGGCACATATACACCATGGAATACTATGCAGCCATAAAAAAAGATGAGTTTGTGTCCTTTGTAGGGACATGGATGAACCTGAAAACCCTCATTCTCAGCAAACTGACACAAGAACAGAAAATCAAACACCACATGTTCTCACTCATAGACGGGTGTTGAACAATGAAAACACATGGACACAGGGAGGGGAGCATCACACACTGGGGTCTTCAGAGGAGAACTAGGGGAGGGACAGCATGGGGTGGGGGATTGGGGAGGGATAACATGAGGGGAAATGTTAGACATAGGTGATGGGGAGGAAGGAAGCAAACTACATTGCCATGTATGTACCTATGCAACAATCTTGCATGCTCTTCACATGTACCCCAAAACTTAAAATGCAATAAAATATATATTAAAAAAAAGAAAAAAAAGTTAAAAAAGGTTGAATATTTTAATTTTTAAAATTAACCATACTGTATCAAATTTATCTCTAAGCATTTTTCTTTTTTTCATATTATGTACAGACAGAAATAGTTGCCAGTGGATTTATTTTATATGCTTGTAAACTCTAAGGCTAGAGAATGATAAATGATGAATTTCTTTTAAGTTGTTTCTTACCATAATTATTAAATTATAAAATTCTCAGTAAAACTGAAATTTGTTGTACAGATTATACAAATATAGTACCATTGATAAATGTTAACTTGTGATTGATTTTTTCAATTTGTTTATTACATTACTAAAGCTTTCTTTAAAATAGCAGAGTAAAACTCCTATAATAATGTTTTAGATCAATTTAATAAGCAGTGATTTCTTTTCAAAAAATAACTGCTGTTGAAAAATGAAACTCCTAATTATGTTTTTGTTATTGTTTTAAACCATTTTTAAGAAAGTTTTTGGTCAGAGAAAAATAGTGCTTTCGAAATTAGTTTGTGCTTACAAACTCACAAAATATGTATGCCCATATTTGTTTGATGTGGCATAAGCTTTGTCAACCTGGTCAGCAAAACTGACTCTACTGAGGATTCTGTATACAAAGATTCATCCTACTACATGTAATCGAGTTAACCAATGTGTTCTTCCTAAATGGACCATCTGCTTTAACCTAGCTTTTAAAAAGATTTTTGTTAAAATTAATATCTAGAAAAATATTTGTGTCTTTTAATAAACCAGTAAAAGTTCTAAAATAAGAATAAGAGAAAACTTGCAGTTCACATCTTTACCAGAACTGGACTGAAATTATTGATTCATATTTAATAACTAAAAAGCCTAGGATATACTATTATTTAGTAAGGTGTTTTGAAGAAAATATGGAACATGTATTTTTAATCATAGAATGAATATAGATAGTAATGTAATGGAAGAAGAGCACAAATTTAGAAAGACATATTATTAGGCCTGTATTCAATATATAACAAAATAAGATTATTTGTAGTCAATTCACACTAAAATCATAATCACAACAGCATTTCAATGTTTACTGTTTACAGCTATGTTTCCTTCGAATTGTAGGAATTATGTATTTAATTTTGAAAAGAGCATGATGAGATAGGCATTAATGTCATTCTATTACAAATGAGAAAAAAGGCACAAAAATTGCTAAGTAACTTGCTAAAGTCAAGCTATTAAATATTAGAACTAGGAAAAAACCCGTTAACCATATGAAGATAGATTTGGAAAATTAATAATATGGATAATACTGAAAATATTAAATAAACTAATTTAAAATTAAATAAGTAGAGTTAATTAATTAAAATTAGCAATCTGGATGACACCAGAAAATGAGTTTTTGTTTATTTTTGACATATTATGAATGGATTAATTAGTCAGGTATGTCCTTGGCACAAATGCATCAGAGAGAGAGCAATTAAGTGTGTTTATAAAGTTAACAACACAAAGTAAGAAACAGAGAAATAAATTTTGGGTTGCAGCAGGAATATTCAAAAAGGAAACTCCAAGAGAAAGTAGAATCAAATTGCAAAGCCAAAATGAAGATCTGTAGACTCAAGTCCATAGCCTGAAAAAGCAAAAATGGAACGCTATATTGAGATTATTTATAGGTGTTCAATACTTCTTAAAATTTTAAACAAGCAAGTCCTTGATTTTCCTTATTATTTCATTTAGTAGAAAGAAAAAAATATTGTGAAGTTCACTATTTCCCAAGCAATAAATATTAATACTTGACTGAGAAAAACTATTGGGAGATTTAGGTAAAAGTCATCTATTATTCTACAATTTCTAGTGGCCAGAAAGAGCTTTGGTCATGCCATATATATAAATGTTACAAGGTAATAATGTACAAAATTTTATATATTTATTTGATAGTATGCTGTTACTAAAATGTCATGACTGAAATTGAAGGCACAAAGGAATTTTCTGCAAATTTGAATTTGTAAGTCTTAAGAGTGCTATGGTCTTAACGTCAAAGCTTAATTACCAATAATTTTAGGAGACAATTAAATCGTAAGAGAGGAGCCATCTTGAATGACATGAGTGACCTTATACAGGAAGTTGGAAAGAGCACCCTAGGACTTTTGCCCTTCCATCTCTTATGCCATGTGGGGACACAGATTTCATCCCTTTTTGCCACCTTCCACCATGTGAGGATGAAGCAACAAGCTTGAAAGTAAGACTGGGCCCTCAGCAAAGAACCTGGCAGTGCCCTGATCTTGGACTTCACAGCCTCCAGAACTGTGAGAAAGGAATTTCAAGTAATTATAAGTTACCCAGTTTGTGGGATTGTTATAGGGCCCAGAATGAACAGAGAGAGAGATATAGATAAAGGAGTCAAATTTCAGCTTATACGTGTACTCATTTTCAGTAATAGCAGTTGAAAGTTGAAGTGGTCAACATTTCCACTGAAAACAAGAAAGCATAATCAATAAAATTGCTTTAAAAAAATCTTAAAGAAATTGAAGATCTGAAAGGTAATTTCCTCAGGAACAGAGATAAACTCAGTATAAGAGCCAGAACTTGGCATGCCCCGAGGGCATGTACCAATAGTAAGCACGTGGTGCTTAAGTCCTGTTTCTCTTTCAAAATCCAGCCTCTTGGGCTTAGAGGAATAGAAATCGATGCTTAAGCTGAGAAAATGGAAACTCTTATGAAGGACATCCTCACACCTATGTCGGTGCCCTGCTACTACCTGCAGGCTCACATGCATCTGGTTTGTGCCCCGCCACGTTCTCATCCAATCAGCAATCCCTCTGCAGCCCTGTGAGGCTCATCATTGACCACCAGACCTTTCATTTTCCCCTCGTGCCCGTACTACCAGATTACCAGTTGTGGCAGCTACTCTCTTAAACCAAGAGACTGATTACATTGTTAGTAATCACTTAGGCTTATTATTTAGCTTTTCTCTTTTTCTACGTCTTTAAAATATCTCTTTCATTGAATAATTCTTCTCATTTATGAACAAGCATAAGTGTTTTCCATTCTAAATAATTTCTGCTGTTTTAACCCACTTCATCTATTAATATTAATCTCTATCAGTTGTCCATTTATCATATAAGCTTCTCATTAACACTTTTTTGTATTAAATTCTTAATACACAATAAACTTACATCTGATTTTTACCAGCAAAATTTAATTTAATTAAGAAAATTAATGTGCTCCTCTGTATCAAATCCAATTCCTTATATTAAAATTCAGGAGCCACATTTAGGACTGTTTTTCATATCTCCTTGAAATATTTTGTGCTTTTTGAATTTTTGAAACTGCATGCTTTTGGTTTCTTTAGTCATATTTTTGTATGTTTCAAATACTTGTTTCTAATCCATACTTTGTCAGAAAAACATGTTAAAGTTATTTCTCAAGTCTGTATCCTTTAAATCTAGCTCCTAAATTGTGGCCACTTTTTCCATCTAAAAAACAAATATAAAAGTTTAGGATCCTTGCTGGAAAGGCTTTAATATCCTGGGGAGGATATTAATACTCCATATTTGAATAATTTATTATTTTTCAGAACAAAATAAGCCAAATCTAATATTCTCACAACAAAATTACATATTAAACTTTAACTTTATTTGTCCTCAAATAAAAAGTAATTGTCATGGCTACAAGAAGATAAAAAGAATTAATTGCAAGGTCATATTGCCCATGTTCTTGACTGTTTTCCCATTCTTAGGTGTCTAGGATAGTGACTCCTCAGTTTTACTAGAACCTAATTCTGCAGATAAATAGGAAATAAGTCAAAACAACGTTGGAGAATGCAGAGGAGGGGAAGAGTTTGCTAATGTCACTGGATTACCTTTCTATTGCTGCTTTAACAAACTGTCACAAATTTAATGATGCAAAATAGTACCTACTGGTTTTCTCATAGTTTGTTTGAATTAGAAGTCTGAGCACAGTGTAGCCCAGTTGTTTCTCTGACAGAGGTGCATAAGCTTGAAATCAAGGTTTTAGAGGGCTGTGTTCTCTTTTGCAGGCTGAATGGAGGAATGTACTCCCAAGCTCAGGGATGTTTTGGCAGAACTTAGTTAAATGGGATTGTTAGACTGAGTTCCTGATCTTTTTTCTGACTGGCCAGGGATCCTTCCCAGCTTTTGGAGATAAGTTGCAGTACTTTCTCCATCATGAAAGCAATGAGTTCTGTGTAGTTTCTGGATGTTAGTCCTTCGTCTGATGTGTAGATTGCAAAATTTTTTTCGCATTCTCTTGGTTGTCAGGTCAATCTATTGATAGTTTCTTTTGCTGTGCAGAAGCTCTTAAGTTTAATTAGATCCCATTTTCAATTTTGGCTTTTGTTGCCATCGATTTAGGTGTTTTAGTTATGAAGTTCTTGCCCATGCCTACGTCTAGAATCTACGGAGAACATAAACAAATTTACAAGAAAAAACAACCTCATCCCCTATTTCCCCCCTACAGACCCCAGTGTGTGGTGCTCCCCTCCCTGTGTCCATGTGTTCTCATTGTTCAACACCCACCTATGAGTGAGAACATGCAGTGTTTGATTTTCTGTTCTTGTGTCAGTATGCTGAGAATGATGGTTTCCAGGTTCATCTATGTCCCTACAAAGGACACAAACTCATCGTTTCTGATGGCTGCATAGTATTCCATGGTGTATATGTGCCACATTTTCCCTATCCAGTCTATCATCGATGGGCATTTGGGTTAGTTCCAGGTCTTTACTATTGTAAACAGTGCTGCTGTGAACATTCGTGTGCATGTGGCCTTATAGTAGAACGATTTATGATCCTTTGGATATATACCCAGTAATGGGATTGCTGGGTCAAATGGAATTTCTATTTCTAGGTCCTTGAGGAATCGCCACACTGTCTTCCACAATGGTTGAACTAGTTTACACTCCCACCAACAGTGTAAAAGTGTTCCTATTTCTCCACATCCTCTCCGGCATCTGTTGTCTCCAGATTTTTTAATGATCGCCATTCTAACTGGCATGAGGTGACAGCATGCGGAGAAATGCCAGATATAGGTGATGGGGAGGAAGGCAGCACATCACACTGCCATGTGTGTACCTATGCAACAATCTTGCATGTTCTTCACATGTACCCCAAAACCTAAAATGCATTAAAAAAATTTATAAAAAACAACTCCATCAAAAAGTGGGCAAAGGATATGAACAGACATTTTTCAAAAGAAGATATTTATGCAGCCAACAAACATGAATAAAAGCTCATCATCACTGGCCATTAGAGATATGCAAATCAAAACCACATTGAGATACCATTTAATACCAGTTAGAATGGCTATCATTAAATAGTCAGGAAACAACAGAGGCTGGAGAGGATGTGGAGAAATAGCAATGCTATTATAGTGTTGGTGGGAGTGTAAATTAGTGCAACCATTGTGGAAGACAGTGTGGTGATTCCTCATGGATCTATAAATATCAATACCATTTTACCCAGCAATCCTATTACTAGGTATATACCCAAAGGATTATAAATCATTCTATTATGAAGACACATGATATGTTCTATTATAAAGACACATGGCACTGTTCCTAATAACAAACACTTGGAACCAATCCAAATGTCCATCAATGATAGACTGAATAAGGAAAATGTAGCACACATACACCGTAGAGTACAATGCAGCAGTAAAAAAAAAAAAGATGAGTTCTCATCCTTTGCAGGGACATGGTGAATCTGGAAACCATCATTCTCAGCAAACTGACACAACAGAAAACCAAACACAGCATGTTATCACTCATAAGTGGGTGTTGAACCATGAGAACACATGGACACAGGGAGAGGAAGATCACACACTGGGGCCTGGGGAGTGTGGGGCTGGGAAAGGAATAGCAGGGGTTGGGGGGATTGGAGAGGGATCACATTAGGAGAAATAGCTAGTGTTGATGATGGGGTAATGGATGCAGCAAACTGCCACCATGGCACGTGTATACCTAATGTAACAAACCTGCACTATCTGCACATGTACCCTAGAACTAAAAGTATAATAAATAAATAAATAAGAAAACGATGAAGGCAGATGATTCCTTCTTATACTTTACATTTTTCCAACTTCTTAAGTTTCTTACCTCCCACAATTTTCTGCTGCTTTTGGGATCATGTGAATGTGTTGTACCTCCTTGGATAATACAAGGTAATATCCCAATTTTAAAGTCTACTAATTGGTGATCTTTGTTATATCTGCAAAGTTTATTTATATTTGTACCTAGATTAGGGGTCAGACATTTGAGGAAAATTGTTAGAATTCAGCTCATCATATCTGGCCAAATCTCACTCTTTTAAGAGCAGAGCTGGAAGGTGGAAGTTTTCCCTCTATATTGTTTCACAAAATTGAAATAATAAAGGGAGCAGACTCCTGAGAACTTGTATCACTGTGTTTTGGATTCTTCTTTTCAGAAAACAAGTCTAATTTCCCTATCATTTCTAGTATTTTTTAAAAAAACTAGTTTTCAGAATACAGGAATGTCCTTCCAAACATTTTTACGTGGTTTCAGAATAGTTTTATTAAAAGTAGCTATAGAAAAGAGTTGGTTCAATGATGTAGTGATATGTTATTAAAAACTGAGTAATATATATGTTCCCTTATCTTGCAAAAGCTATCTATGCACTAATCAACTTTTAAGCCATATTTTAGATATTATCTTCTCCCAAATGATATGCATTTTCTTCCCCTACCCCATATTTCATTAACTACTCAACAATAAACTTCCCTAGCCCCTTGTACATACCCCTCCTGTATAGAATTTGTTTTGGTAACCATTTGGGCAACATTGTTTCACATCAGAATACCTTCCTTCAACCAATGGCCATATCTTCATCTTTTACTTATTTAAATAAGTGTATAGTGTATTGTAGAGTATATGAGTGATAGAGATATAAAACCTCCATGTCACCTTTGGTTCAATTTCCTTCATAAATAAAAATGTCTATATTTAATGTTGACTGTGAGGAAATTGAAAGAACTGGTACCTTAGCTGACGGTCCTATAGAAGTTTGTAGCTTCATAAATATTAATCACTCCCATTCCTAGCAACTGCTTATGAGCCAGGTGTTTTTATTATTATTATTATTATTTCACATGTTATAAGATTATATGAGGAAATAAAATATGACCTTCAATGTTATACTGTGTGCGAAAGATCCCTTCAAGTAACAGCCTATATATGATGATTAAAAACAACTCCATGAAGTTTCAGCCTTACAGTTGAAATTGGAAAGGACTAGACCACCAAAAACAACAAAAACAAAAAAAGCAAAAAACAACCTCAGAAGATATTTTAAAAACAACAACAAAGTGTCTACATATCCTGGACCCTGTGAAGATTTAAGGAAAAATTTTCAGCAACCTTCTCCCATGACCTCCCTACAATTTGCTTGGTTTCTTTTTGCCAGCAAAGTACTGCAACTTTTTCTCTCACATGCAATTACTACATTATACTTCCATCCTGATCTCTTTCAGCTGTCAGTTTTTCTCTATTTGATTCTTCTGTGAGGCAGACAAGAGGAAAAGTGACAGGATGAATCAAGGTGGCAGTCTGTGAGCAGGATTAGCTCCTCATAATAGTCAAGCACATGTTTGAGAAAACTGGCCATGGATTCTCTTGGTTGATCCTAAGATGACAATGTAGGGAAAAAATTATACTTTTCAGATCCATGCTAGACATTTAGCACCTTGAAGCAGACGTTAGAGTTGGTGGATTCAGAGTCCGGAGTGCTCACCATTACACCATGGAACCTCACAATGCAGAGGTTAGAGTTGGGAATTACTTGACCATGTGCCCTGGCTATTCTATGTACCAGAAAAAAAAAAAAAGGTTTTGAGCCCAAGAGAAGCTAAATTACCTCAATGTACATTCCCTGATGCCAGGGTAACAGGTGGATGGCTGTGGGATCTGCTGATTGTTGGCTTTCATCACAAGCTATTGCGGGCAAGAGTAAAGGCTTCAGAACTACAAAGTGGACTGAGTCTAAATGAATTCAGAAAATGTTTGCTGTATTTTAGTTTATACAATTGGAACCTAATAACAACTTGCATAATTCTCATGTCATACATAATGTGATCTTAGAAATATGTATAAAATTATGTCTTAATGTCAAACTAGGGAGAAATTTATGATAATATTTGGCTCTTTAACCTCCACAGTTCTCCCTCTGTATTATACAGTCAGTAACTTGCATAATACTAGAACTGTGTTTTGGGTTACTGGAAGAGACCAGGAATAACAGGTATTTTAGATGACTGAATTAGAATCTCAAAAAGATTTTGGCACATTAGAGTGACAGAGTGGATCATATAGGATGACACTTAGCAAGCTTGATAAGGTGTTTAGAAACTTCAGGCTACAGGTTAAATTATAATTAAAAAAAGAAAAAGGAAAAAGTGTATTATATTATGTCTTATTAATGTGATTAAAATAAAGATAAAATCTAGAGTAAAACATTAGAATACTGATCTACATCAATGTTCAAAATTATTCCAGTATTACAATTACATCTCTGAGGCACAATTGTTAAATATATATATTCCTTGAGTTATCTGACCCATCCACTCTGAGGGTGAGGTTAGCAAGATACTATTCTGTTATATTACTTTGATCCCGTGTAAATCATTCATTTGTGCTTTTTTTTTCACTCATGTGTAGTTATTGACATGATATGTTTGGCAGTAAAATCAAACAAATATAAACAAATTACCTGCATTTTGCTGATGGTCAACATTTAGAGAATCTAAGCTTGAAATCCTTACTGTTCATCATATGATTTGAAATGACTTAGGAATTGATAAACACAAGATTAGTTATCTAAATTCTATATATAATGATATTTTAAAACATACTACATTGAATTTCTACTTTTTGCAAATTCTTTGAAGATAATTTGCTTGTTATGCACTAAGCAACATGAATTATGGATTGATGTATTTGCATCCAATAAAACACTACTCTTCAAGATTACTAAGCTGTGCATTTTTATCTGTCTTTCACCACAATAATTATGCTACTTTAATAGTGCCATCATGATTTTCTTAATTTACTAATAAAATTTAATCCACAAAATCACTTTACATCCTTCTGATGTGCATCTTATCATTGAGTTTTTCTTGCAGCAGCTCCCTAACTGAGATTTTTCCAATTAAGAGATGGTGAGAATCCTATAACTGGGCCATGATCTACCATTGTCTTTTCATTGCTCTTGGATCTATTATATATGTTTTATCTCTCTTGTAGGATGTAAGCTGTTTTCAAAGCTAAGGTCTTGATTCTATTTCTCTGAGACCTGGAAGCTGTCCATATTCTCTTGTGCCTGTTGTCACCATCTGTTCTTACTAAATGGCCATTTCCCAACAATAGTTGGGCAGAAGTCTCTCAGGACAAAGATAACATCTTGATAGAAACATGTAATGGAATTGAGATTTTTTTTTTCACTCTCGAATTATTAAAGAATGACTTCAGGCAAAGGATACATAGTTAGTAAGTTTCAACTTCTTTGTTTGAGGCAAAATTCCCTGTTTGCTCATTCCGTGGAGCCTCTACATATGGTCACAAATTCATCAGCATGATCAGCTTGCAAAATTGTGTAACAAGTCAACTCATTGGATGTTATTGGATGGCAGTCTCCTACAATTTTTTGAAGCAATCTGGGCACCAAATGGCAGCAATCTTATCCAATTCTATTATAATTTCTGATGACCACAGGACCAATAGTATCTAATAAGACATATAAAAGACAGTGAGAAAAGATGATTAAACTTTTAAGAGCACAAAAACTTTTACACATCTAAGAAATAAAAATTGACATCACAAATTTCATAGAAATATTTAAAAGAGGTAAAGAAAAGATATGAGAATGGGTTCATTTCCAAAAAATTAAAATATATGTCTTAATACATCATTAGATTATACCTTATTTAAATTCGTTTTTGAAAGTACATTTCGGATTGATAATGACCTTAGTAGCAATGTTGCATACCTAGGCTTTATTAAAGTTCTTTACCTTGGTTACACAATGCAAGCTAATGTGCCAAACAAAATGTAGCCTAATTAGTACAAATGAAGGAAGGAGCCAATTAGCCAAGGGGGAACAATAAGCAAAGGGAACTCGCAATGTGAATCTAGACAATAATGAAAACTTCCAGGAAGCAGGCAGAAAGCTAGATGTACTCACTCATTATTCAAAATACACCTTGGAAAACAAGGATTTTAATTTATCTTTAAGCTTGATTTTGACTCAAATATATTTACTCAGGATTATGTGCTTGAGTTGATGTTTTTATTAATAATTGGTATGATTAATTGGCCATAGAAATTTTAGTATATATTCTGTACCTTATACATTTCATTAATTATTAGGTAAAATGCACTACGCTGTGCTCAGGGGTATTAGCACACACTAAGACTGCAGATACCTAACATAATAGATATTTATTTATTTATACGACTTATTATCATGTGATTTCTATTTAAAGAAAGCAGAAGTGACAATTTTAGTATTACTCATCTTATATATTTTAAAATGCCATGCACTGTCTCTTCAAAATAGAATATCTCTGAATGATACATTCGATACATTTGGATAAATTTGTCCTTGTTTTTTTTTCTTTTTGTAGTTAATAATTTTGAGATTGTAAACTACATTCTAGAAGATTATTTGGAGGCAATGGTAGAGAATGAGAAAAGTGAATTTTTTTTTCTTTCTGATATGTAAAGCCTGATTATTTCTATAAACTCTTGGGACAAAATTTTTTTCTTTTTTTTTATTGCATTTTAGGTTTTGGGGTACATGTGAAGGACATGCAAAATTGTTGCATAGGTACACACATGGCAATGTGGTTTGCTGCCTTCCTTCCCCTCACCTGTATCTGTCATTTCTCCCCATGCTATCTCTTCCCACCTCCCCACCCCCCCGTCCCTCCCCCATTTCCCCGCAATGGACCCCAGTGTGTAGTGCTCCCCTCCCTGTGTCCATGTGTTCTCATTGTTCAACACACACCTATGAGTGAGAACATAAATCAAAATATAAAAGCAATATAAGTTTTGTAAAGCAAAAGAATTAGAGTAATTGCTTAAGACATAACTAGAAAGTGATATATATTTTGGTTGTTATCTGCAATGTAAAATGGTAGATGATAAACATTAACTTGATAAAAACTGAAATGAAGTTAATGCCTAATAATTTATTCTGATTTCAGGGACAATGGAATAGATGTGAACCAATCTGAATCATTCCTGAAGGTATTTATACATTTCCAAATTGGAGCAAGGCAGAATATAAATATATTTCCTGAATTCATTGTAGAATTTATTAATATTTTATTTAAATCCTGACATATTATATAAATATTTTCAAATTATATTGAAATTTTTTGAGAGGTAATGAAGCCAAATCTTAATATACTAGTGATCTATTTGCCAATTTAACACAGAATCACAGAAATCCTGTTTGCAGAAAGATTTATGCAAATGTAGATATTTATAGCATGTTATATGCATATTGTACTAATACCTTACTCTGAGAAATAGTATATTCAAATTTTTACTATTTTATATTTGAAGATACAGTAAAACACATTGCTATAGCAAAGTACTTTATATGCCTATTTTTACAGAAGTTAACCTTTAACCAAAAGCTGCTTTACTTCTGTTTGTAGAGAAGTAAACATTTTTGTGATAGCTTCCTGAAAATAAAGACTGTTTACAGCTATTATGATAGTCTTTGTTCTTAGATTAGTAGTTGTGCTGGTACGTTTATGTGACTTTTTTTATAAGCACATGTAAATGCTGGTTATTTATCTAAGTGAACTCCTGCTGTTTTGTAAAGACAATTAATTATTCCCAATGCCAAAAACTTTCTTGTCACTATAAAATACACAGCACTTTCTTCTTTCATTGTTTATATTTAAGCTAGATTTGAATAGTATTCTTTTTTACATTGTAGAGTGTTTCTGAGCCCACTGAAAAATAAATTATTATAACTTCTCTAATACAATTTATTAGAGAAACTTTCCTCTATAGTAACTTTCCTCTATTCTGCTTCATCTCTCCATGGTGTCATGTTTATAAAAGATACAAAATATCTCTATTAAGTGCATCATTTTCCTCATTAATTGACAGGAAATAACTATCACAGTTGTTTAAAGTCTCTCATTTAAGAGTTCAACAATATCAAAACAATGTTTCAAAAATATGAAGTGTATATTATACATGTTCTCTTCAGTTAGATGATGCAGTGAAATGGGGAAAAACGTTTACTCCTTGAAAACCATAAGATGTAATTTTATTTGGGCATATTTACATGTCTATTTATATTTGCGCTTCTACTGAGCTTGGCTTGTGACATCTCTCTTACTATTGCAGCTTTTACATGGTCAAACAGGAAAACTTAATAGAAAGACATATAGAAAAATGAAACTTGGTTAAACTATTATAGAAAATACATCTGCCTTAAATCTGGATATTTAAAACTCCACATGCAAAAAACAAACAAAAAAACTCCACAGGTTTTTTTTTTTTTAATACATGAATTGATACAGGTCAAAAATATGCAAATGTTAGGTGGATATATTAACCAACTTATAGAAATTGCCATGAATAAGTGCTCTAAAAATCCAGGTTGTTCTAAAATGCTTCAGCTGGTATCTTAACATTTTTTCAAGTTTTATCCTACAATTTAGCAAATGTTGAATTTACATTTGTTAAATTTGCCAAACATCAGTTTAGCATAGGAGAAAATAAATGCCAAAGTTTGCATATAAAAAAAAAATACCAATTTCTGAAGATGGTTGACTAGATGTATCTAGTAAGTGCCTCTTTCACAGAAAGGAATCAAAATATCAAATAGATATTTACACTCTGAATAGATCATCTAAAAGAGAACATTAGAATTCAGCAAAGAATTGAGAGAAAGCACCAAAAGCAGAGAGGAGAGAAGAGAGAAGCAGAGTAGCCTGCACTGCTGGGTTGGGATCTGCTGAGAGCTGAGAGGAGCTCCCAGACATGAGGAAAGGGTAAGTGAGTGACTCCTGAGGCTCCACTTTCCTTCCACAAACCTCTAAAATCTTAGCTGCAGGAAAGCCCTTTGGCCCTCAAAGGCCGGAGACTAACACCGGGTGTTGCCTAGGGGCTAAGCCAAGGCATTGCTCCAGAAAGGTAATTCACACTGAGTTCCACAGCCTGCTGGCACTATTCTTATAGTCAGGCCAACAGAGGTCTGAATTTTGTTCTGGGATTGTTGTCACCACAGCTGCCACTGAGAGAGGAGGCACAGGGAAGGCCGGGCACTTCCACGCACCTTGAGGACAGGTTCCACTGTAGTTGTTCTGACTGTTATGCAACCATGATGTGAGGAAACCACATGCCCCACAGCCGTATGCCTTCACTACCTCTACTTAGTAGCAGCCCTGCCCTTCTTGGAGGCAGTCCTGCAATGCAGCTGCCACTGCTTCCAAATGAGCACACTGTTGGTGGTCTGGGGACCATCCCACCCCTGCCTATCACAGCCAGTGCCAGAACATATTTTCAGGGAGCCTGAAGACCACACTGCCAACCCAGTCCTATCCTCCCAGTGTACCATCCAGGGGCTTGGAATCACTCAGCCTAGTCCACCACTATTGGCACATTAACACTTCTCTCAGGGTCTTAGGTAGTGCTGACCTAAACTAGGTGATACTACCACAGCTGAGAACCACCTACAGGATCTACCTGTGGGTGAGGAGACTGGCCCACTCAGCCTATCATATCCGCTGCCACCACCAGCATGGATTGCTAGGCTTCTAGTAGGTTGCTTTACCACCACTGCTGACATTATCCACATATATGCAGTGTCCAAGGGCCCAAGAACATGTCCACATTCCTAGTCCACTGCTACCATAACTGGCATCAGAGCAAGCCAGGTGGAAACTGAAGAACTGGCTCAATTGAACTCAGTAACAGTGGAGCCATCACACACCACTCTGGAACTCAGGAAAGGGTATGCTCAGCCTACTACAGCTACCATCACTAGGGCTTGAAGACTGGCCCAGCTGTCATTCTAGTCCCCAGCAAAAACTCACCACAACCTTCACTAATTATCACACTCTAAACCACTGAAGAAATCAGAGATACCACCAGTATTGTTTACAGAGAAAGAAATCATACAAAAACTACACTACTGCATGCATCCAAATTCAAGGCCAAAGTACCCTACCCAACCAATAACATATATAAATCTTCAGGAAAAAAAAAATCCTCCCCTACAAAAGCAAATTCAAAAAATTGGAAGGAGCAACTGTCACACCAGATGCACAGATATCAATGAAAGGATCAAGGAAAAGTGAAAAAGCAAGAAAATATGACACCTTGAATAGAAAGCAATAGTTCTCCAGGAACAGAACCCAGTCTAAAAGAAATTCACAAAAATCCTAGACAAATAATTCAAACTACCGATTTTAAAGAAGCTCAGCAAGAAACAAGATATTTCTCAAAAACAATAAACTGAAATTGGAAAAACAATTCAGGATGTGAATGAGAGATTTACTAATGAAATACATAATTTAAAAAAGAGGCAAACAGAAATTCTAGACCTGAAGAATTCACCAAAAGAAATACAAAATAAATCTTAATTTTTATGTTTTATGTATTTTATTTTTTTAATTGTTTTTTAATTTTTAAAATTTTAACAATAGACTAGGTCAGGCAGAAGAAAGAAACTCAGAACTTAAAGACAGATCTTTTGAAATAATCTAGTAAAATAAAAAAATAGAAAAAATATATAAAAGAATAAGTAAAGCCACCTTGAATTTTGAGAAAGTATAAGGCAAATAGATAATCAAATGTTTAGTGTCCCTGTGAGGAGAATGTGAACGGGTTAGAAAACCTCGTTAACTAAATAACAGATAAAAGCTCTCCAAATCTAGCAAGAGAATTGCACAGCCAGATACAGGAGTCTCAAAGATCCCCAAAGAGATACAATGCAAAGAGGTTTCTACAACACATTATAGTCAAAGTACATAAAGCCTAAGGCAAAGAGAGGTTTCCAAAAAGAGCAAGAGAAAAGTCCTACTCACCTATGAAGGAACACCCACCAGACTCACAGTGGATTTCTCAGCAGAAACCTTATAGGCTAGGAGAGGATGAAATGACATGTTCAAAGGTATGAGAGAAAAAAATAAATATTCTGTCACCTAAGGATAATATATCTAGCAAAGCTATCCTTCACAAATGAAAGAGAAAGTCTTCCCAGATAAGCAAATACTGGAAAAATTAATTATGTCTAGGCCGGTCCTGCAAGAAATGTTCAAGTGAGTCCTAAATCTAGGAGTAAAAGCATAACATTTATCATTCAGAAACACATGAAAGTAGAAAACTCATGGGTAAACGAAACACACAAATGAGAAAGATAAAGAACTCAAATGACACCACTATAGAAAACCACTAATTCACAATAACAAACAATAAGAAAAAAGAAAGGAATAAAGCATATTCAAAACAACCAAAAAACAATAAAAAATATGATAGGATCAAAACTTATCAATAATAATCTTGAATGTAAATGGGTCAAATTATCCACTTATAAGATAGAGCAATGTTGTTGAACATTATGCTGTCTACAAGATACTCACTTTAATTATGAAGACACATCTATATTCAAAGGTAAGGAATAGATAAAGATATTCCACATAAATGAAAACCAAAAGTGAACAGGAGGAGCTATACTTAGAACAAACTTTAAGTCAAAAACAGTACAAAATAAAATAAAATAAAATAAAAATGAAGATAACAATATGATGATGAAGAGATCAATCCAGCAAAAGGAAATAATACTTCTAAATATATATGCACTGAACAGCAGAGCACACCAATTCATAAAGTGTATGTTACTAGATTCAAAGAAAGAGGTAGATTTTAATTATTTCACTATAATAGTGGGAGACTTCAACACTCTACTCTCAGCATTAGAGAAAAAAGAAAGAAACTTTGGATTCAAACAGAATATTAGAACAATTCTAAATATATTTTCAAAATACACTATAGCACATAGATTTATGAAGCATATATTACTAGATCTGAAAAGAGAGAGAGAGACTTCAATAAAATAACAGTCAGGGACTTCAACACCCCACTCTCAGTATTAAGAAAATCAAGAAAGAAACATTGGATTCAAATGGGACATTGGAACAAATGTACCTAACACATATCTACAGAATATTGTATCCAACAACTACAGAATATATTATCTTCTCATTAGCACATGGAACATTCTCCAAGAGAGAAAATATAGTAGGCCACAAAACAAGTCTCAACAAATTTAAACAAATTAGAATTATATTAAGCATCTTCTAAGACCACCATGGAATAAAACTTGAACTCAATTCCAAGAGGAACTGTAGAAACTATACAAATACATGGAAATTAAATAGCATGCTTATAAACAATAACTGGGTTAATCAACAAATTAAGATAGTTATCAAAAAATTTCTTGAAACAAATGAAAATCAAAAAATCACCTACAAGAACCTGTAGGATACAGCAAAAGCAGTGAGAAGAGGAAAGTTTACAGCAATAAGCAAATGCCTACATCAAAATGGTAGAAAGATTTCAGATATAAAACCTGAAAGCACAACTCAAGGAACTAAAAAAGCAATAAAAAACCAAAACCCAAATTAGAAGAAAAAAATAAAGATCACTGGAGAAATAAACAAATTAGAGACTTAAAATATATAAATGATTAATGAAATGAAAAGTTGGATTTTCGGTAAGATAAACAAAATTGATAAACCACTAGCAAGAGTAACCAGGAAAAGAGAGAAAACACAAATAAGCAATGTCAGAAATGAAAAAGATGTTACAATTGATCTAACAGAAATACAAAGGGTTATCTGAGACTATTATGAACAACTACACACTAATAAACCAGAAACCCTAAAGAAAATGGATAAATTTCTAGAAACATACAACTTACCAAGATAGAATCAGAAGTATTAGAAAATCTGAACAGTAAGAATCAGTCAGTAGTAAAAAGCCTCCTGACAGAGAAAGGCCCCGGACCCAATGGCTTCACAGACAAGATGTACCAAGTGTATAAAAAACTAATATAAAACCTTTTCAAAAAATTTGAAAACATTGGCTTCGGATGAGAGAATTCTCCCTAACTCATTCTGTGAGGCCAGTATTACTCTGATACCAAAATCAGACAAGAACATAACAACAACAGCAACAACAACAACAAGAACAAACCACAGGCCAATATCTATGATGACCATAAATGCAAAAATCCTCAACAAAATATAGCACACCACATTCAACAGCACATCAAAAAGATAATACCCTACAATCAAGAGGGATTTATACTAGGAATGCAGGATGTCCCCATACAGGCAAATCAATAAACATAATACATCACATCAACAGAATGAAGGACAGAAACCATACGATTACCTCAACAGGTGTATAAAAAGCATTTGATAAAATTCACTATCTCTTTGTAGTAAAAACTCTCAGCAAAGTAAGAATACTAGGAACATACCTCAAAATAATAAAGGCCGTATATGACAAACCCACAGCAAACATCATACTGAATTGGGAAAATGTTATATATTTTTCTTTAAGATCTGGAACAAGACAAGGATGCCTGTTTTCACCACATCTAGTGCTGCAAGTTCTAGCCATTATAATCATGCAAGTGAAAGAAATAAAAGATAGCCAAACTGAAAAAGAGGAAGTCAAATTGTTCCTTTTTGCAAATAATATGTTCTTATATCTAGAGATACCTAAAGACTCCACCAATAAACTTCTGAATTTGATAAATGAATTCAGTAAAGTTACAGGACACAAAATCAACATATAAAAATCAGTAGCGTTGTAAACATCAGTAAAGAACTAACTGAGAAAGAAATCAAGAAAGTAATACCATTTACAATAGCGATATAAATAAAAAAATTTAGAAATAAAGTTAATCAAGGAGGGAAAATCCCTCTATGAGGAAAAAGACAAAACATCTATGCAAGAAATTGAAGCAAATAAGAACCTAGAAAAGAAAGACATCCCATGCTAAGGGATTGAAACAATAGTTATTGCTAAAGTGATCATTCTGCCCAAAGTAATCTATAGATTGAATGCAATACCTATAAAAACATCAGTGTCACTTTTCACAGAATTTTTAAAAAATTATAAAACTCTTTTAGAACTGAAAAAGAGCCTGAATAGCCAACACCACCCCAGACAAAGAGAACCACCATGGAGGCATTGTACTGTCTGACATCAAAATATATTACAAGACTATAGTAACCAAAACAACATGATGTTGGTATAAAAATAGACACATAGACCAATGGAACAGAATACTGAGTCCTGAACTATATCTTGAACTATAGCATACTAATAAGCAACTAATTTTTTATAAATGTGCCAAAATTATATGCTGGAGGAAGGACACCTCTTCACTAAATGATGCTGAGAAAAGTGAATATTCACATGCAAAAGAATGAAACTGAACCTATGTCTCTTTCTATATACAAAAACTAACTTGCAATTGACTAAAAACTTAAATCTAAGGCCTGAACCGATAAAGCTACTAAAATAAAGCATAAGGAAAACACTTCAAGACATCTGTCTGGCAAAGATTTAATGGCTTCAGAAGCACAGACACGTGTAACAAAAATGGGCAAATGATACTATATTAAACTAAAAAGCTTCTGCACAGCAAAAGACACAATCAACAGAATGAAGAGACAATCTGATACAGGGAAGAAAATATCTGCAAACTATTCATCTGACAACAGACTAACATCCAGAATATACATGGAACTCAAACAGATCAACGATCGAAAATAATCTCATTAAAAAGTAAGCAAAGGACATTAGTAGATATTTCTCAAAGGAAAACATACAAATGGCCTGCAGGTAAATGAAAAAAGAAAAATCAAAAAAACCTCAACATTACTAATCATCAGGGAAATGAAATCAAAATTACAATGAGTTATCCTCTTACCTAGTTAAAACTGCTATTATTAAAAAGACAAAATATAACAGATGCTGGTGGATATGGAGAAAATGGAGCTCTTATACGTAGTTGGTGACAATAAAATTTAGTTCAACCACTATAGAAAACAGTATGGATATTTTTCAAAAAAACTAAAAATAGAACAATCACATAATCTAGCAATACCACCACAGAGTATTTATATATACAAAGGCACAGAAATTTGTATATCAAAGAGATACCTGTAGTCTCATGTTTACTGCAGCACTATTTACATTAGCAAAGATATAAAAACAACTTGTGTTCATCAGCTGATGAATGGATAAACAAAACATGCCATATTTGGCCATGAAAAAGAATGCAGTCATGCCATTTGAAGCAACATCCGTGAATCTGGAGACAGATAAAACAGATATATTTTTCATTCACATTCAGGAGCTTAAAAACTGATTGTATGGAGATAGATAATATCATGATATCCGAGGCTGAGAAGGGTGTGGGAGCTGGAAATGAGGAGACGTTGACTAGTGGGTACACCTCTCCTCATTCCACTCCCACCTACACACCCTTCTCAGCCTCCGATATCATGATATTATCTATATGTCTGTTTTCACCACATCTGGTACTAGAATTCCTTGCCATTATAATCAGGCAAAGATACCCACTAGTATGTTAGGTAGAAGAGATAAGCTCTAATATTCAGCAGCAGAGTAAGGGGACTATAGTTTGCAACAACGTGTTGTATATTTCAAAGTATCTAGAAGATAGGATTTGAAATGTTAAGAACACATAGAAAGGATGAATACTCAAGGTGATAAATACCCTAAATTCCCTGATTTGATCATTATGCATTCTATGCATGTAGCAAGTACTCACATGCACCCCATAAAGGTTAAAATATTTTGTTTCAATAAACAAAAAAGAGAAAAATACAAATTTATGTTGAAGGGAACAAATATATGTAAATGTTATGTGTATATTAATTGCACATCTCTGGTTACCTGACACTTCTTAATGTGAGGAAAATAAACATCTACATGTCCTTTCTTCCATACATTTTCATGTGGCATATATAGTCATAAATACACAGTAGAAATCACATATGTGACCAGTGACACGTGGACTAAGGTGTACAGATGAGTGAAGTTACAAAATTACCCATTCATCCCACCTGTTCTACATATCCCAGTTTATGTGTGAAGTAGCATTAGAACTATTAAGAAATGTTGTAACTCATTACAGATATTAAAAAGAAAAAAAAGTTCTTAAATGTAATATGTCAGGCCTTAGAATATTATTTTTGTGCCTGACAGAGTTGCTAATACTGTCCTGTTTTCTTCTTTCTTCTTTCAGATAACATAATGAAAGGAAAGAGAGCAACATTTATAATAGAAGAAAAAATGTCTATGATGATCTCTACCCTTTGGAACAAAAAAAAAAAATCTCAGTAATGCTTGTCTTCCCATTTGCTAGGGTAGCAGCAGAAAAATTCATTTCAATTTCTATTCAGTATAGGGGTTTTATATGTCGTGCACAGAAATAGAATGTCACTGTCAGGAAATGTGCCATATGTGTCAAAGCAAGTGGGAGGGAGAACTATGAATGGCTTCAATGAATGAACTGACTTGAATGCAGTGTTTCTTTTTTAATGATAATAGAAGTGGAAAAGTTTGCCTATGTATGTATTTCTAACACTAAAACTATTTTAAAGGGCACAAATCATTTGAGAGAAACAACTCAGGGGTCAGATAATTGTTGATCATTGGCCTGGATTATTCAAAAAAAAAGGTCATGAACCAACGTTAAACAAATAAATAAAATGTATATTGAAATAGACAATAGTGAAATTATAGCAAAATACAATATGTGACATTTAATTGGATTCTGGACTAAAAGAAGAACAATTAATGGGGAAATTAAAATATAAACTCAATATTGCATAAAATTGTTATATTTTAGAAATAGTATTTTAAGAGCTATAATTATATTTTAGTTATTGTGCAGGATATAGTATTTCTTAAAAGGTGTGAAATGAAGCATTTAGGAGTTAAAAGTCACAACGTCTACAATTTAATATCTGTGATGTATATGAATTCACACACAAAAGCAATGTTTATTTTGCACAGACCCATGTTAATTGAAGCACATGCTTGTCCAAAGTCTATAATTTTCAAGATTTAGTGATAATTGAGATATAATTCCAGTTACCATGTAACTGTGGAAACTGAGGACTTTCTACATGTCAAGAGTAGCAAAATGTTAATAAAATATTTTAACAGGTGGATTTAGTTGGTGGGTATAGAGATGATTCTTTTATTCTTTTTCAATTTTTCTGTTTATAAAAAATTCAAAATAAATACAGAAGTTTAATTAATTTTACTTATTTATATTTATATTCATATAAAATCTAAAGCTAAACATTACCCCTGTGGTACACACACACACACACACACACACCAGACACTTGGAAGGAGAAAAAAACAGATATTAGCGAAAGTATAATTATCATTACAGACTCAGTAGGAGTATTTCTGAAAATTCACGAAATTGCTATTAGAATAGTTTGCATTAATGAATATAAATCATTTGAATTAATTAGAATTACATAAAAACCTGACTTTTTAGAAAAGTGCTAGCTTAGGGAGTCATTTCCATGTCAATAGGTATCTATGAGTCAGTTTGAAATGTGTCTCTGTCAATTAGGGCTGTATCATTATGATCATTAAACCATGGAATCAAATACAAAAATTTAGAAATCATGTAGGTGATAGTATATGGGAAATTCTTATCCTAAATATAAATTTTCATCTAAATAAATTTATCCTGAATAAAATTATTTTATAATTTCTTATTCTGACTCTTTTATTTATATCCCAATATAAACAAATACACATATTTATATGTGAAAAAATCATGATACAGAAGTTCTTAAAAAGGTAACTAGAACCATCGGGCTTTAATTGATGAAGATAATGAAACCTATAGAATGTACACAGTGGTCATGACTAAACATGTCAGTCACTGAGGAGAATCTTAAATGTTAATTATATGCTTGAAAAACATCAAGAGGTAAAATTGTTTTATTTTAGCTTGGTCCGATTAAATATGGAGTATTCAAAAAAATGAAGCAGAAAGAACTAAAACTGAAATTTTTTCAAAGAATGTTCATGTAGTAGGTTATGTTTTCTGGGATACAGATTCCGAGATGGAGTTTAGAGTGCAGAATAAATATTTAGGATTACCCTTGAGATCAGCAACTACTGAGGGGAGCTGGAGGCAGTGGGAAGCAGTCTTGGGTCAAGGAAGTGTTGAGTTGTCATGTAGGCCCATGACATGGACAAATGCATTATGATCCACAGCCTTAGAAAAACTCATTATGAGTCATGAAATTACATTCCCCTTCAGAGTTGACCTGAAGATTAGCTTGAAAGAGCCTGGTGTTTAGACTCATACACAGATCATTTAATGAAAGTGAGTTGCCCCAGGGAACGAGTATGATTTTGGGCAAGGCCTCTCTGCAACTGAAGCAGTTCCTGGGAATGACAGCTAAACATTAAATGGAGGCACATCACAGATGCCATCATTTGCAGCTCTTGAACGCACTTCATGTACACTCTGAATCTTTTTGGTATTTCCAGTGGATTATCAGCTTGCAGGAATCTTATGAGAGGAAGATTAATGGATTAAAAACTAGAAACTTCTTTCATAGCTGGCCACAACTAACATTCATCATTTCTCTCTTCTATTATCCATTGAAATTCTTCCTTCTCCTCAGCTATCAACTTTGTTGATCTCAATGGTTTATCATACAGGGTGGCCTATATTTTAATCCCTAGAATCTGAGCCCATGGTCACCATACCTTACTCAGTCCAAAATTGCTGCATCTGTCCATTTAGTGTCAAAATACAGTGGGAGCATAACAACAGGTACACAAATGAATAACCTTTGTGAAATAACTATTCCTTCTTGAACCCAAGTGTGACAGCAGCCCTAACACCTGCTGATAATAGCAGCTATATATCTCTTCCAAGATGTTAATTATCTTAACTTTTTTTTTTCCCAGTGATCACTGGGCACAATTATTCCATAATGAAAAGTGTCAATCTTATCTTATAATTCAATGGAAGTCTTCCTGGGTCTTCTGGATCTGGTGGAAGTATTTCCCTTTAGGAAACTAAGACCCCTAAAGATGTCAAGCCTAGAGTTCTATTTCCTGTGTGGCTTTCTGAGAATAAAGTAAGCCGGGACACTCCTGCTTCAACTTTTTGGTTTCCAGCCCCATGTTAGATCCTCACGTTCTAAATTTCCCAAAAGCAATTTGATGTGATCAAGTAACAATCCCATAACATGGACAAAACAATTGTTTTGTTGCTAGTAAGATAGTCATTTGATAGCAGGAGGAGTTACATGAACCTTGGTAAGTCAAAACACATGTTTTTGGGTCCATTCTGAGCCTCTTCTGCACAGCACTGTGATTGTCAGTGAGAATCGGGCTGATGTCCACTGGTTGAGTCACTTTATCTACCTGGTTTGTTGAGTATGTTTTTCATGATAGAGACTCACTGGTGGACTTTAGTATGTGATATGAAAATTTTCTCATTGTTCCCATACATAACACACTAACCTGGAGTTTCCTGTGAATAGTCTAATCTTCCTTCTTCTTTAACATCTTGTCCTTGTCTTCTAACCAAGGAACTAAGCAATTTTCCAGTGTCTACAAGTAAGTATAAATTCTAACCTTGAGCCATGTCTCTTTTTACACAAAATGGATGACCAGGTACTCTGCACACAAAGGAAAATTTCTATTGCTGGTGTCTTTCAAGGTTCCTGCTGAATAAATATGTAGAAAATTTCCATTTTTTTAACTTGTATACACACACATAGATATTCTACCTACTTATGAGCAAAGTTTGGACTTATTTTCCTCCATCAGCTGGCCACATGGGTTCCTGCATATTGTTATAAAGTAAGCATAAGCCGAGGGAGGGGGGCAAGTGAAATATTTGTGGTCAACTGAGTGTGCATGTGCTTGATTCAGAATGCATCCCTTCTTTCTAATGATGGATTGTTGCTTTAGTCAACTCTCTTTATGACTGATGGATCTGACATAACTCAGTTCATGATGGGCAGTTGTAGCCATCTGGTCAGTTAGTGCTGATAATTAGGTGCTTCATGTCTATCGTGGCCCAAAAGAACACCATAAATTAGTTTTGAGGTAGAGAATTTCCTGCTGTAGATGGCATAATCTTACACTGGAATGCTAATCATCTCTGTTATAATTCTACCATTGTCAGAATTTCTAAGAATTATCTGCTATGGACTGAATATTTGTGTTAAAATCAAATGTACATTCTGCACCCTGAAAATTATGCACATGTACTCTGGAAATTAAAAATAAAAAATATCAAATGCTAAAACCTGAATTCACAATACAAGGGTATTTGGAAATTAATTAGGTCATGAAGGTGAAGCCCCAAAGATGGGATTAGTGTCTTTAAAGGCATATGAAGGAGAGCTTGCTTTCTCGCTTTCTACGCTGTCTGTCATGCATTAAGACCGTGACTGTCTGCAATCCAGGAAGTAGGTGTTCGTGAGATATCAGATATACTGGCACCTTTAACTTGGACTTCCCAGCCTCATGAACCATGAGAAATAATATTTGTTGTTTATGTAATCTAGCCTATGATATTTTTGTTACTGCAGCCCAAACTGGCTAAGACAGCATCCCTTTCAACCACTGATACCTCTATTACCAAACAGCCTGCTGAGTCATGAGGCCCAAGGGACAAAATATCTGTAACCACTGTCTGAATATGACTCAGAGCCCTTTTCTGTTCTTGGCTGCACTCAAAACAGGTAGCATTTCGTGTCCTGTGTTATATGCAAACAGGTTCACTGTACACTGATTACCATTTGGGTCCATGGCATCTTGAGCTGCTATTTCTATTACTTGCACAAGTCCAGTGAGACAGAACGCTCATACTACAAGTTATTCTTGAGAACTACAAGCAAGAAAGAGTAGACGACGGACCCAGCACAAGGCCACCAGATTTGCCTTGCAGTACATTTTTCAGAAAAATAATTCCAGAATTAACATATATTATCTCTAGAACCCAAAAGGCCAACCAAGTGTTTCACTTTCTTCTTCATGGTGGAAAGTGCAAGATGCAATAACTTGTCTTTTATTTGAATGGAATTTCTAAGTATACCTTTGATCATTACTCTTAAGAATTATACTCATGTGACAGGCCTCTGAAATTTCATATTGCTTATCTTCCAGTTATTGAAGCACAAGTTTATCAAGGTCTCCAACATGCTAGTCATTTCTTTTTCATCTGGTCTGTTTCATGATGTAATTAATATAGTGGATTAATGTAATCGTCAATGAGATGTTGAGAAGACCCAGATTTCCTTGGCATAATGAATGACAGAAAAATGGACAGTTAGCAAATCCCAAGGAAAACCTTTAGTTATCCACTTTGCTGGTACTGTTTCTGAGGTTCCTTTCTGATAAAAATGGAAAGGTAATTGTAAAATCGATGGTCATATTTCATATACCATGTCAATTTTTTCTAGCAATTATATCACATCTCGTATGCTACTGTAATGGGGTCTACTACCTGACTGTGTTTTTTAGTCTGCTGTCATTCTCCAGAAATGACCTGGGTTTTGCTGGTACCAGATTAGTGTTTTAAAGGGAGATATAGTGGGCACTAGCAATATTACCTTTAATTTTCTAAGAGTAGAACAACTATCCACCATCCGCCCTGTACCGGGACAAAATATTGTTCTGGATTTTGAAACTAATCTGGATTGATTAATTTTAGGGGTTTTCTCTTAAGCTTCTCTATTATACTTACCCCACTAAACAAAAGATAATATGATGGTCTTTCCAGCAAGCAAGTACAACTCTATCTATTATGCATTTAGGGACTGGAGAAATAACCATTGATAACCCGTGACCAATACCTCCACCTCTCTATTGGTTCTACTGTGATCTGCTTGGCCGGAACTCCATTTATTATTTGACTGAACATTTACCAATTACAACAGATAATGTATAATAATGCTTTGGTCCTCTGAGCATCAATGTGACCTTGGACCCTGCATCCAACTGCTCTTGAAGAATTTGGGCATTTCCATTTCTTCACTACACAATTAACCAAATAAATACCTGTATGTTTTTTAGAGAAGAAATGAGCAAATTGTGCACAATTATTATGTTCTTGCAGCGTTCTTCAGCCTTCTAATCATACACCTGTGATTTCTTCTGATAGCATAAATTAAGTATTACCCATTTTCCTTCCCACTTAGTTTTCTCTTTGGATGCTATAATCGTTAAACCATTTCCACAGCTGTCTTAATCAGTCTTTCTTGTACGTTAACAGTATTTTGCATCCATTTGGTTTCTGACTTAGCATTGCCACCTGTACTCTATTTTGTGGGGCCCCATCACCTCTCCTGCTAAAAGAGAACATATTTTTAAAATGATCTCTTCTAGGGTCAATCCCACAGTAATCTGGAGAGTCACCAGTGGCCTTCCTGATAATGTGGGTGACTCACTCATCTGAATATTTCTTATGTCCTTGTTAAATGATGCATGCTCTGAGTATTTTCATGAAGCATAAATATCTGGTGAGACTTCCATCCAAATATGTTAATATATAAATAGTAGCATGCTCACTTCTTTGAGCCATTTAATTATTTTTTTCTGTTCTATAACTGGCACTTCTGGCACCTACACCCCACTCATAGAGCCATTGCCATCACCTTAGGAGTCATTCTAACAGCATGTTTGCACCATCCCCTGGAATAATTGCCAGGATGTTAAATCCAGTATTCTGAGAGAGTGCTCACAATCACTCTAGATTTCCTCACCCAAGTTTATGTTCCTTATGAGCTAGCACCTTCAGATTTCCACTCCACATGTTCACCCCCAGCTCTTCCTTATACCCACTGGCTATGACTGGCAAGTAACTTTGGGTATAGTTACTTTCTTCTTGTGTCAGGTTCAGAACATCCTCAGCTTATTTAGTTTGTGATTTAAACTTGGTTGTAGACACAGTAGCAGAGAGGAAGCTTGGGCAGCTATTGAGTGTTGAAATATGTGGTCTTGGAGAGCAAAGTCTCCACATAAAACAGATGAGAGGGGATTAGTATGTAACGAAGATTTGGCTACTTTTGTAGTTTAGGGAAGTTTAGGAAAATCGGAGGATTCAAGGTTTTATGATGCACCAACTCAGACATTCCTATCTATGTGTCAGAATTAAATTCTTCCCCAAATCTGGTCCTGGCTTTGGCATCACCAACCAGCTTTGGCACTCTGCCAATTAAGTCATAAGTCTGGTTATCATGTTTCCTCTGCCCTCCCACAGAGAGGTGACAGTTTTCTGTATGTCACAATGGAGACCCTCCATTGTTTACATTTACCTTTCCATTTGTAATTATTCTGCTTCTCTCAAATTCTAGTTGAAGTGCTCTAGAATGTCAATTGAGTTAGCGACAGCAGCTGAATTTCATTATTTTTGTAGTTACTATATTCCCCAGAGTTCTCAAGCACCTAATGTATCAAATTAGCTAGTGTAGTCTTTTGCATAGATAAAGGATCCCAATTCACTACTGGTAAAAAGAATACTAATTGGCCCACCACCAGGCATTAGGTTCTAATTTCTAGCTGGGGATGAATGCTACTATTTTAACTTCTCATCTTAGGTTCCACTTTCTTGGCCCACATCTGCTACTGAATTACACAGGTTTGCTTCCTCTGAAAGCTGACTCATCTGAGATGGAGTTTAGCATCCTGGTTATTAATTAAGGAATTCCTTCCTTGGAATCAATATCCATGGAAAAGAGAGAAAGGAAGCAGCTTGGACAGAGGGAGAGGTCATACTGCACACAGGTCCAATGGCAGAACTGTCAAACACATGGGGAATTACGGAACCAGACTTGACCTTCAGTATTGTTTCAATAAGAGTTGAAATAGTCAAGAATTGATTAGTTGTTGGATGCAGGTTGCCCTGGGAAGGATTATGGCTTTGAAGAGGTGACTGTCTTCAACTCACAGCAATTTTTTTTCAGAGAAAATTCATGGAAGGAAGCTGCAGATATTTGCAACAATAGATACAAATCCTCCATTGAAGGTAGATTTGGGTGTGGCATCACAGAATTCACCACAGATTAAGGGTAGGCTAAACTTTTAACCTTTATAAAATTAAAGTGGAAATATGAAACAAAGGAGGTATTTTATTAAAATATTGCATAATTTTAAAAGTGATTTAAATAATCCATTGTAGTCATAACTCTGCTACTATATTAAATAAATACTGTCATCATCTTCATTTCCTAGTACAGTGAAAAGAAGAGGAAATAGAGCGGAAACTCAATTGAAAGGTCATTTCTGCTACTTATTAGATATTTAGTCTTAAGGAAATCCCTTAAACTTGCCTGAGAATGGTTTTTCTTTCCTATAAAAAGTAAAGGAGTATCTCTACAATGCTGTTTTGAATGTTCTGTGTGGCTCTCAAAGTATCTAGAAAAGAACCTATAATCCTGTTACTTATTTAATATTTTTGAAGAAAATTACCAGTATTTTAACTCAGTATATTAAAATATATATTCATAGAAAATTTATGTAACATAAAATCATTATATGTAATTTTATTTCTTTCAAAAGTATGTATTATAATTCTATGAGTTGGTCAGTTTGTAGATACCCCTACAAAAAATAAAACATGAACATAAAAGCACCAAAAATAAAGATGATTATGTTAGCATGGGCAAACACTAGTGGAAGTTTTGATGTAATATTCTCATTATATGGAAAGTATATATTTGAAAATAAATACTTTTTGTATATTTCAAATGTTCCTCCTTTTATATTTCTAATTCACTCTGCATTTCTTCTAAGATAAATTTATTTACTGATCTTAATAACTGTGTTTCTGCTAGACTTCAGACTAAATTTCATGCTAGAGATGTCTTGTATTCATATTGTATCACCAGCATTTTGGCCTTAATGTATAAGAGTTTTATAAATTAATATTCAGTGTGAAGTGAAAGAATAATTTATTAAAAAGCAATAATTATAAAATGATCCAAATGATATCCTAGGTAACTACCCCGGGCAATTAAGAAAATACAGATAATGAGGGTCCAGGAAGGCAATGCTAACGATAAACAAGTAATTATTGGATTATTTTTTTGTTACCAAACTCAAAGATCAACACTGAGCAAAAAAGAAAATGATTTTGTATAACTCCTTGTCTTCACAATCTGTCTGTCTGGTAATTGACTGATAATAAACATTTGAAGAAATGGATGAACTGATACATTAGTAAACTTTGTCAGAAACTAAGACTCAAATAGAACTTGAAGAGTCAACTGCAATGACTAGATATAGCCAGAGGAGGGAAGCAAAGGGTAACAGAGCAGCTGGCTGGTTGAGCAAAAGGTACCCCTCAGAAAGCCTTCAGAAAAGGACAGTTACTACAGTGGCAAGTTGTGGTCAGCAATTAGAAAAGTGGTTCATATGACAGAGACTGTGTCTGAGTCAAGAGAGAAGTTACTCCCAAGACCCAAGTCAAGCCATTAGTGAAGACTAGAGGGCAGTGTGTAAAACTGAAAGAGCAGAGCCAAAATATGACGCACTGAGAAAAAGCCATGCACCAGGCTGTTAAGGAATAACAAGGCTTCAGAAATATAGTCAGTTGGAAAATATCTTCTGACAATTTTGTGTGTGTGTGTTGTTCTGTGAGTCTTTTAAATTTCTTTGTCTGGTGTGGGAACTGAAATATCTGCTGCTTAAAGTGGCAGGACCTTATCTTAGGGATTATCACCTAACGTTAAGAACATAGTTTGATTTTCAAAAGTTGTTAAATATTGAGGAAAGCAAAAATTAAGAGCACTTCTTGATTAGAGATTCAAGAAACTATGTATAGAGAAAGGAGTAGGTGAATGTCAGTCATTCAAAACCAATGATCAAGTTTTACATTTTAAATCTGGAGAGATTTATTTCACCTAACAGTTCCTATCTCTTTTGGTTGTTCTTGAATGGAATAAAGATATTCCAGTATTTTCTTCAGGTTCACTGAAAATGGAAAAAGAAAATATGGGCTAGATTTGTTTCAGTATAGACTTGTTCTATAATCTAGATTGTGTTTCTCAATTTAAGTATATAGCATTCTGACTTAATTTCTTGACTTTTTACTCCAAATATTGTTATTTATTGAATTCCGTTGTAAACTTTAAAATTCAGTTTAGCTTTACTATAAATACATTCAGCATGACTGAATTTATGCATGAATTAGAAAAATAATTCAGATTTATAATGCTGCTTTTTTCCCACAGCTCCAATAAAGTGTTTTTAATGGAGAGCCATAGCCAAAATTATTCCTGACGTTGCATCCCAATTTCCCTGAATCTCAGACAGCAAAACAAATACAGATTAACATTAAGTTCATCACTTCACTACAGATTTTGATTTAAACTTTCCTAAATTCAAAATTCCTAAATTACCGTCCAGGACTGTTAATGATTACTCTGTTCCTGGATAAGTCACATAGTCTCTCTATGCCTGTTTTATTTTTTTACTTTTTAAAATGTGATTTTTTATTTATTTATTTTTTATTATACTTTAAGTTCTGGGGTACATGTGCAGAATGTGGTTTGTCATATAGGTATACACGTGCCATGGTGCATCTATCACCCGATCATCTACATTAGGTATTTCTCTTAATACTATCCCTCCCCACTACCCCCACCCCCTACAATCCCTCCCTTACTCCCCTAAGACCCGGACAGTCCCAGTTATGTGATGTTCCCTTCCCTGTGTCCATGTGTTCTCATTGTACAACACACTTGTGAGTGAGAACACATGGTGTTCGGTTTTCTGTTCTTGTGTCAGTTTGCTAAGAATGATGGTTTCATTTTGCCCATGTCCCTGCAAAGGACATGAACTCGTCGTTTTTTCTGGCTCCACAGTATTCCACAGTGTATATGTGCCACATTTTCTTTATCCGGTCTATCACTGATGGGCATTTTGGTTGGCTCCAAGTCTTTGCTATTGTGAACAGTGCCACAATAAACATACATATGCATGTGTCTTTATAATAGAATGATTTATAATCCTTTGGGCACATACCCAATAATGGGATTGCTGGATCAAATGGTATTTTTAGTTCTAGATTCTTGAGGAATCACCACAGCGTCTTCCAAAATGGTTGAACTAGTTTACACTCCCACCAACCGTACAAAAGTGTTCCTATTTCTCCATATCCACTCCAGCATCTCTTGTCTCCTGATTTTTTAAATGATCATCATTCTAACTGGCGTGAGATGATATCTCATTGTGGTTTTGATTTGCATTTCTCTGATGACCAGTAATGATGAGCTTTTTATTTTCTTATGTTTGTTGGCTGCATAAGTGTATTCTTCTGAAAAGTGTCTGTTCATATCCTTCACCCAATTTTGATGGGTTTTTTTCTTATAAATTTATTTAAGTTCTTTGTAGATTCTGGATATTAGCCCTTTGTCAGATGGGTAGATTGCAAAAATTTTTTCTTATTTTGTTGTTTGCTGAAAGTAATGATAGTTTCTTCTGCTGTGCAGAAGCTCTGGAGTTTAATTAGATCCCATTTGTCTATTTTGGCTTTTGTTGCCATTGTTTTTGGTGTTTTAGTCATGAAGTCCTTGCCCATGCCTATGTCCTGAATGGTATTGCCTAGGTTTTCTTCTAGGTTTTTAATGGTGTTAGGTCTTATGTTTAAATATTTAATCCATCTGGAGTTAATTTTTATATAATATGTAAGGAAGGGATCCAGTTTCATCTTTCTGCATATGGCTAGCCAGTTTTCTCAACATCATTTATTAAACAGGGAATCCCTTCACCATTACTTGTTTTTGTCAGGTTTGTCAAAGATCAGATGGTTGTAGATGTGTGGTATTGTTTCTGAAGCCTCTGTTGTGCTCCATTGGTCTACATATCTGTTTTGGTACCAGTACCATGCTGTTTTGATTTTGGTTACCTTGTAGTATAGTTTTAAGTCAGGTAGTGTGATGCTTCTAGTTTTTTTTTTTTTTTTTTTTTTTTTTTTTTGGTTCCATGTAGTGTTTTTTCTCCAATTCTGTGAAGAAAGTCAATGGTAGCTTGATGGGCATAGCAATCAATCTATGAATTACTTTGGGTAGTATGGCCATTTCACAATATTGATTCTTTCTAATCATGAGCATGGAATATTTTTCTATCTGTTTGTGTCCTCTCTTATTTCCTTGAACAGTGGTTTGTAGCTGTCCTTGAAGAGGTCCTTTACATCCCTCATTAGTTGTATTCCTAGGTATTTTATTCTCTTTGTAGCAGTTGAGAATGGGAGTTCACTCCTAATTTGGCTGTCTGTCTGTCTGTTATTGGTATATAGGAATGCTTGTGATTTTTGCACATTGATTTTGTATCTTGAGACTTTGCTGAAGGTGCTTATCAGCTTGAGATTTTGGGCTGAGATGATGGAGTCCTCTAAATATACAATCATATCATCTGGAAATAGAGACAATTTGACTTCCTCTGTTCCTAACTGAATATGCTTTTTTTTTTTTTTTTTTTTTTGCTTGCCTTATTGTCCTTGCCAGAACTTCCAATACTATGTTAATAGGGGTGGTGAGAGAAGGCATCCTTGTCTTGTGCCAGTTTTCAAAGGGAACACTTCCAGTTTTTGCACATTCTGTATGATATTGGCTGTGGGTTTGTCATACAGAGCTTTTATTACTTTAAGATATATTCCATGATACCTCGTTTATTGAAAGTTTTAAGCATAAAGGGCTGTTGAATTTTGTCAGAGGCCTTCTCTGCATCTTTTGAGGCAATCATGTGGTTTTTGCCTTTAGTCTTTTTATGTGATGGATTATGTTCATAGATTTTTATATGTTGAACCAGACTTGCATCCCAGGGATGAATGTGACTTGATCGTGATGGATAAGCTTTTTGATATGGTGTTGGATTTGGTTTTCCAATGAAGTGGACACTTAGTAATAACCATCACAGGGATTATATGATTATTCTAGTTAGGATGCAAATAAAAGCAATACTAAAAACTACTACATGCACAATTTCCACCTATCATTTACAAACATGTTTCAAACTTGACTTAAGTAGTTCTGCTTCCAATAATGGCTAAGTAGCTGATATTAGACCAACTCTTTTAGAAAGGACGTCCAATATCTTTGAAAATTGTCTTTAAAAAATCAGATTGACCAATCTTAAGCAGATATTTAAGGGATAGCAAAACTTTCAGGATTGTACACACATTGGTTAAGTTTCACATTTTATAAGGGTTCTGCTTGAGACAGGCTCAAGGACCACACTTTGTCTTGTGGTAAAGCTACAACTTATTTCTTCATTGTGTAGTCTTGTTAACTGGGTGAACTAGAAGACACAGTTTGAATTCCTGACATCCATAAAAGATTTTAATCCAGTACATGGGAGGCCCCCTGAAAAGATGATCACACATCTTGGGCACATGGGAAGTTTGAGGTACTGACTGCTGGGGGATGCTCAAGATTCTGTATCCTATCTGAGGGACACCTCAGATCAAGCAGCTGCAATTAATAACCAGGGATCTGGGCATCCTTATGTTTGATTCAGATGGGTGCTTCTCTTCCCAAAATCAAGTCCCCATTAAAATGTATACTGAAAAATTGAGACCAATTTGACACATGATCTTTGACGAAGAAGTGGTTCATTTTTCTCTGCTGAACACAGTGGCCAAAATACCCCCTGCCAAGTGGAAAAACCTGGCCACCAAAGGGAAGTATAGATTATGACATTATTCTACAATTGGACCTGTTTTGTAAAAGTGAGGGTAAATGGTTTGAGGTCCCCTATGTGCAATTTTTCTTTTCTGCTAGAGATTTGAATGGAGTTTACACAGAATTTGGCACTACTCTTCTCTGTTTCTCTCCTTTCTTGAATACCACTCCTTCAATTTTATTTTCTCTAAGGAATAAGCCTCAGCTTTGTGGGGCCTGTTCCCCATACCCTACTCAGGCTTCCTCAGGACTACCTCGACATGTGGGACTCCCTGTGGCTACTACCCCCACCAGTGCCAACCAGGGCTCCTTAGTCCCTATACTCCAACAGGAGCCAGGGAGGGCCGAGATGGACAGGGCATCTCAGGCTACCAGGATGCCTAGACTCTGCTCCCAATAGGCAGGAGGAGGCGAATTTGGCCCAACCAAGTTACACATACCCTTCTCACTTTCTGAATTAAAGCAAATTAAGGTAGACTTAGGAAAATTTTCAGATGACATTAGTCATCTGAAAATTAGACTGAAAAGATATTATGCTATTGCTTAATCAAACCCTAACTAGCAATGGAAAAAAAAGGCTCTATCTAGCAGGGCCTCAAGAGTTTGGGGGACAGGAGGTTAATCTTCTCCCAAACACTGGCACAGCCTTCTCAGTATTTCTCTCTTCAGTGCTTGTTAAATCTCTCCCCTCAGACTCTCCCTCTCTAGGCCCATCTTGGGAAGGAACATTTTCAGTTATTCTGTCTACCCCAATGGCCGTTAAGGCAATGGGAATTAGGTCATGAATTCATCACACTTGGCTGAAGCCTGGGACACCTCCTGAGGAAAGTCATAACCCCCACCCCACCCCCACCACCACCATTCTATACCCTGAAGTTCGAGGAGACAACCCTTTGTACACCTGAGAGGCATTACAGGATCTGCATCTGCCCTTCCAACAAGATCCCCAGGAAAGTAAGCACTTATGAATCTAATTTATATCCTGGCATTAGCAAGACTATAACTCTCAACTTTGCTATCTCTCAAACTCCAATTATTCCTTTCATGGGGGTGTGGCAAAATAGGAAAACTTGGTGCTGGTATTAGGAATGTTACTACCTCTATTCAGTTACTATAAGCTATCTCAGGAGTTAATTAATAACATAAAAAGGTTGCTGATTCTGCAAGGGCAGCTCACTCTGCAAAACAGCTTAACTCTTTAGCTGCCATAGCTCTTCAAAGTAAAAGGGCCCTAAATCTGCTAACAAAAAAAAAAAAGAGGAAACTTGTCTCTTTCTAGAAAGAAATGCTGCTACTTTGTAAACCAGTTAAGTGTTGTTTTAAACAAAGTTAAAGAACTCAGGAATCAATTAAACACAGGGCTAAAAACCTTCCAGAAATAGTATCATGAATCTTGCTTATCAACTGGCTGTCCTGGCTATATCCACTCCTAGGCCATTCTATAATTGCTGGCCTCTGGGTTTTTCATCTATAATCTTTTTATCACAATCATTTCTTCTAGAACCATAGGTTATCAAATAATCCTGCAATGGAAAACCTGAATATCTTTGGTTTGTGAGCTCTATCATGGACCTCAGGCTCAACCTGCACCCCTAAAAGACTCCCCTCTGGAGGAAACCTCAACTTCAGGGCCCCTTCTATGCCCCTTTTCGGGAGGAAGTAGCTAAAGAGTGATCGACGCCTGTGTCCCCAACAGAAGTTGGACCTTCCTATTCGGAAGAGAGACTGAGGGAATTTATTCTCTTCCCGGGTTCACAATGGGGAGTAGTTTCAAGGGCAATAACTTCCCAGCACCATGCCTCCCCAACCTCTCCATCTGGGGATTAGAGGTCTTTGTTTAAATTTTTGTGCACACGGGAAAGAATCAAAGATCTATCAGTCCAGCGAAGTTTAAAGGAACTCCTTCCATAGGAAACTTAAAAAAAAGGTTAAAAGTTCCCTTCTTCCATACCCCTTCGGATTCCATATTTGGGTTTCCTTCCACAATCTTGTGGATATTTTCTCTCTTATTTCTTTCTCCTTTTTCTCTACTGTTTTCTTTCAATTTCTCTAAGAGAAATAAAGTGATAAGGTAATATTTATAAGAATTTATTACTGGGTTTGGAAATTATATATACTTAAATGTATAGCAATAATAGAACAATGGGTGTAAATGGAGCTATAAGAAAGGAAAGTTTCTATATTATAATAAAATTAGGTCAGCGTTAATGAATCAAATAAGCAGAAATACATTCTGATAAGATGTATAATATAAGCTGTAATGCAACCATAAGAAAACAACTCAAAATTAAAAAGGGAAACCAAATTTCATACTTAATTATATCTATTTTATTGAAAAGAAGGTAAAGGGATTCAAAATGAAGAAAAATGAGATGAATATTATTCAAAGTAAGGCAAAATTATTTTAAATAAAGAAAAATGAGAGGAAGAAAATTCCAGAAAAAGGAGTATGAAGAAGCAGCAGCAGCAGCATCAGGAGGAGGAGGAGGAGGAGGAGGAGGAGGAAGAAGAAGAAGTGATAAAGAATGAAGAATTAAAAATGAGAGGAAGAAAATTCCAGAAGAAGAAGAAAGAGAAGGAAGAAGGAGAAGGAAGAAGAAGAAGAGGAAGAAAGAGGAGGATGAGGAGGACAGAAAGGGTAAAAGGGAGGTGGGAGAAGGGGAATGAGAGGAAAGGAAGAAAGGAAGGTAGGAAGGAAGGGAGGGAGGGAGGGGGAGAGAGAGCAGAGGAGAAAGAAGAGGAGGAGGAAAAGGAAGAGAAGATAGAGGAGAAAGAGGAGGAAGGAGAGTAAAGAAAAACCCTTTCAATCTAGAACACCATGTCCAGTGAAAATAGCTTTCATGAATGAAGATAAAATAAAAAAGGTTTTGAGGTTTGTTGCTGTTGTTTTTGAGACAGAATATCTCTCTATTGCCTCTATTGCCCTGGATGGAGTGCAGTGGTTCAATCTTGGCTCTGTGCAACCTCTGCCTCCTGGATTCAAGGGATTCTCTCACCTCAGCCTCCCGAGTAGCTGGAAATACAGGTGTGCAACACCATACCAGGCTAATTTTTTGTATTTTTTGGGAGAGATGGAGTTTCACCATGTTGGCCAGGTTGGTCTTGAACACCTAATCTCAAGTGATTTGCCCACCTTGGCCTCCCCAAGTGGTGAGATTACAGGCATGAGCCACCATGACTGGCCAAGAAGTTTTGAGATAAAACTAAAACTAGGATATTCATCCAAAATAGTCATGACCAGATGGCAACCTGAAATTTTAAGAATGAAAAATACAGAAATGTACAACATGCGAGAAAATACATTTCTTTATCTTAGACTCCTAAAAGTGAAATTCTTAGAGTGTATTAACAGATCATTATCACTAGATGCTATTAATTTGTTCTCCAAAATGACGCCATCATTTTATACTTTATGAAAAAATGTGTACATTTCCCCAGCTGCTTGCTTAAAAATATTTGTTATTTTCTGTAAAAAATGTTTTTATTTGATTGGTATGAACAAGTCTGTTTGTTTTGTGTTTCTTGATTGCAGAGGATATTGAAGACCTTTTCTTAAGTGCATTTGTGTTTATGGTATATTCCTGTATTCACTGCTTATTGTCATCCTTGGATTTTATATATATTTGGATGAATAAGGTTTTCTCATAGATTTGTAGATACCATGTAAATATTGTGGATATTATTTGTGTTTCATATGAAAAGCAGACAGTTTTTACTCTAGTATTGGCTTACATTTTCTATACTTATGATATATTCTGTCATTACGGTGTTTTTAATTTTTTACTAAAAGCAAACTCAGGATTTTTAAAAGTAATTTTAGCTTATCTGTACAAATTAAATAAGAGATATTTCCCTTTTACGTCAAGATTTATACAGTCATATGCCAGATGAAGAGCTAATCACCTTAATATTTACAGACATTTAATAATGGAAAATTATGAGAATGATTCTGTGAAGGAAAGTGTTAACTCATTTGCGTTGGGGCATTTAAACCCTACATATCATAAAGAAAGGATTGATTCTTGACCAATTCCTGTAAGAATAAATCCGAGTACTTGGGAAATCCCATCTGTTAAAAGTATCTTTATATACCTCAGACCTTGGGCTATAATTCATAGCTTATATTAATTTGATTTATGGTGGGTGCTTGAGCCACAAAAGATAGTTTATGCTAATAATGTGGTTTATCCTGGGAGCAGTAGGACACATTCTATCAACTTGACCTATGGACGGGCTGTGGACATGGTGACTAAGATCAGCCATGGTGTCACTTCAAGACTAAGCGACAAGCCTTTCACAAAAACCCTGGACACAAAAGCTGAGGTGAGTTTCTCTGGTTGGCAATACTCCATTTGTATTGCCACATATATTGTTGTGAGAATTAATCACCATCTGTATGAGTCCTCTGGTAGAGAAAAACTGGAAGCTTGTTCATATTATCTCCTGGACTTCTCTTTATGTGTCTTGTATCTTTGCTGATTTTCATCTGTAATCATTCACTGTAATGTGTCATAACCATGAAAAATAACAGCTTTTATGTTGTCTAAGAGTTCTTACAGCAAATCATTGACTGTAAGTGTGGTCTTGGGGACACCCAGTCGCAAGACCATTCACCAGAATAAAAATAAAATTACTTCTTTAGATTATGAAATAATGGTCACTTTATTAATAATATAAATTCATATTAAAATGCATTTCTAGATTGAAAAAAATTAAAAAGTTTGTTTGTAGGAGAAACATAAATTGTCAAACCCCTTTCTGCAAGTTTAACAAAAAGATAAAAATATCAGTGAATCTGAATATAGATCAATAGAATATATATATATATATATATATATATATATATATATATATATTGCATTTTAGGTTTTGGGGTACATGTGAAGAACATGCAATATTGTTGCATAGGTACACACATGGCACTGTGATCAGCAAACTGAAACAAGAGCAGAAAATCAAACACTGCATGTTCTCACTCATAGAAAATATATTTTCAAGAAGAAAAATATGAATAAAAAGTAACAGAAACTTACAAACTTGTGAAAGAACAAGTTTAACTATATACATGTTATAAGAGCATATAGAAGGCGAGAATATATACAGAAGGAGAGAAGAAAGATAAAAAGAAGACATATTATTTGGTAAAATAATGGCCAAGGCTTCCTTAGTATGATAGAATACATCAACTTATATATCTGTGAAGTTTAGCAAAACTCAAGTAGAAAAGACACAAAGAGATTCACATCTAGGTATATCATAGTCAAAGTGTGTAAAGATAAACAGAAAATATAGAAAGTAGCAAGTATGAAGCAACTGAACTTGGACGTGGAAGCAGCAATATGATTAACAGCTGACTTTTCTCCAGGAACAGTGAGACTAAAAAGTAGCAGAATTATATACTCAAGTGCTAGAGGAAACAAAACAAAAACAAGCAAGGGTCAAACCAGAGTTGTATATTTGGGAAAATAATTCAAAGATAAAGAAAAAATAATGGCATCCCCAGACAAAGAAATACATAAGTTGTTACTAGCAAAATTCCTTATAAAAAAAATACCATAATCTCAGCACTTTGAGAGATTGAGACATGAGAATCACTTGAGGCTAGGACCTTAAGAACAGCCTGGTCAAAACAGAAAGACTCCATATCTACAAAAGTAAAAATAAAAAAAAAATTAAATTAGCTGGGCATGACGGTGTTTATGTGTTGTCACAGTTACTGGGTAGGCTGAAGTGTAGGATCACCAGGATTTCAAGGGTGCAGTGAGTCATGGTGGCACCACTGAACTCCAGCCTGTGTGACAGAACAAGTCTCTGTCTCAACATTAAAAAAAAAAAAAAACTAAAATATGTTTTTTAAACTGAAAGGAGCTAATATCAAAGTTAACCATGATCTACAGGAAGAAAAAAATAAATAAGAACCCTTGTGAGTAAATATGAAAATCCTTATCAATATATGTCCTCTCATTTATGATCTTAGCTTTTTAAAAGAAAAGAGATCATATAAAGATTAATTGTAACTATTTTTGTTTTTAACATGGGTTAAAGTTTTATAACACATAAAGATTTTTTAATACAGATGCATAGTTTCTATAATTTACCAGAAATATTAGTACAATTCTGAGCATATATAGCATTAAAATAAAATGCATACTATAATCTATATTTCCAGGAACGGCACCCCTTTGGTAGCCTGAGGTAGGAGAATTGCTTGAGCCCAGGATTTCAAGATCAATCTGGGCAATATCACAAGACACCTCTCTACACACACATACACACACATACACACACAAAATAGCCAGGCATGGTGGCATGCACCTGTAGTCCCAGCTACTCAGGAGGCTGAGGAAGGAGGATAACTTGAGCCCTGGAGTTGGAGGTGGCAGAGAGCTATGATTAGGCTTCATCCTGCACTTCATCCTGAGTGATAGAGCAAGAACTTGTCTTAAAAAAATGTAGATGTTGAAGGAGGAACCTTATGGGAGGTGATTGTATCATGGGGGTGGGTTCTCCCATGCTATTCTCATGATAGTGAATGAGTTCTCACAATAGCTGATGGTTTTATAGTATGGTAATTCTTTGTTCGCTCTCTCCTGCCACCATGTAAGATGTGCCTTGCTTTCCTTTCACTTTCTATCATGATTGTAAGTTTCCTGAGGGTTCCTCAGCCATCCAGAGCTGTGAGTCAAACCTATTTTCTTTAAATTACCCAGTCTCAGGTAGTATCTTTATATCAGTGTGAGAACAGACTAATATACTAAAAGGAATCTACTCTTTGCAATGTGAACAGTGTATGTGGTAAAGTGCATGTTCTTTACAAATGATACATTGTTGAGGAACTGAATTAAGGAGTTCCTCAACAATGTACCATTTGTAAAGAACATTAACTTTAACTCTTTAACTTTGACATTAACTCTTTCTCCCTATTGCAGTTGAGGAAATGCAATAGGGAAAAAGAGACAAATAATTAAGCATGAGGGTATAGGAGAGTTGGAAAGTTGATAAAGTGAAAATCATCTTTATTGGAGTAATTTATATAGATGTTGTTTTCTGTGATATAGATAATAAGGAAGGAAAATATTATTCTGATAAATTTATCCTGTGTTTAGGAAATTGCAGAGTTATGAGATAAGTGAATTAGTTATCAGTTTTCATGTTAGAAGTGGTGCTGTTAGTTTTATCTGAAAAATTACTTTCCTACTTCTGCATAAAATCAAACAAATGAACATGTATTTGTATATAAATATACATAAATACATCTTCAAGACTTAAAATTCACTTGAATTTCAAACAAAGAAACTATGGACATTTCTAGTTCAATCTATCTTACAAATAAAGATGGGTTTAGAAGTCAGCACTAGTATGTATTATGATAAATTATGAAAGTGTATTAAGAACTATGTGGAGATATAAAAAGGGTGGAAAGTCTGGTTTTCAGGTAGAAACTCAGAGAAAATAATAAATTTAACTAAATAAAACATCTTACTGTAGGTAATATTCCCAGTGAATGTGCATCAGTGAGAAATTCCTAAAGCTGCAGCAACAAATTAAGATGTCACAAAAACGGATCTAGTGAGTACGTGTTGGTGGACAATTAGCAAGTGTATAGTGCACAGCTGCAACAGCTACAATTTTGATTGTTTTGATTCAGATAGCCCATAATTTCTGTTTTTTTTTTTTTGTACATGTTTGAATAGGTTAATGGCATCAGAGTAACAAATACCCTGGGAAACTCTTGGGTAACCTTGTTTTCTATTCTTTTACATTTATCCTTTCTTCAAAGATTTGCCCTTTGCTTAAAGATATTACTTCTGATTATCTTGTCTCAGATGAAACTGAGCAGTTTTACCTAACATTTCCAATTCCCTAACATTTATTTATACCTGTGATTTTACTATAGTTTTCTTTTTTCTGTAGTTATCAAGCTATAATGATATTTAGTCATATTCAAAGAAAACTATCCAGTTTTGTTTCTGATTTCTTGTCTATTTATACATTTTTACAGGTATCTTTACCTTACTATTTGATATTTCTATCAATTTATCAAAGAATTTACAAGCTTAGCTCCCTGGTTTCTTGTTTATCCTCTTATATTAAAAATAAATTCCAGTCCTTCCAAATGCATTAATGGAACTGCATCATTGCCATTTTCATCTTAACTTATATGTTTCATAATCCGTTATTATTTTATTTTCTCCAAAGGTTGATTGTTGATGTCTTTCAGCCTTGTTTCTTTTATAAATCAAACCAATTACTCAGCAATCCACATCAAGGGAGGAGTTAACTGAGAAAGAGATTTGACTGCTCTGATATTCTAGAATATACATCTGTAATCACTTTTCCTATGTGTATTTGTAATAAAATATTATTTCCCCATTTTTTTCACTCTGGATTATATATGTCAATTATCTTAATATATATGAACCTTTAAGTGAACTATAAGTTTACTTTGGATTAATAAGTCTGTGTAGAAATACATCATTAATTTAAGACACCAAAATAAATATATTTTGCAAGGAGGAAATTTTAATTTTGGGTTAAAAGATATATAGAACATTTCTCTTTAGGTTATATACTAGTTTATATAGTTAATTTCACAAAAAAATAAAACCCTTGTTACTTTAGTTCATTTTCTCCTTATAACTAATAATACTGAGAATAATAGATGGATATTCACATATATGTTTAAAATGTTTGCATGACTGTTCACTTTCAGCAATATAAAGAATCAAAATATAAATGATCAAAACTATGCAAATGACGTTCTGTTTTAGGAAGAATTGAGAAATAACATAGCTAAATCAGCAGAATCGATGTTCTTATATCAGTGCAAATAAAACTGATGACAAAAGATGAAGGCTAAGACAAATATCTTAATTGTGAGATACTGTTGTATATACAATGGTCTATTAAAAATTCTTCTTTCCTTTTCTGTATTTGAGAACTAAAGTGAAAGATGAAATATACTCCAAATGTGATTATTTGGTATTTACATTTGTCTTATACTTAAGAATATTATAATATGTTAATAATAATAATAAAATATTTATTTTTTGCATCAATTATAACAGAGTACAGATATTTTTCACATTAACTTCACTATACAACATTATACTACTATCATAGCACAGTATTGATTATACATTTTTGTTTAACAAATTATACTATATTATCCACGTTTCTCACTTGAGAGATTGTATAATTTCTGCAAAATGATTTTTAAGTGTCTGTGAGCCTACCAAAAAAAAAAAAAACACACTCTTTTTATTTCAACTTTTGCTTTAAGCAGCACATTCTATTTAAGAAAATATAGAAATATAAACAGAAAGAAAAAGAAAAAAAATTGTTCTTAAGTTCCAGTTGACTTCCACCAGGTGGCAGATATTCAGTGGCATTTTGTTATAAACATGTTTTCATTTACAGTCTGTTGAAAGTGACTTAATGAAAGATATATATTTGGGAAGTTTATAAATTATACATTTGGGAAGTTTATAAATTATTTATTTGAAAATTTCTATAAAGTGTAGACAAAATTACTAAGTTAACTTTACTTTTCTTTTCCAAAGTGCAGTGTGGTGGTGAACTCTTTAAGACAAAATGGTAAACATGCCATTTAGCTACTTTTGGTTTTCAAATTTTGATGAAGTAGAATTTTGTTACATTTTTATTATTACATTTAAACAAGTGATATAATATTTTAGCCTCATAACAGAATAAAATTTATTTTATATATATCTATAATGCAGGTACGATCTTGCTGAAAGTCTGTTCTAATTGTATTGAATAAAACAAAATTATACAGAAAACATCAATATATATTATTTCTGAAAATATTATAAACCAGTTTCACTTTATAAAATTGTAAAGTGAATTACATTTTTTTTAAAAACTGAGGTTTTCTGTGTCATTTTTCTAACCAAATTCTTCTATCCTTCTGTACTCCAGAGATAACTATTTTCAAAATTGTGATTATTATTCCTATAAATTTACTCATAGCTTTGCAAAAATTCTATTCCTAAGCAATATTTTGTTAGTTTCACATTTTGTCCATTGATTTTGCTGTAAATAATCTTTTATAACTGGCTACCTTGAAACTCCAGTTACATTTCAGGCCATAGCACCACCAAAGCATAGTTAGCTGGAATACCAGGTGACCGGCAGAGGCTGCAGTATTATCCCACCACCATCAGATATCTAAAGAAGTTGTTGGATGCGCTACCTACTTCCCTTAATATGCTTTGGCATACTAGCCTTGTAAAGGAAGTGTAAGTTACATTGATTTAGTAAAGGACAGAGTGAATACAAAAATTAACAAAAATACAAAAATTTATAATATTAAATATTATAAATTTCAAGCGAAACTTCTACTCACTTTATATACATTTTACACATTACAAGAGCTCCCAAAAATGAAAGATGCTGGAAGTACAAACTGTTGGCCAACAAAATTGTTACTTGTTTTGCTGCATGGATTAATACTGATACTCCGCCACGTATTTTAAAATTTGGTACAAATTGTAAATGAGTATGGATGTTAGTTTATTAATTATAAACCAGAACCATACCAGGCAAATCAGGTAATGCAATCACCTTAGATGGGTGCGTATATATGTGTGCTTTCCTCAAGACTGTGCAAATTGCCTGTACCACACGAATTGGAGGATTGGAGAAGCCACTCACTCTAAGTCCTCTACAGCAGTGATTCTCTGCTCAATGCAATTTTGCCCTGCAGGGGACAATTGTCAACATCCAGAGACTTGATTCTCAGCACTAGGAGATTATTACTGGCATCAAGTGGGTAGAGGCCAAGGATGCTTCTAAATATCCTGCAATAAACAGGATAGTTCCCTAAAACAAGTATTACGTTGTCCAATATGTCAATAGTGCTGAGATTGAGGAACTTTACTTCAAATAGCTAACATCAGCTTCTGCACCTAATTTCTGTGTTCAAAACAGAACCTAAAATTTTAGAAATTTTGAACTCTCAGAAAACAAAATCACTTCCCCAAAATAATGTTCACTATAAAATATAGAAATAAAAAAATCACAGGAATTTTGACTAATATTTACATTATTATTATTGCATTTTAACTCTAGTTTCCTGTACAGCTAGGTCTCTCAGTGAGAATTGATCAACCTAAAATTTCAAAAAATCAAAAAAATAAATTTGTTTAAAGCATTTGGACTTTGTGTGTGTGTGTGTGTGTGTGTGTGTGTGTGTGTGTATAATGAAGATAAAGAAAATAGCCTAGGACAGATAGTAAGATGTTATAAATTGAAAATACCTTTCCAGGAACTCACTTTTAAAAATTACCTCATTAATCCTTACGCTATGCCTAAAGGGGAGGTGATAATAATTATTGCATCTGTTTTACAGATGAACAAACTTGGTCATACAGAGGTTAATTACTTACACAAGTTTAATTTGAGAGTCGGTTATGGGACTAGGAATGATATGCCAATCTTATAACTCCACATTACAAAACTATACATTTTTATTCTATAACAGGCCTACTTTAAATACTGTATTTTTTCATTATTACGTTAGTAATTATACTTGACTTTGTATCCTAGAACTAATATGATACCCTAATTCAGTATTTTACTTGCTAATCAATTAAATGTATTTTAGTGAATGGCAATTAGATACAGAGTATTTTAGAGAGTGCTATTAAAATAATATTCAAATTAATGATTAGAGGAAGGGTCTCTCAGTTCGGGATGGGCTTCTCCATTCATCTTGCCTTCTTCAAAGGAAAAGACCTCACATTCATCAAGGTAGTCCTACATGCAATTTTAATAGATCCAAATCTCTGAAAAGGTTGATGGATGGAATTTATTTTCCTGTTTCTGCATAAGCATAGATATTTGATACATAGTTTTGATTTTTATAATACTATTGATATATTTAATTCCTTTGTAAGTGGACGATTAAATAGGAAAATAGTGTCTGTCCAATACTGAACACATGGAAGTAACCTATACTTAGGATAACATCTCACACTTAAGAAGTACATAATACTTGCTAATTACTACTATTCTTATTCCTACTCCCTAGACCAGGAATTGGATGAAAATTTATTGAGTTAAATTCTGGCTACTAAATTTGCAGCTTCCTCCTGTTAGGATTAAGGTGGATCAACTAGCCAAATTATTTCCAGTTGCTTTTGATCCTGATGATCAGATTTCCTTTAGCATATTCATAGGAATATTAAACTAATCTTGCTCCTTTACTTCTAAAAATGTGTTTACAGAAAGTAAAATTTAAATCATCCCATGAATCTATAAAATCAAAATTAATCTAGTTTTTCATAGATTTATGACTTTAAAATGCAGCCAAATGGAGTAAAAACAACTTTTACCACTTCTCCTTTTTAATTAATTAACTTTTGAGTCAGGTTCTGACTCCGCCACCCAGGCTGGAGAGCAGTGGAATGATCATTGCTCACTGCAGGTTGACCTCCCTTGTTCAAGTGATCCTCGCACCTCAGCCTCCCAAGTAGCTGGGACCACAGACGTGTGCCATGGTGCTTGGCTAATTTTTGTTTTTAAAATATTTTTGTAGAGATTGGGTCTCACTAGATTGCTGAGGTTGGTCTCAAACTCCTGGGCTCAAGTGATCTGCCTGCCTCTGCCTCCCGAAGATCTAGGATTATAGGCGTGAGCCTGTGATTACTTCTTTTAAATGATTGACTTAGATATACAGCTTATGCCCTGTTACTATTTCTAAGTAAATCAATCTGTCAAAGAAAGCAGAATAGTATATTGGTTACATTTTTAGGTCTTAGAAAAGGCTGAGATAACCAACTAAGTATCACAGTAACTTTTTGACCTTGCACAAGTATTTTAACTATCCTGTTTTTTATCTGTAAAACAGAGATTATGACAACACTATTAATCACCTCACAGAGTTGTTGTGAGAATTAATTGAATCAATATATCATAATAAACTCAAAATTATGCTTAGCATGAAGTAAACAACTTAGAAATATAAACGAATATAATTTTAGAAAAATGATATTTTCTAATACAAAATATCAGCTTAATTAGTTAAAGTGTCTTACTGTTTCTTCCACTCTATTGGCATCTTTATGCCATGCAGAGAAGACTTGTTTAAAAGAAAATTAATATTATGGCTATATTATTTTAGTTTGTTCCATATAAATGGGGAAGAATATCCAATAAAAGAAAGACTGTAACAAGAAACTATATAGGGTGTCAATAAATTATTTCGGGTGTGAAAAATAAGAATTTAGATGACATAATAAAATAGCAGTAGCCTAAAAATAGCTTCCAGAGGCAATATTGCAGAAAGTAAGTATTGCCTCTTTTGATTTGATCCCCAAATGTAAAAAAATGCCTCTTTGGGACTCAGTTTGGAGGGATAATTTCTCTCCTCTCAAATGTGTGGGGGTTTTTTGTGGTGGAAAAAAAACAGTATGATAGAAGTGTTTGATAGTAAAGACAGCTTCCTGCTATTTTGATAGAACTAACACTTTTCCTGCTCATTGCTTTGCTAATATGTTTGCAATAACAAATCCCCCAAGAAGTCAGTGTTTGAAACTGCATTTTAACTTAGGCACTTCCCTTGCAAACTATTATGAATACATGTAGCTCACTTAGCGTTAACTGTTATTAACAGCATTCTCCCAAAATTTTAAAGATGCAAATATAAATAAATACATTTTAAAATAACTAAGTACATGCTCTGCTCCAGTTTGGATATGAAAATTTGCAAGAGACTATGTTCACATTAAAAAACTAACAATCTAAGTATGCCATAAAATTATAGTTTCCTTTAAAATAATGAGAGGTTTGACGGCTCAAAGAAAGCTAAATGGAATAAATTTCTGAAAATGAAAAGCTCTTCCTATGAGCTTTCATGAAGGATCTTCCACCTATGATAGAACTATAGGTAGAAGACACAAAGCCACTATGATGAAGGAAGATGAAAGCAGCTAAACTTTTCAGAAAAGTTCAATAACTTGTTCTTGGGCTGGTGTGACAGATCAAAATTCCAAGGAGCCTCAGACACAAAGTGAATCCGGAGTTCCACTCGCCTGCCACATCTTTTAATAGCTATTTATTAAATGTTCAGTGGTAACACACCAAAAGCTGAGAATGGAGGAGGGTTGAGATAGTCGCTCTGTGTTGCAGACACCCCATCTGTCAAGTGTGTAAACTAAAATTAAAATCCAAGTATCCCCACTCCCTCATTGACGGAGTGGACCGCCTTGCGGGCAATGGAACCCCAGTAAAACCCTAAAACTGAATTATTGGCTACGACAGGATGGGAGGTCAGACATGCCTCATTATACCCTCTCCCTTTTGTGGTTTAGATACAACAACTGATCAGCTCTAATGTTAAAATAGAGATCATAACATGGACAAAACAGACTCTTGGTGGCAACATCAAATCATAAACAGGATCTAAGGCCATGCCAGGCAAGGGTTAAGTCCTGCAGCCCTCCACTTAAAGAATGACTATGTTCTAACTTCCATAATGTTGTTCTTTTTCTCTAGCAGCTACACAAGCACAGGCCTGGAGATAAACAATATTAAAACAATTACAATTCATCCAGCTCACAGACACTAACTGAATCCCTGTTCTACCAGCCATAACTAAGCTTTCATTGAACAAGAGAATGATTTCAGTAACCTTCTTCTGATAAGAAGAGCACTATTGACCATGAGTCTGGCCTGTTTAGAGAGATTGCACAATTACGGGCCTTATTGTCCTGAAAATACCGTTTGATGAATAGGGACAAAATGCTAAGCCTCCACCTCAAAGTGAACATGGGTCATACATCACATGCTTTTTGTTCCACACACATGTATCCTGATCATATTCATGAATATTCCTAGACCCTCTGCAGCCTGTTGAATATTTATGTTTAGCCAATGTTCAGCATAAATCTCCTACCCCAACCCCTCCTCCCTTAAAGTGCCTGTCTCTGGTCTCTGCTGGAGGCTGCCCTTCTCAACCTGTGAGATGGCCAACGTGCAGGCTATCACCCTTTATAAGTAATAAAGTCTCCTCTGCTTTTTCAAATTGATAAATTGTGGGGTTTTGTTTTGTTTAAGTTAACCAGTGCAATGTAGCTATTGGAACACATCTGGGTAGAGCAGGAGAGCTGAGAAAAATCAAAGGAGAAACTCCAGGTTTTCAGGGAAAAAAATTACTGAGGATGAGGCAAGAGTGCTGAAAGAAGGCATCCTAGGAGATGACAGACCCATCTTCTCCCACATTCAAGGGTTCTGAAGAGATTGCAAACAGGTGGGTTTTCAAACATTAGTGAGACTACAGTGTGAATCCGAACCCTGGAAAATATTCTGAGGAGCAGGAGGAAATCTCCCACCATTCTGCAAACAGCTTGGCTAAGTTCAAGCAGGGAGCATCAGTGCCCAGTCTCCCAGCCTGGCAGAGGAAACATTTCGATTTTATCATCAAAGTGTCTAAAGGCAGAGAAAAGACCTCTGTTTTTGTTTAGGATGTAAAAATCTGCAGAGAATTTTGCTCTCAACCTAATAACACATAAATCAAAACCAGATAATATATAAATATAAAAACATCCATTTTTAAGATTCCCTACATTAGAGAGCTGAAATTATAAGGCAATTATCATGGAGCTGGAGTCGGACTGTTATGGTGGAAGAAGTTCAACTATCCTAAGAAAGATCCTCAACTGTTTCGTTTCCTTTCCTTTCCTTTCCTTCCTTCTCTTCCTTCCTTCCTTTTCTCCTTCCTTCCTTCCTCCCTCCCTCCTTCCTTCTCTCTTTGTCCTCTCTCTCTCTCCCCCCCCCTCTCTTTTTATTCTCTGCATCAAAAATTATGCCTACTTGCAGACCCAGGAACCTCATGCCTGAAGAACTCTATATACAACTGCAAGCATGATAAATAGCAATCCTGGGGGAGTGGTTTGAGACATGCAGCGCTGACACCTAGGGCTCAGGACAGAAAAGTAAATGGGCACTGAGTCACTTGATGGCTCTCAGGTGTGTTTCAGTTACTGTCCCCCTAACCTAGCTACAAATGGTCACTGAACAGAGGGGAGGGCAGGCTGCCACTAGGAAGCTCCTGCCCTCAATTGGATGCATCAGTCCAGCCAGTTCTCCATTTGTCCCAAGGAGGTTTGCCCCTTGAGACCTTTAAATGTTTAAAATAATTAAAAATAACAAAATGAGAATAAATGTAGTGGTTAAGGCCTGAAATCTCAGCCTTTTGGGAAGCCGGGTTGGAAGGATAGTTTCAGGGTAGGAGTTTGAGACCAGCCTGAGCAACATGGCAAGACTCTGTTTGTACCACAGAATAATAAAATAGAAATATAGCTGGGCATGACAGCATGCATCACTGTCCTATTTACTTGGGAGGCTGAGGCAGGATCCCTTGAGCCCAGGAGTTTGAGGTTGCAATTAGTTGTGACCATATCACTGTATTCCAGCCTGGGTGACAGAGCCAGACTTTGTCTCTATAAATAAAGCAATAATAAATTACTTATAATAAAGTAAAACAATGTGTTAAATAATAATCACACCATTTCCTGAGAAGAACCAATAAGAAACATCTATGTAATTAAGATTATAAGTGAGATTTTGATTTAATTACATAACATAAAATTTTTGTGAAGACAGATTACATTTCTACATTCAAAAACAAATAATTTTGTAACACATAAGTAATTGCTTGTATACTACTTGAAGTCTTCCAAATTGACCCAAGATAATAGTGACACTTAAAAATATTTTACAAGGAAAATAAAAAAAACTTCATAAAACTTTTATGTAGAAGTTTTTAAAGATCCTACTAAATTAAATAACAGCTTCTTATTCTCAGCTTTATCTTACTGATACACTAAGTATTGCTCATTTGTGAACTTGTGTTGACAACCTGATTCATAACCAATTTTAAATGCACAGCAAATAATAAGCTTGAAAAGATAACTCGTGACTTCATAAGTTGAGGGACTATCTGAAAAGTCTGAAACTCATATGATCTTTTTGATTTTTTTTTTAATTGTATTTTGGGCTCTGGGGTTCATGTGCACATCCTGCATCCTGCAGGATTGTTACATAGGTACATACATGCCATGTTAATTTGCTGTCTCCATCCACCACCCCCAGCCTCCCATCTCCTACATCAGGCATTTCTCCTAGGGTTATCCCTCCCCCTCCTCCCTGTCCCCTGCTGTCCCTCCTCTCCCCTTCCCTCCACCTCCCCACCGAGCCCAGTGAGTGTTGTTCTCTTCCCTGTTCCCATGTGTTCTCATGTTCATCACCTGCCTATGAGTGAAAACATGCAGTGTTTGGTTTTCTGTTTTTGCATCAGTTTGCTGAGAATAATGGTTTCTAGATCCGTGTCTCTACAAAGGACACAAACTCATCACTTTTTGTGGCTGCATAGTATTCTATGATGTATAAGTGCCATATTTTCTTTATCCAGTCTATCACTGATGGGTGTTTGGGTTGGTTCCAGGTCTTTGCTATCGTAAACAGTAGTACAACAAACATATATGCATATGTCCTTAGAATAGAATGATTTATAATCCTTTGGGTATATATCCAGTAATGGGATTGCTGAGTCAAATAGAATTTCTATTTCTAGATCCTTGAGGAATTGCCTCACTGTCTTTTTTATTTTTAATCACTGAAGTGGCAGAACAGATACCACAGATTCTTGGTATCTTTGAATATGTTGAGTCATCAACAAAGATTTTCTCCCCATTCCAAACATGGCTTGGATATCCAACAAGTCATTCACATATGTAAAAAGACAGATATTAACTATATGTGCCTAGAACCTTACACTAATTTATAAGTAAACACAAAATATTATGTATAGGATTTTAATATAAATAGAAATTCAATCACTGTATATGTTGAGAGATGACTGTACCTTATTTTTTGGAAATGTTATTGAACATTGTTCACTCTTTAGCTAAATCACAGATGGAAACACTATTTATAGCATTTCAGTTAAGACAAAAATTGTCTTTATTGGTCTGGATTTGTATAGTTTACATGTACAGTTAATACACACGTGAATCCAACCTCCTAACACCTTTATATCATTTATGTAGTACAGTCCAGACATTTACATATTGAAATATAATGTATTTCTCTTTTATATTACAATTAGTGCAGTACAATGATTTTTAAAATATGGTTGTAGTTAAATTATAAACTTATGCATTTCAAGATAATAAAGAAAACACTAAATATAGCTTTTATAAAACTAGAGACATTAGGTCTGATAGGATTGAAAAGTAATTTGAAAGTTGTTTTCATACATTATAGAACTAGCACAACCTCTTTTCAGAGAAACTTTATATGGGGCCAGTAAATGCTACTGTATTAAACTTTCTGTCCTATGATTAAAAAAAGACCTAAATAAAATTAAAACCTTATGACAGAACTGTACCAAATTGCTATATAACATTTTTTAGGTCTGCGTACAAGTCTGATTTTTATAAAGCTATATTGGTAGGAATGTAATAATTACTTCTAGATAAATTATATATCTGTAAGAACTAATTTTGTGTCAAAAACATGATAAGACATAACTTTTGGTTTAAGTTATTTAAATGTTTACTTAGACCTTTAGTAAAAATAGTTCTAATGTAGGTACCAAAAAAAAAAAATGTACTTCTTAAGTAAGACAGTTTTAAAAAGAAGACATCAACATGGCTATAATGTTTACCTGAATCATGTTAATTTTGGTTTTGGTAACTCATGGGGAGCAGGAAATTGAAATTTAACAAGTACTGGAAGTTGAGATTCAAGTTCTTGGAAAGAAAGAACTTTACTCTTATCCCCAGTCTTTTACGGAGTAATTCTGTTTTATATTAAGAGAAACTGAATTATGCTCAGAGTAAGTTTAGTCATTAAAGACTAAGCAAACATTTAGTTACCAGTTTTATGTACCAAAGAAAAAGACCGATGTAATAAATCATCAATAAAATACACTTTTAAATGTTATTTTGCTTTAGAGTTTGGGGGACATGTTTTCCCACACCCATATAAAAGATATCAAACCTTTATTGCCAGAAGCATAATTTTATTTAAAGTTATTTTTCTTAATAGGTTCTCTCTTCCAGAATCCCTTCTGGAAATGATCTGAGTCACCTTTCAAAACAAATGTAAGTTAGAGTTACCTAGGAAAAGCTGAACTATTAATTACATTCTCTTTAAAGTGCATCTGAGTCATGGTGTCTCAGGAGAAAGAAAGTAATTGTTTCGGGCTTCAATGTCCTTCTTTAACATTTTCCACACTGAAGGTATACACAATATTGTTATTCCAATAAACAAATACAGAAAAACAAGATAGAATAAATAGTAATTTTAATACTGAATGAAGAAGGTTCGATCTGAAATATTCATATATCAGATTATCAACATTTGTGGGCTTATATGTACTTATATGCAAATAAATATTTAAATACCACTAGATTTTTGTGAATAGTGAGCATTTTCTTTCAGTTTTTACATTTTCTTACAGTCTGAAACATTTTTCTGCTACATCACGCTTTTTAAACATTTTCAGAAGACATGCCACTGAATAATTCATAATGACAATATACTACTTATAAAGTATAAGAACACAATTGAAACTTAACAGGTTGGTAACAGAAGTAAATATTAAATATCTTTGAAAAGCATACTTCAAAAATTTAAATTCATTATAATTATTTTAACCAATAGTCCAAGGGACATTATACCAGATACAGTTTAGAATAATTACTAAGTGCAAGAATGTGGGGGTCAGTTTTGCCTAATAATATTACTTTATGGAGAGTAATCTATTTTTTTAAATTTATAAATATGATAATCACATTATTGAAATTGACATCATACAGTTAAAGAGTACTGTATCATATAAAACCACTGTCATGGTGCTTAGAAAATATAGATTACTCAGATGTTGGCTAAGTTTTTAGTTTAGACTTCCAACTTATGAAAGTCACACTCTGTTTGCTAATGACTGATCGTTAAAGTAGCCTTTGTAATCTGAATTTTATATCCATTTGAATTATACCATTTGGTAAATTAGGCAAGACAATAAAAACAAAATATATATTTGGATTAAGGATCACAAGACCATCAATTGCCACAAAAATTTTCAAGAAACTAAGAAGAACTGTTATAATCATAGCTATAGTTTATTACAATGAAAAGATATCTAACAAAGTCAACAAAGAAAAAAATGAGAAAAGTCCTAAGGCTAACCATATAAAAGCATTCAGGCATCCTATCTCAGCAGAATCACACAGAAGTGTTTGTTCTCCCAACAACAAGGTGTGGCAACTTATATGAAGTGGTGCTAACCAGATAAGCTCACATGAGCCTTGCTGTCCAGGGCAGTTTTTGGAATTCAGTCATTTATACATACAGCATCTGTGTAATTGTCATCAGTTACTTAGGTTACAATACTCCAGAGCAAAACAAGGTGTGCACCACAAGTCTCAAATTAATATTAACTATCAGATTGTATTAGCCTGCTTTCAAACTTCTATAAGGAACTACCTGATACTTGGTAATTTAAAAAGAAAACAGGTTTAATTGACTCACAGTTTTGCGTGGTTGAGGAGGCCTCAGGAAACTTATAATCACAGCAGAAGATGAAGGAGAAGGAAGGCATTTCCTACATGGGGGAAGAAAAAAGAGAGAGTGAAGGAGAAGTGTCACACTTTTAAACCATCATATCATGACTATTCACTGTCATGAGAATAGCATGTGGAACATCTGTCTCCATGATTCAATCATTTCTTATCAGTTCCTTCCCTCAACACATGAGGATTACAATTCAAGAAAAGATTTAGTTAGGAACACAGCACCAAACCATATCATTCCATCCCTGGCAGCTCCCAAATCTCATGTCCTTCTGACATTGCCAGAACAATCATGCCTTCCCAACAGTCCCCAATAGTTTTAACTCATGCAAGCATGAACTCAAAAGTTCAAGTCCAAAATCTCATCTGAGACAATGCAAGTCTCTTCTGCTTATGAACCTATACAATCAAAAACATGTTAGTCACTTTCAAGATATAATGTGAGTACAGGTGTTGGGTAAATGCCCCCATTCAGAAAAGGAGAAATTGGCCAAAAGATCGGGACTACAGGGCCCATGCAGCTCTGAAATCCAGCAAGGTAGTCATTAAATCTTAAAGCTCCAAAGTAATCTCCTTTGACTCTATGTCTAACATCCAGGGAACACTGATGCAAGCAGTGGGCTCCTTGGGAAGATTTGCCCCTGTGGCTCTGCAAGGTACAGCCCCTGCAGCTGTTTTCACAGGCTGGCACCGGGTGCCTGAAGATTTTCAGGGACAAAGTGCAAATTGTCAGTGGATCTATCATTCTGGGGTCTAGAGGAATGGGGCCTTCTTCTCACTGCTCCACCAGCCAATGGCCCAATGGATACTCTGTGTGGGGGTTCCAACACCGCATTTCCCCTCCACATTGCCCTAGTAGAGGGTCTCCGTGAGGGTCCCACCTCTGCAGCAGACTTCTGTGTGGACATCCAGCAGTTTCCATAAACCCTCTGAAATCTAGGCAGAGATGCCCAAGCCACAATTATTGCTTTCTGTGTAATCACAGGCCCAACACCATGTGGAAGCCAGCAAGGCTTGAAGCTTGCACCTTTAGAAGCCATGGGAAAACTGTACCTTGGCCCATTCTAGCCACAGCGAGGACACAGGGCATTATGCCCTGAGGCTCCACAGAATAGCAGGGTCCGGGCCTGACCCATAAAACCATTTTTCCCTCTTAGGCCTCTGGGCCTGTGATGACAGGGACTGCTGAAAGGTATCTGAAATGTCCTGGAGACATTTTCTCCACTGTCTTAGTTATTAACATTAGGCTTCTCCTGTGCAAATTTCTATAGCTGGCTTGAATTCCTCTCTAGAAAACGTATTTTTTCTTCTGTACCACATAGTCAGGCTGCAAATTTTCCAAATTTTTATGCCCTGCTTTCCTTTTAAACATAAGTTTCAATTTCAGACCATCTTTTCTCTCCACCCATATGAGTGTAAACTTTTAGCAAAAGCCAGGTCATGTGTTGAACACTTTGCTACTTAGAAAATTCTTCTATCAAATACCCTAAATCATCTCTCAACAGAGAGTCCAAAGTTATATCAATTTCTTTGCTAAAGCATAGCAAGAGTGACCTTTACTACAGTTCCCAGTAAGTTTCTCAACTTCATGGATGGGCATTTTGTTTCATTTTGTTTTTTAATTTAGGTTTTCTTTTTTTGTAAAGTTAATAGAGAAAAATGTGGCAGTGTAGATGGTCTCATCAAAATTTTTAATAAAATAGGCAATGTAATACTAAAATGTTATAAAACTTACGTTGTTTACTTGAGAATTCTAAAAATGTAATATAGAAAGGATGGAGCAGAAGGTATGACAGTTTGGCAAGATTCTCTAATATCCTCTAAGCTAGAAGATCCAAGCTGGATGTACTAGGTAAATTAAAAGCAGATATGTCATATATCACTTGGAATCAATTTCATATGTGATAATTACCAGTATTTGGATCAGCAGCACTGTAGGTAGAAATATGAAATTCAAGTGCAGTGCTACTCAGCTATACCAAGGTGATATCTGACACAATGTAGGATCATACCTTTTATGTACAAAGTAGAATCCACCTAAAGTAAGTTGTACACTGCCAGAAAGCTGGATATTTTGAGGGTTTTCTCAGTAAAGGTAATCTTACCAAATAAAGCTAAGGTTTCAAAAAAAAAAAAAAAAAAGATTAATTCTCTAGATTTCTCACAGCCCACTCAATTCTCTCAAAAGTCACCCTCTTTGACAAAAGATTGTAAAATAGCATTATATGAAATATTTTTAGCATATTTGCACTGTAATAGTGTGTTCTTCCATTGCTGCAAAAAATTTCTAAGGCTAGACAATTTATAAGAAAAAGAGGTTTAATTGGCTCACAGTTCCACAGGCTATAGAGGAAGTATGACATTGTCATCTACTTGGCTTCTGGGAAGGTCTCAGGAAACTTACAGTTATAGTAAAAGTTGGAGGGGGAGCAAACACATCACAAGGTCAGTGTGGGATCATGAGAGGGAAGGAGGGAGGTGCTATACAACTTTAAACAACCAGATCTCACAAGAACTCAATATCACAAGAACATCACCAATGGGATGGTGCTAAACCAATTTGAGAAATCCACCACCATGATGCCACCGCTTCCCACCAGGTCCCAGCTCCAACTCCAGGGATGAAAATTTCCCATGACATTTGGTGGGGATACAGATGCAAACCATATCATGCACCAAGTCCAGTGTGCTTTAAAAAGTAAAATTTTCTATTTTAATATCTTCTGTGATAATAATTCCACTTTTATACAATTTTTGGCCACTATAAAATTTTTACTTTTTAGATTAAGTTTAGAAAAAAAAAAAATTCCATTGGGGAAAAAAAAAATCTTCTGTGATTTTCATTAGGGCTGAATGATATTTATAGCTTAATTAGAAATAGAGTTATCATTTTAAAATATTGATGTTTCCCATAGAGAAGCACAGAATGTCTTACCATATATTCAAAGACAAATTTCTTGGAAATCAAATGTTTTAAAATTTGAAAAAAATCATGTATTACTACATCCAGCTTTTCACTTAACACATTCATTTCAGTGTTATAATGATGCCCCAGAAGCAGATACTGAAACTGGAACTCCCTCTTCAATTTCTTCCTATACTAACATTTCTTATTAGCATACGCCCTTCCATTTCTCCAGTAGTTCACACTAATACATGTACTGCCTGACTTCTCCATCTGAACATTATTATTAACTTCTAATAACCGGTGCCTTTAAATATTCTTGGTACATAATAGAAACTCAATAAAGAGTTGTTGAAGGAATAAGTGAATGAAAATGTCTCAAATTCCTATAGATTTTTTCACAAAATTTTTGCCAAATTGATCTACTTTATTTTAGCTTCAGTTGTTGCTATACAGTTTATTTATAATATAGATAGTTGTCATTCTACTGCTTAAACTATTCCTATATCTCTCTTTATATTGCTAACTTTCTACTTGGTTTGCTAACTTCTTTAAAAATATATTATAGGCAAATTATAACTTAGGATTAAGAAACTCACTCAAAACTGCACAACTTCATGGAACTGAACATCCTGTTTCTGAATGACTATTGGATAAACAATGAAATGAAGGCAGAAATAAAGATGTTCTTCAAAACCAACGAGAACGAAGACACAACGTACCAGAATCTACGGGATACATTTAAAGCAGTGTCTAGAGGAAAATGTATGGCACTAAATGCCAGAAGAGAAGTGAGGAAAGATCTAAAATTGACACCCTAACATCATGATTAAAAGAACTAGAGAAGCAAGATCCAACTAATTCAAAAGCTAGCAGAAGACAAGAAATAAGATCAGAGCAGAACTGAAGCAGATAGACACAAAAATACCTTCAAAAAAAAAATCAGTGAATCCAGGAGCTGTTTTTTTTTTAAAGGTCAACAAAATAGATAGACTGCTATCCATTCTAATAAAGAAGAAAAGACAGAAGAATCAAATAGATGCAATAAAAAATGATAAAGGAGATATTACCACCAATCTCACATAAATATAAACCACCATCAGAGAGTACTATAAATACCTCTATGCAAATAAACCAGTAAATCTAGAAGAAATGGATAAATTCCTGGACACTTACACTATCCCAAGACTAAACCAGGAAGAAGTTGAATCCCTAAATAGACCAATGACAAGGTCTGAAATTGAGGCAGCAAGTAATAGCCTACCAACCAAAAAAGTCCAGGATCAGACAGGTTTACAGCTGAATTGTACCAAAGGTACAAAGAGAAACTGCTATACTTTCTTCTGAAACGATTCCAAACAATACAAAAAGAGGGAATCCTCCCTAACTCATTTTATGAGACCGACATCATCCTGATACCAAAACCTGGCAGAGACACCCACAGAAAAGAAAATTTTAGGCCAATATCCATGATGAACCTTGATGTGAAAATCCTTAAAATACTGGTAAACCAAATCTAACAGCATGTCAAAATGCTTATCCATTACGATCAAGTCAGCTGCATCCCAGGGATGCAAGGCTGATTTAACATGAGCAAATCTATAAATGTAATCCATCACATAAACAGAACCAAAGATTTAAAAAAATGATTATCTTCATAGATATAAAGAAGGCTTGTGACAAAATTCAACAGCCTTTTATGCTAAAAACTTTATGACAAACCCACAGCCAATTTCATACTGAGTGGACAAAAACTGGAAGCATTCCCTCTGAAAACTGGCACAGGACAAGGATGTCTTCTCTCACTACTACTATTCAACATAGCACTGGAATTTCTGGCCAGGGCAATCAGGCAAAAAAAAAAAAAAAAAAAAGAAGAAGAAGAAAGAAAGCGCATTCAATTAGGAAAAGAGAATGTCAAATAGCCCAATGACATGATGTATATTTAGAAGACCCCACTGTCTGAGCCCAAACTCTCCTTAAACTGATAAGCAACTTCAGCAAAGTCTCAGGGTACAAAATCAATGTGCAAAATCACAAGCATTTCTCTACACCATTAACAGATAAACAGGGAACCAAATGATGAGTTAACTCCCATTCACAAATGCTAAAAAGAGAATAAAATACACAGGAATACAACTTACAAGGGATGTGAAGGACCTCTTCAAGGAGAACTACAAACCACTGCTCAAGGAAATAAGAGAGGATACAAACAGATGGAAAAACATTCCATGCTCACAGTTAGGAAGAATCAATATCATAAAAATGGCCATACTGCCCAAAATAATTATTTACAGATTCAATGCTATTCCCATCAAGCTACCATTGACTTTCTTCGCAGAATTGGAAAGAACCACCTTAAAATTTATATGGAAACAAAAAAGATCCTGGTAGCCAAGACAATCCTAAGCAAAAAAAAAAAAAAAAAAAATCTGGAGGCATCAGGCTATCTGACTTCAAACTATACTACAAGGCTACAGCAATCAAAATAGTATGGTACTGCTACCAAAACAGAGATATGAACCAGTGGAACGGAACAGAGACCACAGAAATAACCACACATCTACAACCATCTCATCTTTGACAAACCTGACAAAAACAAGCAATGGGGAAAGGATTCCCTATTTAATAAATGCTTGGAAAACTGGCTACCCATATGCAGAAAGCTGAAACTGGATCCCTTCCATACACCTTAAAAAATAACTCTAGACTGATTAAAAATTTAAACAGAAGAAGTAGCACTGTAAAAACCCTAGAATAAAACCTAGGCAATACCATCCATGGCATAGGTATAGACAAAGACTTAATGACTAAAATACCAAAAGTAATGGCAACAAAAGCCAAAATAGACAAATGGAATGTAATTAAACTGAAGAGCTTCTGCACAGCAAAAGAAACTATCATTAGTGTGACCCAACAAACAATAGAATGTGAAAAAATTTTTTTGCAATCTACCCATCTAACAAAGGGCTAATATCTACAAAGAACTTAAATTTACAAGGAAAAAACATCTCCATCAAAAAGTGGATGAAAGATATGAACAGACACTTTTCAAATGAAGACATTTACTCAGCCAAGAAACATATATATATATATAAAAAGCTCATCATCACTGGTCATCAGATAAATGCAAATCAAAACCACATTGAGATACCACCTCATGCCAGTTAGAAAGGCAATCATTATCTGTGCTCATTAAATCGTGAAAAAAAAGAAAAAGAAAAAAAAGATGGCAATCATTAAAAAATCAGGAGACAACAGATGCTGGATAGGATGTGGAGAAATAGGAATGCTTTTACACTGTTGGTGGGAGTGTAAATTAGTTCAACCATTGTGGAAGACAGTGTGACCATTCCTCACAGATCTAGAAATAGAAATATCATTTGACCCAGCAATCCCATTACTGGGTATATACTCAAAGGAGTATAAATCATTGTATTATAAAAACACATGCATACAGGTGAGGGGACGGAAAGCAGCAAACCACACTGCCATGTGTGTACCTATGCAACAATCTTGCATGTTCATCACATGTACCCCAAAACCTAAAATGCAATAAAAAAACAAAAAAAAAAAAAACAAAAAAACAAAAAAAACAACAAAAACAAAACAAAACAAAACAAAAAGTATTAATTACATACTATTAATCCATCTTCCTCAGTGGGTTGACTCTTACTAATAAACATTAAAAATGATTCAGATTTAAAAAAAAAAAAAGAAAAGAAAAAAAGAAAGAAAAAAAGAAAAATTTAAACGTTATGTTTTAACTTAATTAAAATGTCTTTTCTCTGAAAAAAAAAAAAAAAAAAAAAACACATGCACACGTACATTTATTGAAGCACTGTTCACAGCAGCAAATTCTTAGAACCAACCCAAATGCCCATCAATGATAGACTGGATAAAGAAAATGTGGAATACTAGGCAACCATAAAAAAGATGAGTTCATGTTCTTTGCAGGGACATGGATGAAGCTGGAAATCATCATTCTCAGCAAATTGACAAAAGAACATAAAATCGAACACCATATGTTCTCACTCATAAGTGGGTGATGAACAGTGAGAACACATGAACACAGGGAGGGTAACATCAGACACCAGGGCCTGTCGGGGGTGGGGGCCTAAGGGAGGGATAGCAGAGAGTGGGGGATTGGGGAGGAATAGCATTAGGAGAAATACCTAATGTAGATGACAGGGTGTTGGATGCAGCAAATCACGGTGGCATCTGTCTACCTACATAAAAAACCTGCACATTCTGCACATGTACCCCAGAACTTAATGTATAATAAATTTTTAAAATTATATTTGAATCAAAATTTAAAATGCTGCATATTGAATATCAATTCTTATGACATTTCTACCCAGTTGTCTGCCCTTCTACCTTCAGGGATTCAGATTAATGTATGGAAAATACCTATATGTATGCACAAATATATAGGCCGAGAGATTGTAATTCCTTTCCTATTTTTATCAATAATAATAATTACATATTCTATTCATTATGTTGAGTGTATTTTTTAAAAAATATTTTTTAAAACAAATCTTGTTTCCCAGGATTCAGAAACTCATTAGCTATTTTATAGAACCAAAACATTTCCCACTCTATGAACATATAATAATTTAATCAGTTTGATTTCACTATTTTGCCATTACAAGCAAAGTTATAATGAACAGTTTTGCAAGAACAACTGGATGATAAATTCTGAGACGCAAAATTTTCTGTATAAAGGATAAGAAACATTTTTTTAACGTATTAGGCCTTGTGTATTACAATATTGCTTTCCATAGATACTGTATGAACTTATGCTCCTACTAACAATATATGAAATGTGCTTTCCCTCAAAGCTTAAGGAGGAATTGCCACTTTAAAAAACTGTGACAAAATAATTTTGTTCTATTTTAGGTGGTGTTTAAATTTATATTATCCATGTCACTGATATTTCCTGTGATAAATCATAACTTTTATCATTTCCAATTTCATCTTCATACTTCTAAGGGCTTCATTTTTTCTTCAATTTTTACCAGTTTATGTTTCATATACTCATAAACTTTTTATTATTTCTTCCTTGACTTTTTGCACTTCTGCTTTGTGATCTTCCTTTGTAGGAGTGATCACAAACTTGTGTGTGTGCATTTATTTTTTAATAGAATATATGCTTACCAATGGCCCTGATGATCTTTTTTTCATGTAAGTAATTCTTTAGCAATATGAAAGTTTTGTTTCTCTTTTCTAAATTTCCCTAATAATATTATAATACTATTCTAACGTATACTATGTTGTTGTTATTGAATATATTGGTTTTTATTAGACTAATTAGTTGCAGGGATTTTCTATTCAGGATGGAGAGGTTAGAATCTGAAGCCTTCAAGACAGAAATTTTTTTTTTTTTCTTTTACAAATAAGCCTTCTCTGTGTTTTCATTGAAACTCCATCTCCTGTGTTTCTTTGAACAAAGTTGAAACTAGAGAGCTTTTGCTACCAACCCTGGAATTCTTGGTTTTATCAAAAACCACTGCAAAATGGAATTTTTCAATTCACAGTGAGCACATTAAATTCAGGCCATGCATTTTTCTGACTGGTAATCCTTTTCTGCTGAGTTCCCTTGATGATCTCCATTCTCCATGTCTCTTCTCTTCATCTCTGTGGTAGCATATTCTACGTGGTCTTAATCCATTGAGGTTACATATGTGCTTATTAAAAATAAGAAATACAGTGTTTTCCCCTCAGAATGATTATTTTACTTGTGGGAAGCATATTTTTACAGTACATTCTAGAATCTGTCACCTCTGGGCCAGCTAAAGAAACTCCACATTTATTCTTGGATGACATCTGCAAAGTTTCAATTGATTCCAGTAACCTTTACACTCCAGAATCTGTAAATCATATCTGACTCCCAGTTTCAATGAATATAGAAACTGCAGTTTATTTTTTATTACTTTATATGATTTCTAGGAGAGGAACAAGTAATAATCTACATAACTGCCATGTCATGCTGAAAGTTTCTACTACATATAGTATTCCTTAATATTCCTATAGGCACCTCTGTCAATCACTTTTGAGGCCCAGATATTATTAGTAACAATAGGCAGCCATAACAAGTTCATATATTTAATTGGATTGCTTCCTATGATTTTTAGAATTATATACTATTTTCTTTAAGTAAATATCTTTTATTGCATTTATATAAGCCCCTCCTAGTCTTACATTTTTATTAAATAGAGCTGATAAATATCAAATGATAAATATCATTTCCACACTTAGTAATAAGAGCATATGGCAACCCTTTTTGCTGATGAAATGGATTAATTAGTAAGTTTCTCATATTCTTGGAAGAAATTCTAATTTGTTGGAATATATTATTATTTGATACAGTATAATACCATAGCCATACCAAAGATTCTGTGAGAGTGGTACTGTGTACAAAACTTGCTTTCCTGTTGTGTCAGTTTGGGTCCTCTGAGGAGCAGTCACCACGACAGGATTTACATGCATGAGATTTATGTAGGGAAATGTCTGTGAAGGACAAAGGGGAGGGTGTAACAGTAGGAAGGGAAACCTTTGGACCACAGGGCAGGTCAAATACCTGGGACCTAACAGGAAGAATCTCCAACACACAGCGCAGTTCTAGGACAGTCTTACAGATGCAGATGAGAGTATCAAGCTGTATTTGCCCACTACAGAAGACCTGCTTCCCGAGGAGAAGGCTGCACTAGTTCTTCCAGTCCTAGGAGAATGCTGGAGAGTGGGGTACAAGGGAGAAGCATTACCTACAGGCAGGTAGTAGTGGATCCTGAATGGCAGTATGAGGTTGTCAGTCAACTATGCTCCCTGAAGCAAGAGATACAAGCAGTGAATATCTGTAAGTTTCATACTCATCATTCATACCATCTTTTTTTCTACCTTTCCCAAGGCATGTGACTTTGGACTTAGCAGTCAGCTGAGCTGAAATAACGCTCACACAGCTTTAGTTAGGAGAGCTGTGAAGGCTTTTCTTCCCTTCTTCCCTGTGGGATATACAAGAGTTTGGAGATAAGCATCAGAAAGCACCAAAGCCACAGAACATGCCTATCCATAGGAACAGTTTGATAAGAAGAAATCTGTAAACTCCCATTTGTAAGGTGACAATAGACTCATGGGATCGATCTTGTCTTTCGTTTGCTCCAAAAGTCCAAGAAGGAGCTAAAATATTGAACGGACCTCTTCAAAAGTCATTACAGTACACTAAGAAGGTAGCGGGCAGCTGGATTGATGCCATACTGACAACCCACGGTGGTTAAAATACCTGCTCTCAGTTAACTGTCAGGCCTATACCACATAATGTAAATCAGTTGCCAATACTAATACTAAACATAAAAGACGCATATAAATAGACCTAGCAGGTAGGAAGAAATAGGGCAGAAAAATATAAGAGTGAGTAAATTAGAATTGTTAGAAGAAGTGGATGACAAATTCAACAAATCTAATGAAACTATTTAAAGTTATTCAACCAGAGTACAATTCTTACTGGAAGTAAAATGTTTTCTTACATTATTTTGTTTTTAACTGTACATGTACATATTTGGGTAATTCTTAAGCTTTGCTTCTGTACATGCTCCTGGCACTGATCTATGCCTAGTGTTCTTTTATGTATTAGCTTTTTCATTAATTTTATAAGCTCATATTTATCTAAATGTAAAAAGTACCTGGGAAACACCCTATTCAAAAAATTCTCAAATTTTGATAACTCATAAAAACATATGATCACCCTCATCTCCCTTAACTGGCTTCTCCTTAATGAGGTTATCATCTTTCTGAATCTCACATTCACCGTTCTCTCATCTTCAAAATAAAACCTTGTTTCTTTTACATCAGTTTCTAATTTTTACATATTGATATCTTAACTGAAAATGTTTTCATATTCTACACAATCTTTGAGAAATATGTTTTCATTAGGAATAGTAAATGTTAGATGTAATATTTGCCTCTTGGGGATTCATAATCTTATTAATATGCTGAAAACTGTAATACATAGAATTTCTCTCCTTTTTTGTTTTGATTTCAATTTCTGTAATCTTACCTAAATGCCTCATTTTCTGTAACAAGTCCCACAGGAAAGTGCTGGGCAATAACATGAGTATATACTGTTTTTTAAATTATCATGGTAAAAACACTAAACATGAAATCTATCCTCTTAATGTTTTATAGATATTAATACTTTTGTGTATAATGAAAATATTACAGCCATTGAATAGCAATTCTCCGAGTATGGGTAGAATGGTGGTTGCCAGAGTTTGTAAGAGAAGGGAAATGGGAGTTCTATCTATGAGTCTATTTGGAATAGCTCAGTGTAAATGATACTATGCAGTATTGTTCTGTGATTGCTCTATTTCATTTAGCATAATGTCCTCCAGTGTCATTAATGTTAATGCACGTGGCATGATTTCCTTTTTTTAAGTCTAAATAGCCATCTATTATAGGTACCTAATAGATTTTCTTTATTCACTTGTCAATCGACATTTAGAGTGTTTAATTATCTCAGCTATTGTAAATAATGCAGCAGTGAACAACAGGTGTAAAGATACCTCAACATCCTGCTTTCAGCATTTTGGGAAATATTCCCAGAAGTAGAATTATTGCATCATATGGTAATTTATTTGTATTATTTTAATTAGCATTATTTTAATTGACAAAGCATAATTGTATACATTTATGGATATACAATGTAGGATGATTAAATTAAGCTAATTAACATCTCCATCACATTACTTATTATTTTTTATGGTGAGACATTTAAAATTAACTCTTTCAGTTACTTTGTAGTACGTTATTGTGGACTATAGTCACCATGCTGCGCAAAGGGTCTCATAATTTATTCCTGCTATCTGCAAATTTGTGCTCTTTGATCAGCAACTCCCCATTACTTCTCTCCTTACCCCCTCCAGCCTTTGGTAATCATCATCCTACTCTCTATTTCTATATGTTCAGCGTTTTTAGATTTTACATATAAGTGAGTGTATTAGTTTGTCTCACTGCTATCATGAAATACATGAGACTGGATAATTTATAAAGAAAAGAGTTTTAATTGGTTCATGGTTCTGCAGGCTGTATAGGAAGCATATTGGCTTCTGCTTCTGAGGAGGCCTCAGGGAACTTAAAATCATGGTAGAAGATGAAAGGAAAGCAGGCATGTCTTCCATGACCAGAGCAGGAAGGGAGTGGGGAGGTGCTGCATACTTTTAAACTATCAGGTCTTGTGAGAACTCACTCACTATACAGTACTAAGGGGATGGTGCTAAACCATTCATGAGAACTCTGCCCCCATGATCCAATCACTTCCCACCAGCTGTACCTCCAACAATGGGGATTACAATTCAATAGGATATTTGGATGGGTTCACAGATCCATACCATATCAGTAAGATTATCGGGTATTTTATTTTCTGTGCCTGGATTATTTCACTTAGCATAATGTCCTCCAGGTTCATTCATGTTATCACAAATGATGGAATATCTATTTTTAAGGCTGAATTACTATCACTATATTGTGTATATATACCACTTTTTTTACTCTATTTATCTGTTGGTAGACACTTAGGATGATTCTACATCTTGACTATTGTGAATAGTGCTGTAATAAACATGGGAATGCAGGTATTTATTTATCATATTGATTTCAATTCCTTTGGCCACATACCCAGAAGTAGGATGATGAATCATATGGCAGTTCTACTTTTTTTTTTTTTTGAGAAAACTCCATATCATTTTTCACAGTGGCTATAATTATTTGCATTTCTATCAACAATGTACAATATTTCACTGCTCACTGCATCCTCACCAATACTTGTCTTTCATATTTTTGATAAAAGCCATTCCAAATGTCTAAAGTGATATCTTAGTGTGGTTTTAATTTGCATTGCTCTAATGATTAGCAATCCTGAAAATCTTTTTATGTACTTTTTGGACATTTGTATGTCATATATTGAAAAATGTCTGTTCTGATCCTTTGTCCCCATGTTTGTTATTACTATTATTATTTTTGCTACTGAGTCATTTTTCACATACATTGGATATTAACCCCTTATCACATGCATTATTTTCAAGTATTTTCTTCCATTATTTGGGTAGGCTTTCCACTTTGTTAATTGTTTTCCATCCTGTGAAGAAGATTTTTAGTTTGATAACATCCCATTTTTTTCTCTTTGCTTTTGTTTCTTGTACTTTCAGGGTCATATCAAAAACATTATTGCCCAGACTAATTTTGCAGAGATATGTCCCAATGTTTTCTTCTGGTAGCTCTACCGTTTCAAGTTTTATTTTTTAAGTCTTTAATCAATTTCAAGTTGATTTTGTGTTTGATATTAGATAAGGATTCAATTTTATTTGCCTGCATCTTGTTTTCCCAACACCAGTCACTGCAGATATCATCTCATCTTCGTTGTATATACTCAGCATAGTGCATATATATTTTTTCTGACAAAAATCAATTGACCTTAAATATGTGAGTTTATTTCTGGGATTTCTATCCTGTTCCATTTGTCAAACTATCTGTTTTTATGCTAATACTGTACTGCTTTAAATAGAATTATTTTATAATATATTTGGAAAACAGGGAATGCAATGCCACTGGCTTAGTCATTTTTGCTCAAGATTTTTGCTTGTTTGTTTTTTTGGCTATTTTGGGTCTTCTGTAGTTTCATGTATATTAATTTTGTTTCTATTTCTGTGAAAAATAACATTGTAATTTTCTTTTTTTAATAAGTTATCAAAGATTTATTCAGATTGACAATACTTTTAAAAACTTAAACAGTAACTTCTTTTTTAATTTAATTTAATTTTATTGCATTTTAGGTTTTGGGGTACATGTGAAGAACATGCAAGATTGTTGCATAGGTACACAGATGGCAGTGTGATTTGCTGCCTTCCTCCCCATCACCTATATCTGGCATTTCTCCCCATGCTATCTCTCCCCAACTCTCTACCCTACATTGTCCCTCCCCTATTTCCCCCCAACGGAACCCAGTGTGTAGTGCTCCCCTCCCTGTGTCCATGTGTTCTCATTGTTTAACACCCACCTATGAGTGAGAACATGCGGTGTTTGATTTTCTGCTCTTGTGTCAGTTTGCTGAGAATGATGGTTTCCAGGTTCATCCATGTCCATACAAAGGAAACGAACTCATTGTTTTTGATGGCTGCATAATATTGCATTGTGTATATGTGCCACATATTTTCCCTGTACAGTCTATCATCGATGGGCATTTGGATTGGTTCCAGGTCCTTGCTATTGTAAACAGTGCTGCAATGAACATTCGTGTGCACGTGTCCTTGTAGTAGAACGATTTATAATCCTTTGGATATATACCCAGTAATGGGATTGCTGGGTCAAATGGAATTTCTATGTCTAGGTCCCTGAGGAATCGCCACACTGTCTTCCACAATGGTTGAACTAATTTACACTCCCACCAGCAGTGTAAAAGTGTGCCTATTTCTCCACACCCTCTCCAGCATCTGTTGTCTCTAGATTTTTTAATGATCACCATTCGAACTGGCATGAGATGGTATCTCAATGTAGTTTTGATTTGCATTTCTCTGAATACCAGTGATGATGAGCATTTTTTCATATGTTTTTGACCTCATGTATGTCTTCTTTTGTAAAGTATCTGTTCATATCCTTTGCCCACTTTTGAATGGGTTAGTTTTCTTGTAAATCTGTTTTAGTTCTTCGTAAATTGTTGATATTAGCCTTTTGGCAGATGGGTAAACTGCAAATTTTTTTTCCCATTTTGTTGGTTGCCGATTCACTCTAATGACTGTTTCTTTTGCCGTGCAGATGCTGTGGAGTTTGATTAGGTCCCATTTGTCTGTTTTGGCTTTTGTTGCCAATGCTTTTTGTGTTGTTGTCATGAAGTCCTTGCCTACACCTATGTCCTGGACGGTCTTGCCTAGATTTTCTTCTAGATATTGACAGAACATATCTCAAAATAATAAAAGCTGTTTATGACAAACCAACAGCCAATATCATACTGAATGGGCAAAAACTGGAAGCATTCTCTTTGACAATATTAAAAAATACTGAATATTTCTACGGATTATTTGTTATTTTTTTCCTTGGTTGTTTTAAAACATTTTGTTTAATTTCCACAGATTAATATATTTACCAAGATTTTTCTTATGGATTTCTAGATTCACAAAACTGGGATACAAAGTACTAAATATGATTTCTATATTCTTAAAGTTTTAAGACTTGTTTTATATGTCCTAACATATTATCATTCCTGATTAACATTCCATAGATGCTTAAGAAGAATATGACTTTTGGTACTTTGGGGTCACATAAATCTTTGTGTTAGGTTCATTTGGTCTAATGTATAATTCAAGTTTAATTCAAGTTTAACGTTTTCCTATTTTCTGTCTACATGCTCCTTTCATTGTTGAAAGTGTGATATTGAGGTCCCTTAGTTTTACTGTATTACTACTTCTTCCTTCAGATTATTTAATAACTGCTCTATGTATTTAGGTGCTGTAATATTCAGTGTATATATTTTTACAATTATGATGTCCTTTTGGTGAATTGACCCAGTTTTCATTATGTACTAAATTATTTTGGTCTCTTTCTACACCTTTTTTTTTTTTTTAACTTAATGTTCATTTTGTCTGATACTAATACAACTACTTACAACTGCTTTCTTTTTAACAGTTCTTTGTGTGGAGTATCTTTTACCATCTTTTAATTTTCAACCTATGTGTGTCTTTACATTTAAAAGACTCATAGTAAAGTAAGAGTTTTGTAGACACCATATGGTTAGATCTTGGGTGTTTATTTGTATGTTATGTTTTTAATTCAGTTTGCTACTCTGTGTCTTTTGATTCTAAAATTTAAACTATTTTCATTGAAAATAATTATAGATAAGAACTTGCTATTGACATTTTTTAAATAGTGTTTTTTTCCTGGTTGTTTTGCAGGTTGTTTGTTTCATCCTCTCTTGCTGTCTTCCTTGGTGATTTGGTGGTTTTCTGTTCTGGTATGCCATAAACTCTTTGTGTTTTGTGCAACATTTTATTTATTTATTTATTTTTTTGAGATGGAGTCTTGCTCTGTTACCCAGGCTGGAGTGCAGTGGCAAGATCTCAGCTCACTGCAACTTCTGCCTCCAGGTTCAAGGAATTCTCCTGCCTCAGCCTTCTGAGTAGCTGAGACTACAGGTACATGCCACACGTGCTTTTATATATATATATATGATAGTAGAGATGGGGTTTCACCATGTTAGCCAGGATGGTCTTGATCTCCTGTCTGCCCACTTCTGGATCCGGCCACTGTGTCCAGCCAACATTTTATAATAAGCTGCTTTAAGCTGACAATAATTTTCTTTACATGTACAGAAATTCTACACTTTTACTAACTCCCCTGACCCTTTATAATTTTGATATGAAAATTTAAATTTAGGAGGAAATTTGTATCTTTTAACAATTTATTGTAGCTACAGTTGTTTTTAACCCTCGTGGTAAAGTTAAAACTGCTTTACATACTATGCTTATAATATTAAAAATTTCTGAATATTTCTACAGATTATTTGTTATTTAATTTTTTCCTTGCAGATTTTTGTGGTTGTTAATTAGCAGCCTTTGTTTGAGCTAAAAGAACTCCCTTAACAATGCCTATAAGTCAGGCTTGGTTGTGAAGAGCTCCTTTAATATTTATCTGTTTCAGAAACTTCTTATTCCTCCCTCATTTCTGAACAACAGCTTTTAAGTATAAAATATTCTTGATTGGCAGGTTTTTTTTCCCTCCAGCACTTAGAATATATCATCTCACTCTCTTTTGGCCTGCAGAGTTTCTGCTGAGAAATATGTTAAAAGCTGACTGGGAACCCCTTGAATGTGATAAGTTTCTTATATCTCATGGGTTTTAGTAGTCTTTATTTTTGATAATTTGATTATATATATAATAATTTTTTGTAGGGGTAAATTTTATGGGAGTTAAGCTTCCTGCACCTGGATATTGTCATCTTTCCCCAATTTGGGAAATTTTTAGTCATTATTTTTTAAAATATACTTTGATTCTTTTTCTCTTTTCCTTTTATAACTCTTATTATGCAAAGATTAATTTGTTTGATGTTATTCCATAATTTCCATAGGTCATCATTTTTTGTTTTTTCTTTTTGTCCTTCTAACTGGATAATTGCAAATATCGTCTTTTCAAGCTCATTGCTTCTTCTGCTTGATCAAGGCTACTGTCAAAGATTTCTAATTTTTATTTCAGTTATTGTTTTTATATCTAGGAATTTCATTTATTGTTTCTATTTCTTTATTAAATTTCTCATTTTGTTCACAAATTATCAAATTTCATTTAATTTGCTGTCTGTATTTTTTGGACTTCCCTGAACTTCTTTAAGATGATTATTCTGATTTTGTTAAGTTATTTCACAGATTTCTGTCTCTCCCAGGTCAATTATTGGAGCTTTATTAGTTTCTTTTGATGGTCTCATATGTTCTTCAATTTTCATAACCCTCGTGTTCTTTTATTGGTGTCTGATTTAAGAATATATCTACTTCTTCCAGCAGTTGTTGGAAGGTGTTTTAATTTTTTGAGAAATTGTCATCCTGTTTTCCAGAGTGGCTGTGTAACTGGGGACCTACATTTAAAAAATACATACTAATCACTTGCTTTGTTTTTCTTGCTTCTCTCTCTGTTCACCCTGTCATTTCTTCCCTCTCTAGACATTTACTCCAGCAATGCATCCTTACCTAATTTTGCTCTTGCTTAAGGAATTCCAGAGACTAATCCTGAGACAAACCAGGCACAGACAAATGCAGGAATTTTTCTGCTTAGAGTGAATCATGAACAATTAGTCTACCACCATCAGGCCAAAGAAAAGATGATACCAACCATATTTCTGAATAAGCAATTACCCAACATAACCATTGAAACGAAGACACACAGACCCTGCACCCTGTACCACTCCTGCATATAAATTTAAAAATGTAAGATCATCTTTGTGAATATAGTCCACCATCTTATTTTTCTGGTTCGCCAATTAATTATACTTCTCCTTCCAATAATACTCATATTTTGTGTCTGGCTTTTGAGTGGTGAGTAAGCAAATCTGGGTTCAGTTATAGCTGTATCATTTATATTCACACCAACAGTGTGCAAGTGTTCCAATTTCTCCATATAAATGCTGCTTTAGTAAGGCTTCTTTATCTTCTTTCTTCAGGTCTTTTGCATAAACATTAACCTATAAGTTATTACCTTTCCCTTAATTCAAACAGCAAAATCTCACTTCTTATTTCAGAGCAAAAGTAAATTTATTAAACGTATATTTTGAAATGTCAGTATCATCTAAATTATTCTCTTTTTCTTCTTCTTAAGTAGGAGAGTTGTTTTTAATAAGTAATATTACTCTTTTTTTTCTTCTCTAGTATGGATAACTATTTTTCATTACATCAGGGACCGTATTTTCTAAGTTATCCATGCCTTATCATAAATTTACTTTTCTATACTGGTTAATACACAGGGACATTTAAATACTTTCAGTTACCATACATCTTAAAAACTCTATTTCAACTACATTATTTTTTAGGCAGTCAACAAATATTTATTGAGTACTATGTGTTCTTCAATGGACATATATGTAAATAAAGATGCTTCTTGTTCTAATAATTTACCACATCATGGAAGAAAATAGGTACCAAAACTTAACTAAAATTTGCAAATTGCACTGTGCAAAATGATAATAAAGACAAATGTATTGTGTTCTAGTAATCTATTCTGAGAAAAATTATTGTTTTTCATGTACAGATAGTGTTCTCCGAGCAAGTGCATTAATTAACTAAAAGTGTTAATTGTTAATTTAACCTTAAATGTTAGAAGGCTAAATGGACTCTTCCACTCCACCAGTTCAAACTTGTAGAAGAGCGTTGTTGTTAAGTATAGACTTCAAGAATGAAAAATAGATATGTGTTGAAAGGAAACCATGGAATTCAAAAAGAAGATTCTTTGTGTTCCTGCCATTGTGCATTTCTTGTCTTCAAGTCCCTAGTAGTTATCTGAATTATGGTGATGCACTTCGCTACTTGGAAGTTCACAGTTGGCTTGTGCTAGAATTCTTATAAGGAGCCAATGTACATCTAGATACATGTATGGCCTTAATTTTCAATCTTTCTGCTCTCTACCAAAGAAGAATTCTCCAAAATAAGATGCAAGTGTCAATTCAATTTTTGTTTCAAAACAATGCTGACAGGCTGATATACTTTTTCTAAAATGACTCACAGACCAATAGTTGTAGAACATCATTTTAGTTTGGCTTAAGGTATAATGATGAAGAAGATAAACATGATGTTGCAAATGAAAACTAATTTTTATACTAGAAACCTGTGTAACATGCCTGTGGTACAGATAGAAGATGCAGAAAATGAAGACACTGACTGTATTGTGGTAGAAGTGGAGAAAGAGAGGAAGAATTTTTTTTAACAATCGTTAAAAAAAAGTGATTCTTCATTTTTTGGACACTTCTCTAAAAAATGTAGTGACTCAGAGCAGCTGCAGTCAACATTTAGTATTCGATGAAAGTTGTTAAAAAATAAACTATTACACTTAAGTAGAAATTGTACAAATGGGAGCCAAACACTCTAAAAATAGTTAAAACTAAAGGAAACCACTTGGTTCTGTCCAGCTCTATTTGGAAAGACACATTCTATAATCTGTGCAACATATGAGTCTAGAGAAGATAAGTGTAAATGGAAATAAAATGCTTAGAAGGCAATTTCCAAGGAAGATTGAAAAGAATAATGATCTAAAGGAAAAAGCCACATAATTGTGTTCTTCATTGCTATCTATTCTAAGAATGGTAGCATGCTCAAATACATGACTCAGAAACGTTAGTAACCTATTCCAAACTTTTGAAAGATACCAAACTTCTAAGATGTTTCTAAGCTTACATATTTTATAATACATTTTTCTTTGAATCCACTGAGTTATTTATCAAAGGAAGTACTGAAAAAAAAACAAACATAAAATGAGATTAGACTCATATAATTCTAATCCATACTTTTCTCATTGGATAGAAACTATAAATAGCACCAGAGGGGGCAGGTAGGTTGACAGCAAAGAAAGAATGCCACTATGATTATCACTAAGCAGCAGAAATAAAAAGTAGAACACCCTTTCAAACTGCTTTTGTGTTCCTGAAACTTCTGAGGGCGGAATGCTGCTATATATTCCTTTGAGTATTAAAAGTGTTGATGATTAGCAATTGGAGTGCATTTTTCAATGAGAATCATGTCGCATGATTCATATTCTACTATATAGACGATGTCATTTGAAATATGACAATAACTTTGATAAAGAGATTCAACATGTCAATGACGAAGTGGAAGAAGTAGGTGTGGGAGAGGATGATGATGTAGCAGAACATTGTGAATAATGTCAATATCTGGCACACTGTGAGCTGCAGTGACCTAGATTAAATACATTATAGATAATAACCTGCAGGGCACAGGCCTAGAAATAAATATAAATTATTCACAGCCTTACATTGTTTAATTTGCTAAGTTTTGAAATAGGATAGTGTATGATTTCAAGATCAGTTTATTGTATTTAGAATTTTATCATGAAATTTTGTATGAGATACACAGGGCAGTAAATTATCTGTTTATTCATTTCCTACAATTGGCTTTTGTGAAGTACTTTTGGTCCTTATGAAAAACTGGGTCTTACGGAGTACTTTCTTTATCTAGTAGCTATGAAATATAACTGTTACTGAGCCATACAGGTATTTTGAAATTTTTTCAAAAGTGCAAATAAGGTTATTTTCAATTCTGCTTAGATGATGATTCTTTAGTCACTGTGCAGTAGAAATATTATCTTTTATTATATTATCTTTTATTATAACTAGAAATGCTTTTTAAACTTTGTCCTTCATATGATAGAAAAGAGTTAAAAATAAACCCCAGACTAATAATTGATTAAAGTATAATTTCACTTGTTGACTTTTATATTATGTAACAGTTACATTAAAATAAAGTTGTAAATATTACCATGAATTACATCTAGATAATAATAAAATCTTAACTTCATCTAAAATGAAAATTTCTGAATTTAGAGCATATAAATCTCTAGAAATTAGTGGCATCACACAGGGATTTTGCTCATGTTCATATATACATTTGGCTTTCTTCCTTTTTTTAAGAGTGATTATTATTAACACTTCATGTTTATTATTAGTCTTCTGGTCACTTCTCTAAAGCTTGGATATTCTACCAATATCCAAGCTCTAACCCAAATAACTAGAATCAGAATTTCTGGGCATGGAGTCTACACATTTTTGCTGGTTTCTACTGTTTCTAGTGGCGATTCTAACGCCTGGAGGAAGCTGAAAACTATGGATGTAAAGTAGTGACATGTATGAATTCTCAAAAGGAAAAAGGCATCTTCATTGGAACTTACATTTGAAATCAAGTCCTCCATTTATTTTTCCTCTATTTAATTTCCTCATTTGCAAAGAGAACTACTAAAAATTTTTGAAAAATATGTGTGAATTAATCATGTAGCCATCGCAAGATTACATGGTAAACTTTTATTTTAATATAATAAAGCAATTTTTAAGATTTTTTTTGTTTTTTAAAAATTGAGCTCTTAGTATTTATTGAAATAGCTTTCTAGAGTGATATAATGTTAACCAAAGTATTGTTTTTTTTTTTTTTTCAATTGAAGAAAAAAGTCCTCCTCAAACTAAATTTGTGAAACACTTACTGGATTTCAAATAATAAAAAAATTTCTATGTAGTTTTGAAAACATATCTTGTTTCTTTATTTCAAGTTTTAGTTTAATTACTTTAAAAGTTGCAAAATGTTTCATAGCAATAATTTCCTACATGTCACTATAGTAATGAAAAAACATTTGGGGTTTTCCTTCATTTAATGTGTTTTTTTTTTTTTTAATTGAAAAAGGCTCTTTAGAAGTAAGCTCTCCTATTGGATAAAACAAATTTAAAAAATAGTAGAAACCTGCCAATAATGCCAAGAGTCCTATAAAATGTTTTATTTCTTTCATGGTATGTTATGCTTCATCAGATTTCTTACTCTAAGCTGCAGTTCACATTGCCATTCTGAAACAGTTCACTGATTAGTAATTTCTCTTCTAGCTGTGGCATAACAACCTCAAATTCAAGTTATTTCAGGAACTGGCATTTGCTTTGCATAAATAATATTTTAAAAATAATTTCCAAATGAGATTAATTTATGATAGGAAAATTATTCTTCAAAGAGATATGTAACTGGGCTTTGAGTGTTTCTCTAGATTTAAAGCCACAATTGTCATTTGGTAGTTACAGATTTCTCTGAGGGGGGAAAAAGACGATGACATCAAAAGAATAATAAAATACTTATCACATTTGCTTTAATGCCTCTCTGAAATGACCTTAGGAAAGAGAATGACAAGTTACATTTTCACTAAGTTTTTTAGTTGTTCCTTAGATGACTTGTGTTTCTTTTCAATTAGGCTGAATAGTTGAGCTCAGTCAGGTATTAGTAGTTCTGTAGCTTGAAGGACATTAACACTGAAGTGGAACTGGGGGGTGGCAACTTAGATTAGTACCATGCTTGTTGCTAGGACAGGGGATTTTCTTTTTATCTTATTGTCATATGTTTTTCTGCAGAGAAATGTGTCTGTTATTTGGCCATAACTGTCACAGCAAGAAAATTTCAATGTTTAAATAGAGTCCCTAAAATATTGATTGGCTTTAAAATAATATTCTTGTATTTTATGAGTTTTTCATTAAGTGGCAAATATTTAGAGGATTCAAATATTTTCAAAAGTATGCAAAATTCTAAAACAATGAAAAACAGTAAATAATTTTGATTACTTTTTTCTTTAATGTGTGACTATTTCTAATATGAACAAACTATATTCATCTATGCTTTTCTAAATACGTTACTTAGATATAAGTGTAAAGTTATAATTTTAAATTTGATTTTATAATTCAAGTGTTAAATATTTTTTAATTTAAAATTATAACTCAAGCTTTAAAATTTCTGTCACAGGCAAAAATCTGCCTTTAAAATATTATAACTTTTTAAATATATAAATTTATAGTACTGCTGCCACTAAGAGTTAAACAGCCACAGTGTGGCTAAGATTGAATATTTTATTTAAAGGCTAGTAGATATCTCATCATTTCAATTTAAGAGGGCTACCTGGAATGGGAGCCCCTCCCTAATAGAGAGGAATCAACATAGTAAGAAAATATTAACACGTCAAGTAGAGTAGATGATCAAGTAGATCATTTAAGAGGACACACTGGAAATCATCAGAGAAGGGATAGGAATTACAGAAGGCAGAGTAGAGAGATGCCAGGGCAGCCAGCTGAGCTGCGACCCACACGGAACCGGGAGAAGCTTCCTGATGTGGAGAATGGGTGAGTGAGTAAGAGAGTCCAGGGGGTCCACACTTCTGCAATGAACTTATATAATCCTATCCACAAGAGAGCCATTTTGATCCCCACTGCCAACTGGATATTAACTATAACATATGGAGCTACCTAGAGACTGGGCAGAGGCTCTGCTCAAGCTCACATGGGTTCCCATACACTTTTGATACCTGAGCAGCCTGGTGCCAACTGCTGTCTGCCTGTCAGGGAGGAAGCCGGCAGGCTGCGGACTCCTGCACACCCCGAAGACAGATACTTCAGCTGCAGTATGGAGGAAGAGTGGGCAGACCAGGCGCCAATACAACCATCAGTCTCAGCTGCTCCCTGCTAAACAGAGCCTCCCTTCTTCAGTGTTGGGCCTGCTGCACAGCTAGGCTGCCCCAACTTGTCCATTTTTTCTGTGACCCAGTGTGTTTCTGAGAGTCCATCCCCTAGAGACTGATGGAATTCCCCTTGGTTCCTGTAATAATCACAGCCACCACTACCACCACACCTGCAACTCCTAGGCCTGAGAGGTAGTAAGGAAACCAGACACCTTCACATGTCTCCCAAAGCAAAATCCACTGCCACTCCTTTTGGAGGGAAGTATAAATGGGCCATACATTCTGTAGCTGCCAGCCTTCATCGCATCAGCTGAGAGTGGTCCACCTCCATCAGCGAAAGGCAAGCAACACAGCTTCTCTGCTCCAACTAGATCATTTCAGCTGCCATCCAGAACCCTCCTGAGAGCCTACCTTCTGCAGGCTTGGAGCTCCCACTGCCTTTATGTTCTGTCACCACCTGAGCTCTGCCACTGCTTGAGGATTCTTCAGACCCTTCTTAGAGATCAGCTGGTGATCAGCTGGTCCACAGGCTGGGGATCAGCTGGGTTACCATGTCAGAGCATTCTGCCTGCCATATCTGAGAGTTCTGCCAGTAATCCAGGAACCAGCTTGTGTCACCCTATCATAGTCAGCACCTGAATTCTGGGGATACAAGAACAAGTTTACTGGACCAGTTCCAGTCCAGTTCACTCAAGTCTTATGTATACTACCCAAGGGGCCATCTAGGGGACTGGGGATTAGAGATTTTCCCAGCCCAGTCCACTATCACAGTCACTTGACCACCTCTCCCAGGGTCTAAGCTCCAGCCAACACAACCAGCTGATATCAATACAGCTGATATCCACTTGCATGTACCAAAAGGAGGAGGCCCTCCCCTTCTATACACAAAGTAGCAGTATTGCCACATTGGAGAATAGGAGAGCCACAAAGCTGTCTCTCTTGGGCTGAGTAAGAAGGTTTCACTCCAAAATTACTCATGCAGAGAACTGCAGGACAGGTGTCTTTTGTGGCTCTCAGCTACACTGCGGCCTATGGATAGATCACAGCATAATTTGAACTGAGAGTCATGAGCCCTGGAGGAGTGTGTTAGGAAAACAGATTACTTTCCTACCTATCTAGGGCATGGAGCTAGTGTAGCCTCCTCACACCCCACAGAGACCTTGATGTATTTCACCAGAAGTTTTCCCAAACGCCCCTGTTAGGGCTGGTACCCATGATCATCACTGGGGTTTTCATAGGTAAACCAGGAGGTCCAATTTGCCTAGCTATTTTATACCACCATCCTGCTGAACAGGAATTTCAGGGCACTGTCATTCCACTGTCCAGCCCATCACCTGAAACAATAGAGAGCACCTCACAGTAAAACAGGATCAAGCACATACCTATATACTTTTGCCACAGCTGGCTCTTACCCACAAGTGCTACCAACTAGCTTGTAGGTTGAACTGCATGACCCAATATAAAACCTGATGACAGAAATGCACATAGCTATAAAAACAAAGCCAAAAGCCCTACCCAAAATACTCTACAGTCATACCTTCAAGAGGGAAAATATCCCATCCAAATGAAAGTCAATTCAATAAAAAGAAGTAACAGATTTTACAGATAAGAAGGAGCCGGCAAAACATCTCCAGCACCAAGAAAAAACAGCATGTTGTGACACCCCCAAAGGACCACATTATTTCTCTAGCAGTGGATGCTAAGCAAAACAAAAACTCTGAAATGACAGACAAATGATTCAAAATATGGATTGTTAGGAAACTCAGTGAGATCCAAGAGAAAGCTAAAAACAAACACAACCCCCACCCCCCCCCCAAAAAAAAAAAAAACAACTCAGGAGATTAAAGATAGAAATATTAAACAAACGACAACAAACAAAACACAACTTCTAGAAAGAATTTCAAAACACAGTTAAAAGTTGTGACCAGACCAAGCAGAAGGAAGAATTTCAGATCTCAAAGACTGGTCTTTCAGTTTAATTCAGTCAGATAAAATTTTTAAAGAGTTCTTAAAATCTGAAAAATATGGGATTATGTAAAGTTACCAACCTTATGACTTATAGACATTCCCAAGGGAGAAAAAGAAAATGTAAGACAGGTAAATAGCATATTTGAAGTAGAAATAACATCACTCTCATGCAAGCAAATGCTAAGGGAATTTGTCACCACTAGACCAATCCTACAAGAAATGCTCAAAGGAGTTCTAAACACGGAATGGAAAAATGACTACTACCATCATGAAAGCACACAAAAGTAGAAAGCTCACAGATCCTATAAACCAAAATAACACAATTGAGACTCCAATGCAATTAGAGAACAACACTATGAAGGTATGATAATCTCACACATTATTAATCTTGAACATGAATGTCAAAAATTCTAAATTAGGATATATAGATTTGCAAGTTAGAAAATAAAGGAACAGATTGAACCATTTGCTGCATACAATAGACCCACTTACTTTCTAAAGGCACCTACAGACTCAAAGTAAAGGAGTGAAAAAATGTTATCACACAAATGAAAAATGAAAGCAAGTTGAAGTATCTTATAGCAGATAAAACAGAATTTAAACCAAGAAAAGTTTAAACTATGTACATAGAACAGTATTAAATAAGGGTAAAGAGTTCAACACAACAAGAAAATTTAAGCATTCCAAATATGCATGCATCCAACACTGGAGCACCTGCATTCACAAAACTAATAGATGTAAGCAAAGAGATTGACAGTAATACAGTAACAGTGGGGATCATCAATACTTCACTGACACTAAACATGTCATTGAGACAGAAAGTTAACAAAGAAACTTTGAACTTAAAATGAACTCTAGAACAAATGGAACAGATAATTACAGAACATTCTGCTCAGCACCCACAGAATATACTTTTTTTTCCCATTTTCACCTGGAATATTCTTCATAATTGGCCATATGTTTGGCTATAAAGGAAATCTCAATAAATTTTTAAAAATTATATCAAGTATCTTATTAGACCACAGTGGAATGAAACTAGATATTAGTACAAAGAGGAAATTCCAAAGCTACAAAACCACCTAGTAACTAAACAACTTGCTTCTGAATGACTTTGGAGAAATCAACAAAATTAAGGAAGAATTCAAAACAAATTTTTGAAACAAATGGATATAGAGATTCAACATACCAACAGCTCTGAGATACAGCATAAGCAGTACTAAGAGGAAAATTTAGTGTTAAATGTCTACATCAAAATGATCTCAAATTCCCAACTTAACATCAGACCTCAGAAAACTAGAAAAATAAGGACTAATGAAACCCAAAGGAAGCAGAAGAAATAATGAGGATCAGAGCAGAATTAAATGACTAAATGAGATTGAGACCAAACAAAACAAGACAAAAACCAATGTGAAGTCCAATGTAATGAATAGCTAGCTATTTGAAAGGGCACTAGCTAGTTTGAGCAAGAAGAAAGAAGATTCAAATAGACACAATCAGAAATGATGAAGGTGACATTATAATGGATACCAAAGGAATGCAAACGACCATCAAAGATTACTATAAACATGTTTATGCACACAAACTAGAAATCCTAGAATGGATAAATTCCTGGGAACATACAACCTCCCAAGATTGAACAAGGAAGAATGTAAAATCCTGAACAAACCAATAAAAAATAATAAAATTGAATCAGTGATAACAAATTTGCAACAACAAAAGCCCAAGAAGAGATTTACAGCTGAATTTTGCCAGATATATAAAGAGGAGCTGACACCAATCTTAATGAAATTATTCCAAAATATTAAGGAGAAGTGATTCCTCTTTAGCTCAAAAACCAAAAAAATCATGTTATCAAAATCAATTGAAAACTCAACAACAATAAAAAACTACGAGCCAATATATCTGGTGAAAATAGATGCAAAAATCCTCAACATAATACTATGAAATAGAATCCCGCAGCACATCAAAAAGACAATTCATCACAATCAAGTGGGTCTTATTCCATGGATGCAAAGATTGTAGAATATTTACAACTCAATAAATGTGATTCATCACATAAAAAGAATTAAAATCAAAAGCCATGTGATTATCTCAATAGATGAATAAAAAGGATTTGATAAAATTCAACATCTCTTTATGATAAAAATCCTCAAAAAACTAGGCATCAAAGGAACATACCTCAATATAATAACCATATAGAACAAACTGACAGCCAACATCATACTGAAAGGGGAAAAGTTGAAAGCTTTTTTTCATACTGAAAGGGGAAAAGTTGAAAGTTGAAACTGAAGCAAATAAGTATGCCCCATCTTACCACTTCTATGCAACTTAGTATTGGAAGTCCTAGCCAGAGTAGTTAGGCAAAAGGAAGAAATAAAAACATCCAGTTTGGAAAAGAAAAAGTTAAATTTTCTCTGTTTGGTAATGACACGACTTTATACTTAGAAAATCCAAAATACTCTTCCGGAAGACTAGTATCCAGAATCTACAAAAAATTTAAAGAAAAAAAAAAAAACATTAAAAAGGGAACAAAGAACATGAACAGATGCTTCTCAAAAGAAGAGATAGGAGCAAAAATAAACTTGCAAAAATTCTTATCACTAATCATCAGAGAAAGACAAATTTAAATCACAAAGAGTTATCACCTTATATCAGTCAGGATGGCTATTATTAAAAAGTCAGATGCAAAGAATGGAGTGTACTCATACACTGTCAGTGAGAATGTGAATTAGTAAAACCTGAATGGAAAACAGTATGTAGATTTCTTAAAGAAATAAAAATAAAACTATCATTCAACCCAACAATCCCACTACTGGACAGCCACCCATAGAAAAAGAAATTGCTATACTAAAGACATCTTCATTCATATGCTTATCACAGCATTATTTTCAATAACGAAGTCATGGAAGCAACCTCAGTGTCCACAGTGGTTCGTTGAATAATCAAAAATGTGGTATATATAACCAGAGAATACTATGTGTCCATAAAATGAATGAAATCATGTTATTTGCAACATGGATGGAGCTGGAGGCCATATAAGTGAAAATAACTCAGAAACAGAAAATATATACAACATGTTCTTAAAGTGAGAGGAAACAATGAGTACATGTAGACATACAGAGAAAAACAATAGACACTGGACTTCAAGAGGCAGCAGGTTTGGAGTGGGATGAAGGTTGAAAACTTAACTATTGGGTACAATGGTTAATATCTGGGTGATGAGTATACTAGAGGCCCAAACCCCACTTCTACACAAAATATCCAAGTAAGAAACCTGCATTTGTACCCCGATTCTAAAATAAAAAAATTTAAATAGAATATTTAGCAGACATCTTACAATTAAAAGGCAGAATAACAAAAATATCATGGTTCACAAAATCAGACAGGTTTTTTCCTGAAGTGTAAGAATACAAGGTTGTATGTTTGCTAGAGTATTAAACAAATTATTTTTTTCCCTTGGTTTGCTAGAAAATCTTTTCCACTCCTCCTTCCTCTCTCCTCATACTCCATCAATAACAACTCAAACTTCTCTTTGAGAAGAGTCATTCTTAAAATTCTAGTTCTTGAATCTGAAAAGTTAACTGATATGTTGTTACATAATATGTGACTGCTATTGTGCTATATTTTATTTATTTTAAAGGTGAAATATCTCAGGTTGTGTTACATTTTAAAAGAAAATAGTTCAAAAATAAATAAATTTCTAAGTGCATTAATGCAAATGATCTTACAGAAAATTTAGAACAGTAATCTATAAATTACAGCAGTGGTGCATATTGATTTACTAAAAAAATGTGTGTGTATGTGTGAATTACTTCAAAGAAATAGTAATAGTCTGTCAGTTTTTATAATTCTTGATCTAATAAAATTATTTTTCAATTCATATCCTAAACATAAATTTAGCTTTGCTTTTTATTTTTTTTTTAAATAAGGTAAGCCAGGGACATTTTGCTGGAAAGCAATTAGCACTAATGAATTAATATATGTTATGAAAAGTTTTCAAAAGGAATCACAATGATATTCTAATGGTCCCTTGGAAATAGTAAGAGAGTAAATGAGAATAGAATGCACCGTGTTCATAAAAAAGTTGATTGCTTGGGCAACAAAGTATACTAGATGATTGATGGTGAGCTTTTTTTTTTTTTCTTGCTAATTTCATACTTCAACTGCCTTTATATTTCCTCCCATGCTTCTGTCTTCTCTAATAAAAACTGAAAGTACCATTTCATAGTTCTGCTTAATCCATCAATACATATAATGTTGAATGAAAATCAGTTAATAAAAATAGACTCAGATAATTTACTTAAAATAATTTTAACTAAAACACTATTGCTAACAATTCTATCATATTAATAACAAATTTATTTACACATTTTAATTTTTGTATTTTTTTATGGTGAAATATATATTTATGTTTGAAGGCAAAAAATTTTTTTTTATACTTTAACTCATCTATGTCTCAAAACCAAACCAGAAATATATTGTCTTGACTCCTAAAATACTCCATTTCCTCAGGGTTATAAAAGAAAATACAAAAACTTAATCTTCAATTTTGTTTAGAGCCCATTAGTCAGATTAGTTACATGGAAGTTGGAAAGAGGATGAGTAAATATCTGAGCATATTATTATTATCTCCCACACTTGATATATATAAAATTTATGTTGGTAAGGCATTCAAAGAGATAAGTAATACTTTTATAATTTTATCTCCCAGTACTGGCCAGTTGTTATTGATCGCCTCAAAATACTTTTTGTTATTAAATTGCTGTAATATGATACAAATTAAATAATATTTAAATTTCAGCAATTTCTTTGTGAATAAAAAAATACAATTATTTTGTCTATATTTGTAAAGTATAAAAAAGTAACCAAACTTTACAAATGTAAGATAAACTAATTGTATTATTTTTAATACAGATAGAAATCATTAAAATTTAAATGTTACTATTTAATCTATGGTCAAGGATCTTTTTTGGCTCTCTCACTTTTCCAAGTCCAATACTAATATTTCAGTGACTCCTTTTAGTATTAAATGTATAGATACATGGGAAAATGAAAGAGATATAGAGATAGCAATAGAGATCAAATTAGAGATAAAGAGAGATTAAGAGAGAAAGAGTTTGCAAATGAGAGAGAAATTTAAAAACCCACCTACCAATGCATAAATGAATTCTTGGAGCTACAGAAACATAAGTGGCTACATGGATGCTATTGAATTCAACATAAATGGCTGTAATTTAAAGCACTTGCTCACGTAATTTTGAATGTAAGGGTTATATTATGAATCAGTGTTCAATTATTCTTTTACTTTATCCTAAAATATATAACTTTCCTCCTAAGATCAGTAGTCACATGAGACTTTATCTCTCAGGTTATTACTTCATTGAGGTATTGTCTAACCCTTTGACTATATCATCAACGTAAATTTCAAATATTCTACATGTCAGACAAAAAATGCTTTCTAGTTACCGTATTTTTCACTTTCTAGGCATGAAAGTAGGTGACATTTTCTAGCAATCATGTGAATAATCTAGTAAATGAGATATAATCAAAAAACAGCAAATATGATTTCTACAGGATTCTCTTCTTTACATCAGTGACCCAAAGACTGTGTGTAGAGATGTTAGATAAGTCATCCAAGACTTCCTGGATCTCTGAGTAACCATATGGATTAGAATGTCACCTCAGAGACATGCAAAGATACATGAAAGAGCTTTCACCTAAGATCTTGTAAAATATTTCTAAAATGACATAACGTCTTAAAAGCTGTTTGCTGCATAATCTGTCACATAAGTTTTCAACTACAGCTGATTAACCACAACCACTTTCGTAACATCATGGAAAAGAAGCTAACAAAGGAATGAAGAAAACAATGACATTTTCTTCTTGAGACTCTGTAGGGCTTTCTAAAAATGGTACCCTAGTCAAAGAAATAGATCAGGTTGCACTAAAACTGTCAGAAGTAGTACTATCAGAAGTCTGATTAAAAAAAAAAAAATCACATGGCCATGCATGGTGGCTCACGCCTGTAATCCCAGCACTTTGGGAAGCCAAGACAGGTGGATCGGCTGAGGTCAGGAGATCGAAACCAGGCTGGTCAACATAGTAAAATTCCATCTCTACTAAAAAAATACAAAAATTAGCTGGCCAGCTGGGCGTGGTGGTGGATGCCTGTGTTCCAACTATTAAGGAGGCTAAGGCAGGGAGAATTGCTTGAATCCCAAGGTGGAGGTTGCAATGAGCCAAGATTGACCCACTGCACTCCAGCCTGGGCGACAGAGGGACTCCATCTACAAAAAGCAATTCAAAGGTAGTAGTGTAATCACAGCTATTTTTCTTTGAAATGATTACAACACACAATAAAAAAATCATAAAATATGTTTCTCATTATTATTCCAAATAAGAATATTTATTTATTCATTTAAAATATAACTGTGTTGTTATTCTCAAAGGTGTTATTTCCTTAAACTAATCATCCAAAATGGGTGCAATGACCTGTTAGTCTGAAAATACTTATTAAAATAACAATTAACTCTGCATAATTTTAGAAGCATTTATACTGATAATTAAGGCTTTGTTGACTAGCTCTGGTAGTTCAGTGGCAGGTCAAGATTACAGTATTTACTAAGCCTAATCAGGCCATTTCATGATCCATCATATTTATACTTCGGTGACTATTTATTTGTATGTTGAATTAGATGCCCTAATGTCCTTAGCTATGTCAGCTACTTTTTCAACTTGCTTATTGTCTGTAATGCCTTAATTAACATGTCTAAAAAACGTGCTGCTCCATTTTTTCTTCCTAAATAGAAAGTTTCCCAATTAAAAAAATTAAAAAGTGTTCTCTGAAAATTGAACATATTTATAGATTTAACTTTAATTATTTAGTCATTTTATATAATCTTAATTTATATTACTTTTTGAGAGTAAGGTTATGCAAGTTAAGTAATATAAATTGCTTCCCAATAGTAATATAAATTACTTTTCCTTTTGTTCCTTTTATTGCTTCTGTACTTATTTTAATATTCAAAAGATTACGCTGTTTATTAATTCATTCATTAGTTAATTTACTCTTTTCGCAATTGTTTATTCCTTATCTGTAATATTCCCAGTATGTTTTTAAGTACAGAGAATTAGAATTTAATACTATCTGGTGTCCTCTCTCAAAGATCTCAAAACCAGCTAAGTGACAAATAAATGTAAATTTGAGTTACTTTATGATTTCAATAGTCTATTAACCACCTGTGATTGAGGATATTTGCCTCCAGGAGGTAATGCTTGAGCTGAATCTGGAGAAATTATTTTAATTTTGTTGGGCATAGAAATTGAGTAGAATGCAGAATTTTCTGATCGTTTTATGTAGTGTGAAATTGCTGGGTATGAGATTCAAATGAGACAATTCTGGAAGATGATAGAAAAAAAGACACATAGGCACTCTAGGAGCATAAAAAGAAATCTGGACTTATTTTGGACGTTATAGAAGACATGCAAAAATACTTGGTAAATTTTGATGAGATTCACAATTTAGCAATATATATCTGGTCAATGTATGTTAGCCAAACTGAGAGACTGAAACTAAAGGGGAAAACAACAATGAGGGGACTACTTTGAGGTTGCAGGTCCAACAGCTACAAGCTTAAAGGAGAGTAAAAAGTAGATGGTTAATAGACTAAATATTAAATAATTTGTTATATTGTTGCGGAATATAGAGGAGTTGACAAAGATGATGCCCAGTGCAATTGGCATAATTATAGAAATTATAAGTAAATATATTTGGAATGAGTGTATTATCAGTAATAATATTTGACACTAATATAAGCTAACATTGATTTCTGACTATATGCTAGACAATGTGATAACCACTTTAAGTTCTTGTATAAAATTCTGAAAATATATATTAATTTCACTAACTATATACTCATTTTTCTATAAATCTTTATTTCTCTGTAAGTCTTAAACATGTTTATTCAGCAACTGTCTTTCAATAAAGAGATTACTAAACTTAAAATATTAATTTGTTCTAGTGATCAACTAATTGATGTTAGAGAAAAGTGCATTACAAAATTCATACTTTTTTATTTTCAGTTGTCTTCCAGGATTCTTCCTTTATTTCTCTATTGAAAGTACTGGCTCACTCACTTCTATAATAATTATATACTTTGTACTTTTCCAATTCCCTTAAGTTTATTCCATCTCTACCATCTGGTGAATAGCCATGCTTCATATTTAACTGAGGAAAAAAACCCTTTTGATACAATCAAAAAGATTTCCACAATGTCCTACCCCCATAGCTCCACCATTTGCACCTGGGTTCATGTATTTATCCTGTTATGATAGAAAATGTTTGTGTGTTTCCCTATTAGGTCATAAAGGCCTTTGGTACAACAGCGTCTATCCTTACTTATTAGTGTATATGTATTATTCTATCTTTTATTGTCTTCTGTTCCTGCATTCTCTATTATTATATAATCTTATAAATTTTTCCCATTATCACAAACATATTTCTATTTTCCTCTAAAATCTAAAATAAAAAATACCATCTCTTAAAATGTATTCATCTGTCATGGAGTCTTCTCGTTTCTTTTAGGTAGAAAAAATACCTTAAAAAGAGATATGTTCAATCGCGAATTACTTTCCTCTATTTCTCTGGTTGTTGTTGAATCTACTCCAAACATTCTTTGGATTCCAGTATTCATTTCAAATGTCCTTGTATATGTCAAAAAATTCAGTTGTCATTTATTAGTGTAAATTAAACTTTATCTTTTATAGCAAATAAAACAGTTGGTCATGTCTTTTTGACTTTTTTTCTAAAATACAACATTATTATTGTTTTCTTTAGATCCAACTTACTGCTCATTCTGTCTCCTTTGCAAAATACACTATCTTATAGCCCTTGAAATGTTAGTGTGTTTCAAGGGTCTATTCCTGAATTTCTTTCTTCTTACTCTACATTCTGATTGATCTCAACTTTTATCATGACTTCAAATAGCATCCATATACAAATTTCTCTCTTGGTCTCCCCACTCATTCATCTAATTGTCTAAATTTTATCCCTGCTTAGTTATTTAGCAGGCATTCCATACTTAACATAGTCAAAATCAAAATCAGTTCACCTCTACTTCTTTTTGTGAGAATAATAAGCCCTCCCTACAGCCCTCCCCACCTTTATTAAGGCCAACTCTTTCCTTCATAGTGCTTAAGCTGAAAATTTGGGATCATCATTAATCATTTTCTTTTTCTTGCATCTATTATCAAATCCCTCCACAAATCCTATAGGAATTTTCTCCAAAATATATCTAAAATCTACCACTTCTCTCTTCTAACATGTTGTCTAAGTAACCTTCATCTCTTATCTCCTAACTTTATTGTTTAATATCCCCTAACTATTCTCCTTGCTTCTGCCTTTGCCCCTCCCTTAAGTTTAGTTTTACAAAGTGGCCAGGGTGACCATATTCTCAGTGAGGACCTTATGACAATCATGTATGAAACTGAAACCTTCCTCCCATTCCTCTAGCACTATTTATCTGTCTTCTTTATTTTTCTTCCTCATATTTATTATTTGCTTATTACATGTTTTAGTTATTTTTTATTATTACTATTTATTTCATCCCTCAGAGGGCAAAGATAATTGTCTCTCATATTTGGTGCTCTATAGGTGGTGCTCCACACAAAGAAAACAATATATATTGGCTAAACAAATGGATGACTACATGCATTGGAGAATATTTTACATTTTAAAGATTCAATCATATAGCTTGCTCATGTCACATTATTACATTTATGGAATCTACCTTGTCAATAAAGAAAAGAAAAACAGCAAAAAAGGAAAGGAAAAAGGATGGATGAAATCATAAAGACAAAACCTGAAAAGAGAATAGATCTTCATCCCTGGGTTGACTTCAGCAAGTGTGATCTTTTCAAATGTTAACCACTAACATTATTTACCTTATTAAAATGTTCACTCACTTCCCAGGGTATTTAGCATAAGATTTAAATACTGCATCCTGGCCTGGAAATGTAAATAGAATGTGCCTTTTCCTGATATTATAAACCTTCATCACTTGTCACTAGGTTTACACCAGCAGCCTTGGAGTTCTCAAGATACTTGTACTTAATTGAATTCTTATTGTCCTTCTGGATGAAGGTTAAATACTAACACCTGAGAAAGGTCTGTCCTCACAATAAAATTTAAGGAGTTCACCTAATAGCTCTGTGTTATATCACCCTGATTTGTTCTATCGTGATTTACTAATTTATCATGTTTACATGTATTTATTGTCTATCTCAAGCAGAATTTGAGCTCCATAAGAGTTAATTGTGCTATTAATATTCTATTCCCTTGAGGCTGGGGATTCAAAATAATTCATTGAAGTAACCTATTCTCTGATTCTAAATGAAGGAAGCAGCCTTTTCATGAGCTCATGCCCGAGTGTTGCCCAAATACTTTGATGATTAGAAGCAAGAGTACCCTGCTTAGTAGAAACCTGAAGGGGGAGCAGTAGAGAAAACTCTGTTCTACTGAGATAGTATGAATTTCTGTTCACAAATCCTGATGTGCTAGAAATTTCACTTTCTCTTCTTCCTCCAAATCAGCTATGATGCTTAACTGCTATTTTTGTAAGAAAATGCATTCTTATTTCCTCCCACCTGACTTTAAAATGGCTGTTTGGAACATGACCTGTTTGTCAGTTAGAAGATTTCAATATTTAGTTTTGTAAAAGAAAACATCAAAAAGAGTTTTTCATTATTGTACCTTTAATTTTGATATAAAGTACATAAATTATCTGAGCCTAGGAAAACCCAGACATAAGAGAATAAAAAGCATTAAGGTATATTGATTATGTTGTTTTGCTGCCGTTCTAGAATTGACTATTTGTAGCATAAATGGAAAATGAACACAATTCATGTGTATTCATGATAATTGCCCAAAAGAAGCTGGCTTGGAGTTTATAAAGTTGATTCTGTTCACAGCAAAAATAATGATGAAGCATTTTAGGTACTCAATTTGTGCCTATTCCTTATAATACCAGTTATTTTAAAACTCAAGTGTTTTAGTATGTCTGCTATCTGCCTAAAAGTGTAAGAAAAACTTCAGAAATATCGAATAATGGCATACATACTTTTTGAATAGAAGAATTCTTTCATATAAAGCATTTGCCATTCAGCACAGGAATACAAAAGAATTCTGATATTTCAAATGGAAGTCTATTTGAATGGAAAAAAAATTACATGCATACATTTTTTTTCCTCAACAATAGGTATATATTATGAATACACCCTGCTCTATTTATGGATTCACTTAAATTATAATTTATATTTCTTCCTTTTAAGTAGTTTTTTTCATATCTATCTCTGTGTTTTCTATGTTTAAAATGTTTGATTATACCTGTTTTTAAATGCATGCTTTATAACAGAACACTTAATCATCAAAAAGAAATTGTGGTCATTATGATTCTTATGATGGATCTTATATATTTTCATGAAGGAATATTTTGAGAAAGAACCATATAACACATAAATATAAAAAGATTGTGAATTTAAGTTAGAAAATCCGTGGATGCTTGCTGTGTCTATCTTCCTTGTTACACATAGAAAGAGCCAGCCATGGGCTTACATAGTTTTGCAATCAGCTGGTTCCTAACCCAATTCTGAAATGGCCTGCTCAGATTCTTTTTTTCTGTCCACTAGAGTTTGTGGATTAAGTCATTTTACTTCCTGTTTTGTTCTGGCTGATTATCTTGTTTGGTATAGGATTTTTTGCCTAAAATATTCATGAGCCTCCTTCATCCCAATTGTTATCCATCACTAACAACCCATCTATTTGAATTTGTCTCAGATACTCTTGCATTAAGCTTGGTACTATTTACTGATCTAGCCTCTGATATACTACAGATAAATGAATGAGTATGCTAGATTTTAAGCAACTTCAGTATTCTACTCTTATGTAGAGTTCACCTTTCTGGATTAGAACTGAATTCACTGCAACCTGGCACTTTCCCCACACACAAATACAGTGAACTTCTCTTCCAAACATTGACATCTATTGAATGGTCAGCTATTTCTCAGACATTGTTTTTAGCCCAAAAGAAAACATCATCCACTTGCAGTGTCCAGCCCCTCTTTTACTTCTTGTTCCCCAGGACTGAAAAGTACTTAAACCTGTGTCTCTCTGAATTTTAACAGAAATCCAAATTCCCTTGTGAAAATTCAAAGATTAGGCTTGAAATAGGTGTATTCTCTTCTCTTGTGACTTGGCAAATGCTGCAATAACTAGAACAGATACAATTATTATGTGTCAACTAAAAATAAAGGGAAAATCTAAAATGACTGGATAAACGTCAGTTTAAGATGCAGTTAATCCTCACATTTTCACCCATTCCTACTTGTCCCATCCTCCCACAACATAGGTGACTGACTCTTCCCAATTGCAGCAAGAAGACCAGAGATTTATCACTGAAGGACATAAAATAAAGCCTCTAGAGTCTAGACTACCAGACATCAGCCCCTGGTTAAGGGAGGTGCATCGTTTTGAAAATAGGGACACCCATTGAATACTGAGATCCCCAGCTCACTGTCCCACTAGTTTCTAAGACACGTGTAGCTAGGACATTTCAGACAGGAAAATATAAAAGTTTCTGGGGCCTCTGACAAATAGAAGAGAAAATAACTAAAGCTACTGATGTCAAGGGGTGTTCTGAAGACTTATCTCAACCACAACTCGAAACTCATTGTCAAATCAGAGCTTCCAATCAGGTTGCTAGCACTCCAATAGCTGGTAAATATGAGCAGACATACAAAGATCACAAAATACACAGCATCAATTATAAGATACAGATGCAAACAAAGGAAAAACAAGGGAAGAAGAGCAATTTGGAGGAAATGGTGACTAAACAGAAAGACATTTTTATTTCAAGCACTGTAACCAAAATCCTCACACAAGTATATTGTGTCCATAAAACAAAAACAGGTTGCCAAAAAGAGAGCAAAAGAAAGAAAAGGAGAGAAAGAAACAACATTCAGAAAGTGCATTTTTTTTAAAAAAGAACATGCTATACTTTAGGTGGGGTAACTACTTTCAAGCAGGCCAAATACAATTACAGAAACACGTTGTACATCACCTGATCTTATTGATATCCGATATTGTGACATACATTACCTATTAAGGATCTATTATATTTGAAACTGACTAACACTGAAGAACTGTGATGCAGGTTTTCTTTAATCTTACCTTAGTATTCCAGTATTTGGATATTCATAATTAGACAAAACCATTTACTTGGTAATAAAAGGAATTAAATGTTTTAAATTTTTAGACAAAAATTCAGATTCATAGGAACAAAATTATCAAGTGGTCTTTGAAAACCTTTATAATTTTAAAAAGCTTTTGTGCGTTTCACCCTATTTCCCATGTTTCCTTTGGTATTATTATTATTATTATTATTATTATTATTATTTGAGACAGAGTTTCAATCTTGTTACCCAGGCTGGAGTGCAATGGCATGATCTCAGCTCACTGCAACCTCCACCTCCTGGTTTCAGGCAATTCTCCTGTCTCAGCCTCCTGAGTAGCTGGGATTACAGGCATGTGCCACCACGCCCAGCTAATTTTTTGTATTTTTAGTAGAGACGGGGTTTCACCATGTTGACCAGGATGGTCTTGATCTCTTGACCTCGTGATCCACCCACCTCAGCCTCCCGAAGTGCTGGGATGGTATTATTTTATCTTTATATCCTTCAGCATTACTGATGCCCTAATTTTAAAGTAAAATAAACCAGCTTTGGTTTGTGCTATTTAGATATTTTACTTTCTATTATATTAATCTTTATGCTTTTTACTTTAGATTTGCCTTTAATTTTCTTCAACATTTTGAACTGAATGCTTGATTTGTTTTGAACTTACTTAATATATAATGTATTTTTTTTTCAATTTGATATATGCTAGTAATAAATTATTGCAATTAGAAGCATGTCTTAATTTTTGTTTCCATTGTAATGTAAATAGTTATTGCATATCTCATTTCCCAATAAATAACATTGTTTTAGCTATGTTTTTGTTAATAATTTTTATAATTTACTGTATCAAATTATTTATTGTGATATTAATTCTTTGAAGTTTTAGGGTAATAGGCCTAATTTATATGAAGTGCTTGAACTTATTAATTATAAAGTTTATGGTAAAATTATTTGCTTATTTTTGTCTGCTTATCAATTTCTAATCATAAATTAATGTCTCCAGCTAAACATGTCATAAAATTCTGCCAGTTTTTGACATTTAATCTGCACTGAATTTGTATGTTTAAAATGTTTGTATAATTTTGTTCTATCATTCCACTAATCAATGTATGATTTCATTTAATGTCACTGAGTATTTTTCTCTATATTATGATAGATGTTAAGAATAGATGTTAAGAATATTACTCCTTCATTCTTATGGTTTATTTTTATGGGATGAATAGTTTTCAACTAATTTATTTAGTTTTTTTTTTATCTTATTGATATATGTACCTTTTATAGGCCACATAGAGCTAGACTTGAGAGCTCTGTCTTATAGATAATGATCTTAAAATTTTCCTATTTCCAGATGGTTTCTGTCATAAGATGGTTTGACTTAATGACTCTAAGACTTTAGTATGGTGCTATACACATTCAGTAGACAGTGGTACTATACTCTCTGGCAATGGTTGGCAGAGACAGTAGATGGTAGCTCCTAGTTAGCTATAATACTCTACAGTGTACTGTGTTGCCAGATGACTTTGCCCAAGTGAAGGATAATGTAAAGGTGCTGAGCATGGTTAAGGTAGGATAGGCAAAGCAATGTCATTTGGTACATTAGGTGTATTAAATACATTTCAATGTTCAATATTTGTAACTTAACAATGGGTCTATCAGAATGAACTCGTAAATTTTATTGTATTTACTCTTTTTCTTGTTAGCTTTATGACTGAGTGGATTATTTTCTCTCGGTGGTTTGTTAAATTTTTATTCTAATTCTGAATTTTCTTTTTAAGTTTTCACCAATAATAATGCTTAGGTGCATTATTTGGTCACTTAAAATACTCAGAATATATACTTTCCCCATCACAAGACAAATACTTTAGTATATGTGCCTATATTTTCTCTTTCCAAAACTCTTCACGATGTGTATATTGTCTAGATTTTTAACTTCAGGTTTATACGGAAATATTTTCTAATTTTTTTGTTTATTTTTTATGTGATGGTAAACATAACCAACATCGAATGTGCCCTATATTTCCAGTTTATTCAATCGTTTTTCTCAATAACTCGCCCAATACTTTTCTTTAACCTTCAAAATTTTATATTCAATTTTGATTCTCAGCTGATGACTTTTCCTATTTCACTGCTTCAGTAATAAAAGTGAAGCAATATGATTTTGACATAAATTGTAATGAAACAATAGATCAAAGAACTGACAATTTAAAATGTTTATATAGATTTCTTTAACTTATTTGAATAATATTTTGTAGTTGTCAGCAAATAAGCTTTCATGCCTTTTGCTAGATTTTCCTTAAGTATTTTTTAAATTTTAATTATTTTGTAAATATTGTTCAATTTCAGTTTCTAATTATTTGCTAAATCATTTGACTATTTTGACTTCATATGTTGCAGCCTTACCTAAGTCATTTATTGCTTCTAGTAGTTTATTTTTGTAGATTTCCTAAGATTTTCTTTATACATATCATATGGTCTGTAAATATACTTATTTCTTCCTTTCTAAACTATATGTTCTTTATTTCTTGTTACTGTATTCTTGTACTGGCTAAGACATACGTAGTTGAATAGAACTAATGAGAGCAGAAGACACTGCCATATTCTAAATCTTAGAGAAACACTTATTTAGTCACTATTAACTGAAAAATAATATTGGATCAGTTTTTAAATGAGTTTTTATCATTTTGGCAAGATTACTTCTGCTTCCTGTTTGCTAAGAGTTTTCTGGTTTATCACAAATTGATGATGCTTTTTTTCACATTAACTTTTAGTTATTTATTTCAACATAAAAACTTCAACACATTTCTCATTAGTAACCTTGAACTATACTCAAGGTTACTAATTTTTTTTTCTGTGCCCAATGTGTTTATTAACCCACTGAACAAATTATTCATCTGATATCACATGCTCTTATTTCAGGCATTCACTTTAACTTTTTATATATTTCCCATATATTGACTGAACTTTCCTATTCATTCATATGTTGATCATTTTCTTAATTTCTTTATAATTTTCTTAGTTTTGCTTATTATCTTACTGAATAAACAATAAGAATGCCAGATATTCAAAATTTAATGAGTGGGATAAAGAAGAAAAATTAGAGTCAAAGTGTCTACACACACACACACACACACACACACACACACACAGGCACACACATGATAAAGACTAGATAGAGATGACCAGGAAAGTCTCTGTGGAAGAATGCCTGGGCTGGGAATGCAAATATGCATAGACTCTGGCAAAGTAGCCTTAATTATTGACTGCATCTCCCTTCAGAGACTCCAGTGGACTGGCTTTTTGCCACGTCTTGTGTGGGAAGGACAGTTCTCTCATGTATCCTTTGCAATTGCCTGTGGCTGGATCTTAAAGATCACACAGGTTTTTTTTTTTTTTTTTTTTTTTTTTTTTTTTTTTTTTTTTTTTTGTCAGGAGCTGAATTCTTCATATGTATCATGTTTATTTTTATTTGTCTATCTCATCCACCTTAGTTATTATGTATTAATTTGCTGGAGAGGTTTATATAATTATTATGGCTTGAAAATTTGATGCTCACTGAATATAGACCTTTACTTAGTTTTGGTAAATTTATTGGGAAATCAACATATAATATTGAAGCTAAATATCTCTATAATCTCAAGTTTTGCTGTCCCTAGACTCCAAAACAATTTTGATGAGGGTTTTGCTTTTAAATCCTTCTTAAGAAACATCAGCATTGGAAGGAGGTGGTCATCTTAGTTTGCAAAACTCATTAGTTCTGGAGGGAGAACAGGTGGAAACATGAACAGGTGGATCTTACTGGGTAAAGACACTATTTCTTATCTTTTTATCAATCACACACCTTCTAAGAACTTTGTGCTAAGTATTACCATGCCAAAAAAGATCAGGCTTAGAGTTTTGCTATACAACATTGTAGTAAGGGAAAGACACTGAACTGGGAAAGGTGAGAAAAGAAAGTATTTCCTCTAACCCTGCCTTCACCTCATGTCTCCAGTCTTGATTTCTACACTCCAAACTTAAGTTTCTTTATATATTCAAGAGTTTAGGAGCACCTTCACATTTCCCATCCATTTTTCATGTTTTTCTTAACTCACCTCCCTCTCACTTAAATGGTTCTCCAGAATTGAGAATAGAAAAATAGCTTGTACTTTTTCACTGTAAATTTATACTATTTCTTGGTGTCAGGGTCCTTATATACCCATTATATACCTATTGTAGAGATATATTACCAAGTACCAGCTCGGTCAGGAGACCCCCAACCAGACGGTACTGAAGGTATATGAGGCAGACACCCAGATAGAACAACAGAGTGGATCTATCTGGGGGACCAACAGCCTGAGAGCTGAGGGGCTAATAGCTTTCCAGCCTGAAGGCCCTGAACAGATTCTGCTCCATGTATTTTCTCTTAGACAGGTGATTCTTATTAGCAGGTGATCTGTATTTACCCATAACTCAAAAATATACCAAGTAGGCAGCTGTTACCCACCTACCACTAATTACAAACTAAAAGGTATTTTCCACAAGGGAGACATTGGGGCGGTTAAACTCAATGTTTCTTGACAGTACATAAAATTATTTACCTGTTATACAAAGTATCTTTTATATCAACCTATCTGTAAGTCTCTTCTGCATATTTTCAGAGTGTCTTTGTAATTCCTAAAAATTCGTCTTTGAAAAAAATATTACCCATAGTACTGCTGGTGAAACTTTCCCACTTAAACATTATTAAATATAAACATCGCAAGAAAATGTTAAATTGAAAAGAAGGAGAAGAACAATGAGCAGAGGGAGGAGAAAAGGAGAAAAAGTATGAGTAGGAGAAGAAAGAAAAGAAAAAGAGGAGGAAAAAGGAAAAGAGCAAGAAGGAGAAAGAGGAATAGGAGGAAGGAAGATTACTTATGCAGAGTTTGTAGAGAGGTATGTGGTAAAGTGTTAACTCTGTTTAGTTACTACCATTCTGGTCCAAATTCAAATATGTGAGGGTGGTTCCAAGACTAGTGCTAATGTGAGCATCTGCAAATCTGTATGAGTCTGTAGTGTCCTCAATTCTTGCCTCCATGGAAGAAAGAATTTGAGGGGCATAAAGCAGGGTGAGATACCACGGCAAGTTTCAGAACAAGAGTGAATGATTATTAAAAAGCTAAGTAAAGTACACTTGTAAGAGGGCCAAGTAGGTGACTTACAAGATCAAGTGCTTGGTTTACCCTTTGGCTTAGGCTTATATGTATTAGCATACTTACAGGGGGTTGCATCTCTTCTACCAGGAGTCTTCTCTTGAGGGGGGCTGTCTGCATGTGCAGTGGCCTGCCAGCACTTGGAAGAGGCTGCATGTGCACTGTGTTTACTGGAGTTGTAGGCACGCTCACTTGAGGAGTTCTTCCCTTACCAGTCTAGTATTCCTTAAAGGTCATACACCAGTTAAATTCTGCCATTTGTCTCTTAGTGCGCATGCTTGAGCTCACTTACCAACTCCAGAGATCTTATTGGGAAGCTGCTGATCACCAGTTTCAGGTGTTTTCATCTATTGGGAGACTGCCTTTCCCTGTTGTCAGCTGTGACCAATTATTATTATCTTATTGGGAAGCTGCTGACTACCAGTTTCAGGTGTTTCTCTCTATTGGGAGGCTATATTAACCTATTGCCAGCTGTGACCAATTATTATTTTAACAACCAGTTGATCATCACCTGATGTTGCCTGACTCCTGATGTGGATGTGGGGATAGCTGGGGGCTCTCCAGCCTGGCTCATGTTTGACTACTGGCTGTACCATTTTTCCACTCAAGAGTCCGAGACCCTATGTATTTGCAGAAAATGAAAAAAGGTCAGTCTTCTGTAATTGCTTTCTTCTGACAGACGAGTGGAGGAGGTGGTTCTGTGGGTCTTGGCCTCTTGCTAGCTGTCAGGGCAGTGTTGTCTCCCTGAGTTGGTGAAAGCAATATCCAGCCAGGTCCAAGGGAGACAGGAGCAGGATTCTACCTTTGTCATGTTCCACTGATAGGCAGTCTAGGAGTACTATCTATAGAAGGGTGACTCTTGAATATTGAGAGGATGGTATACATAACACTGAGAATCATCTGGAGCTTCATTGCCTTAATTTGAGAAGAGACAAATTGGGTTATTAAATTTTGAAAAATGTCAAAATAAAATCAGGGGTAAGGACAGCTCTAAAAAATTTCATGGCTGCTGATGTGCCCAAGTAGCTGGTGGCTATAATCGTGTCTGCTAAGACTTAGGTATATGAGGTTGTTAGCTAATTCCAATATGTGCTAAGAATTAGAATATTAACCCAGATTTCTATGTTACTCACCCTCTTATTTCTTCTGAGCTGCAGCCAGCAATCACTAGTTTGTTCATAGGAATAAGCAGAGTAAGTTCAAATTGCAGATAAAAACAAAAACAGCTGATGAGACTAGAGCCTAATAATAGAACTACTATATTTTTTGAAACATTTTTTTCTCCCTAGTTTTTATTTTCATTAAAAACAAATTATAATAGGACTGATTTGTTTGCAAAGTAACTTTAGGCTTATTATACTTGGCTTGATTATTTGCATAAAGCACAGCAAGAATAATTATTTGATGGTACCTTGTTCTATAAAGAATCTGATACGACTTAAGGCCTTGGGCCCAGCCATGAGTTGCTATCATCAAATGCATTTATGAGTTGAGTAAATCCTCACCTCTTGAGGTCACAAGATAACTTGGGGCTCCTGGGTCTGTCAGAAAGTGACACTCTTTATCACAGGACAAGAATTCTGTATATTGTGTATACAGAGTATGAGCCTAGTTTTCCCAAGGGGTTTTTATTGGCTCTATAAATAAAATTTGATTCCTTAAAGAAAAGCAAGCCATTTTATTCAAAGCTTAGGTAAATTAATCAGTTTCTTCAACTATAATCTGTTGCAAAAGGAAACAGATATTTATTGCACTTATGCAAATACATTGACAAAAGGTAGGAATACTCACAAATAGTTTCCAAATTCTGGAGAAATCAGGTAGAGAGAAACAAATATGCTCCAAATTTTGTTTACAGGAGTATACTTTACTCAGCTGTTAAAAGCTGTAACTGGAAGGACTATTTGAGTGTTTTATTAGTTCAGTTCATGCCGTTAACTACTGCTCTGCTTGATATTCATGAACATTTTAGCTTTCCATGAGAGTTCTGAAAGTTTTTCCTCTGTTCTAATGTCACAATCTCTGAAGTTATCAGAAACCTGCATTGAAGAGGATCTGTTAGAGTTCTATACCTGAATTATAAAACCACCTTCTAAACAGGATTTTTAAAAGATGACAATTGTCTGTGAATGACAGAACTTCTCAGGGCAGCCACAAAAGCACATTTGCGATGGAAGTTTCTGATCTTTGTCACACACAATAACTTAACATAAATATAATTATTATTGATAAAGTATGCTAAGTTGTATCATAATGATAAGAGTTTCACATAATTTTGGAAGATGTACCAATAACACTTTTATAAATAGCAGATTAATGCTTTAAGCAATGTTAGATTTACAGAAAAACTAAATAAAAGGATTTTAGCTAATATGATCACAGATAGAATTTTGTTTACAAAATGAATTTTTCACAAGTCTTCCCCAACTTGCTTCAACCTTTAGCTTTATCCTAACTTATTTAAAAAACACTTTGGCCCTTTAAACTAGGGGGAAAAAAAAAATCAACATTTTTATCTTTTACTAAAACATTCTAATTTACACACCTTGTATGTAAACATTCCTCTTTTTAAACAACTAGTAATTTTACTTTAGGACAATAATTTACCATATAACATCCTTTGTCATATAATGTTTGTTTCTTTATAACCTTTATTACCAAAAATACCTCTTTACCTCTATAACCGTTGAATTAGACAATTTTCCTCCTGTTAGGAAGTTAAGGTTTGTACTGCATGTTGCTGTGTGAGTCTTGTGAGGGGGAGCAGATATGGAGGTTTCATATACATATATATGTGTGTGTGTGTGTGTGTGTGTGTGTGTACAGTAGAAATTATCTTGCCCTTAAGATATTGCTCAGTTACATTTTTGCTGGGGCTTGTTTGAATAATTGTGGGCTATTTCTACACCTATGAGTTAAGGCTGTCCAGGTTGGAACTTAATGTTATTGGTTAAAGGTTTAAGTAGATTTATCAGGATAAAAAAGTTATTAAAGGGAATGATGAATTTAGAGATTGGGTAAATACTAAGCAGACACCTTTCTTGGAAAGAATATCTTTGCCCAAAGATACGTGAATTTTTCTTTTGGAGGGAGGGGGTGCCATTTGCTCACATTACGTGACAGAATTTAAAGGAGAGTTGCTTAGAGGACATTAGCACAGAGAAGACAATTCTTGAACCCCAAAGAGAAATTTATAATTTTACTTGCCACCTCCAGTGTTGCCCTTGGCTTTGTCCTGTTGATGATAATGTATGATTTAAAAGCCAGCCAGAGCAGAGAGCCTCTTCCACTCAAGGTTTTCTGGGGTGGGAATTTCATCCCACTGGTCTCTCAGCCCTCAGAGAGGGTCTCATTTACAATGGCTGAGCTTGTAGCAGAGGGGATAAGCTTTGTGGGGCTACCTCTCATTTGTCTATTTGGGGCAGTTTGCCTTTCAGTAGTCTGACTTCCCACACCAATGGCAGTTACCTGGAGGAATGTCCTTAGGGCAACCCTGGAGAAGGCTTGAGAGCTTGCAGAGCAGGCAGTACTTAAACCTGCCTCTGGCTCCTACATTTCTCTTTTTCCTTAACGTTGTCCTTCTTGTTCTGATCTCAGTTGTAAAAACTGAGGAAACTAAATTGAGGTTTTCCTACATAAAGGCACTGGATTCCAAGACTGACTTTTGTAATTTTTTCCCAATTTATTTTTAGGCCAAGCAGTATTACAAACAAACCAAACCAAAACAAAACAAAAGCTAGTGTTTTGTTGTTGTTGTGTTGTTTTGTTTTGTTGTTGTTTTAAGGTTTGGGGCAATCAAACTTTACCCAGTTTTGGGGGTTGCATCTGAGGGGCATGTCCTCTGGTATGGAAACATGGTTACCCATCTGTGAAGAGAGTTCAGAGGGGAAAAAAATTGAATGAAGCATCCCCTCTTACTTTCCTATTATATTGAATACGGTGTTCCACCATTCATCCTTAGAGGTCTGATATAACCTGGTCTCACCTTGTGCCTTTACCCTTCGTCCCATCTCGTCATAATTACCTACTGGAGAACAGAGGATATACTAGAGTGTACAGGAGGCCCTTGTTTATCCTTGGGGTTCTAGTTTGAAGTGGTCTCCGTGCAAACCCCAAACCTTGCCTTTATCTCTTTTCTAATGGTAATTTGTTAGTCTGGGACCAACCTTCATCACTGTCTCTTAAATCTCTTACACCTGCATCCTTGGGTTGGCCTATATTTGTGTCTCCATAACCTTGTAGAGACTTTCACCGGGAGTATTCTAACAAGAAAATAATTCTCTCTTTTCTCAGAGTCCCACTTCCCATGTTCTTTAAGTAGGTAGGAAACCTGTTTTTCAGCTAACTGTTGCAAAGTGTCTGGACTTTCCTCCTTTTAAATATAACCTTGAAAGTCTTGATGCATATTGAAAAGGATATGGAAGTGACTGGAGAAATGGAGGCTGCAGGAGGAAGTGAAAGAAGCAAGAGGAATAGTCATGGGAAGCTTTCATATGTTAGTGAAAACAGCAGCCTTTGGGCTGAGGAGGACAACATTTATTTGCCTTCTTGACACAAAGGAGGCACCTCTGGAGGAATCAGGGCTTGAAGTAAGAATTTACATATGGCAAAGGAAAAATTTCCCCTCCCCATAAAGATGTGCTAACTCAATAATAAACAGTAGGCGAGATTCTTAAATGGCCACAGAGTTAGGCCTGATGCGGGCAGATAAACTGCTTCAAAAGCCACTGGAAAACTTGGCCCTGAATCATAACAGGGATGAAAAATGTATGGTTAGTCATAAAGAGCTGGGGTTCCAGTTAGTGTCTGTCTCAGCAATGGGCAAACAGGCATCTGCAAAGGAGTCCGTATCTTTGCTGCTGAGAAAATGCAGCAAGAGTTGTGGGCACTTGAAAACCAGGAGGTGTATATTGAAGGCAGAATTGCCTTGAAGGCAAAGGATCCAGCAGGTGCAAAAGGCCATTTCACAATACACACAGAGTAAATAGGAAAATAGGTGATGCAAGTTTTTGGAAAAGAGTCAATTTCAGTTGGAAAAGCAGAGAAAACCCTAGACATTGCATGATCTCAGGCTTTAGCCCTACCAGTCTCACGGGCTTCCAGTCCAGGGGAGCCATGAGTGTCTCTGGTCTACTCTGTGCAGATCCCAGGATCCTTGACACCCTGACAAGTGTGTCAGGGTAAGCTGAGGGATCAGCCAGGGAGAAGCAAAGACACTGTGGCCAAGAAAAATCATTCTGGGAGCTGGTTAGTAAACAGGAGAGTGAAAGGGGAGAAGGAAACGTATACGGTGGTGGTTGAATGCCTCCAGCTGCAGAAGTCAAGACATAGAGGATACGTATCTTACAAGTAGGGAAGGTAACAGTCAATGGCACCAATGTATATTAACCGCAGCAAATCCATACACGTCAGCAGCAACCTCAGTTCTTGCCTTCTCAGAAGAAAGAATTCAACTGAAAAGCATAAGGCCTGACATTCCTGATGGTGGTTGGGGGTGGGGTGGGGCTCTCTTGCCTTGCTTAACACTCCTGGTGGTAGGGGAGCCTCTCCTGAACTACCCCTGTTTAACTACTGACTATAACAAAGAATGCTGCAGTTTCAGTTATTTAGCAAAGCTGGACATGTGTAAAAGATGACAAGCTGGGACCCAAGCAGGTATCATTGTGTCTGGCACCTTATTTGACTGACTTATATATCAGCTTTAAATCTTGCATAAGCTTTTATGACTAGTGCTATTTAGACAAATGCAAGAAAGGGGATTCTGTGAAATGTATTCCTCAGTTTAACCAAAGTGACACAGCACAGTCGAAACCTTGGCAACTTGACATTCATACCTACATCTTTTAACTGTAGTTTTTATTATTTTTTTTAATTCATACACAGCATTCTAACTTTATTTGGTATACATAGGCATTTCTTTTAGACATATTTAGCATTGAAATAAGAAAATAACAAAAGAATTCTTTCTTCTAACATGATACAGCTATCCGTCATACAGAAAATATGTCTATCTATCATTGGGTGATGTCAATTTCTTTTCTAGCTTAGTCACACCATAATTAAGTAAGATTAATTAGAGACAGGGTTTTTCTCTTTCACCCAGGCTGGAATGCAGTGGTATGATCATGGATCACTGCAGCCTTGACCTCCTGGGTTCAAATGATCATTCCACCTTAGCCTCCCAAGTGACAACAGGTGCGCACCACCAAACCAGGCTCATTTTGGTATTTTTCATGGAGATGAGATTTTACTATATTACCCAGGCTGGTCTCAAATTCCTGGACTCAAGTAATCTACATGCCTCTGCCACCCAAAGTGCTGGGATTACAGGCATGAGCCACCATTCCTAGCTCACACTCCTCTTTGTTATAACCTAAATTAAATACTGAGAGACAAATTTACCCAGTCCTTGTTACTTTGTATCCATGAAAAATAATTTAGTTTTTACTAGGAACCTTGAGCAATCCAGTTTTTATTCAAAAAGATGATACCTGCAGGAAACAGAAGAGTTATGGTCAAAATTCTGAAGGCCCTCACTGTGATTAATCTAAAATACTGGTTGTAAGAGCCTCTCCTGAAACTGTTTTTTTCGTGTCTTATGTTTTGATAACATTAGAAAATGCAGAAGAGATTTTTGTAAAAATTGTGAACGCAAATCTAATTAATATTTTTTGAATCATGAATCCCATGGCACCATCATCTGCCTTGAATTTTACTCATTGAGAAATTTAAGTATGCTGTCCAGTTCTTCACTGTTCAAAATTATTATTATAGATTCCTTATTTTGTAATAATGTTTTATTATTTAATAATTGTAGTAGATTAAAATAATAATCGTGACCATGTATTAAGTGCTTCACTATGGAAGTAAATACTAATATATTCATTTGATACATAAGGGTACTAAGGCATTAAAAGGGTAATTTATTTGACATAAATTTGGTAAATAAAAATAACATTATACATTAACATATTAACATCGGGTATGCAAAACATGGAGAAAAATGTGACATTTTATATTAATCATATTTCTCTTTAGTTGTAAGTGATACATTGGCATGATTATAAGGAGGACATTTTTCAATTATCTGATTTAAAACTAAAGAAATGTGATCAGAATAAACTCCGTCAATCACTGAGTTACTCATACTTAAATTTTTTCCATCTGTCAAGCTACGTCTTTCTGAGATGCTCTTTGCTTCCTTGTCAATACACATCACTTTTGCTGAAACTTCCTTGTATGAGGATTCTTTGGAATATATGCCACATAACTACTTTGCTTACCATGTTTTTATTTTTCACTTTCTCTCTTTCAACTTCCCATAATCAGTCTGGAGTGGCTGAGATAACGTTTATTGCCAGAAAATGACTATGATCAAAATCCCAATTACCGGCACTTTATTCTTTTATTTGCTAGAAACTGAGCCTGTGTTATCATTTATTGTGGCAAAATGTATATAAATACATCAGAAAGACTGTTTAAATACCTTCTCTTTTGGTTAATTTCATTATGGGGCTCTAGCAATTTGAGATTAAATAAATCGAAGCCATTTAATATTTTACCTTATTCCACATGATTTAGAGAAATGTCTTTGAGTGTAACTATATGTAAGTAAAATAAATGAAATTAACTTGAATTGACACTATACCACTGTGAAACAGAAGCTGAGATGAATTTCTGCTTCCAGTTGTGGATCTTTGTGAACATGTTATCTGGACAAGAAAAGAGAAACCACTATGTGTGCCCTTTGAATTTTCACATAATCTAATTTTCTTTGACAAAATCTGAATACTATTTACATATCTTGTGTATATACAATGATATATTGCTCTAAATATTTGTTATTGTCCCTTAGAGTCAGTGAAAGGAGAAAATGCAATTTGTAATTTTTGTATAAATTATAATCAGGCTTATTTGGATAATACTTTTTTTCTTTGAAAAAGTATTCTTTGAAGAGAGTATATATATATATATATATATATATATATATATATATATACACATATATATATTTAAATCATACTTTAGGTTCTGGGGTACATGTGCAGATCATGCAGGATTACTTTTACACTTTACACTTGGTGTTTATTTAGCATTATTTGTCTATTAAGAAAATTATACACAGGGAGGCCGAGGCAGGCGGATCATGAGGTCAGGAGATTGAGACCATCCTGGTCAACATGGTGAAACCCAGTCTCTACCAAAAAATACAAAAATTATCTGGGTCTGGTGGCACACATCTGGTAGTCCCAACTACTCAGGAGGCTGAGACAGGAGAATAATTATTGAACCTGGGACGCAGAGTTTGTGGTGAGCCGAGATAGAGCCATTGCACTCCAGCCTGAGAAACGAGAGTGAATCTCCATCTCAAAAAAAAAAAAAAAAAAAAAAAAAATATACAAATAAAAATAAACTTTTACACTATTTGTTTTAAGTACCTAAATGGAGTGCTGCTGAACAGAGAAAGGTAAATTTCTTTTTACAGCAGACAAAAACCCCTCATATTTCCATTCCTTAAGTCTTATTATTTCTACTAAAAATTCCATTAATTATTTTTGTAATCACAAATTTCTCTTTCATTTAATGGTGATTGAGGTAGAGTTTACAGATTACAACTGTTGAAAAAGAAAGTTATTCTACTTACTTTTAAATAAACATTTTCAAAATTTCTGAAAATTTGATTTCCTTCTAGTAGCACTTAAATTCAGTACATAAATGCTGTGTACCTATAATGGAATTTATTGTTCCCATTGTGCTGAAATGTGTATTTTCCCACATGTAGAAAATGGCACATCGTGGAATTAATTTCCCTTCAACAAATACAGTTAATGCAATAGGTACCTGAAAGTGACTAAGATGCTCCAGAGTAGTTTGTTGCTTTTCCTGCAACTCTATCTGTAATAAAATTCAAAAACTTGTTCTCCACACCAAAACTGTTCAATTGAGAGTTTTAAGTGTGAATATTAGTAAAATGAGAAAAGCAACGAAAAGAAAATTATTAAACAAAAAATTGCATTATTTAACAAATATTTCTATTAATATCTGTGTATAAGTGGCTCCAGTATCTTCATTTACGAAAAAGAAAAAAACTTTTTTTCAGGAAATAGTTTTCATTTGAGAAATAACCCTTTACCTTTGTTGAACTCTGTGCTGTGTATGTAGGAAGAAATTCTTTAAAAATAAGAAAAATAAGAAAATAAAAATAATATGATACATGTACAATCTTTTTCAAAAATTACCATTATATTTGTGTAGGATTTGTCTTGCCCCAGCACCCAAATAAAGATGGAGTATTGTAACAATTCTAAATCTTATCCTTCCAATCAATTCAGTTCTCAATTCTGAATGCAGGAAATAAATAAAGTGCTAAAAGACCAAGGAATTTTAGATGTATATGCCAATTGATTTATCATTTTTATTGATTTACTGTTGTAAGAAGAAGTAGAGGATGGAGAAGGAGAGGAGGAGAAATGGAAGAAAGAAGAGCAAAAGTAGAAGGGGTAGAAAGAATAGGGCTGTGATTAAAATGAATGCAGAATTAGAAGAAAGGCAAAATGAAAATATTACAGTTAAATAAATTTTATCTTTAGAATTGCACTAGGAAGAAGTATTAAAAATATTATCAAGATTATTAGGGAGACATTTTGAAAGAATTATATAGTAAACCTCAGTGCATATGCTTATGAAAATAGACAAAATTCAAAATATTCAAAATTTAAAAATCCCAGGTAGCTATTAAAAACATTTTTATAAGATTATCAAGATATCATAATAGTATTACAAAAAATATTGTTAAAGATTAATGTTAAGTAATTAGCATAAATTGTCAAAAACTCAAGTGTAATAAGACAGCCGGAGTAGAACAGATTACCAAAATATGAGTGCAGCTCCTTTTACGAGGAAACCAAATTATTCTATGGCTTAGATATCCTCCAAAGAAAAAATTCTTACTGATAATAAATTGTATATATATCATAACTTCTCTCTCATTATTTTGACAAAGAAGTGGAAAACAAAGTAGATTGTTTTTAAGTGGATTCCCATGTTAGTCACATAACCTATTTTTAATAGAATAACATGTTTATGATGGGAAAAATAATTTCATAAAGATATTGCCAATTAAAAATCTACATGCCTGTTTTTACATTTCTCTGGGGAAGGAATAAATCTAGATCAGGGAAGCTAATGGAGTGGAGGAGATGTTCTAGAACTCAAGATTTAAAAAGAATATTCACAAAGGAAGCAGAAATCATTGGAGAGATAGAAATAAAAGAAAATAAAATAGACACAATGCCTTCCCAGATGCAGTAGGTAGCCTGACTTATAAAATGGCTTGCCAAAATACTACATGCCCTTCATAGTTCCTGGAATTGTGATTAAAATGGATTTTACTCCCATAATCCAGTCAGCTATGCAGTGCCAGATCACTGGTTCAAGACCTCTGAGCTAATAAATGTGTGTTGCGTTGAACTGTTAATGCCTGTGATTGAAAAAATGAACAAAATGAATACATTAGGTGAACACAGTAGAGTAGGACTGAAGCATAATAACAGTAAAAAGTATACGGTTCCACAATTTTCACAATGGTAAATTATTCATTCATTTATTTCACAAATATGTTTTGTCATATATTAGTTGCTCATGGTGAAGGTATGACTATTCACTCATGAAAATAAAAGTCACATACTTCTGAAATTATCGCATTTGATTTTTAATTTTAATAAATATTTAAGGAATAGCCTTATTTACACTACTACTAATATCTGGGTTGGAGTACACATTCATTGGATCCCACAATTCTGATATTAAATCAGATAATTACTTACAGATGTTTTATCAAAATACGGAAGTTAGAATATGTATGGAGTGTGAAACAGTAGATGGATGTCAAAAAAAAAAAAAAATGAATCCTGAGTTTTGGGGATGGCAGTTTACGGGTTTTTTTCTTTGTTTGTTTTTTGTTTTTTGCCCATTATAGGTATCTCATTTTTTAAAAATTGTACTTTACATTCTGGGGTACATGTGCAGATCATGCAAGGTTGTTGCATAGGTACATACATGGCAAGGTGGTTTGCTGCCTCCATTCCCCCAGCATCTATATTTGGCATTTCTCCCCAGGTTATCCCTCCCCACTATCCCCACCCCCTGTTGTCCCTCCCCTACCACCCCCAACTGACCCCAAGTGTGTGATGCTCCCCTCCCTGTGTCTACAAGAAAAAAACAAACAAGCCCATTCAAAAGTGGGTGAAGGATATGAACAGACACTACAAAAGAAGACATACAGGAGGCCAACAAACATGAAAAAATGCTCATCATCACTGGTCATTAGAGAATTGCAAATCAAAACCACATCGAGATACCATCTCACACCAGTTAGAATGGCGATCATTAAAAAATCTGGAGACGAGATGCTGGAGAGGATGTGGAGAAATAGGAACACTTGAACAGTTTTACACTCTTGGTGGGAGTGTAAATTAGTTCAACCATTGTGGAAGACAGTGTAACGATTCCTCAATGACCTAAAAATAGAAATCCCATTTGGCCCAGTGATCCCATTACTGGGTATATATCCAAAGGATTATAAATCATTCTACTATAAAGACACACGCACACGAATGTTCATTGCAGCACTGTTTACAATAGCAAAGACCTGGAACCAACCCAAATGCCCATCAATGATAGACTGGACAGGGAAAATGTGGTACATATACACTGTGGAATATTATGCAGCCATCAAAAACTATGAGTTTGTGTCCTTTGTAGGGACATGGATGAACCTGGAAACCTTCATTCTCAACAAACTGACACAAGAGCAGAAAATTAAACACCGCCATGTTCTCACTCATAGGTGGGTGTGGAACAATGAGAACACATGGACACAGGGAGGGGAGCACTACACACTGGGGTCCATTGGGGGGAAATGGGGGAGGGATGGGAGTGGGGAGGTGGGGAGAGATAGCATGGAGAGAAAGACAGATATAGCTGAGGAGAAGGAAGGCAACAAACCACACTGCCATGTGTGTACCTATTGCAACAATCTTGCATGTTCTTCACATGTACCCCCAAACATAAAATGCAATAAAAAATAAATAAATAAATCACATGAAAAGATGTTCAACATTATTAGTCAATAGTGATATTTAAATTGTAACCATAAAATACAAGTTCATATTCACTAAGATTGCTATAATTGTTTAAAAGAAAATAACATTAGAGAAGATACGGAAAATTTGTATACCACATATATTGCCTTGTTGGAATGTAAAATGATATAGTCACTGTGGAGAACAATTTGTCAGTTTTTAAGGAATTAAATGTACAACTACCATATGTCTTAACAATTCCAATCTTAGTTACAGTCATGGAAGAATACAACCTTAGTTACATTTTATGGAAGAATTAAAGAAAAAACAAGTATTTAAATAAGTGTGTGTACATGAATGATAAATGCAGCTATCATCACAATATTCAAAAGGTTCAATCTCCAAATCTCTATAACGTTACACTGATAAAACTGGTCCGAAGATTGTAAATTAACAAAGAATTATTCTTATTTTAGTTTTCTCTAATAGTAACTGCAGATAAGTTATTGACCATCTAGACACTGCTTAAAAGGATTTTAAAAACTTGTTAAACAGATTTAATATATTACATATTGAAATTCGATTACTTTCTGTGGGGGCTTCATTCTGATTTTTTCACTTGTTTTTAATAATATCACAGAAAGCTGGATCAAATGCTAGTGTGGTTTTTTATATTTCTCTTTAATGACTATGAATCAAAATTTAACAACTAAGTTTAACAGAATCAATATGCTAAATTTAATTAAAGTCACTTCTATTATTATCCTTGACACTCTCTGGAATTATGCCAGTTTCTCAAATGAAAGAAAAAAACAATAATTTCATAAGCCGATGCTGCAGTTGTCTTTATGTAATCAGATGGTAATATGTACTATTTATAACAAATTTGAGAAAGTATTCTTTTAATACAGACATTAATGACATATGTTGAGTACAAGACAATGTAATTCAAAAGCACATTAAAGTGTAACTGAAAGCTACAAATTCTTGAAAACATCCAAAATAGCTGTTAAATGTTTGCAAATTAATTTTTCTTATTATCCAGAGTGTTAAAAAAAGTAGAATAATACAAATATTGGGAAAAATCAGTAAAAGTTCATAATATCTAGGATTTATTTTATTGCAAAATAGATTGATTTATGGAAGAACAGAGTGAAGGGGAAAGTACACCTATTATTGATATAAATAAATCTCTGTTGAAATATTTTTATAAGAATAATAATTTGTTATAAACAATAGAAATAATTCCCAAAATAATTTTTTAAATCATTGACTTGCATGAGGATAATTTCTAATATAAAAATTCCATTAATTATAAACACAAAATCAAATTTAACAGTAACCAAAAATTAAGTAATTTTAGAGAGGATAAAAGTAATTTCATTTACAAATTAGCACATTTTAAGATTATTGAATTTTAATAGTTAAAAATTTCTTAACCTAATATATAGCTAAACCACTCTATTTGAAAATTGCTCTATAAGCCAAATGAAGCAGATAGATTAATTTTAAGCCTTGTGAAAGTGGTTACTGTAGACTTCAACTAACATAAGCAAAACTCTCCGGCAAAAAGAGAAAAAAAAAAAGATCAGTTATCCAGTTTCATGAATTAGAAGAATGACAGACAAACCATATAAAAGCAATAGGATTCGGCATAATTTGTCTTCACTAGTACCTGATATTGCTCAGCTCTCCAGCATTGTGCAACAATGTTGTCTACAAGATTAAATAATTTTCAAAATTATATCCTGTATTCTAAGATTTGGGAGAGAAAAATATATATTTCATAGATATGAATAATTTAAAGTAAGGCCTTAGAATACAAGAAAGTATTAATCTGTAAACCAAGAGTTGCTCTTTGGCAAACATAGAACCCTATAAAACTAGTGTGGATAGAATGTTAGAATGATGGATAGAATGTTAGAAGTCTGGTTAGAATGATGAGAATAGCAAGACGAAAGCTATACCAGAAAAGTGTAGCCACATGAGAAAGAGTGGAAACTCAAGAACGAATATACCAGTCAAATGTAACCAAGAACATATTGATGGAACCAGAGGAGACAATGTAAACAATGAGAAAATATAGTTTATACATTCAGATAGTGAAGGGAACTGCAAACATGGAAGTTGGAGGAAAGAAGTAAAGAGGTTTTCTCGTAAATCTCACTACATTTTACTTATACTTTTATCACAAAAAAATACAAACAAAATCACATTATTTTCAGTAGTGTACTTTGTTAAAAATTCAAAATATGGAATATAAGCATTGAATTTGAATATTTGAAACATATGGGGTTCTCAATTGCTAAAATATGCTGATTATATATATATGTAATACACACAAATATACTTATTAATATTTATACTTAAATACACTTATTGAAACATTCCGAATTTTTTTTCTTGAGGCTCTTGTAATTATGCAATCAATATTTTTCTTCCTTGCTATTTGTGGTAGTCTATTTGATGTGTAAACTTGGCTAGGCTACAGTTCTCAGTTGTTCCATCAAACACTAATCTAGGTGTTGCTACTAAAGTATTTTTTAGATGTGATTAAAGTTCATAATCAGTAGATTTTAAGAAAGTCAGTTGGAATTAAGAAAGATGTTCCTAGACATTCTGATAGTGTTCCCATCATACATTGGTTATTTCCAGTGGTAAAGAGGAAACTTGCAGTCCACGGAAGGTTATAATAATAGAAATACACAAAATACTGATATTAGATCATTCTAATGAAATACCTATAGACAGCAAGGGTTAGGGTTACAATGTATTTGTTACTCTAGAGTATTTTATCAAAATGAGGGTTAGCTGGCTGTTACTTACTACACTGAGAACGTATGGAAAGAAAAGAATTGGCTTAGGGTTTCAAATTTCATGGTCAGATTCCACTTAAGTTATCTGAAATCATTGATACCTGGTCCTGAAATAAACCTATTTTCTTCTGTAGCTGCAGATCAAGGTCCCTGAAAAGAAAATCCAGAGTCTCATTTTTTAATTATTAAGTTACAAATACAAATTTCCACTTATGTGATGGTGTGATTGAGAGGGAATGGGACCTGTCCCTACCAGTAGTCTTTGATTTTAATACCATATACTAGACTCATGTCCCAAAGGTTTGAGTCACAAAGTGCAGTTTTTGATAAGGTTTGCTACATGCCAAATAAACTGCATGACTTTTTCAATTTATAGAGAAATCTGATAATACATGTGGGAATAAACCATATGGCAGTGCAATCATGGAATCATTTTTAAATAAAATATAAAGTTGAATCAGGATGAATTTACTGGTATGAGCCCCATAATTGAATTCTGCATTCAGTGTTATAACTTAAGATGCTACAAAGGGCTCTGGCAGTTTGTTTTCTTGGTTGGCTGAAACATGAACTCATATGTAGCCTTCGGGAAATGAAGTTGAAGTGCCAAAACTGCCTTTCTTTACTGTAGGAATGGTTATACAAAAGCTTGTGGTTATTGAAATATACTTCATTATTATGTAAGACTTGAATATCCACCTTGAAAAGTTCTAGAAAACAACTTTAACCATGATTGTTAGAAATAAATGTGTGAATTGAATTTCATCATACTTAAAGAATGGTATAGTTGTTCTCTTGATTGTCCAGAAATTACGGTAGAAACTGCTACCAGTGAAATGAGAAGCTAAATGCCATGGGTATAATAGACATGGCATGGACTAAGTGAAGAGAGTGAAAAGTGGACCTCTAGAAGCTATGAATCAAATCAGCTAGCACCTTGATCTTGCAGTTCCCAGATTCCATAATCATGACAGATAAATTTCTAATGTTTGTGCCACCCAGTCTGCAGTATTTTGTTAAAGCTGTGCAGAACGTGCAGGTTTCTGTCATGATGGTTTGCTGCATCCATTACTCCGTCACCTACATTAGGTATTTCTCCTAATGCTATCCTTCCCCTATCCCCCCATCCCTTGACAGGCCCTGGTGTGTGATGTTCCCTTCACTGTGTCTATGTGTTCTCATTGTTCAACTCTCACTTATGAGTGAGAACATGTGGTGTTTGGTTTTCTGTTCTTGTGTTAGTTTGCTGAGAATGATGGTTTTCAGCTTCATCCATGTCCCTGCAAAGGACATAAACTCATTCTTCCTATGGCTGCATGGTATTCCACAGTGTATATGTGCCACATTTTCTTTATCCAGTCTCTCACTGATTGGCATTTGGGTTGATTCTAAGTCTTTGCTATTGTGACCAGTGCCGCAATGAACATATGTGTGCATGTGTCTTTATAATAGAATGATTTATACTCCTTTGGGAATATACCCAGTAATGGGATTGCTGGGTCAAATGCTATTTCTAGTTCAAAATTCATGAGGAATCGACACACTGTCTTTTTTTGGATATACACCTAATAATGGAATTGCTAGTCAAATGGTATTTTTAATTCTAGATTCTTGAGGAATCGCCAAACTGTCTTTCACAATATTTGAACTAATTTATACTCCCATTTACAGTGTAAAAGCGTTTCTAGTTCTCCACATGCTCTCCAGCATCTTTTGTCTCCTGATTTTTTGATGATTGCCATTCAAACTGGCATGAGATGATATTTCATTGTGGTTTTGATTTGCGTTTCTCTAATGACCAGTGATGATGAGCTTTTTTTTCATATATTTGTAGGCTGCATAAGTGTCTCCTTTTAAGAAGTGTCTTTTCGTATCCTTTGCCTACTTCTCGATGGGATTGTTTGTTTTTTTCTTGTAACTTTAAGTTCTTTGTAAATTGTGGATATTAGTCCTTTGTCAGATGGATAGATTGCAAAAATTTTCTCCTATTCTGTAGGTTGCCTGTTCATTTTAATGATGGTTTCTTCTGCTGTGCAGAAGCTGTTAGTTTGATTAGATCCCATTTGTCTATTTTGGCTTTTGTTGCCATTGCTTTTGGTGTTTAGTCATGAAGCCCTTGCCCATGCCTATTTCCTGAATGGTATTAACTGGGACTGGGTTTTCTTCTAGGGTTTTAATCATATTAGGTCTTATGTTTTAATCTTTAATCCATCTTGAGTTAATTTTTGTATAAGGCGTAAGGAAGGAATCCAGGTTCAGCTTTCTGCATTTGGCATACTTTTTTTAAAAACAAGTTTTTGGCTTGCTATGAGACCTTTGTGAAGAATAAGCACTTAACCATAGGCCACCAAATTACCGTTGGACCTGAGCTGCCCATCAAAACATCATTAACTAGGTGTTTTCTAACCACAAGTTTGGGCATGCCCCTAAATGACATTGGGCTATATGAAGAAGAGGCCTACATGACACTGGGCTTGAGCAGGCCCTGATGGCAAAGTACAATGTATAAGAAAGTCCCCGAACTTCTACACCATCAGGCCTACATCTATGGCCCTGTGGGATGTTCCCTACAACAAGTTAGTTGACTAAGGAATTCTGACCAGGCACAGTTACTCCCACCTTTAATCCCAGCACTTTGGGAGGCCAATGAGGGTGGATTGCTTGAGCTTAGGAGTTTAGATCAGCCTGGGCAACATGGTGAATTCCCATCTCTATGAAAAATACAAAAAAATTGGCTGAGCATGCTGGTAGGCGCCTGCAGTCTCAGCTACTTGGGGATTGAGGGCAGAATTTTGCTTGAGTGTAGGAGGTTCAGACCTCAGTGAGCTAAGATCATACCACTGCACTCCAGCCTGGGTGACAAAGTGAGACCCTGTCTCAAAAAAATAAAGAAAGAAAATAAAGAAAAAAAAGAAATCCTACCTATTATTTAAAAGTTTTCGGGGTTAATCAGCCTCTTATACAATTGCACCATCATTTTGTCTTAAAGCAGACCTAAAAATGTGATACATTCTAAAGAATAGCCATTGAATATGTATATTAATTAGTTAATAGTGCTTATCTTACCATTATGTAATAAAAATTATATATAGTTGTCCTATATGTAGAATTGACTTGCTAGGTAACATCCATAAAATTATTATTTATATTCAAAGGTAATGTTTACACATATATGTGTGTATATGTACCTATATATAAAATACATATATATATTTCCAGACTGTTTCTACATAATTTATATATTTAGTTAATCTAGCATATGACAACTTCACTATCAACATATCTTATTTTTGATGACTAATAGTCATGTTGTTTTGCCATGTTAAAGCTAGTTCATTATTTCATACTTAGCAATGAAATTTTGTTTCTGATTCATGTCAAGTAACCTCATGCTTAAAAATATATAAAATTTACCCACAAATTTTAGCAACAATTGATCATTCCTATTTGTTATATTTACAAAACTGATATCTAGCTAAATTATTCCACTAATTTTGTTCATTTTGTTAAGTTAACCCATTTTTCCTTATATATATATATATATATATATATATATATATATATATATATGTTATCTAGTATCTTTCATTTGTCATTCAGCATTTTCTGGAGAAATAGTTCTTAAAACTCTTCAGGTATTTACATACTAACTGTAGCACCCATCCATGACTTTGATAGCTGCAGTATGATGGTTCCTAATTTAATAACTTATTTTAAATGTATTTGGTAAAATTCTAATATAATTTGTTTTCTTCTTTTCTATTTATTTATTTATAATAATCAGGCTTTTGGAGTCTTTGTAAAGAGATGATTTACCTTTTAACATTGTTATTTATTTTTTGACTCACATTGTTTCAGATTTTGATAGTGGGAGCTCCTTCAAGCTGGCTTTTATGTTCTATTGACATTTTTTTTAAATTATACTTTAAGTTCTGGGATACATGTGCAGAATGTGCAGGTTTGTTACAGAGGTATGTGCCATTGTGATTTGTTGCACCCATCAACCCATGATCTACCTTAGGAATTTCTCCTAATGCTATCCCTCCCCTAGCTCCCCACACCTTGACAGGCCCTGGTGTGTGATGTTCCCCTCCCTGTGCCTGTGTGTTCTCATTTTTCAACTTCTACTAATGAGTGAGAACGCGCAGTTTTGGTTTTCTGTTTTTGTGTTCATTTGCCAAGAATGATGGTTTCCAGCTTCATCCATGTTCTTGTAAAAGACTTGAACTCAACCTTTTTTATGGCAGCATAGTATTACATGGTATATATGTGCCACATTTTCTTTATCTAGTCTATTATTCATTGGCAAAGAGTCAGGAAAAAAACAGATGCTAGAGAGGAGGTGGAGAAATAGGAATGCTTTTACACTGTTGTTGGGAGTGTAAATTGGTTTAACCATTGTGGAATTCCTCAAGGATCTAGAACTAGAAATATCATTTGACCCAGCAATCCCATTACTGGATATATACCCAAAGGATTATAAATCATTCTACTGTAAAGACACATGTACATGTATGTTTATGGTGTCATTGTTCACAACAGCAAACACTTGGAACCAACCCAAATGCCCATCAATGGTATTTTTCAAATATTGCTTGAGTACTTCCTTACTTTCAGGTTTCTGACAGAAAAGTGAGAAATTTATCTGGGTCCTAGGTGTGTTCCTTCCTGCTTGAGTACCATTCCTTTTAGGAACTTTTCAAGGATCAACCCAGGTAGTTGATGTACATATTTGTATATGTGCATGTATATAGATGTGTATACACATATGCATCTGTATGTGTACATATATGCATATTTTATATACATAAATGCATATTTATCCATATCTTAAAATCATATGGTGACTTCAAGCAGAGTTTTAAAATTCCATTTCAACACCACAGAATTTATTCTTTTTTCTCTTTCCATATATTTTTCAGCATAAAAAATGACTATGAATCTCTAAATAAAAAAGTTTTTGGGGGAATAACATACAAGAAATAGGATTGCCATTTGGGACATACATACAGACCAAGTTGCCTCCAGTGTGTCTGGAGAACAAAAGAAAAACTTAGTTGTGGAAAGAGGAGATTATACAAGTTGCATTGAAAGAGAGTTGCACAAAAAAGTTCATTGGCTTTTGGGAGGCTGAGGTGGGTGGATCATGAGGTGGGTGGATCACAAGGTCAGGAGTTCGAGACCAGCCTGATCAATGTGGTGAAACCTGTCTCTACTAAAAATATAAAAATGAGCTAGGTATGGTGGTGCAGACCTGTGATCTCCGCTTTCAGGAGGCTGAGGCAAGAGAATCGCTTGAACCTGGGAGGTGGAGGTTGCAGTGAGCCGAGATCTTGCCACTGCACTCCAGCCGGAGTGACAGAGTAGGACTCCATCTCAAAAAAAAAAAAAAAAAAAAAAAAAATGTTTATTGCCACGGGCTGCATCTTACAAGAGTAAACAAGTGCTGATTGGTGCCTGTCAGTAGTTTTTAGGTAGGACTTGTAATCTTGGAATTAGAGTTATGTCCTTGTAATTTAGGATTGAGCTTAAGAGACACTGTGTCAGGCAACTGTTTTTATATAAGTGGCTGGCTGTCCTGCTGCTGCTAGCTGTCCTTATGCAACTCACGTAGTAAGCTGTAATTTTTTTAAAAAATTTCTTTTGATAGTTCCTGTTACCAGGCAAATAATATATTAGAGCACTCCCTTTATAGCCTTCCCAGGCTCTATTTTGCCAGGTTTTGACACAAGTGACTCCATTTTGAATCTGGATGACTTTACATTTGTAACCCATTTTTCTGACAATGGAAACTGCTTCTATCATCCATAACATATTTATTAATGTGCTGAGGTCTAAAATGCCCAAAATTTAGTTTCAGAATTGCCAATCTGTGCCTTTGCCAAAAACCATGGCTCAATATTGGTTTAAAGATCATTTGTTCTCTATCTTTGGTCCATAGCATCCAGACACTGTGTTCATGAGTTAACTAATACAGTTCTTTCTGTTCCTCTTCAATGTCGTTAAGGTTTTACATTGAAATATTGTAATTCATTTTTTGTAGTCCATTTTAGTTCCTTATTTGTTGATTTTATTTAATTTCATTAGTCATTCTGCTTCAGTATCCCTAGTTATTACTATTTGGAGAAGGTTCTTCTTATAGTAGAATTTAATGAATAGTTCATTGATATTTTATATTAGGATATTTTATATCCTAATCTCTTTGGTATTTAAAATTTTATCTATAGCCACTATAAAGTAAGGACAGTTTTACTGGGTATACTACCTAGGTTAAAATGTTCTTGCCTTTAGAGTTTTGAAAATGTAGCTCTGTTTTATTTACTGTATGTGTTTTTGAGAATACTGACGCCAACCTAATTCTAATACATGTGTAAATAATTTGATCTTTCTTCCTGGAGGTACTGTATATTTATTCCTTTTGATAAAGTCTAATTGTTTTCTTAGAATATATGATGGGGTTGATCATTGCAGGTCAATTTTTACTAGTTCCATTTAGAACAAATATGTAAACATTTAAATCTGCAGGAATACATACATGTAGATTCAAGTCTTATCCTATGTTCAGAAAGTTTTATGGTTTTATTTTTATTCTTCAGAAAGTACAATGATGCATAAATAATTTTGTCTTTCATTTTAATCAATTACTATCTTTTTTATTTCTTTGTTATATTTTCATTATTTCCTGGTTATTTTCCTTATTTTCTTCCATTTATCTCACTATGCTTTAAATCCCGTATATTATTCCTCTACCAGATTTTTGTTTTAGTTTTTATTATTATTATTAGTTTTTTCTCTCATTTTCTTTCTTTTTCTTTTTCATTTATTTTCAAATATCTAATATATGTTTTTAAATTTTATTTATCCATTTTTGTCCATTCTGTTCTTACCTTTAAAATATTTAATTTAGCCTTTTTGAATTTTTTTTTTTAAATCTCAACTACTTGTTTCAGAGAAATTAAGTTTGAAGAGTTATTACAAATTTCCTTTCCTTTAGCATTTTCTTTTCAAGATAGCTAAGGATTCAGGGCAGTTTTGTCAACCCAACTAGATGGTTATCATTTTCACTCTTCATTTTATAATCATTTTGTACTCATGCCAACTGCATTTCTGAAAACATGGTTGGTGATTAGAAGTTAAAAATAATGTTTCACATTTTAAAACATTTTCTTTTTCAGTGAGGAAAGTATGATTTATTAATTGAATATAGTTTGGGAGGAAGGTATCAGTCCTTTGATATCTTTTGTCTTAAAGGATTTAAAATCTCTCCTCTGCCTCTTTTGTTTTCATCATATAGTTTCCAATGTTTGCATTTTCTTTCCCCTTAAACTTTTTCTCCACTGGACACCTTATGTCTAGTCAATTTTTAAGTGTTTTCCTTGTTCTCCACTCCCTGATTTACCAGTATACCTTCTCAGTATGATTGCATTTTGCATGAGTGTTGCTGGCTGTGGTTTTCAATTAATTTTAGGATTTAAGCTAATTCTTTATTTCTCCTTTCTTCATAATTTTGTTTGTTTGGTTTTTTTTGTTTGTTTGTTTGTTTTACAAATTGCATTCCCTGTTGGGAAGTTTTGGGGTTGGGAAATGAAATAGAAATTTGTTCACTGAAATTTTGTACTTCTTTTTCTACTCACAAGTAATTATAAGTCTGGATGCTCTCTTTTAGTTTTGCTCAGGGCATGAATTTATTTACTTACTCTTTTATCTACTTATGTATTTTTATTTTATAGCTTTTCTTGGTCTTTGCTGTATTTTTTTTAAAGCATAGTTTATTGCATAACATACATACAATATAATATATGTCTATCACTAATATTTTTAGTTCAGTGTTGAATAACATATATATATATGTATAAACATATATATACATATATACAAGATGTGTATTTATCTAGGCTTCATATTAATTGTGCTATTTTAATAAAAGGCTTTGAATTGTTGTATACTTAAACACACTATAATTTTTCATAGAAATCATTCTTCATTATAGTTCTTTTTCAGAAAGGTCTTAAGATTTTCCAGGTTGGTATCAGGATAAATTTAGAATAGTTTTACTAGTTCCACTTTTTAATCAGTTCAATTTTTATAAAATTAATATGAAATTTATTTTTAAAATAAAATTTATATCATTTTGATATTGAATATAATATTTGTAGGATATATTTCAGCCCTTATTTAAATTTCTTTACATATTCGAGATTCTACGTAAATAGCCAACTAATTTTTTTTGATTGCACAATTACATAGATCATTCCTAAATGTTATATACTTTTTCAAATGTCTGTTGCTTGTATAATTTTTGTTTCTTGCTCATGTCTTCCAGAACCTTTCACTTCATAGTACATACTATATATGGTAAATAGTTTATATTTTATTACTGATACATCTAATATCTGAATTCAATGCTGATCTGATTCTGATATCTGCTTTCTTCTGAAGAATCTCTATATTCATTTATTGTTCTGAAAATTTTGACTCTGAAACAATGCTCATGGTATTCTTCTTCAGTAGTCACTTCAGGGCTAAATAGGAGCTCTGCTCCTCTGTGAGGATTTGCATTTGCTTTGTTCTAATCACTGGAGAAATGATTTATATCAGACCACTGCAATTTAATGCCATGCTTTAAACCACACTGGTCATGTGAATATTCTGTTTATTTTTACATGATACTTAAATTGTGCTTTTGAATAGTCAAGGTATGTGTGTGTGCATGTGTGTGTGTGTGTGTGTGTGTGTGTGTGTGTGTGTGTATGTCTTTTACATTAGCCACAAATTAAAGACAGATAAATTTTCTTGCTGACCACTTCTGTGTAATAGGGTTGTATTTTGATGTTCACCTTACCCTGAGAGTGTTCTCATTTAAAGTCAGCTTAATAGAATAAGTGTTTCATTTCTCATCGTCAGAGAAGCACCTTAAACTTTAACTCCCATCTCTACACCTATCTCAGCATCTAAAAATTGGTTCAAGTTAACCAGTTTTTCCTGGTTCCTCTAAGTGTAGAGATGTTTAGGGCACTTGCTTACTTAAAGGAATTTCTACTTGCACTTGATTTGGGCTTTCAGATTCCATATTCCTATGGAGAAATTAACTTAAATAATTTTATTACTTATTTCCATTTTTTAGCTTATTTTTCTTCAATGTGAAAAAAATAGTAAATCATTCTACAAAAATGCTAGATATTAGAGTGCTAGCAACTCTTAAAATGACTTTATGAATCTAATAATTAGTAATTTTATTAAGTAATATTTTCTGTTGGACTGCAAATGGATCTTTTATTTATTGATTGATATGTATTAGAGTTCTATACAGAAACAGTGCAAATGGACAAAGTATGTAACTATTCTTAACTTGGGATAGTAGCCAAATTCCCAAAATCTAATAAGCATTTAACTGTTGTTTATTTGGTTTAGGAATTTATTTTTCCACTTACTTTTTTACTTCTCGATGCAAGCAAGATAAACTTAAAACATATTTATCATATATGCATTGATAACTTTATTTTACAATAGAAATAGAATATACAGAAATTTTAAGAGTTTGGACTCTATTATAAATAAATCCATTTATGTAGCAATTAGATATTTATACAATCTGGCTTTGTCTCTCTGGGAGGAGAGGTAGTCAATGGCAATCTATATAAAAACAAACACCATACTGAACTAGTTCAGGATTTGTTTCTTTTTAGATAGCAAGTATGTTGTTGTTTATTTTAAAGTTGACTCTATAGTTATTATTCCAAATATGTTGATATTATAAATAACTTTTGTGTTTTACAATGATTTTCTTGTTTTTGTTTTCTACATTCGGTGAGAAAGTGTTAAAGACTAAATCATATACCTATTGCTAGGTTATATTAGAGGTTGGAATTATATATTTCAGTAGTTGGCAAAGTTATTAGTCCTCTGTTTGTTTCTCCATTGAAAATGATATGTTTTACAATAGAAATCATTACAAAAGAGCTCAGGAAACAACTTAGAAATCTTTCCAGTTTTCTTTATACTTCTACTGTGTGCTTAGTTCCCTAGCTTTTCTCTTTCATCTTTCTCCTGCCCTAAATTTCAAACATTTATTGTATTCTAATATTTGAATCTTGGGGAGTATTTTTTTAAATATGATCAAATAAGCACATTTTATCATTTAGATCTTTTCAAGGATGACAGATGAGAATAAACTCAGAAGACACTTATCTGGGTAAGTGTTGTATTAAAGCCAGTTTGGATGCTCTCTTGCCCTTCCACACAAGGTGTATTAGTCACAGATCTCTGATGAATCACAATCCCTTTTGATCTCCAGGATATTAGCAAAGGCATAAGGGTAAGAGTGCATTTGAACAAACATGTAGTTGTCAAGCGTTCATTCTAGTGATTACAACAGATTGACATGAGGTTCGTTGAGATTCCGCTCTGCTTGCCTTTTGTAAATGTAAACTATTTTGGATTGTAGCAAATGTCTGTGGCGTAAATAAACTGATAGATGAGGGCAGGAGGTTATTGACAGGTGAGTATAGTTATTCTGTTGCTTCTTAGAAGTAACTGTTGTATTATAAAGCTGACGCTTGCAGTAGTCTAGTCATGTTTATTTCAAAGGGGATATACTTATGGTCAAAACTACTTTATTTTAACTGAGATCTTGGAAAGAATAATGATAAAATTACTTAATAATTATAATAAATTAAAGTATAATTATCGGAGTTCTTGCTATCTGTACACTTGGAATCGTCTAACATAATTAGATGATCATTGTACTCAAATGTGAAATTATGCCATAGATGGGAAAATATGATAAGATATATTTATCTTGTCCCAAATTTTTTGTTGGAAATTATGTTCTGTTTTTTCTTCCTTTTCCTTTATCTTTCTCCTGAACCAATATAAACAATCAAAAGTAAACAAAAAAGAAATCAAAACTCACCTTTCATCAATGCATTATCTGTATACTGGTTTTATGGTTGTAGTTGTTATTGTTTTTATCATTAGGTTACATTGCCCCCATACAACTAAAATCCCTGAGGTACAGGAAATTTACTCCCAAACCACTTTCCCTTTCTTTTCCCATGGCATCATATTTTATTCCTATTACTTTGTTTGGCATACTCACTACCACACGTGTGTGTGTGTGTGTGTGTGTGTGTGTGTGGTTTTTTGTTGTTTTTTTTTTAATGAAAGAGTGGAATTTTATTCATTATTTATTTTAACATTTATGAAATGACTACTATGTTTCAGGTATTTCATTTAATGTATTACCAGTTAGATGTAGAGTTAGATGTAGGAAAGCTAATATACACCCACTTATAAAACACTGAACAATCAACATTTTCCCTAGAAGAGAAAAGCAAATTGTCTCTTCCCTCTGTTTCACCTGGACTCAGTTGAATAAGCCCATTTTATATTTCTTCCATATTGCTGTTTGTACTACCAAGGCCAGACATTGGTTTCTTACTCACATCTTCTTTAGAGGGCAGTTACCCATATTCTCTGGTGAAGAGGCTGACCAAGTAGTACTGGGTTTCTGTAGATTATCTTATTACCCTAACCACAAATGATTGTTCCATTGATAAGACATACCACCAAAGAAGGACCAAATTTGAAACACATTATTTCTTCTTTAAATTTGTTGTGAACACAGAAACTAAGTCTATTAAATAACACTGAGGACTTGAGCTTTAATATTAGAGAGGCTCTGTTGGCTTGTATTAGCTCATATGTAATCCAAAATGATAGTCTTCAAGAGATGAAAAAGAAATATTGAAAGATTAATCACATGAATCATAAAAAATGGAGATGGAAACAGTGATTACATGAACATATTCTAGTTTTTGTGAAATTGAATTCTCTTCTTAACTTTTTGTATGAGAAATTTTAATACATTTCTATTTAAGCAGTTCAAAATTCACTCTGTAAAACCTTGGCATGGCTGTATCTACTAACGCTTCATCTTTTATTTCCTGCTTTTAGATTCATTACCATTTAAAAAGATTTATATATATATATATGCTTTGCACAGTTGTTTCAGTGCTATTGCTTTAAATGAAATGTGTTTACCTTTTTCCCTTTTGGATATGAGTTTCATATGAACCAGATTCTCTCATTCACTATTTACTTTTTAATTCCACCACTACAGAATAGTATTGTTTATGCATGTGTGTACATGCACACATACACATATATAATGTAGGATTGGCCAAACATGAGTGTTTTAAAGAGCAAATGAGAAAGCTAGGGCTGCTGCCTGCAAATATGTTGCCATATCTAAGGGTTTGCTTGAAAGCACTATTTTAAATGGAATCTGTTACCTTGCTATAAAGGAAGTATTTCTACTCTTAACCATATGCCTAAACACATCAAAAGATGCAGCCTCATAGAAAAGAAACATCTATTTTCACCCAACGGTATTAAAAATATGTTAAGCCATATGCAAAGAGCACAGTTTGTGGTTAACTATGTATTTTTCTTGCTGATGATAGTGTGCATCCTCTTAGGACATGACTCCTTTTGCAAGAGACACTTAAACTGAGATTACAAAATCACAAATGTGCAGGTAGTAGTTAGTGAGAGAAAAACTGACTGATACTTTTCATTCTTCTCTCTAAGGAGGCATCCCTACAATGAACAGGACGAGCATATAATAGAACAGCACATCAGGTGAGTCACTAGCGTGAATGCTATTTTGCATTCTGAAATCTCATTTTGACTTGACTGTCCTTACAATTTGCTAGATGAACCGTAATAAAGTCCCAAAATGGCATGTCACCTTTGATGCATGCTGCATTTTACATAATATAGAAATAACTTATAATCCTACAGGGTAATAGATAGCTCAGCAGAAGAAATTATGATATGCATGAAGCTCCTGAAATGAAGTTGTCTATCCTCCTGTTAGGAGGTGTTGAGTCAGACATCCACTTCTCAAATATTATTCAGGGAAATGTCAAACTGCACAATGTTAAGTTAACAGCTTTTTATTAACAAAAACTAACTGAGAAACCAAAGTGAAAATAAAAAATTTTGGTTTTAAGTAAATTTGTGAAAGACTGAAAATAGTTGCCTTTGTGTAGTGCAGTTTTATATTTTATTATCCAAAAGAGGATGATGTATGATTTTCAATATTTCATTATTGGAAAATGTTCATAGCTAAATATATATTACAATTTTAAAGAAAATATGTATAGATCTTAAAAATCAATGGTAAGATAGTAAGATGACTTACCATGATGTACAACTTGAAAAGGTACATATTTTATATTTTTTGCAGTTTTTCTTAAAAACTCAACATTTTTAAAAATGACTTTTTCAGTATAAGAAATAAATATATATTTAGCCCAGCATAGTGATTGAGAACAAAACAACCATGATAATAATCTGTAAATTAGAATCATAGAAACATAATTCTTTATTCCTTTTAATAAATATCAATAGTTTTCATCATATTTCAGATAATTATTCTCAAAATTTAATTTCTGAAAATGTTAGTAAGAATGATTACTTGGTATCAATGCAAATATCTGCACTCCTATTCCAGATATCAATGTATTTGTTCCTAAAGTGTTCATGTAAAATTTATTTACCTTTTTTATTTCTAGATTTCATAGTAAATTTCTATAAATTTATGTTGCCTCTGCATCTACCTTGAATACATGTTGTACTTTCTCATGCCAGAAGCAAGGCTTGCCACCTCTCTTTGCAGCACCTGAATAACACACCTAAGATATTTTCTGGTCCAGGCACTCCTGGAGAATGACTATGTTGGTAAGAATAAACTACATAGTTTACACGGGGCCTTCCAGTATAAACAACTTTTCTGTGAGAGAGACATCTGGTTAGGGGTAAGGATGAGACATTTAGGCATTAGTTTGTCCACCAAGGTGAAAAAAGTATTCTATGAAAGGCACACTGTAAACATCCATGACCAAATTCCTGGAGTCCAATCAGGGCAGAACCACAACATATGCTCTTATGAGAGAGACCTCAAGACTAAAAGTAATAATAATAACCTTTTATATTACTGCAAAAGTGTAACAGCCAAAGAGATCTCATCTGTAAAAGTCAGAGATGATATTCATCAGGAATGCTGTAGGATATTTCTTAGCAAGAGCTTTAGAACCTCAAGTGTGTCTTAGAATTTTCTGGAAACCACTCAGCTTTGGAAGATAATTTAGACATAATTTTGCTGCATTACTTAACATATATAACAAATGAACAGTAACAATTCTCATGTTTTAATTGTCAAGCAGAATAATTACTTTTAGAACTTGACAACAGGCTTTTAAAATAATTCAGAAAAAAAGAAATGAATGAAAATCTATGTGATATATGAGAGTTCCATAAAGTGACCCAGAAAGAGAATAAATGGGCAGAGACACAGAAAACCTATTTAGCATCATAATAGCTGAAAAATGTCCAAGTGCTGCAAAAGATATAGACATAGAGATATAGGAAGCTCTAAGATCACCAAAATTGTACAACTCAAAATGTCTTTTCTAAGACACATCATAGACAAACTACCAAAAGTCAAAATCACAAATAATTCAATGTAAGAATGGTAAAAAGATTGGAATAGATGTTTTCTTAAAAAATATAAAAAGATACAAATTGCAAACAGATGTCTTAAAAAATGCTCAACATCCCTAATCATCAGAGAAAGGAAAATCAAAACCACAGTGTAATATCCTCTTAACTAGTTAGTGTAGTTATTACCAAAAAGACACAAAATAACAAATGCTAGGGAGGTTGTATAGAAAAAGGAAATCTTATCCTCTGCTGGTGAGAATGTAAATTTAGTACAACCATTATGACAAACAGTATGGAGGGCTTCTCAAAAAACTAAACACTATCATACAATTCAGCAATTCCTCTAGTGGTAATTTATTCAAAGGAAAGTAAATCAATATACTAAAAACGAATACCTATACCACCATGTTTATTGAAGTGCTATTCATTCACAATAGCCAAAATGTGGAATTAACCTTTTTGTCAATTACTAGATGTACGGATAAGAAAACAAATGTGTGTGTACACACACACACACACACACACACACACACACACTAATGCTTTCCAGTCATAAAAACAATAAATTCCTCATTTGCAGCAACATGAATGGCACTAAAGGTCATTATGTTAATTGAAATAAGTAAGGAGCAGAGAGACAAATATTATATGTGGGAGTTAAAAACATCATGGAGGTAGAAAAGGGAGTGATATTAACAGTTATCAGGCACCAGGAAGAGTCAGCAGAGGCAGAAATGAAGGAGGTTGATTATTGAATATAAATATCCAGTTAAATATGAGAAATAAAGTCTAGTATCTGACAGCCCTGTAGGGTAACTATAGTTAACAACAATATGTTGTGTATTTTATAATAACTGGAAGTTTTGATATGTTTCCAATGCCAATAAATTATAAATGTTCAAGATGATTTGATCATTACATATTACACATTTATGTATTCAAATATGTTTCCCATAAATATGTACAATTATTATGAATAAATGAAAAGCTTTCAAAGGGGATTGAAGTGTGTTTACTCTCAACTCCAATATAAATTAATTCCATTTCCAGAATTCTTCTAGATGTAAAAGGAAAATTTGAGAAGACCATAACATATTTGATATTAAAGAAGAGAGGTAAAGAGGAGGTCAGATTCTGGCATGGGGTTGAAGCATTTAATGCAGCACTGGTGATTCTGAAGACAAAGGAGCCATGTGCCAAGAAATGTGGGAGCCTTTAGAGCTGAGAGAAGGACCTGGTCACAAACAAAGCAATGAGTTTTTCAGTTTATAAAACCAAGGAACTGAATTTGGCCAGCAACCTGAATGAGCTTGAAAAGAGATTGTTTCAGCCCCTCAGATAATGCCCCAGGTACTGACAGTTTGATTCAAGACTTGTGTGATCCTAAGATGAGAATCCAGTAACTACTCTCAGCTTCTGATCTATATAACTGCAAGCTGATAAATAAATATTGTTTTAAATCTCAAAGTCTGCAGTAATTTTTTTATGGCAACTTAAAATTTAATACACTGTTATAACTACTCTGGGGCGTACTGAAGGCTCTGGAGCCTCTAACATTGGACATCTAACACTAAACAATTTCCATTGTGATATAGTCATCAAAAATATCTTTTTTCTTGATCTTTGCATACAATGAATGTTAAAATGCTGTCAGGATCTGGACTGACATCTTAAAACTGGAACTAGAAAAATGAACACAGAATCATTACAATGTCCAGGATTTAGAGGAGGTATTTAAAGAAGCAGAATATCTTCTTTTTAAGCTCTTTTGATAGCGCCAGCAGCAGCAATCACTAAAGGAACCACCAGCAATGATATTAACAGATTTACCTACTAGTTCTCAGTTTCACTCAACCCAAAGCAAAGGGTTTTACTTCCTGAATTACAAGAAGTAAAAGGTTTGAATGCAGAGTACTACATTCAAAACGTTCACTTCTTCCCTGTTTATAAATACCAATCAATGTTTTATTTCTTCCTTGATAGTAACAATCCAAATTAAAAGAAAAGAAACCCACCTTCCCTGTTCCCCCAAAAGGGGAATAAAGAAGCATTGAGATGTTTTATAGTTCTATTTATATTTTGTATATCAAATGAATGTGTATTACACAATAAATCATAGTAAATTTATTCTTTCATTTAATTTTTTGGCTCTATTCAGATGACCCCAAACTTTTTACACAGGGGGCCAGTTCACTGTCCCTCAGACCATTGGAAGGCTGCCACATACTGTGCTCCTCTCACTAACCACCAATGAAAGAGGTGCCCCTTCCTGAAGTGCAGCGGGGGGCCGGATAAATGGCGGGCCATAGTTTGGGGACGCCTGCTCTATATCAACCAAATGGATATAGCTGTTTATTTGGCAACATAGAATATAAAATAATAAACCATAAATGGTTAAAAGTAACAACAAAAACAACGAGCTTGACTTCCTCTATTAATCAGACAACAACAGCTAAACCAAAAAGATGTGCCCTTTCCAATTTAGGCAAGATGTTCTCTAGACAGTGAGAGTGACTTTGAAGCATAAAAAGTAGTTAACCTTCCTGGCATGATGCTGTAAAAGGTGTCTGCTTATATCTATCTGCTTCCAGAATCATTTGGATCAAAGGAAGGAGGCACTGGTCTGGTTTTCTCTTGTGATGCAGACTTCCACTTCAAGAGAAGTAGCAATGTGTTGCTTATTTTCAATCAATCAATCGTTTCTCCTGTTACCGTAGAGTTGTGCTCTTATTGTACTGTGAGGAAAGAAACTTGAACAGCAGTTTCAGGATGATGCACCTTTATAGGTCAAATCAGTTACAGTCGCATCCTTTCACTTTAGTAACACTTCCAGATTCTTATTTTCTTTCCTTATTAAAATGACAGCACTTCAAACATATTAGAAAATGTTTGTTATAGGATTTTATGTTAAATGTGGAACTAAAGGGGCAGAGAAGGGGACAATTGTTGATTATCTGACCAAGGGCAAAAAAAAAAAAAATTAAGCACATTTGAGAACAATAGATAAAATATAAAACTACATTTTTTTACTGATAATTTAGTAGAATTAATAGTAAATAGAATGTCTGCATTGTGATGTTTGCAACAGACTGTATTCTTAGCAATAATATATATTAAAGAAACAGCTACTTAACAATTGGCATGCCTCAGATAAGGGAGAAACTAATTTTAAAAACTTGAAAATCTAGCAAAAATATTGCCTTAAATCGACTTCTTATTAATTGTCAAATGAGGTTCCTTCACAAAATTTGTTTCTTGCTCATGAGAATATTTTCAAAAAGTAGTAGAGGGAGAAAGCACTCTTGACATAAATGTTAGAGAGCACTGTAGAGAAAGCAGAACACCAAAGAGACGATCTATGCTCTTAACAGCTGAAGTTGATGTGAACAGTGTTTGATTTGATATTTAAATCTGGCATGAAGTTTTAGCCAATGTTAGCAGTGACCTGTTATAAAGATATAAACTTGTATACAGTAGGGGGATGGTGATCAAGGTACACCCAAGGACTAGGTTGTAGAAGTGGAACATATGTCTGTTACAGTTCAGGCATGAGCAGGGCAGGCAAGGGCTCCTCACCACCAGAAATGTCAGACAACCATCAAGTGATGGTCAGGTGGTTGTTAACTGTCTCTTTAAAATAATTGGTCGCAACCAGTGCCAGGGAAAGGCAGTCTCCCTATAGATAGAAAAAAACCTGAAACTGGTTATCAACAGCTTCCTGATAAGATCTCAGGAGTTGGGCAAATGGGCTCATACATGCACACTAAGAGGCAAATGGAGTTTAATTGTTATATGACCTTGGGACATACCACCAGTAAAGGGAAGAACATCTCAAGTGAGCGTGTGTAGAACTCAGGTAAACGCACTGCGCATGCTCCCCTCCAAGCTCTGGGAGGCCATTGTGTGTGCAGACAGCCCGCCACAAAGGAAGACTCAGGGGAGAAGGGATACAAGACCGTGAAAATATACCACTGTATAAAAACTTGAGACAAAAGTTCAAACCACATGCTTGTTCTCCAAGATGTCCACTTGGCGCTCTTCCAACTTTGCTTTCCTTTCATTCCTGCTCTAATGATTTTTAATAGAATTTCACTCCTACTCTAAAACTTGCCTCAGTCTCTTTTTATGCTTTATGCCCATCAGTCAAATTCATTCTTCTGAGGAAGCAAGAATTGAGGCATGTGAATTTGGGGCAGGTAACAGCCACAGCTGAGATAGCCACAGATCAGACACTGAGGCCAGGCGTGGTGGCTCACCGCTGTAATCTCAGCATTTTGGTAGGCCGAGGTGACTGGGTCACCTAAGGTCAGGAGTTCAAGAGTAGCCTGGCCAACATGATAAAACCCCATCTCTACTAAAAATACAAAAATTAGTCAGGTGTGGTGGCAGGCACTTGTAAGGAGAATTGCTTGAACCAGGGAGGTGGAGGCTGCAGTGAGCCAAAATCGCACCATTGCACTCCAGCTTGGGCAAGAAGAGTTAAACGCCTTCTCAAAAAAAAAAAAAAAAAAAAAAAAAAAAAAAAAAAAAAAAAAAAGACACAGACAAAACAAGGTAATTAAAGGGAAACATAAACATAGATAGTTAGAGAGCTGTAGATTTATGTACTCAGGACTTGTTTAGGAAACGGCAGGTACTTACTTCTAAGTCAAATAGCAAAGCTATATACAAGGCACTGTTTGTGGCTTCCATGACTGGTAAAAATCAAAATGTGTTGTAAAAATAAAGTAATAGTGCTGATAAGCTGACACTTTAATATAAAATTAATGAAAATATAAACTTTAAGTCACTATGAATGATAATTTAAATGTTTATCAAAGTATAATATATACACAGTTTTATATAGCAATATAGGTTCTAGGTAATTTTCCTACAGATAAACTTACATATATGCAGAAAAACAAAAGTGCAAGCATAATCATTATTTTTTCATATTAGCTAAATAGTTGATGCAATATAAATGTCAAACAATATATGGCATGTCAAATAATGCTCACATATCACAGTATGATTTGCAGTGATTTTAGAGTGAGACAGTTCTGAGAAGTTATAGAAAATTCTAAGATATGTGATCAATTTAAAAAAATTAACTGCAGAAAATCTTTGAAAACTGTGGTATAGTTTGCAAAGCTTTATCCCTTTCAGATTTTTCTTGTCTGTGATCAGTACACAGTGAGAACAGTAGGCACTCTAAAGGAAGCCATGCAGACAGATAAAAAGTAACTGGCTTCTTGATGAAACCATTAAATCTCTGTACTTGTTCCAAAATTCTTATAGGGTAGAAAATATAATTGTATTTGTAATTACACTTCTAGCAACCAAATTTTTTTTTTAATTGCTGCTGGTGCATATACTTATTACAGTTTTAATCGTTAGTAAGTCATTACATGTTTACCTCTTGGGAAAGTATACCAAGAAATATTGTTAGTATTTTATTATGCTTCCTTAAGGAATATAATAGGAGTTATAATAATATGCATATATTTCCTTGAGATTATAATAGAAATTTATGTATAATAATAAATACATAAACAATATATAATAATATACATAAATTCCCATTATATTCCTTAAAGAAAAAATATTTATATACCTTAAAAGGAACAGAATAGGTTAACATTAGGAAAAATGGACAGAAAACTGCTTTATGAACTGGCTTAAAATATTTTAAATTTATAACATTTTATGTAGTAGATTAAAGAGGTTATAAGGTTTATAAATCGTTTAGGGACTGTGGTGACTATTCATTAAGAACAATTTTCATGCCAATGGTTGATTGTAAAAGCAAAAATCTGCTTACATTTGACATTTTTATTTTACAATGGCATATAATACTAGTATAAACATCCTTGGTAGAAGAGAAGAAGAATCAGAAAATCTTAAAATTATGGATTATTGAATATATATTTTTATGTTTGTAGTTTTGAAGGTTTTATTAGTGTTTTTAAATTGGTGATTTGAAAATATTCTTTGCTGAAATTACTCTGCTTGATTATCAGATATAACATGTAGCTTAGAATTTGCTGGAAGAAAATACTATGTCCTTAAAATCTTGTTTTTTCTAAAACTTTTATTAAAATCTTATATTTACTTAGAAGTTTATGATATTTCTGTTTTAACACAAGATATACATATATTCAACTTCTGGTAGAACCATATGTCTCTATTGTATCTTATAGGATTAAATATAGAGCTGACACAAGGAGGTGCCTAGGGATTAAGATATTACAAAAAAACATATATTTCATTTTTTCACATATATTTAATAATAAGGTGTTTGAGATTATGAAAGACAAATTTTACCACAGTAAGGCTCTAAGAAAATAAATCTTGACAATTGGTGCCCCTACAGCATAATTTCCTTCTTAGCAGGAGGTTTGGTTGTCAGAAAAGTAACCCCCTGGGTAATCAGAATTGCAAAAGGCATTGATGATCATTTAGATAAAATAGTATAATACATGAAATAAACCTGGGTGAGAAGTCCAGCTTACACAACAATAAAAGCCTGGACTTGAATTAGAAACAGATCTATTTAAAATCCTCCCAGAAAGAACTATTTCATCAAGAACATGAGTGTAAAACACAGTTAATCTACCCTTTAATAGAATTCTGGTCTTTTAATATTAAAAACACATCAAAAGTCAAATGATCAAAGATTAAATAAATATAGTGATTATTCCTTAATAAATACATTTTAACATTAAAATATAAATATCAGTTTTGAAGTTACTTCAATATAATTTGGTTTAAATGTTTTAATTTGTATTCTTCTCTTGTATATGTAAGTGTATTAAATACAAAAATATAACATTTATGTGACTCAGTAAATAAAACAATTTAAATAGTATTAATAAAATAATGACAATCTTTAATTGTTACTATGTGCCAGGTGGCTATTCTTATTCTTATATGTAACTTATCTAATTTTTCACAGCACCCTTAATATGTCAACATTATTACTACCTACATTTTGAGAAACTTAGTCTTGTATAGATGATATACATTTCCAAAGATCATATAGGTAGTAGGTAGCAGAGCTGAAATTCTAATCTGAGAGATGTGACTTCAGAATCAGTGCTTTTAATTGCTAAGTTGTCAATCAATAAGTAAAATATGTTTCATTTATATTAATATATTACATTGTACATTCTCAAACAGCTCCTGTTGCTTCAAGCAGCTTTAAGACGAGTATGAATTACATTTTTTAGTAGACTCCAGCCCCAAATATTTTCTTCTAGTATTATAGTTTTCAAGAAATAACAGTTTGATTTAACAATTAAAATAATAAAAATACCTTTTCACTTATACCATTACGAAGTTCTTTGGATCATGGTTTCTTGTAACCATGAGTAAAATAATCTCATCTGCGTTTCCTGAGCTACTAATTACATGCAGCACATTAAATCAAGACTACTTAGGGAAAGACTACATAATAAATTAATTTAATTAACAGTAAGACAGAGGAGAAGATATGATTATCATATGATAATCACTCCTCTGGGATATTTCTTTAGCACAATGTTTTCGATATTTGAGTGATAAAAGAATAGCTACTTTTTATTTGCTTTATTAAGATGCACCTAGATCAACTCCTAAACAGGAGGAATGAAATAATGTACTTGCTCTTAGAATCAGACAAATTTTTATCAATCTAAAAAAATTTAAGAGCCTCTAAGTTTTAATTATATTTGTATTTGTAAGTAAGGATTCATGATAAATATAGTTTCTTTTCTGTCCTGGTGATTTGCTTCCAGGAAACATTTGTATTAGTTTAAATATACATCTTATAACTATTCAAGTTCCAGCTTAAAGTTAGTATTACCTGGAATGGATATTAGGGTCTGGAACAAAATACTGATAAAGTAGAGGTATATATCTGTTGGAACATATACAGAACTAAATTAATTAATTTTTATTGTGGCAAAATATGCATTCCATAACATTTACCATACAGACCCTTTTAAGCTGTATAGTTCTGTGTACAGTTCTTAAGTGTACTCCGTGTCCTGAAAACATCAGCACTATCCATCTAGAGACATTTTCAATCTTTCCAAATTAAAACTTTGTATCCATGAACAAAAATTTCCTCTTTTCCTCTACTCCCTGTCTCTGACAACCAACATTTGACTTTTTGTCTCTATGAATTTAACTACCCAAGGTATCTCACATAAATGGAATTATACAGCATTTGTCCTTACGTGACTAGTTTATTTGACTTTGCATAATGTCTTCAAGTTTCATTCATGTTGTGGCATGTGCCAAAACTTCCTTCCTTTTTAAGGGTAAGTAATATGCCATTGTATGATTATACCACATTTTGTTCATCCATCCATCTGTTGGTAGATACTTGGGCTGCTTTCCTCTTTTGACTACTGTGAATAATGCTAATATGCATGTGGGTGTACAAATATGTGTTTGTCTGCTTTGAATGCTTTTAATTGCATATCTAGAAGTGGAACTGTTCGATTGTATGGTAATTCAGTTTTAATTTTCTTTATGGAACCGTCACACTGTTTTCCACAGCAGCCATACTATTTTACATTTCTCCCAGCAATGCAGACGGTTTCAGTTAATCTCCATTCTCCTCTACCTCTATTATTTTCTTTCTTTTTTAATAATAGACATCCTAACAGGTGTAAAGTGGCATCTCTTCATGACTTTGATGTGAATTTTATTAATAATTAGTGAAGTTCAACTTCTTTCTATGTGCTTATTGGTCATATGTGTATCTATTTAGAGAAATGCATATTCATGTTCTTTGTTAATTTTAAAATTAAGTAGCTTGTTTTTCTTATTCAGTTGTAAGACGTGTTTATATAACCTGGAAATTAACTCCTTGTCAGATATATAATTAGCAAATATTTTTCTCCTATTCCATGGATTATCTTTTATTTTATTCATAATGTCCTTTGATACACAAAGTTCTTAATTTTGATATAGCTCAATTTATCTAATATTTTTGTTACCTGTGCTTTGGTGTCATATCTAAAAAATTATTTCTACACCCAATGTCATGAAGCTTTTCCATTTTTCTTAGCCTCATAGTTTTAGCTCTTACAATTTGATCTTTGATTCATTTTTACTCTAATTTTTTAATGTGTACTCTAAAGAACCAAAGTTTGTTGTTGTTGTTGTTGTTGTTGTTGTTGTTGTAGACATTCGGTTTCCCTGCACTATTTGTTGAAAAAGGTGTTCTTATCTCATTAAACGGGCCTGGAACCCTTACAAAAAATCATTTGAGCTGGGCACAGTGGCTCATTCCTGGGAGGCCGAGGCAGGTGGATCACCTGAGGTAAAGGGTTTATAATCAACCTGGCCAACATGGTGAAACCCCATCTCTGCTAAAAATACAAAAATTAGCCAGGTGTGGTGGTGGGTTCTTGTTATCCCAGGTACTTGGGAGGTTGAGGCATGAGAATCACTTGAAGCTGGAAGGTGGAAGTTGTAGTGAGTCAAGATTGAACCACTGCACTCCAGCTTGGGCAACAGAGGGAGACTCTGCCTTAAGAAAAAAAAAAATCATTTGACCATATATACAAGGATTTATTTCTGGAGTCTCTTCTCTATTTCAGTTATCTACATGTCTGTCTTCATGCCAGTACCACTTTGTTTTGATAATTATAGCTTTGAGGTAAGTTTTGAAATCAAGTAGCGTGAAAACTCAAAATTTATTCTCGTTCCTAAAGATTGTTCAGGATATTTTGGTTTTTTTGAGATTCCATATGAATCTTAAAATGGATTTTTATCTTTCTGCAAAAATCATCATTGGGATTTTGATCAACATTGCATTGAGTTTGTAGCTCAATTTATACAGTATTGACTTTTAAAAAATATTCTATGTTTTATTTTACTTCTGTTTAATTTTTGTGTGTGTTCCATTATTGACATCTTAACAATACTAATTCCTCCAAATCATAAACACAGCATATCTTTTTCTTTATTTGTGTCTTTAATTTGTGTCAGCAACATTTTGTAGTTTTTTAGTCTATAAGACTTGCCTCCTTGGCTAAGCTTATTTCTAAGGTTTCTTTTTTAAGATGCTATTGTGAATGGAATTTTTTCTTTAATTTTCTTTTCAGATGGTTTATTGTTAGCATAGAGAAATGAGACTTCAACATTTTTTGAGAGTTGATTTTGTATCCTGCAACCTTCCTGAATATTTTTATTATTCCTACCAGATGTCTCTGTGCGTGTGTGTGTGTGTGTGTTTGTGTGTCTAGTCTTGAATATGCTACATGTAACACCATGCCACTTGTGAAAAAGCCTTCTTTTCTTTTCACTTTATGCCTTTTATTTCTTTTTCTTGCCTTATATCTCTGGCTAGCATTTCCAGTTCTGTGTTATATAGGAATGAAAGATGTGGAAATCCTTGTCTTGTTCTTCTTGATCCCAGAGCAAAAGCTTTCAGTTCTTTCCCATTGAGTTTGATGTTAGCTGTATGTTTTTCATATATGGCCTTTATTATGTTGAGGTTGTTTCTTTCTTTCTGCAGTTTGTGCAGTACTTTTTTTTTTTTTTTTTGAGATGAAGTCTCACTCTGTTGTCCAGGCTGGAGTGCAGTGGCATGATCTTGGCTCACTGCAACCTCCACCTCCCAGATTCAGGCAATTCTTCTACCTCAGCCTCCTGAGTAGCTAGGATTACAGGTGTGTGCCACCATGCCCAGCTAATTTTTGCATTTTTAGTAGAGACAAGGTTTCACCATGTTGTTCAAGCTGGTCTTGAACTCCTGACCTCATGATCCACCCACATTGGCCTCCAAAAGTGCTGGGATTACAGGCGTGAGCCACCGTGCCTGGCTGTGGAGTATTTTTTTTTAATCATGAAAGGGTATTAAGTTTTGTAAAATTCTTTTTCTTGATCAATTGAAGTGACTATATATTTTTTTTCTTCACTTTGTTGATAATTGCATTTAAAAAGCCTAGTTTTATGTCTTTATTATTATAGGGGTATTTTCTTTGCTTTTGCAAAATTATAAAAGAAAAGACAAGTTGTATGTAACTGAATAATATGTCAATGACTAAAGTAAATATAAAATCTTTGTTTGCCTGTTCTCTTTTAAAAAAAGAAAAAGAAAACCCTTTCTGACTTTCTGATGTTACTATCTGATATTACTTTCTGAGTATTACTATCAAATTTAAGCAATATGCCTGATAATTATTGATATAATCATTAGTGATCCACAATTAGCTACAGAATGAGGCCAAATTTTCTTTGAATAGCCCTCAAATAGCTTATTTATTTAATTAATAAATTTATTTTTACCAATGTTAACATGTTTTTTTATTTGAATATACATTCCAATTTTCCCACTTGCCAAAGTCTTCCAATTCATTCTTCAGAATAGTTTATTACATCATCTAAGTTGCATGAATATATTTTACATCATTGTATCATTAACTATTATTCTTTAATATAACCTTTTTTCCTGACTTTCATCACAAACTCACAATTTTAAGAGCATCTTTGAATCTAAGAAAACTGTATGAAATGAATGAGTTCTCAATATCTATTTGTTGATGTAAATGAGTAAATAACTAATGACTTCATGAGTCTGAATTATTGTTCCCAAACCTTAATATTCCTATTTTATTAAATTTAAATTTTCATTTGGGCTGTTTCTTTTATCTTACATATTATGTTTCTATTATTGTCCTCTATACTGAAAGCACCCTATGTAAGAAAATAATGTCTTATTCAACTTTATATCTGCAACATCCAACACTCACATTTACTGAATCTATTACAGATGTTTATAATTTTTGGTTTATTCTTTAGTCATAAACCGTTTATTCTTCTAACAATAGTTAATTAAGACAAAGCATAAGATGTTTAAAATACATTTTGAATATAAATTAATCTTAATAAGCTTTATTTATTTATTTATTGAGACACAGTCTCACTCTGTCACCCAGGCTGAGTGAAGTTGTGCAATCACAGCCCACTGAAAACTTTCTCTCCTGGGCTGAAAGGATTTTTCCTCTTCAGCCTCTTGAGTAGCTGGAACTAGAGGCACATGGCACAATGCCCAACTAATTTTGATTTTTTTGTAGAGATAGGGCTCTCACTATGCTTCCCAGGCTGGTCTTAAACTCCTGGACTCAATCTATCCTCCTGCCTCAGTTTCCCAATGTGCTGGAATTTACAGACATGAGCCACCTTGCCCAGCCATATTTTAAACTTTTTGAAATGATAGCAGGTATAAAGGACCTGGCGTTTTAGTCAAAAGTAGCCTTAATATTCAGCAATAGAATAAAATGGGGGATACTAGAAAGAATACTTAATGTGTCTGAAGCTGTATATTGAAACTCAGATAACTTACTACTGAGTTTTGTATGAAGACTCAATTTGATAAATATTATTGGAACACTTTGAACTTAGGTTCAAATAGTTTCCTTTTCAGTGTAACTGAAATCTTCTCAATATGCATTTATACATAATAATAGATTATCCTCATGTATGTTTTACTGTGAAAAGACTTTAAATATGTAAATTATAATCTAATTTAACAGTTCAAATCAATAAATAATTCATAAATTAACATGTTAGTTTTTAGGGTAAGAGTGAATTATCTACAAGTTTTAATATTAATATTTTCTGTTGCTTTCTCTCCATGATACCATAAATTCTGCTTGTATTCTTTACTTTGAAGAGCTACTTGATTAGTGTAAATTATATCACTTCAATATAAGGGTATCCAAATGTCTAAAATTACAATTCAAAAACCAAATGTAATTTCTTACAATATTGTTAAAATGTAATTGTAGCCTGTGCTATGATCATAGCAGAAATTCAATCAAAATCTGTTTTTTAAATGAATGATTAAATAAATGAATGACTCTGAAATGAAACTGCAATGGTTTGAATATGCCATTTCCAAAATTCTGGCATTGCCAATGTGACAGTATTAAGAGGTAGGACCTTTTTAAGAGATAATTAGGCCACCAAGGCCCCTCCCTTGTGAATGGAATTAAGACCCTTATATAAAGAGGGTCTTAGGCTGGCTTGCCCTTCCACTTTCAGTCATGTGAGAATGAAGCAAGAAACTTCTCTTCAGACACTCAATGCTGGTGAATTTGTTACCAGTGGGAGATCTTGACTGAGTTGTCTGGGTCCCTATAAAATGCACAAAATAGCAGAGAAATAAAATGCAGAGATGAAGAAGCAAAGGCCAACATTTGTTAAAGTGAGAAAACACTCAGCAGAGTGGGAGCGGGGTTGAGAAAGTGGCTCAAGGGCCTGGTTACAAAGTTTTCTGGGTTTTAAGAACACTGAAGTTCTTTTCTGAATGAAAGATTTGGTCTGTGGCCAATTAAAGCTGAAGTGAACTGGCGCCCTATAGATAAAGGGATGGTCTCTGCTTGGCCCAAGGCCAATCCAAGGCACTCTCCCTTTCCATCTGAGACAGGGTGGAAGAGGGAGGGTTGCAGGGGGAGTGGCCTTTGATCCTTTGTTATTTGGCAGGGAGAGATGGGTTTTTTCCTTCTGGTTTAGCTTAAGGAAGTTTGCTTTAATTGGCCTTAGGTTTCTTGCCCCCAGACCCAGGTGTTTTCCTTTTAATCCAGCTTTGGGAAGTCAGTGTGAATTGGCCTTAGATTTCCTGCCCACAGGCCTTGGTGTTTTTCCTTGATTCAGCACAAATTGGCTTTATGTTCCGTGCTGCCAGACCCTATTTTTCTGTCTCAAATTGATCTTGAATTGTGCAGCCCCTCAACTTGTAATACATAAGTTTCTGTTCTTTATTAGTTACTCCACGTGTTGTATTTTGTTATAGCACCATAACATGGACTAAGACAGGAACATGGCTACATTTTAGGATTATTCATTATACTGGCTTGGTAAACAAAAATAACAGAATCTGTAGCCAGATCTGTAGTATTTAAAACAAGTCATTGAGACTTAGGAATTCTCTAAAATAATATAAAACAAGTCATATCAAATTTTCCCTTTTTTTATATGTAAGGAATTGAAGCTGGGAGACATGAAGTGGCACATCCTGACTATAGTGAGACCAGAAAATCAGGTACTCAAATCGTAAATCCAGTGTTTGAGTGTGAATCCAAGGATTAAATGCTCTTTTCTGTCCTATGTAGCTCCATGTTAGGGAAACTCTACTCCTGTTAAGTACTCTAGGTTAGAGTTATTAAAAAAACCAAGGTTTCTTCTCCCCTCTGCTTCCAGTTTAGAACTTTAGTTGCATCCAAACAGGGGTAGGTTCCAATTTTCTCACCCCCCACAAAGCCTGTGTTTGAGAAGCTCTTTTTCATTCAGGTGCAGCTAAAATGACACAGACTCCCGTTTGTCACCCAACATTATACCTATAGTAGAAGCTTTCCCCCAGGTGCAGCAGGTAAACATACTGGGAAATGATTGCCCCAGTCCACTCATGTAGCAGAGGTTTGACACAGAAAGGGCAAAATGTAGAAGCTACCACCTATCTGAAGCTTGGTGGAAGAACATGGATGTCACTCTGGGAGAAGCCAGCTGCTTTTTCAAACTCCAGGTCCTGGGAAGTGGCCCAGAAATTCTACCAAATAAGAGAGGCAGGCTCTTGGAAAAGGAGCTTCTTAACTCTACCTAAGAAGATTAACTTTTTTGGAGCACAGTTTGAAAAATTTCATGCCTGAGAATGTTGATGAAATAAACAAAGGTGTTAGTGGACAGCAATTAAGAAGGCTCTAGTGTTTGTAAGATATGTATAGCAACAAGAAAAACAATGGATAATGTAGAAGTTTAATAGAGACAAACTGCAAAAGTGACTGTTAAGGAGAACTCTCCTGGATTATGGTCCATCTTGGCTTTGGGAATGCTGTATATGCTGTAAGCTGTGTCCACTCAGAAGCAATTGGAGCAGAACATGGGAAAACCTTGAAAACATTTCCCAACCAGCTCACATATCCATCAAGAAAGGGCAGACATTTTGTTAGCATGAGGGACTTAAACAAAATTTCTGACCACATACTGGGTAAAAAGCAAACTAGATTGATCCAGGGGCCACTCCTAGGCAAATATTTAAATTCAATGCTTTCCTGCTATGTGTTCCTAGCTCTTAGTATGCCCAAGTCTGCATTCTGTCAGAAGCAATCAGAATAATTCCAAGCTACAAATCTTGGCTGAATGTGATCAAAAGCATACATTTTGGAATTATAGTAACAATCCCAGAGTCATAAATATACATCCAAATAAGGAAAGAAGCATGCAATGGATGCTGTTAAAACAATGATCCTACTTCAGACCCGTTTAGGCAGTAAGCTGTAATAACCTACCCTGGGCTAGCATCACTGACTCCATCTTAGCTGTAAACTCCAACCTAGCCTCCCCCTCCCTACCACAGACCGTTTGGGTGCATAATTTTGCCACACTGAAGCTGTGCTTATGTCACACTGACTCTGTGCTTATCCTACCATATAACCAATGTAACTACGCATAACCTGCTATTGTGTATAACTTTCTTTGAATCCCCCATGGTTAAAGATTGTTTGGAAATATCCTTAGCAACCAACAATCCTGGGAACCTCCTCCCACCTGGTTACTAGCTAACTTGCCTGTTCTGCTTCTGTAAAATTCTGCTTCAGCGAGGCTCCTCCTCCCCTGCCTAATTCAAGGTATAAAGGGAAATCAAGCCCCTTCCACAAAGCTAAGATAACTTTGAGCATTAGCTGTCTGTCAGTCGCCAGCTAATTAAAAGGACTCTTAATTTGAAACTCAGTGTGTAGCGCATTCCTTCTAACTCGCTCAGTTACTACAAAGCCATTGATTTATGTTCTGTTTCCTTTCAAATAAAAACTTTCAAAATATATATAACTATGTGAAGCTCACTTATATGCTTCCTAACTTGAAAATTCAAGGTCTATCTAGTTGGCATAAGCAACTCCAGGTGCAACACTCCTGGGTAACACGCCATCCTTTCCATCATGGCAAAACAATGTTATTTACAGCAATGAATTCTTCATGCAATTTCCATTATATGTAACACCTGCTCTGAAAAGCTAACTTAAAGATTTCAAATAAAAAGAGAAATTTAAAAATCACATTAAAATTATTTAATAGTTACCAGGTTCATTTATTTATTTCTAATTAATCTTATAACAAATGAGTTCATTTGCGTAACTTACATGCTATCAGCTTGTCAAATTTTATTTCAAATAATTAAATTCCTACTGATTTGATGAGCATTATAGTGTAGCATTTAAAACAGAGTGCATTGTAATTCTATTACTGTAGTTCATACCTTAGCTCTTGCAGCTGTAACAGTATATACATGAGCAAGCTACATAAATTCTGTCACACCCTCTTCAACAGCAAAACTCAAATTATTCTGCCATATTTGGTTTCTGTACTAAATGGCATACCATATTTTTTAAAAAACACCTAAAAGACTACTTGGCATACTAAAACTGTTTATTAGCTTTTGTTAAAAGTAAAAGTTATCAATACTTTACTAAGTTGAATGATAACAATGAAATAGTCATTATATTTCACTCTATAAAACCTGTCACCTAAATCTTGGCTTAGAATTATGAGTAGAAGTCTGACATATTTCTATAAGATTTACTGAATTCAAAATTTAAATATAAGGTTTTAATTTATTGTAGTGCTGAAAGTTTGATAGCTTAATATTTGAAAGGTGCTTACTGAAATAAAAAGAAGTAAAGGTTTAATATACAAGTTCATGTTCCATGACTCACAGTCACAAACATATACCTATTTTTCTCAAATGCTCTTTGTGTTTGACTATTTTTTATCCTGAGTATCTGCACTTCTAAACAAATGCAAGGATCTATAAAATGATCAACCATTATGCAGACCAACAATTCAGATTGTCTAGTGTTGTTTCAGATATTCATTTCAGTTGTCTTGATATGATTGCACTCTTTAAATGAGGATATATATTTGAATATAAACTCATTTTGTAAAATTAACACATTAAATGTCTCTATTAATCACATTGAAAAGTTAAGTTAGGGAAAATGAAATATAATGCCTATTTTACAGCAATTCATGAAGTAGAGGATATTCTTAAATCCAAAAAAAATCTAGATCGTTAAAAACTCTGATTCCAGTTAGTCCATTGGAACAAACCTGTATTCAATGGCAATTTTCAACATCAGAGCATTTTCACATGTCAAGGAACTGTTTCTAAAGTGAGATTGTCTAAGTAAGATAAAATAACATAATTCTTTCATTTCCTTCATGCCTTTGCTTTTTATTCCTCCCCCACCCCCCTTTTTTTTTTTTTTTTTTTTTTTTTTTTTTTTTTTTTTTTGAGCATACCAGCATGCAGTGATGTGCTGGCAAATGTTAATAGCTTTCTGGGAAAAACAGACTCAGTTTATAGAATTTGCCATTTTCATGATGTCATGTCTCCCATTGCGGCTCCTTACTAAGGTGATACCACTAAATACAGAGCAGAGATGTGCACGTCTCTGGTAAGCAGTGAACTAGAGCCAGCTCCAACATATCACTGGTTTTCAGATAATGCCTTTCTGGAAGTAGCAAAATACAGGGAAGGATGTAATCAGGCAACTGTTTAACTGATTCTGTCTGTGCTGTACATAAAATATATGTAGCTTTCATATGCCATCTTTAATTATCTCTGACTTTATTTTAATACAGTATTTTAATACATGTTCATATGACACTTTTCACATTTTTAAGAGAACATTTTTGACTGACTCTTTCAGAAAAATGACCTATTCTAAGAAAGAAATATAGCTAATATAACAGTTATTGAGCTAGTCTCCATGTACCAGGGTTTTATTGAGGCACTTCCAAGTAGCAAATAACTCTTACCTCTTTTACAATTTTAGTTTCCTGTCAAGATTTTTTTAGTTTTAAATAAAAGACTAGCACAATTAATAGAGCACAGAATTTGAAATTAGATGAATAATATTTTAAATTCCAGCTGTGTAAAATATTGTGACCTCAATTAGTAAATCTGACCTTTCTGGACAATAGCTGTGAAGACTACAGAAATTGTTAGCAAAGTACCTACCACAGTGTAACAGGTTTTAATTACACATAATTTTTGCTAGATGCTATGCCTTTCAAGTGTTTACTGAAGTAGCAGGAATTTCACTATTATGTTAATGCATAACAATTGCTAAATGGTTCAGATTTTATTTTCTTAACTCTAGAGCAATAGTTAAGACTTACTATATCTGTATTTAATTGTCTGAAACTATCACTATAATACTGAATTTCTCCTAGTCCTCTGGGAGGAAACTGGTTTATCTTTCAAATCCTTATACATGCTAAATTTTACATCCTTATACAAGTTGAAACAAAAATATTCTTATTCCAATATTTCCTTAAATTAGATTTCCTTTTCTTTTTTTAACACTGAGTTTCAAGAAGTTTCTTGCTGTCTGGTCTATTCTGTTCATTTCCTTTGACCTCAAATTTTCCATTTTCTCTTGCCAAATAATTTTGCTCTCCATCTAGTTCAGAAGGTGAAAATTAGCTTACCTTGCCAAATTCAAATTCCATGTCAATGCATTTTTTTATTTCATTAACTCAACAACAAAATTGTAGGTTTCTGTGAGTGTTAAACAAGTTGATGTATGTGAAACAGAATATTGTCTGACCTAGAAAAGGCTTAATAAATGATAGCTCCTATCGATACACAGTTACTGAGTTTCTGCTATAGTTTATGCTCTGTGAAACATGCTGGTGATAAAACAGTTAAAAAAGTAGTTGTCTATTGCTCCCATAAATGCTGGTATTCTAAACTGAGATACAGAGAAGTATATAGAAAATTCCTTAAAAGATACGTGATAATGAAATAGAAAAAAATAATGGCTTTGAAGATAAAGGAAAAATTTCTGGGAAAAGGGGAATCTAAACTGATATTTTTAGTAAAAATCAAGTTTTTCATCAAGTCATATTACTCCTAAAATATGTCTCATAAAGATATTTACAGATTTAAAAGTACAGTATTACTTAGTTTTGTTTAAGATGGATGTAAATCAAAGTAACATCTAGTTCAACATTTTGTTGTACTGATAGGAAGAATTAGATTCAAAGAGACTAAATAATATGCCCATGGTTTCAGCTAATATTTGAAATACTTTCTTTTTGAAACAAAACTGTATGTCAACTATTGAAAAAGAAGTCAATAAAAGAATTTTTGGGCCCAAAATCCCCAATATTCTTACAGTATGACTATCCTATGAAAGAAAATAGCCAATGAATGAAATGAGAATCTTGGTTTATTCATTCAACGAATATCTTTTGAGTGCAAAAAAATATGTGTGGTAATTCAGGTAGTGAAAAGAAAATACAATATACTTTGTTTCTGGCTGCTTCCATTCATACAGAAGAGAATAGAAGGCACATAACATAGAGAATACTTAGTAAGCCAAAGAAGGAGAAGTGCTCTGGAGAAAAGTAATGTAGATAGGGGAGTCAGAGAATGCTTGAATGTGGTTACATATTTATTTTTAATAATTTATTTTAATAATATTTTAATTATAATAATGTGATCACAAAAGGCCTCACTTTTACAGGTGACATATGATCAGAGATCTACAGGTGATGGGTGAAAAACTATTTGGATAGCCGGGCGCTGTTGCTCATGCCTGTAATCCCAGCACTTTGGGAGGCCGAGGTGAGTGGATCATGAGGTCAAGAGATCCAGACCATATTGGCCAACAAGGTGAAACCCCTTCTCTACTAAAAATACAAAAATTAGCTGGGCATGGTGGCGCACGCCTGTAGTTCCAGCTATTTGGGAGGCTGAGGCAGGAGAATTGCTTGAACCCAGGAGGTAGAGGTTGTGGTGAGCCGAGATCGCGCCATTACACTCCAGCCTGGGTAACAAGAGCAAAACTCCATCTCAAAATAAATAAATAAATAAAAATAAAGAAAAGAAAAACCATTTGGATAACTGAGGAAAGAGGTTTCCAGGTAGAAGATCAAGGACAAATATATTGTTTTTAACAGTCTTTGGCTTATTTGAGTAACTGTGATTGTCCCAAGATTGCTGTAATAAAGGGAAAAAAATAGGTGTCTAGAGGAGATTATCATAACTGGTAGTGGATTTATTAATAAATGCTGATTATTCCTAATATATACTTATTAATTTTATACTATATTATATGCTCTGGGAAAGGTTTTGGTGATAAAACAGTTGACAGAATAGATGTCTATTGCTCCTAAAAAGGCTGACATTTTAAACTGAGGTTAAAAAAAGTAAATAGAAATTTGCTTACAGGATACATGATACTAGTATAGAAAAAAAGCTTTAAAGATAAAGGAAAGTTTTATTGGAAGAAAGGGAATCTAAACTGGTATGAGTGGTGATTATCAAGATTTTCATCAGGTCGTATTACTCCCCAAATATGGTGAATATGTAAATATTGATATGAGCTCTCAGTAAAACTGAAATTCATTATCAGTTTATAACCAAAAATTCACTACCATTTAACTTACCTTGCCAAAGGGTAATTGTAACTGCTTCGTGGTGAATAGTCTATAAAAACCAAGGATGAAAAAAAAAAGGGTAGAGGCTATGTCAATAATAAAGTAAAAATTGAGGGTTGTAGCAATGGAGATGACAAGAAATGAATATAATCTCGATGTAATTTGCTCCTAGATTCCGTAAGAGATAACGTAGTCAAATATGACTAAACAGAAATTAGGTTGAAAAAATGAATAATAGAATCATAATTTACTGAGATTCGGAACACTGATAGTAATAAAGATTTTGAAGTATATAATTAGGGATTTCACTTTGAACATACAACGATTGATATACCAATTATATTTGTAAGAGAAAATTAGTGTTGAAGTTAGAAAGTAAGTTAAGACTGAAGATATATTTTGGAGTTTTCACCACATGAAAGCAATTTAAAGCATAAGACTAGATGAGACCATCTAAAGAATGGGAAAGATAGGCAAGAGAGCTGATGATGAAGCCTTGGCATCCTGTGATGTGTCCATTTGACTGGGTTAAAGATGCCAAGATAGATACTAAATCGTTATGTCTGGGTATATCCATGAAAGTATTGCCAGAAAAGATTAGCATTTGATTTCAGGTAAACTGATTAAAGAAGACCCTCACTCACAAATGTGGGCAGGAATCACCATCGCTGAGAGTTTGATACAACCAAAAATTAGAGAAAGGGTGAGTTTACTATCTCTTCTTGAGTCAGGTCATCCATTTTTTCCTGCCCTCAGATATTTTAGATCCTAGTTCTTATGCCTTCGACTCTTGGACTTATATCATTGACTATTATGTTCTTCAAACTCAGACTGAAGTATACCACTGGTTTGTTTTTGTTTTTGTTTTTGTTTTGCTCTTCAGGCTGCAGATGGCATGCCATAGGAATTATATTATCCTCCATTCATATCATCATGAGCCAATTCTCATAATAAATGTCTTCTTATGTATCCATATACATCCTAGTTCTGTTTCCCTGAAGAAGCCTGACTAATACAACTCTCCAATCTTCGAAATTTAGGCAAGTAAGAAGCAGCTTTAAAAACTGTATAGTAGAAACTAGAAGAATAGCAGACATAGAAGAAGAATGTAGAGAAAATATTTTAAAGAGAATGATCAACTAAGTTAAATATTTCTAGGTCAAATAAAACAGTAACTGATAAATATTATATTAATAGCGGCATTTAGCAACATGTGAAAATGGCATCAATTTATGACTGGAGTGAGTATAAGACAGCATAAGAGAAGAATAATTTTTGACTGACTGTATATAGTTCTTTTTGGTAAGTTATGTGAAAGATAAAAAATGAAGTATATGCTAAGCAGAAATATAAGGGATTTTGTGGGTTCAAGACATGAGAAATGTACATGATTAACAGAAGCTGCCAGGAAAAAAACTGGGAAAAAGCGTAAATTGATAATCCAAATGCAATAGGGTGATGAGGAAAGCTGTTTGAGAAATATCTTCCTGGTTGTCCTTGGGTTGGGATCTGGCCAGGTTATTACCATTAATAAAGAGCTGAAAAATACATGAATTTTACTAGAGTATGACATTTAAATATTAAGTACAGTAATAATGTAGATATACACATGACTCTCATTTTATAAATTAACTATTATATATTATAATAAAGTAGAGATTCTAGAGGAAAACTATCAAAATAAAAACCTCTTCTACTGAATAAGTAAGTATCTAGTTAAATGCATGATCATTTCTGAACCAAGAATGTTTTACACTCTGTGTTCCAACCAGAGTTTGGATTTATAAGGTTAAAATAAAATCTCATTATGTCAAAATTATTCTGTTCTATAGATAAATACCCTTATAATAGAATATTAAAATAATGAAACTTGTTTTTTTCAAGTTTCAAAACCTCTAATGATTTAGGCAAATTAAAAAATAAAACAATTCAGTTATTGAAAAAATTTGAAATTAAAACCTTCAATTGTGATTGAACCGAAAATTAATTCAATATACTAACTCAGTATAATTCCCTATTTAATTAATGGGTAATTAAATAATGGGTAATTAATTAAATAGGGAATTATACTGAGTTAGTATATTGAATTAATTAGAACAAACATATTTTCCAGCCTAGAGTATTGAATATTGAATGCTGAATCAAGTATTAATATTGAATGCTGCTATTGAATTATTCCAGTATATTTTTATTTTAATGTTAAGGAATAACAAAAGTCACCTTTTCAGGAGCTTTAAAATGTTTTGTGTTAATGCCTGTCTGGCTAGGTCTAACATATGAGCATTTCATGATTAGTTTTCTATTACTGGATGACTGGGAGGAAATTAAAGCAGATTATTTCACTTCCTTTGGCATATTTTATTTGAAAATAAATATTCTTTAATGATTGAATAAATTTGCATTTAAACATTATCAGAGAAGTTTATATTTTCTGTATGTAGTATGATTTTGTTTAAGCTAATAAAAGAAACTGTCATTAATTAACATTTTAATCACTGTAGGTATTTCTGGTAATTATATGTTTTCAATGCGGTCATATTCACTTCCAAAAAGATTCTGATTCATAAATATTCAATTGCTTGGATTCATTTTCATTATAAAAGCATCAATGCCAGTGTTATTTATAGGAAGTGTAATATAATTACAGCTACTGCTTTAAAACATAAATGTCTTCAATTGCTATTATTAGTGCACAGAAATATAACTAGATAGTTAACATAGAAAAAAGATACAAAGAGAGCAAGTAAATCTACAAATGAAGTATAGATCATTTTATCAGGTTTATAGGAAATTTCCACTTAAATTGTGTACTTATCTAGAAATTTTAAATGAGAAACTTAATAATTCATGTATGAAAGTCATATATATATGTATATGTATATATGTTTTACTGACTATATATATATATATATAGTCAGTAAAACATGGTATTCTTTACAAAATCTCTATTTCTTTTCTTTTTCTTTTTCTTTTCTTTTTTTTTTTTTTTTGAGACGGAGTTTCACTCTTGTTACCCAGGCTGGAGTGCAATGGCGCGATCTTGGCTCACCGCAACCTCCGCCTCCTGATTCAAGCAATTCTCCTGCCTCAGCCTCCCGAGTAGCTGGGACTACAGGCATGCGCCACCATGCCCAGCTAATTTTTGTATTTTTAGTAGAGACAGAGTTTCACCATGTTGACCTGGATGATCTCGATTTCTTGACCTAGTGATCCACCCGCCTCAGCCTCCCAAAGTGCTGGGATTACAGGCGTGAGCCACCACGCTCGGCCACAAAATCTCTATTTCAAAGACACTTCTGTGTTATGATAGTAGCTGCAGAATTAGTGGAGTATTTAGGTTAATAATTTGGTGACTCTAGAAAAGTGATCCTCAGCCTAGATGCAAAAATTTGCCCTCAGTTATTCTGAATAGGTTGATTATACTAAACTTAGAAATGCTTCTTTTAAATGACTACTCTAGGTAATTTTAATTCAGATATCTGTGACCATTCTTTGAAAAACAATGTTGTAGAAGAATTACTTGCTTTGTTGTTATTGTTATTGTTTTGTTTTGTTTCAATGACTTCTTAGGAGATATGCCTTCAAGTTTGGTATAAAATTGCTTTTAACTCCTAGATTTATTTTCAAGATTCCTTCATATTTTGCTCCAGTGAAGCAAGTTTCTCTCTCTGGAAACACACACACACACACACACACACACACACACACACACACACACACACACAGAGCAAACAGATAAATCCTGTGGTGCTTCTTTGCTTTCTCAGACTGTCTGTAGATTTGGTTTATCTATTCCAGGTATGAATAGAGACTTCTGAGAATATAATATAATTAGGTATAATTGTATTGTTATAGTTTTAGTTCGAAACATGGCAGCTCATAGTTTCCAAATAGAATTTTTATTTGTTAATTCTTTCAAGTTTTATTTAATATGCAATTACTTTTGCAAATTTATTATTTCTTAATTATTTTTACAAGGTATCAGGTTCTTTTTCATGATCACAAAAACTTTGTATATTTCTAAATATTTTAGCTGTCCTGCAGGTTCCAATATCAAAACATGAGTTTTTATGACTTACTTCAAACAATTATTCTTTGATTATTTAATCCAAACTAAGGCAAGTCCATTCAACATACACTGTGCCAATCACTATGCTATGGTTTAAATGTTTGTCCTCTCCAAAAGTCATGTAAAAATTTAATTGCTATTATTAAGAGATGACAGTATTAATAAGGGAAACATTTAAGAGGTGATTAACGTGATTACAAGAGAGTGAGTTTAGCCCCCTTTGGTCGCTTGGTCCTTCTACCATGAGAGGACATGGCTTTCCTTCCCTCCAGAGAATACGGTATTCAAGGTAAATCTATGAAATCAGATTAACCATAGCTGCAGGTGCTCTAATATAATATTTCCCAGGCTCCAGAATTGTAAGTCAATACATTTTCATTTTTTTTATACATTACCCAGTCTCAGGTACTCTGTCATAGCAGCAGAAAATGGATAAGACACTGTGTATAAGGCAAAGATTATCAACAAGACGAAGACATTCTGTCATTGAGGTTTTCAAATTCATGCTTGCACATTCACCCCTGTCCCCAGTGAAATATTTCATGCTTGGTACTTAATTCATGTAATGATAAATCCAAATAAAATAACATTGGCTCTCCTGGTTAGAATACAGTATTTTTCCTTTTTCATAGTGTACTGTGGGAAAACTAGTCACTATGAAGAGAGTATAATAAAAGAGTGGGACATTAAGTTCCCACTCATTGAGGGTGAAGTCTACATAAATAATTTGAAATTTTTCCACATACAGTATTTATCTCCTCTCCATCACTCATTGTTTTATTTAATCATTTATTTATATCAGTCAGCACGTATTAAATGATATTTACTTTATAGTTTAGGTTATAATCTAATACTCTTTATTTATTTTCTTGTTCTAGTTTTGCCAACATTGGGGCTTCTTTCAGTTGGTTCCTCTGACACTTTGACAGAGTCCCATGTAAGTTTGTTTAATGTATAGTTGCTTTTGCATTATTGCTTCCTTTCTAGCACTGCAAATATTCCAGGCTCATCTTGTATATTTCCTGCTCCAAATATAGAATTAACCATTTCTCCAAAAATTATGATTCTTTATTTTATTAGAGAATTGTATTAGAAACCAAGATCTGAGCTTTAAGTGTGTTTACTGAAATAAGGGAATAATTGCTTTAAGGATTTCTCATTTGATTATGCAAAGAAGTATTTGTATACATACTAACATATGTATACACACAATTCACATAATTACAATAATTTTCCTTGTAACATCTATATCTATAAGCTAAACATGAGTAAATACTAATGTCTCTAATTCTAGTCCATTAACACATATGCAATTCTATCTCTCTCCCCTTACTAACCTGTCGATCTCCTCTCCACCAGTAAGAAACCTGGCTCTCATCATTCATTATCTATTAACACAATTGTTCAATTCCAGAACACATGTGTAGCCATATTATAATTATTTTCTTGTCCCCTATGGGAAACACATTTTATCAGTGAGAATTCAGTGTTTATGTGCAGTTTCTTTTGAATTTAGATTTACAGCCCAACCTATTTTCAAAATTACTTGGGTCATTACCTTTATACCTATACACTTTATTTAGGTTGTTTTGTACATTTGCACAGTTCAACTTTTTTTTTTTCAAAATATGTATTCCTCCCTTTTATAGTTTGAATTATAATGCAATACTTTCTTATTTATTTTCTTTTTCAAAGTTGTCCAGCTTTGGCCATTGGGAGTTCTAGATTACCTGAATTCATAAATTATTTGTATAACATGCATAAATTAAATATTTTACTCTATGTTGTGCAACTCTATGGATTTTGATAAATAATGTAATTTATGTAACATTTTTGTGTTAGGCAGAATGATTTCAATGCTCTACAAACCCCCCTGTGTGTAATCTATTCAACTATTTCTTCCTAAGTAATATGCATTTAAGGCCATTCATGTCTTTTTGTTACTAGATGAATATTTTTTTAATTGCTGAATAATATTACATTATATGAATGTACCACAGTTTGTTTATACATTTATCTTTTGAAAGATTTCTTGCTTGCTTCCTGTTGTTGGCATTTATGAAAAAACTTATTATAAATATTCTTGCACTGATTATTTATGGACATGTTTTATAATCAGTTGTGTAAATACCTAGATTAACCTTATAGAAAGAATTAGAAGAATTATTCCATTTGCTTATATTTTCTGGAAGAAATTGTAGAAAACTGGTATGTTTTCTTAGATGTTTTATAGAGGTTAGTAAACCCAACTGAGTTTCTTTGAGGGAAAAGATTATAAATTACTTATTGGCCGGGCACAGTGGCTCAGGCCTGTAATCCCAGCACTTTGGGAGGCCAAGGTGGGTGGATCACGAGGTCAAGAGATCGAGACCATCCTGGTCAACATGGTGAAACCCCGTCTCTACTAAAAATACAGAACATTAGCTGGGCATGGTGGCGCGTGCCTGTAATCCCAGCTACTCAGGAGATTGAGGCAGGAGAATTGTCTGAACCCAGGAGGCGGAGGTTGCGGTGAGCCGAGATCGAGCCATTGTACTCCAACCTGGGTAACAAGAGCGACACTCCGTCTCAAAATAAATAAATAAATAAATAAATAAATAAAAATAAAAATTACTTATTAAATTTATATAATTAATAATTGTAGGTCTTTAAATGTAATCTATTTCTCCTTGTATATGTTTTGGTAGATTATGTCTTTTAGAAAATTGGTACGTTTCATTCTCAGCAAGCTAACATAAAACCAAATACCCCATGCTCTCATTCATAAGTGGGAGTTGAACAATGAGAACACATGGCATGGCCACTGGTTGGAGAACATGATGCACAGAAGACTGTTGGGGAGTCAGGAGGCTAGGGAATGGATAGCATTAGGAGAAATACCTAATGTAGATGATGGGGTGATGGATGCATCCAACCACCATGGCACATGTATACCTATGTAAAAAACCTGTATGTTCTGCATATGAACCCCAGAACTTAAAATACATTTATAAAAAGAAAATTGGTACATTTCAACTAAGCTTTAATATTTATATGATATAACACTATAATGTTGTTCATAGTCTTCCTTTGTTACCTTTTTAATGCTCCTGGGATCAGTGATTATGACCCACCTTTCATTTCTGATATTGGTAAATTTTGTCTTCCTTTTTTTTTTTTGACTTGGTTGATGTGATTGGACTATCAATTATATTGATCTTCATTAATATTTTTTGGAGGAACCAGAGGTTTGTTTCAGAGATTTTAAAAATTATTTTCTTTCCTCATTTTTACTGATTTCTGCTCTATTTATTTGTTATTTCTCTTCTGCTTACTTTGTGCATACATTGCTCTTCTTTATCTGATTTTCTAAGTGGACATATTGTTTTAAAATATGTTGTAACAACTAAATATTTTCCAAATTGTATAGATTTCTCAGGCACTAGCTGTCATAAGTTTATGCCAGTTTCCTCTCTCTATTTTCAAATAGTAGTCATTGAAGCAACCAGAATGGTTGTTTACAGCAAAACTTTTAGCTCTAAGACTTATGCATTTGCCCATACTTTAGGTATCAAAGAATTTGTCCATACTTTATAGGTATCAAAAATTTGTCTTAACCTTTCAATGAGATTTTGGAAAGAAACAAATGTCAAAATCCATAAATAATGAAGAGTACAACCAAACAACTATCATCTTAAATGAATAGACAGGAAGAAGAAGAGCTTTATACATCTCTTAATATCTTTCATAAATCTTCACATGACAGATTTTACTTAAAGGCATAAAGGATCATATGTGTATCCTGGTGATATTCAGGTAGGCATAATGTTCTACCTATTCCATTTTTTGGATTCCAAATATAATAATTATCTTATTTATGAGATCTAAGAAATAAAATTTGACATGTTGCTGGAATAGCATTTTTTTTATTTTATTATACTTTAAGTTCTGGGGTACATGTGCACATCATGCAGGAATGTAACATAGGTATACACACGCCATGTTGGTTTGCTACCTCCATCCCTCCTCACCTACATTAGGTATTAATCTTGTCCCTCCCTAATACTTCTACCTCCTGCTATCCCTCTCCTAAGCCTTCCACTCCACAACAGGCCCCAGCGTATGATATTCCCCTCCCTGTGTCTGTGTGTTCTCATTGTTCAACATCCCCTTATGAGTGAGAACATACGATGTTTGGTTTTCTGTTTTTGTGTCAGTTTGCTGAGAATGATGGTTTCTAGATTCATTCATGTCCCTGCAAAGGACATGAACTCATCCTTTTTATGGCTGCATAGCATTCCATGGTGTATATGTGGCACATTTTCTTTATCCAGTCTATCATTAATGGGCCTTTGGGCATTCCGTCTCTACTATTATGAACAGTGCCACAATGAACGTATGTGTACATGCGTCTTTATAAGAGAATGATTTATAATGCTTTGTGTATATACCCAGTAATAAGATGGCTGGGTCAAATGGTATTTTTATTTCTAGATCCTTGAGGAATTGCCAGACTGTCTTCCACAGTGGTTGAACTAATTTATACTCCCACCAACAGTGTGAGACATTTATACAGCCAACAAACATATGGAAAACTGCTCATCATCACTAGTCATTAGAGAAATGCAAATCAAAACCATGTTCAGATACTATCTCACCCCTGTTAGAATGGAAATCATTAGAAAATCTGGAGACAACAGCTGCTGGAGAGGATGTGGAGAAATAGGAACACTTTTACACTGGAATAGCACATTTTAAGGACATATTTCATTAATGATAGCATATACATTTCATTATTTGCCAGGTTATCTTAAGAAGTCATACTACAAACAGTGGTCAATATTTGTATTTTACTTCATTATTTTGACAACAGAAACTATTATGATCATAAAAACAAAAACTTTCTTAATAGTTTAATATATTGACATGACATATCCTATTCTATGACACATGATTAGAGTATCCAGACATTTCAATTTTTTTAAAAGTAGTGTATTAAGAAATAATTTAAAGTACACTAATGCACAAAAGAACTGTTGGCATATCATCAAATGTGTCTTGGAAGTGTACTTGTCTATCCTTATAAGATGCTCATCTTGAATTTTAATAATATTTAGATAATAACAAAACTTTTCTGATTGTTCTCAGCAATTTGAATTTCTCTCTAGCAGTTCTTTTGCTATACTAATTAATTTTTCAAGTATATGTGCTACTTTAGAAATATACATATTTTTCATATTGTGGTGGGTTATAAAAGAGAACACATAATATAAAATACATAATAAATAAAGATATGTATTTTTTCAACATGGAAACAGAGGAACACAACTCACCCCTTATACTATTGCATTCCCAAGTGGAAAACTAAGTAATGTAAAAATACCCATTCTTCCCAAATTTATATCTAAAGCCATTCTTATCAAGACCAGTAGACTGCTTCAAAACTTAATAAAATTATTTTAATTTTATTTACCAAGCAGCAGAATAACATGAGGGGCCTTTTAGTTTTGACAATGCAAAGTAGTTTAGATTACAACTTCCTTTGAGAAAAATGACTGACTTTGGCAGAAAGTCAACTTCTACTTTACGATTTTAGACAGTAAAGGTACAGAATATATAGGAAACCCAGAAGGTAAGCCTGGCATACAAGACTTTATATATGTAGTCAGAAAATAGTCCAGTTTCAACAAGGAAGAAAGCCCAAGTCAAATTATCTGAATACTGGAAAAATGTATTAATGTTATCTAGAGTTGTTTGTTCCCATAGCCACATATCTGAAGCCAATATAAAGCCTTCTGAAGGAAGGTAACTACATATTATTCTTCAAATTTTACTACACTTTTTTCTCATACAATATAAAATGTGAAATTTAAACACACACAAACACATGCACAAACAAAAACATGACTAGTGATGAAATAAATCAGGAAAATCTCATTAAAAACCAGAAGAAGCCTTGGATAACAGAAAGAGACTCAAAGTGATTCCGTTAATGGAGTTTTCAAACATGCACTTTAAAACAATGACCTGAATAGATTCAAGGAAATAGAAACAAAGATTAGGAAAACATGGCCAAGAACTGGAAACTGTAGAACACTTGAATTTTGAACACTTGTTTGTTACTAAAATTTAAAGCCAAGTGATATAGTTTAAAACAATCAAGTAAAATACTCTGTTACTTAAAACAAAGTTTACATACATTGAAAAACTGACATTAGTAGATGCAAATAATATTTTAAACTATCTATTGTGATGCTTTTACTGATTTTACTGATTTTACTACTAAAATCAGAGTACATTTTGTATTATACAGTCTAATAATATCCAAAGTGAAATAAAAGATAATTTATTCATTATATATGCATATATATATATATATATATATATATATATATATGACCTATGCATGATTAGAATTTAAGCTCTATGATGTGTTTAAGTCTATTTTTGAAAATTAGATAACAGGATTCAATACAAATAATACTGCAATATGTCTCTGTCTTCTAATCAAGTATATACCAGAAAAAGAGACATTTTTGACAGATTTCAGAATATCAGATTTCATAGGGTGTTAGAGATTTTTAGTTAAAGAAAAATCAAATCTAGAAATACAGAATTTGAAAATATAGATATGTGATTTGTTCTTATATTTCTAAATAAATAGTTTATTCCTACACTTAATAATTTAGGTAAATGGCTTTTAAAACATCTCATCTCTAGCATTATACAGCTTAAAAAGTCAGTTTCTTTCTTGGAGTAAGTATGGATTTTAAAACTTGAACTGAAATGGGAGGTCTGGACAGGGTAAAAAGTTAGTTCCCTTATTACAATTTTTAATTTCCTGATGTCATCAGCAACTAGCTATTCAGGCACTTACTTAATCCCTTTAGAAGTTTTTTCTGATTATCTTGGTGCCCCAAAATTTAGCCTGAAATTTTGGTTTGAATCATTATGTAAATTGCTTTATGAGAGAATATAACCTTATGTCCTCATGATAGAAACAGAAATTGAAAGAGGCAATCCTGAATTAATGATTTCTTCCCTGAAGAGTCTTAAATGTGAAAAAGCTTACAAGGGAGGGTTATGAATTTTATTTTTTTTAACATCTAGTTTGGGCTCTAGACTAGTGTAGAGTTAAAGTTATATAAGAGTCATTTTATCTTTGTTCCCTACCAACTTAAAGCCAAAAGAGTTATTCTTTCCTATGGGAAGATGCAAAAGTGTTGATTAATCTATTAATTAGAAGCATTAATGACAATAAGAGAAAATATGGATTTCATAATATCTTCAAATATTTTGACTAAAATTTTGTAGTTTTGCCATGACATACAAAAGAGAAAATAACTTCCGCTGGGCAAACCTGCAATGTGTACTGCTGAGCTGTATGAGAAAGAGATATGCTAAGGTACATACGTCTTTCAGAGAAACTAAGGAAATTACTGAAGACTATATTTATAGGATACTGGAAATGATTGCTGAATCTTAGTTAAAAGTTATATGTACAGTTACACTTGTTTTAAGTACAAAACCTAATTCACACACTTAGTTTTAATAATTTTATCTTTTTGCTATTTTCCTGAGCATGAAAGCATTTCCACTAGGATCTAATAAGTTCTTCAATAACTGCAAGAAAGCCACTGAAATTTATGTAAAAAGTTAACTACGTAAGTCACCATTCTACTTTCTGCAATCACTTTTACCAAAATCCTAATAGAGATCTCTGAGACACAGAGAAAATTGTCTGTTGTCTCATAACAGTAAAATAAGACACACTGCCTAGATTTCTGTTTTTAATTGTAGAACATACATTTATGTGTTATATTTTCCTATTTATAGTAAAGCAAATTGCAGTTGACATTCACATCTACAATTAAGTTACTGTCTAAGCATCTATGTACTTACTAAGGAAAGATTTGCATTGATCAAAGAAAATTCAATGGAATTTTGCAATTGTTTTTGCTTTTATTTGCACTTTTGTATCTGTTTGTTCTTTTATTAGGCATTGAAATTCTAGGACACCTGAAAATCCACTTTTTGCTGCTTGTCAAAAAAAATAAAATCCACCCTTTAGTCTCTTCTCAATCTCTCACAGGTTGAATAAGCATTTACTCAGAAACAAGAAGAATCTATTTATTACTTCTAATTTTTTTATTCATTCCATCTGATCCTCAATATGGAAGAGAAGGCAAATGCAGCAGTTATCAGACTGGAATTACACATAAAGTGAGTAAAACTGTGGAGCAAAAACGTACAAATTATTTTTCATTCATTGATATAAAAATTAACTTTATAAGACATAAACCTAACACATGAAAATGAGGCAAATTTGATGAAATCATGGGTATTATATTACCAAGAAATTAACGCATTTTATTGTATCTCATGTGACTAGAGTCTAGACACAAGGTCAGTGATATCTTAAGGCATTTTCTCATGCTAACTCATTAATTTTATTTCTTTGCCTGATACATGCATATTTCTGTCTGAGTTTTTACATTATTTATGTATGTAATTATTTCAATTGACAAATAAAAATTGTATATATTTATGGTGTACAACTTAATGTTTGATATGTGTTATACATTGTGAAATGCCTAATTAAACTAATTAACATATGTAGGAATTCACATACTTATGAGAACATTAAAATATCTTTTAGCACTTTTCAAGTCTACAATATTGTATTTTATTATTAGCTATAGTAACCATATTGTACAGTAGATCTATATAAAGGAAATATTTGAGGCTATGAATTAAGTTATTTTTTCACTTAGGATTTAGATTTGGTTTTGGGATGGGAGATAGAAGAAGGAAAAATCAGATCACAAGTTCAAATTAGTGCTTCAGTTTCCCAGAAGCAGTTTCTACTAAAGTTTGTGGCTCCCCAGATGCTATTTTTTGTTTTGTTTTGTTGTGTTTTGTTTTTTTGAATTAGCACATAATTTAAAAAGAAAAAGTATAATGAATGTCAGATTCACTTTACTGCATTTTCTTTCTAAAATTTTGTTTGCTCAAATATTGTTACCTTAGTTTCTTTTCAGTTTTATCAAAACAAGTTTACAGACATCAATATCAATAAAGAGGAAGAAAAAGGAAATTTTAAGTTTTTCTTTGCAGGTTAGTTAATAAGCAATAAGGTAGCTTTCCATCACTGGAAAAGTAAGTGTAAATGTACTCTAAACATAAAAGATTTCAATTCTGAAGTTGTAAGAGATGTAAAATTTAAACTTTTCAGTATAAATGTCATAAATACTACATGTTTGGGTAAACAAAATCATATTGAAGAAATAAACTTCTAAGAGGTAAGGAAGTACCTTTTAAATCATGAATTTATCTGGCAAATACATACCGGGCAGCTATGATGATCTAACTTTTCTGCAATGCTCACAAGCCTTGTTCTTACTTAGCAGACTATTTTGTCAGAGTAGGAGTGGGCAGATTACAATCCCTGGATCACATTTATCAACCTGTTTTAGTATCACACATTTTTTTTAGTATTTTAAATGGTTGAAAACAAACCAAAAGAAGAATCGTTATCTTCATAAGTGAAAATTATATAAAATTCAAATTTCACTGCCCATAAATCAAGTTTTATTGCGATGTAGCCAAAATCATTTGTTTACACATTTTTGGTGACTGCTCTTAACTACAGTGGCAGAATTGAGTAATTGTGACCAAAATCATATGAAAAACTACAATATTTACTATCTGGCTCCTTCTGGAAAGTGCATGCTGAAGCCTTAATACACTATTGATTTTATTTTTTCAATCAAACCAACATCGATCATATTTTGAAACTTGATTTTTCTGTTTACCATACAAAAATAAAAGCTTTATTTGCAAACCTTTTTTTTTTTTTACTATAAACTGTCTATTTTTTAGTTTCTGTGGGTACATAGTAAGTAAATATATTTATGAAGTACATGAGATATTTTGATACAGGCATGCAATGTGAAATAAGCACATCATGGAAAATAGCATATCCATCCTTTCAAGCATTTATCCTTTGAGTTACCAAAAAAAAAAAAACATTACATACTTTAAGTTATATTAAAATATACAATTAATTTTATATTTGTTGAATGTAGCCACCCTATTATGCTGTATATATGGCAAGTCACATTTATTCTATTTTTTGTTGTACTGGATAACCAACCCCACCTTCCCCTGAAGGCTTCCCAGCTACACTTCCAGCCTTTGATAACAGGATTTCTATCTATGTTCATGAGTTCAATTGTTTTGATATTTATTCTTACAAATAAGTGGGAACATATTATCTTGGTCTTTCTGTTCCTGGCTTATTAGACTTAACATAATGATCTCCAGTTCCATTTATGTTGTTGCAATTGACTGGATCTCATTCTTTTTTATGGCTGAGTAGTACTTCATTGTGTATATGGACTACATTTTCTTAACGCATTCATCTGTTGATGGAAACTTAAGTTGCTACCAAATCTTAGCTATTATAAACAGTGCTGCAAGAAACATAGGAGTGCAAATTTCACTTTGATATGCTGATTTCCTTTCTTTTGGGTATATACCCAGCGTGGGATTACTGAGCTCTACAGTAGCTCGGTTTTTTTGAGGAATTTTAAAACTTTTCTCCATAGTGGTTGTACTAATTTACATTCCCTCCAACAGTATACAAAAATTCCATTTTCTCCACAACTTTGCCAGCATTCATTATTGCCTCTGTTTTTATTTGAAGCCATTTTAACTGGGGTGAGATAATATCTCATCGTAGTTTTTATTTGCATTTTTCTGATCATCAGTGATGTTGAACATCTTTTCATATCCCTTCTGTGGGTTGTCTCTTTAGTTCATTGATTGTATTCTTTTCTGTGCAGAAGATTTTTCACTTCATGTGACCTCATTTGTTCATATTTGCTTTGCTTACCTGTGCCTGTGCTTATAGGGTATTACTCAATAAATATTTACCCATACCAATGTTCTGGAGATTTTCACCAATGTTTTCTTATACTAGTTTTATAGTTTAATGTCTTTGATATAAGTTTTTAATCCATTTGAATCTTCTTTCTTTTTTTCTTAGTCTGGCTAAAATGATTTGTCAATTTTGTTTCACTTTTCAAGAAAACAACTTTTTGTTTCACTGATTTGTTTGTATTTTATAAAAGAATGATGCAATAGTTAAATGGATCATGCTCCTTGAGGTTTTTGGTTTTTTTTTGTTTGTTTGTTTGTTTGTTTGTTTTGTCTTGTTTTGTTTTGTTTTTTTTATGGCATTGTGCAAGGTATTGAGTAACCTTGCAGTAAGTGTAAGAGAAAAGTAGGTATCCATATCTGTAGCCTACCTTAAGTTTTTTTTTTTTTTTTTCAACATGAGAAATAGGGGTCCAGGCTTCATTTTAGGCTTACTGACCCCATGTAGTTCTAAGAGAAACAAAACAAAACAAGGTTCAGCCCACACAGGGTTTTTGCTTACTGAATGCATAGACAATATGAATTTTACATGGCAAAATGCACAGTCATCCCCACTCTTCCCTCTCAACTCCTCAACTGGAAGGAAGGGGTATCCATTGGAGCCATGAGCTGTGCAGTCTGGGGTTATGGGAGGGGTGATGCTAGCCTTCTTTGGCTATGCTAGCTGGTATCTCAGTAGGTTGTGTACTAGCTGGTGTCTACATAGATTGTGTACTAGCTGATGTCTCAGTAGGTTGTTTCCCCCAAGCAGGACACTGTCTCTGGGTTTAATTCAGCACTAGGACTCGCCTAGGAGTTGCAGCCCTTATGGCCTAGATTGCCTTTCAAGTTCGCTTGGAGACACGGAGTGCGCTAGCGTGGAGAGGTGGAGAGGTTAGCAAGTTCGAACTGCTGGGATAGGCAATCCTGTTACTAGAGCTCATTTAAATGCTCCCTCCATGGGTGGGTATCAGTCAGTTTGGCCTGATTTTCCTTTCTGCTCTAGCAGGACAGCACTGAGGTGATTGCTTCACAATGCTTTGTTTTTCTTCCCCCAGTGCCTAGAGATCTCTCTGCACCATAGTGCTGATCTCTCTGCTACAGGGGTTGGGGGAGGAGTGGCATCCATGATTCAGGACTGGCTTTTAAAAATTCATTTAGTGCCTCTTTCAATACAAAGCTAAAACCAGATGCTATAAGTGCTCGCCTGATTTTTTATTCTAATGGAGCTGTTTATTTTGTGTAAATAGTTGTTACCTTGGTGTCTTTCCAGGGGTGACAATTGATGGAGATTTGTATTCTGCCATCTTACTCTAGCCATCTCCTAAAAATTTTTCGAAAAAGCTTTCCATTTTTCACTTGCAAAAATTCAGAAAGCATGTTTCTGTTTTAATTTTTTTTTTTTTTTGGTGGGGGCACATACATTGGCAATAGGGGTTTATATGTTCCCATGTGTAAACATCTTTTAAGGCTCACTTTTAACAAATTCAGAATTTCTAATTTGTAGAAGAGTTATCTGCAGAAGCTGTCATCATGCTAGCTCCTGTTCATTGCTCCTTTAGATTTCTAGCATGTCTTTTCTGTGTCCCAGGTTATATAACAAATCTTTCAAAATAACATAGGAATTATATTATTCTTCAACATGAAATATCGTATTTGAAAGTGCATATTTGCCTTACAGATATTTAAATATTTTCTTTTGTTTTCTAAAAAAGTAAGCCACATTTTACAAAATGTCTTCATGACACTGTAGTGTCATGGGTCCCCCACGACATTACCAAAGGGAGTGTGTGCACTGCCTGAACCCTGAAGGTCACGTGTTAAGCCAAGGCCATGATGCCAAACCACAGAACAGATATATCTGAAAACCCAAACCTACCTACAGAAGAGTATCTGAGAACCCACCAAGGAAAATAGTCCCATCACACACACATACAGTAGATAAAGAGCCAAAAAATTAGCTTAAAAGCAATTTAGGATTAGGAGGGGCCCAGATCTCCAGAGCACTCCTGCTGCTACCCAGGAATGCTTTACATGGAGTTTTAACAAACTCATCTACTTACCAAGATGTACTTGCCTAAATCATTCTTTGGTATCTCAGCACCACCCCAGTTTGGGGGATTGGGAAAGGGGCATTACACTGTTTTTCTCTTTACAGATACCTGCTGAACATATCTAGAAATTAGTATAACTTAACTGAGTTTGGCTGGTAAGAAACCAGATAGAAAACTCTTATTTCTTATAGCTTACCTAGTGTATCTGTCTAAAAAAGTTTTTTTGAAAAATACTTTTCTGTTATATGGCACTAAGTTTCAAAAAATAAATTTACTGGGCAACTTAGATACTTTCAAACAAATTATTTGTGAATCAGGTCCAAGTGTTAATCCAAGCTTTAATATTTCTAATTAATTAACCTTGGCTACAGCAGCTATAAGCTGCAAAGCAAGGGATTACTGGGTGACTTATCTGAGAATAAAACAAATCCATTATTTGAACAAAGTATCTTTAAAATGGTTGCCTAAAACCTACAAAAGCTTTGAAGCATGTTGATATAAAAATCATTCTCAAAGCTATTTAATTCCCTTACGATACTAAAACCACTCAGCTTAAAAAAAAAAAAGAAAAAAGAACTCCTCAAACTTTAAATACTTGGAGATTAATTTTGTTGTCTTTAAACACAAATCCATTCATTCTAGTGTTTGAACAGCAATTGAAGTAAAATACTTATGCAAACTAGAGCATACATTATTTTCTAGAGGAAAAGTATGTTGAATGGGTTGGGACACTTCCATTTCCTAGCTCCTTTTCTAGAAAATCTTGAATTAAGCAGTGAAATAACTTTTATTTAACTATGAAGCTAATGTAAAATTCAGAGAATTTTGCCTTTATGGAACAATGTATACAGATAGACCCATTAAGTCTATGATGTTATATTGACTTGAAACAATTTTATATATTTACTTTACATAAGATAATGGTCATTAAAATTTGAAATAAATATGTAAAAAAAATCAAATCAATTCTCATATATTTTAAAATGATTTATCACATTCCCTAGGCCTTGAGGTGCACAAATTCAGTGAAAATTAATTTTGATTCCTATTCTGTCTCTTAATGTCACATCAACATAATTATAATTCATTTAACATATTTGTGGTATTGTATTAGTATTGTAAGTTCATAAAAATTAAAGCATTGGAAAAGGCCACATTCCATTTGCTTTTAACTTAATGGAAGCTTATAGGTAATCACAAAGCCATATAATACTTTATACCAGAATATTCTATGAAATTGGATGAGAAGATACTAAGAGTAAAATGGGGAAATATGGGTAAAAATTACACATTGAATATACCTACTTTTGCTTAATTTAAAACATTAATGAGCATTAAGTAGATTTTCAAACCACAAATCTATAAATGAGTTAAATGAAGCAAAAAAAAAAAAAATCAGCCATGGAATTTTAGAAGAAATTGTTTAATTAGTGACTGGTAACTGTGTTGGCTGGCCAGAGAATGATGAATTCTAAACATACAGTTAAGAGTATTTTAAATTTTTGTAATTTATGCCTTAGAATCTTTCAACTAACAATAATTTTGAGCCAAATTATAACTGAAAGTGAAAGCTCAATAGACTATCACTAAAATAAGAACAATTAAATAAAATTTTAAAGTATTTTTATTTTCTACGTGCTCTTTCTAATATTATGCAGACATAATGCATAAACCCTCTCTCCCATCACAGCACAAAACTATAAAGGTAAATCTTCTCTGAGCCTAAGATAGAGATGTAGTGCCCTGAAGACTATTATACTTGACTGAAAACAGCAGTTCTAAGTGAACATATTCACACTGAATACTGTGAATTGCAGCCCTCTTTGTCTATTCAGCTGCAAGCATTCTGACTTGCAAGACCACTGACATCTAGATCAGACAGAAAATGTATCTGTCAGAATATCCAACCGTCTTGATAAGATTAAAAAAGAGATGTTATTATCATATATTCCCCAAAGAAACAACCCATCTAGATAATCTAGAATGCACACAACATTTTGTAAGACAAACCTCCTAATAGAGCTTCCAATCAACTTTTTATTCTGTCACTCTTAAATATAATCAGGCAACCAAAGATTATCTGTTGAAATATGCTAACCTGAAAAATAGAGGCAAAAATGTAACTAACAGTTAAATTTACCCTGGAGGATAAAGTGAGTACTAATAGCAAAGAAAATATCAAATGTCTGTATTTACACTTTATTGTACAATCTGTAACAATTGGACCTAATGTTATATTCATGCATCTATAATTTTGAAAAAAAATATTTTGAGTATTTCTAATTGTTTAGAACAGTTTGTGTTTTAGAATTTTATTCTTCCTTATAGATCTCCCAAAGAACAGAAAAAAGAAACCTATTTGTAAAAAATAAAATAAAACTTATTCTACTCTGCAATTTCTGTATGGGTTCATTGGACACTTTTAGAATTCTAGATGTATTATAGAACCTTAATGGTTTTTTTCTAATAACAATATATTTTGCTATTTTATTAATCTAGAAATTGTCTTATTAGTCATCAATTATTCCTAAATAAATACTCAAATCATTAGAAAAGGTAAGAACAATGAAATTTTATAAAAGAATGATGCAATTGTGAAATGGATCATGCTTCTTGAGTTTTTTGTGGCATTGTGCAAAGTATTGAGTAATCTTTCACTAAGTATAAGAGAAAAGTAAGTATCCATATCTGTAGTCTACCTTAAGATTTTTTTCATGTTTGGCCTATATGCAACAGAAAAGAGAATAAAATTGACAGAGAATTATATTTTATTGTTGTTACATACATCAGAAAATGAATTAAGTGAGACGGATTATACTCTAAACACTAATTATAATAGTAAAATTGATCATAAATGAAATCTCAGACCATGAGTCTTTAGATGATGATATCCAACATAAATGTTCTCAACTTTACAAAGTAATGAGTAAGCAATATTTTCCTAAAGACAAAAAATGGTATTTTGACACAGTTTCAGTAATTCATTGGGGGGAGAAATTCAAGATACAATATTTGGGCCATAACTTTAGTCTAAGCCAGTTTTCTGAAAGATTGTGAGACAGTATTCTTTCATCTTTTTAATGTCTATGCACTAAAATTTTCTGATATAAAACAACTGGCAATGTTGAAATTATTCTTAAAGTTTGTTTAATTTTTTTCTATTCTTTTTACTAATCCTTTTTTTCTCTCTATTCTAATTTTTAAAAATTATTCAAATTTTAGACATAAAAACAACAAAAATGCCCATTAGAATCAGATAGTAAATTATGGCAATATTTTCTAAAGAATAATAATTTTTCAAACAGAAAGCCACACATCCATGAAGAAATAAATTTTATTAAAATAAAAATTGAACTAACAAATGAATGCTCTTGGAACACAAAAATATTTAACAGAAATGTCAAAAAAATCAGCAGAAGTGGAAAATGAATGTAAGTAAATTTAACTAAATATTGAATTAAAAGTCAAGAATTAGAAGATAAGAGATAAAATAAAAATACTTATTTTTTTTCCTGATGACCCAATTTGCAATTCAAGAGAACTTCTGTTAAAAGAGAATGAAATTAAATTACTTTCTCATTATTAAAATAATTCAGAAAAACTCTTTAAAAGACATGGACTAAAAACTGAGTCTACTTAATATCCAACAAGACCTGTAGAAAGATATGCTCAATTCACATCATTAAGGAGTTTATACCTGTGAAAACAAAGGTTACTATAAGATTCAAAGAAAATACAAAGTTGCAGTCAGAGGGGTAATAATAATAGCATTGAACTTCACGACAGAAATATTGACAAATAAAAGTCAATGAAATATTTCCTCATAGTTCTGAAAAAAAAAAAAAAATGATTCTAACCTAGACTTGTAAACCCAATTCCCAATCCAGCTCTCAAGCAAATGTGAAGGTAGAATTAGTACACAAGTTGTGCGATATGTTAACAATGCCAAAAACATTGCCTTATATAAAACCCTTTCCCCAGTAAACTGATAGAGATATACCAACCAAAATAAAATAATAAGCCAGGAACAGGCAAAAAGTAGAATCTTTTAAACTATAGAATCAAAAAGAAAACAACAACAACAAAAAACAAGAGATGAGTCAGTACGATAATGAAGGAAGACCCAAGTATATAGACAGTTGTAGAACAAGTCCAGATTAAAGTAGTGGTATTTAATACGTTGTTAAAGATTCTTGCCACAGATGGGCCTTTTCTAACATAGATGTATCTCATAAATCTGACTAAAGAAAGTCCTATTCACTAAAGACATTCTTTACTGTAAAGACTGCTTCTTGCACAGTATTTAAGGCATCATACCAATTAATGAAATTAATGTCTTGTTCCAGTGATTAAAAATAAGTCGAATTAAAATCTTGGTTAGGTTTCCTCATTCTAATTTTAAAATAAGCTCGGTTCATGAATACATAACATTTATACAGATAAAGTATTCCCTCTCAACAGTTTCTTACAATGTTAATAAGCAAAGAATGCGTCAGCACTAATTTGTTATATGTTCAATTTACTGTGAATATATATGTATACATATATATATATGTATATATGTATACACACACACATATATGGAGAAGCAATTATGTAAATTATTTAGTATTTTCAATATTTCAACATTTTTTAATATTTGAAAAAACTCATTATTATCATTATTCCATAAAGTCTAGAAAACAATTAAAAGATGTTAGATTAAGGGGCCTTATAAGAAGGGGCCTGAAAAAATGCATATTTCCTGGCAGGTACTCCATACTCACTTAATCTCCCTTTCTGAGAGTATCGCAGAAAATCTGCATGGTAAGCACCCCAGGAATTTTGATACACACAAATTGCAGATTACTACCTTAAAAAAATATTTTTAGCATAATTTAAAACATTTATTCTTAAAAGAATCATTACATGAAATGTCATAAGAGCATGGAACATGGTGCCAGTCACAATTATTTGTTGAATATAAGTGATGAAATAAATAAGTAAATAGATTAGGTATAAAACAATTGTAGATTTCTGGAGATTGGGGAAAACTGATGAGAAAATGCCCCATCAGAAAAGAATGATTCAGGCCGGGCGCAGTGGCTCAAGCCTGTAATCCCAGCACTTTGGGAGGCCGAGGCGGGTGGACCACGAGGTCGAGAGATCGAGACCATCCTGGTCAACATAGTGAAACCCCGTCTCTACTAAAACTACAAAAACTAGCTGGGCGTGGTGGCGCGTGCCTGTAATCCCAGCTACCTAGGAGGCTGAGGCAGGAGAATTGCCTGAACCCAGGAGGCGGAGGTTGCAGTGAGCCGAGATCGCGCCATTGCACTCCAGCCTGGGTAACAAGAGCGAAACTCCGTCTCAAAAAAAAAAAAAAAAAAAGAAAAAGAAAAGAAGGATTCATAATGCAATTGCCAGTCAGTGGTTGCTATATAGGAAATTGATCTTAGTGTTGCTAGACCTGATTTTTCAAGAAATAATGAAAATAGGCATTTTAAAACTTGAAGTATGCCAAGTTTTAAATCTAGGCAATCACTTTTTTGACACATTGCTAGGCATCAATATGGAAGCCAAATATACTGATTTATGAGCTACCTCTATCAAGCAGGCTGGCAATTTGCAACAGTTTGTCTTGCCATTCCTGTGTCATGGGTAAGATATTTGCTGTATAATGAAAATTATTTATTTTGTAGGCAGAAAAATAAGTATACCCTGAATCTCTTTCCTATTCCCTTGAATAGTACATTTTAATGAACATGCACCTATATATAGATATTTAATTTTTCAAATCATTTACAGGCAGATACTTTTGAGATCAGAGGACAAACTTTAAATTCTAATAAACAGAGGCTCTGATCTCCTGGGCAATTATGTGATGTGTGTGTGATAATAGGACTGACCTAGTAGTGCAAAATTCCTAGGACACAATTTATGTAATTTTAAGACCAATTTCTTTGTCAAAGGTAATTAGTTCAGACACGACTAAAATTAGAGTATCGAAATACTGAAAGCTTGCCGTAAGAACATCTTAGAAACACTGGCCACAGAACTATAATAATTTTATCCATCTCCCCTCTCATTTTAGACCTATCTATTCTTTTCCCATATTCTGACATCTAGTCCTTTCGCAACAAAAGGTTTCCATAGCTGGGATGTAAATATAGAATCAATATTGTAAAATTTAATGTTATATAGTTGTATGTACTAAAACAAAAATGACCACAGAGCCCAGATTCAAAATACTTCTTTAAGTATCCTTTCCACTTGATACCACTAAATTATATATTCTGTGAAAGAAACACAGTCATATTCAATTCTACATCACAAACACAGAAAAAGAGCCTGTCACATAGCAGATGATCAATGAATATTTGTTTAACAGCCAAATTACAATACACCTAGCAATGTCCAACATATTGGATCCTTTGAGTTATTTAAAATATTTAGCTTTATTTTGTGAAGACATTCCTAGACTTCCCTTAACAGCTTATATTGGAGCTGAAGGGTTAATTGTAATAGACTACTGTTTATTGACTTTCTATAACTTGTCAACAATGTGGGAGGAGTTATAAGTTTCTTTTTTTATTTTTTATTTATTTTTTTATTTTTTAAGTCGTTGTCCTTAGAAACTGATCATCACTGGGGGGTAGTAATGAACCTAACAGGTATTAAACACAGTGTGATAACTACTTTATAAGAATAATGAAAACACAAAGTGGATGATGCATCTAAGACAGAGTTTAGGTGTAAGGGATTTTTCTGGTGGAAATCTTTTTTTTGCCCCCCACCTTTTTTTATTGCATTTTAGGTTTCTGGGTACATGTGAAGAGCATGCAAGATTGTTGCATAGGTGCACACATGGCAGTGTGATGTGCTGCCTTCCTCCCCTTCACCTATATCTGGCATTTCTCCCCATGCTATCTCTCCCCAACTCCCCACCCCATCCCTCCCCCATTTTCCCCCAACAGACCCCAGTGTGTAGTACTCCCCTCCCTGTGTCCATGTGTTCTCATTGTTCAACACCTGCCTATGAGTAAGAACATGAGGTGTTTAATTTTCTGCTCTTGTGTCAGTTTGTGGAGAATGATGGTTTCCAGGTTCATCCATGTCCCTACAAAGGACACGAACTCATCATTTTTGATGGCTGCATAGTATTCCATGATGTATATGTACCACATTTTCCCTATCCAGTCTATCCTTGATGAGCATTTGGGTTGGCTCCAGGTCTTTGCTATTGTAAACAGTGCTGTAATGAACATTCGTGTGCATGTATCCTTATAGTAGAACGATTTATAATCCTTTGGCTATATACCCAGTAATGGGATTGCTGGGTCAAATGGAATTTCTATTTCTAGGTCCTTAAGGAATCGCCACACTGTCTTCCACAATGGTTGAACTAATTTGCATTCCCACCAACAGTGTAAAAATGCTCATCATCACTGGTCATTAGAGAAATGCATATCAAAACGACATTGAGATACCATCTCACGCCAGTTTGAATGGCGATCATTAAAAAATCTAGAGACAACAGATGCTGGAGAGGATGTGGAGAAATAGGAAATCTTTTTTTTAAACTGAGACTTGAATGATGCAGCGTAATTAGCTATTGGAAACACTCAAATGGCTAAAGTTAACATGGTAGGAAAGAATAGGCAACTTTAAGCTGAAGAAAATAGGAACTGGATTGTGGCAGTAATTCTACGGCTGTAACACTGAACTTGATCTTTACCCACGAAAGAATAATCTGACTGCAGTACAGAGGATTCTGGAGAGAGTACTAGAAGAGTTATGTTGGGACTATTTGTATGAATTCAATTACAGTAATACTAGGGGGGAATGGTGTTGCTAAAAATCATCGGAATTGCAGTGATAGTATGAGAAGAACTGATGAGATTTGAACCTAATGAGATTGCTGTGTGGTACATAAAAGGTAGTAGAATATCAATTATTTCATAGGGTTTAACATGTAGAATGGATGGAATTTGCTGATTTATTGGCAGAATTGTAAAGTTAAAAAGAGTCAACGATTAGGTTGAAGTTTCCAGCTTTGAGTTGCTAACGGCAGTATGAGTGGAGAGGTCATTCTGTGATGAATAAAGCTTTAAAAGAGAATTTTTTTGTTATTTATTTTAAACCTTCCAATGCCAAAATTAATCAACATGTAAGAATTCAAACTTTGTCTCTCCCTGTATAACATATGACTTCTATAGATTTGTTTTTCTGGTTTTATATGTTTTGCTGAGAAATATAGTGTGGTTTGGAGAACTCTCTTACCAGGATTAAATAAGACCTACTCAACGAAGGGTGAATTCAAGCATTATTCTGTCTCTCTCTCTCTTTCTCAATCACACACACACACACACACACACACACACACACACACAGCATTTAGTACCTTATGGAAGGTTATGAATAATATCATGTTTATTTGAAAATGTATTTTAATAGAAGTTTAAAAGTTATTCTTCCTGTAAGTTACTTGTCATTTTTAAAAACTCCTGAGCAAATTTCAGTGCAAAATTAAGAACACATTATGAGAAATTGTACCAACATACGTATTTATAGCTTTTTATTTATTTACCCTATGTTGTTAATTTCTTACCTTCAGCAGGGAATGAGTTGAATTGTTTCATCTACATTATTATTAGAAATGTCAAATAAAGAAAGGGTATGATGGGTAGATATTCTGTATGTTCACTAAATTTAAAAGATCTGATTAAAATATAGGGCAAGATTTATAGCATTATAAAATCTGTACTAAAAGTATTACAGATATATGTGAATAATGTTTGTTTAAATTTTGTAGAATAAAATTTAGCTCATTATAAATAATTTAGTTTTCATAATACTCCTTTTTAGAAAAGAAGCAAAAATGGTAACACTTATTTATTGAAACTTGCTCAGTGCTATAGTTAAATCCCTATGTATCTGTCAAGCTGTCTTACTCTCACTTGAGAGCTTGTCAGAAATAATCATCCCATGGCCTCACAATTACAAAGGTGCAAACCCAGATATGCTTGCTTTTTGTATGTCAAGAATTGTGCAGACATAAAATGTTTAATAAAACTACAATGGACATACAAGTAAGCACTCCCACCTTTTTTTTGTTTGGTTTTCTGATTTTGTTCATTTTATGTTTTATTCAAGGATAGATCTTGCAACTTAGATAATCTGAAAGTTTTTAAAAACGTAGGCAGAATAATGTATTCATTTACTAAATATATTTATAAAATATAAATTTTAGTATGAAATTGTAGTATGACAATGAATATTATGTTGAATCCATAATATGAAGTTATTGAAATGTTTATTTATGGAAGCCAGTGTCTTCAAACTTTGTTCAAAAAATCTGACACCATTGTAAGTTTATTCCCTAATATGGGACATAAAAAGCAAAATGAGAGTAACACACTTACAACTCTATAACACTGAAATATTCATGTACTAGAGAAAATTGTTAGTTTATCCATTAAGACAGGTCACACATAATTTAAATAGATTATTAACATAAATTACAGATATTTTGGAGATTAAATATTATTCTCCAGTTTCTAAATTTTATATATCCTATGAAACTCCGCTTTTAGAAATAACATTTGGAAGGTTTATCTTACATAAATAGATTCTGATTTTCTGTAGCTGCAAGGAAAGATACACACACACACACAGAGGCACACACACACACACACACACACACACACATACATATATATATATATATATATATATATATAATATCTTTATGTATCTTCCATCAACATTAAGTAGGCTTCACTTTCAGGCCAAATATTAGAATTCTTTTGTCACAACCAAGAAAGAGAAGAATACAGTTATGGGTAATGAAGCATGATAGACATAATACTTTGGGCCTACAAGATAGTTTTCAACATATTAATTACAAGAAATACTGGAAAAACATCCGGTAAAGCAACATTCAAATCAGTATGAAGATGGTATGATTTCATTGTAAAAAAATTCCAATTTATGTACTATGTTCACAAGATTGCACCACACTTGTACTAGCATATGGTCTTAATGGGGATTGTGAGGACATCTCCTAGTACATTTCATCTCTGCTACCGACTTGAGAGTATGTGTTAAAAATAGAGATACTATATTCCTGGGGGGTTAAAATTTAATTGGGTAGCTTCAGACTGGAGTCAGAGGCTCTGAATTATTTTCTCTTCTTTTTCTTTACTTTATAGTGCCTCTTCTTTTTAACACGCTTCTTGACCATTGCTAATTCTGGGTATCATTTAAGCTGGAGAATCACTGTGTAAAAAGAAAAAGAGCCTTTCTTTGTGCTTTGGAAGCTCAGATTTTGTTTTTCCTCAGTATATTTTCTTTCGCTATTTTAACCTACTAAAATGGACAAATGGCCAAACAGCTGGAAAATAAGAAAGAAGAAAGAAAGTAGAAGGATGAGGTACATGAAGAGGAGAAGGAGGAGAAGAAGCAGGAAAGAAGAAAGAAGAATAAAAAAAGAAAATGGTTTAATGTACAAGACTCAAGATTACTTAGCTCACTTGTTAAGACTGTTGTTGTTTTATCATTAAGTTGCTTAGGTTCCAATTCAGACCCCATTCCATGTTAATTCTATTAGTTTAAACAAGCTACTCAACCTCACTAAATCTCATTTTTATCATTAAGGAGTATAATGACATTTATGTGTTGGGAAGAGAATTAACAGAGCAATACATGTTACAGTATTTAGAACAGTATATAGTGTATAGAGAGTTTTTTCATTACTGTATTTACATTGACTATTACTATTATCCTAAAGTTGGAATTAAAGGTCATACTCAATAACTCAACAAGTTCTTAGAGAAAAATAATAATTCCATGGCCTGTTAATAACCCTATGATATGATTTGGTTCCTCCAAATCTTATCTTGAATTATTAGTTTCTATAATCCTCAGTTGTCATGTGAGGTTTCTGGGGGGGAGGTAATTGAATCATGGGAACAATTACCTACATGCTGTTCTCTCGTGATAGTGAGTGAATTGTCACGAGATCTGGTGGTTTTATAAAAGGCTTCCTTCTTTGCTCAGCATTCACTTCTCTCACCTGCTGCCATTTAAGACATGCCTGTTTCGCCTTCCACTATGATTGTAAGTTTTCTGAGGCCTCTCTAGCCATGCAGATCCGTAAATCAATTAAACCTCTTTTCTTTATAAATTGCCCAGTCCCCAGTATGTCTTGATAGCAACACATAAATGAAATAATATGCCATACAATGTAAAAGTTGTGTCAAAATATTAATATATAATAAAACATGAGTTACATGCTAGTTGGAATAAATCACAAGCATGCTGCTCATCTGATATTAAAACAAGCACTCAAAGAAAACAAAACAAGAATAAATGAACTCCTTTCCTTGTACATACTTTATTTTTCCCATGAGTCATATACATGAATAAAGCAACACTTCCATTTTCTTATTCTCTGTTTTATAGTATACACGCATGTTGGGAAAAGCAGCAAAGGAGAAAGGACTTACAGAGTGCCTACATAAATTGGTTATGAGTAACACATAAACAAGGAACAACAAACTGCGGAAGGCCACAGGAGGCCTCTGAGCAGGAAGGCCTCTCCATGCCTCATGTTCTGGTGCAGGGTGACCTCGGGCTCTGTTATCATAAACATTGTGAAGAAGGATGTAAAACCCTTTCACAGTATTATGACGTAGCCGGACTTGTAGGCTCCTTGTAAGGTCCGTGTTCCACCAGCTGCACAGAGATAATAAGTTAAAGATAACCACATATTCTTGTTTTGCGAAACTCCCAAACCACTGTTATCGATCTTTAGAATGACACACCAGTTCTGGCTCACTAATTCAGTTCCGACTCACTAATTTACTCCACCATAACCCTCTCCCCACCATCACTCCACAGCTAGCCTATAGATAAAAGTGATTGTAACTAATAGTGAGGATGATCAGATTTCAGGGCCTTCACTGTTTCCTCCAAAGTAATGAGTGATGGTACCCTGGTCCCACTATCTCTTTTTTTTTTTTTTTTTTTTGAGACGGAGTTTCGCTCTTGTTACCCAGGCTGGAGTGCAATGGCGCGATCTCGGCTCACCGCAACCTCCGCCTCCTGGTTTCAGGCAATTCTCCTGCCTCAGCCTCCTGAGTAGCTGGGATTACAGGCACGCACTACCATGCCCAGCTAATTTTTTGTATTTTTAGTAGAGATGGGGTTTCACCATGTTGACCAGGATGGTCTCGATCTCTTGACCTTGTGATCCACCTGCCTCGGCCTCCCAAAGTGCTGGGATTACAGGCTTGAGCCACCGCGCCCGGCCCCCACTATCTCTCTTAATCTGTCTCTTTCTCATTCCTTTGTCACCACCAAACATGGGACACTCACGGTTGATGTAGGGCTGGTTCCCTACATTCTGGCACCCAAAATGTGGGGCACATGGATTCCCTACATTCACATACACACACAAATACTGTAATTGCCAAAAATAACTGAAAGTATTATGCTTTGGGCAAAAATATTGAGAGGGGTTTTTAGAGTAAACAATGAATAGCATGCTTTTAAACTATGAAACAAAATAAGCTAGTTAAGGTCTGACACCTGACTAAGGTGGTATTGAAATCCAACCAAGTCTCCTTACTCCCAGTGCAAAACTCTTTCTACTATTGAAACAAAAAAGGAAATTAAAAAATTAAACAATAAAAAAGAAAATTTAAAATTTTTATACCTCTAAATAAATGTTATTTATCACAATTTGTTAGTAAAGACAATCAAATTTTATTTTGACTTTTATTTTATCACCATGTTCTCCTCCCATCCATCTATATTTAGTATACGATTACTATCTACTTTCCAACTGCAAATTTCTCAACCATTTTATTCATTTAGTATTTGTGCTTTTATATCATTTCTTTCAAAACATACTTGAACACTATTTAGAAGAGAGGTGAAAATTAAACCTTAAGCAAACTGTTTTCTCCATTAAATTTAACAAAAATAAAGTAATTTAAAATAGATAAGAAAAGTGTTACGTGTGTGGGAAGTTCAATTTGAAATATTAATTTAATTTAATGAATAAATTACAAAATATAAGATAATTTGGAGGTGTATGCCTTAATGTGTGTTTAAAATCATTAAATATTTAATAGAAAAATATAAACAATAACAATTTGTAAATGATAATAAGCAAGCATGATGAAAAATAATAATATTCCCATGTGTATTAATTATTTACCGCTGCCATAAAAATTAATCACATAGCTAAAAGCTTGATACAACACTAATTTATTATGATTCTGTAGGTTGGAAGTTTGGTGTGCCCAGCTGGTATCTGTGCTTCAGATTTCACAAGTTCAAAATGAAGATGTCAACAGGACTGGCCTCTGGAGACAAATCTATTTTTAGACTAATTCAAAGTATTGACAGAATTCAATTGGTAAAAACTGAAGTCTTCCTTTCCCTGCTGGCTTTTGGCAGAAGGTCATTCTCAGCTTCTAGAGGTAAAGAAGACAGATAATGTCTCTGCACTCATGATATTTACAGTTTTATGAAGAAGTGTATCCATAAATTTTTATTATATTATGTCAATTATAATAAATAAATCTGTAAAGCAGGTAGTAAGATAGACAGTAAGGTAAAAATATGGGTGTCTCTAGGAAACAAACCAAGTAAAAATCTGGGGAAAGAGGATTCCAGGAGGAGAGAGTACAGTGAGCTATGGTACTAGTCATGAGGGTGATTGCCCTATTCCAGGACCAGCAAAAAGGTCAATGTGGATAAAGAAAACAAAGGCAATGGGAAAGGGATTATACTATTTTAGTAAGTTACAGAATTAGAGCATGGTGAAAAATTTGAATATTAATCTCCATGTGAGAGGGAGGTTTTGAAAGAGATTTGTATTAATATAGTTCAATGTGTGTTTTACTCTTATTTTTATCTTGGAGTTTCCTTTAGAAACTATTTTTACAACATCTAGGCTAAAGGACTTTTAATATTGCTAAAATTATGTTTTACCATGTGAAACCACTCACTGTTTTCACTAAATACAGTGATCAAAGCTTCTATTTTATCTCAAAGATTTGGATAGTAGTCTTTGTTTTAAAACAATAACAAGTATTCAGTACTTTAGATTGCTAAAATTGATAACTATTCTGTAATATGGACCCATGAACATAAGATTATCATTTGATATAACATAAAAATAGAGAGAAATTTGACCTACTAATGTGTAAAAGTGATACAGACAGGAACAACATAAAGAAATTATGTGTTTTTAGCTTGATTCACATTTTACCTTCTGTGAATAAATTTCTTCATAAATGATCTACAGAATAATTTTAGTATTATTTGTCCTGGACTAATTATACAAAATAAAATGTATATTTTAGGAAACTTCTTTCTTATCTTTTATAAAAAGGCAAATAATCTACAGTTTGTATTTTATTAATATATAAAATATGTATATTTTTCTATGTTGCATGTAAAAATAATTAAATTTATATAACTGACTGACCATCATGATATAAAAATATTTAATTGGAAATGAAATAATTCTGTTTAATTGAATTATATATTATCCTCAATGAAAGAAAAAAGGGTCACCTTTTAAGAAAACAGAAGATTTAGAAACTTTGTTTTTTTTTTTTTTTTTATCCCAAATACCTCAGAATAATCCCAATGTTTAGATTGTCACTGAGTTCCCATGTTAAAACAGGTCATCTTTCTGCCTGTTTTCAGATTCTCTCTGAATCCATTAATATTGTTTTCAGAAATTGCAGGTACAAGGCTACTGAATTCATTTCTAGATACGCCCTGAGCGAGCAAAGAGGTCAAGATTACTATTGCAAAAGCTGAATATATTTTTGGGGACAGATAATTACAAGTCAGAAAGATTATGCAGGTGGGGTTAAATTCAGATAAAGTAATAATTTATTATAAAGATTCAAGTTTTAATGCATATATTGTAAAAATTGTTAGAAATATATGCTATTCCATAGAAATTTTGGTTATACTATGTCAGTAACTTAAGGACATGCTACACAGCTTTAAAATAATGTTAAAATATGTTTAACACAATTTAAAGACTTAGTAGTGCACAAGTGTAAAACTGTTTTAAAGCATTTTCAATTTTCTTTTCTCAGTAAGTTTTTATGTTGATGTTCTTGTCAGATTTTCTTCATTAGTCAGGCTTGATTAGTTATTAGAGAAATTTAAAGCTACTAAAATTAAAATTACATTTACTAATATGCAAATTTTATATTTTCCAATATTGAAGCTGTTATAACATGCACATATTAAAACTGGTCCCCAGTTGATCTTTTTCCAAGAAAAAAAATCCATTTAAGAAATGAGAGAATGATAATAGATTGTGATCAAATGCTAATATAGAATCATTATAGAACATTTGTGTATTAGTCTGTTTTCATACTGCTATGAAGTAATACCCAAGACTGGGTAATTTATTTTTTTTTAAAAAGAGTTTTAATGGACTCACCGTTCTACATGACTGTGGAGGCCTCACAATTATGGCAGAAGGTGAATGAGGAGCCAAGGCATGTCTGACATGGAGTCAGTCAGGCAAGAGAGTGTGTGTAGGAGAACTGCCCTCTATAAAGCCATGAGATTTTATGAGACATACTCACTATGACAAGAACAGCACAGAAAAAACTGGCCTCCATGATTCAATTACCTCCCACTGGTTGTCTTGCATGACCTGGAAGGATTATAGGAACTATAATTCAAGATAAGATTTGCGTGGGGACACAGCCAAACCATATCAATTGGTCATAGAGGCACAGAAAGTGTTTTGAATAATTGTCAAGAATATAATAAAATGGGTTGTCTTAAACTAAGCTTGAGATTTAGGACTTTCTTAATAGTATTATCCATTTACTCACCAAAATACATATTAACTTATCATTTCACATTATTTTGTAACATTTTTCTTCACTTTCTTTTAGGGACTTCTAATTTTATGTTTATTATTTCAATAAAGTATATCCTTCACCAAAATAATTTCCATTTATTGATATTTAATGAAGTGTATAGGTTGGACATCATGAATTCTATCAGTTATTCTACCTACAATGTATTAAAGTAGAAAGATTTAATATCTTAATATATCATTAGTGAAATATGAAATGCTAATATATTAGTAATATTGCCTTCTATATGTCAGTAATACATTATATTTAGAAATTGTTATATCATTAATAGACATAATACATTCAATTTTATAACTGACTTTCCTACTTAAAGAATAAAGGAATAACAGAAAGTAAATTATGTATTATTTTTAGAATGCAAAAATAACAATTAGAGTATAAACTGAAACAAAAACTGTTGAGGTCTATGCTTAAAATTATTGATTTTATAACATTGATTTGTTTCAATATACTTTGTCTTTTTCTTAGTATGTTAAACTATTTTTGACAATATTTGCATTTGAAAACCATGTCATTGAATTCAACATTGGAATATTATGGTAGAATTGATATACTTAATTTATAATTTAAAGGGGGTCTCAAAATGCTAACTCAAATGTTAGCACATAAAGCTATCATTGTATTGTACTGGTTGATTCAATCAAAGTGTGATATTTGTGGAATAGTTCAAAAAGATAAATAATAAATTCATGGCAAGTGAGATACTAAATGTAGTAAAATACTATCACTATCTGATAGAACTGATATTTAACCACATACCCTTTTTCACATTAACTAAAAGAAAAAGAAAAAAAAAATTCCATTTTCAGAAGCTTCTTTTTCCAAAGATAATTTTTTTTTTCCGCTTTTCTTTTCTGTATACATTTAGAATAGATAGATGGGGACGTTTTAAATAAAAGCATTGGGACATTAAATAACCAACTACACCTTTAAACAATTAAACACATAATAGTAGTAGAGTCCTTGTGATAAAAATAAAGTCATATTTATCAACTTGACATTAAATATCTTAAATTTGCATACGGTTTTTATTGCATTTATCTAAAACATTTATCCAAATTATTGATAAACACTATAATATAAAATACCAGCCATCTGCTAGGCAAAACGCCCCAGACTGTGAGCAGCACTCAACTACACACCCATGGAACCACTGCCCTGACTGAGGACACACTGCCTGTGAACCAGTGCATCACCAGACCACCTGCGGACATATACCACAATGCTCTCTGACTCTGCCAAGCTCAGAGTACCAGTGGATACCAAAGGATTTACCAGTCTTCTGGTGATCTAACCTTTGACTTGGGCTGCACCAAAGGGAGAGGATGTGTTATCTGAGAGGGCATCCCTTGGGCCTAAAGAAATGTGAGCACAGTACCAGTGACTAGAGGGGGGTTCCCAAAGGCCTAGAAATAGACTTGGTAAGGAGAGTTATCTCTTGCACCCTTCCCCATAATTCCCTTCCCAGAGCACTGTGGAGAATTTACTGAAATACAAAAGAGTCCATAGATAACTCTTACTCTTAATCACCATCTAATAGATCATTTGGTATTATGGTACCAAATAAAAATAAAGTCCTTCAGCATGCATTTCCTGTGAAATTCAATGCAGGAAACTAGCCACAACTAAGAAACCCATACACCATGCTGTTTTGATTACTGTAGCCTTATAGTATAGTTTGAAGTCAGATAGTGTGATGCCTCCAGGTTTTTTTTTTGTTTTTTGTTATGTTTTGTTTTGTTTTGTTTTGTTTTGCTTAGGATTGTCTTGGCTATGTGGGTTCTATTTTGGTTCTATAGATGTTTAAGGTGTTTTTTTTCCAGTTCTGTGAGGAAGGTCAATGGTAGTTTGATGGGGGTAGCATTGAATTTGTAAATTACTTTGGACAGTATGGCCAATTTCATGATATTTATTCTTCCTAACCATGAACATGGAATGATTTTCCATCTGTTTGTGTCCTCTCTTATTTCCTTGAGCAGTGGTTTATAGTTCCCCTTGAAAAGATCCTTCACATCTTTTGTTAGTTGTATTCCTAGGTATTTTATTCTCTTTGTAGCAATTATGAATGGGAGTTCACTCATGACTTGGCTCTCTTTAAGTCTGTTGTTGGTGTATAGAAATGCTTGTGATTTTTGCACATTGATTTTGTAACCTGAGACTTTGCTGAAATTGCTTATCATCTTAAGGAGACTTTGGGCTGAGATGATGGGGTCTTCTAGATATATAGTCATGGTACTGGTATCAAAACAGAGATATAGACCAATGGAACAGAACAGAGGCCTCAGAAATAACACCACACATCTACAACCATCTGATCTTTGACAAACCTGACAAAAACAAGCAATGGGGAAAGGATTCCAATGGGGAAAGGATTCCCTGTTTAATAAATGGTGTTGGGAAAACAGGTCAGCAATATGCAGAAAGCTGAAACTGGACCCTGTCATTACACATTATACAAAATTTAACTCAATATGAATTAAAGATTTAAACATGAGACCTAACACTATGAAAACCCTAGAAGAAAACTTAGGCAATACCATTCAGGACATAGGCATATGCAAGAACTTCATGACTGAAACACCAAAAGCAATGGCAGCAAAAACCAAAATAGACAAATGGGATCTAATTAAACTTAAGAGTTTCTGCACAGCAAAAGAAATTATCATTAGAGTGAACTGGCAACCAACAGAATGGGAAACAATTTTTGCAATCTACCTATCTGACAAAAGGCTAATATCCAGAATCTACAAAGAACTTACACAAAGTTTCAAGAAAAAGACAATCCTATCAAAAATTGGGCAAAGGATATGAGCAAACACTTTTCAAAAGTAGACATTTATGCAGCCAACAAACACATGAAAAAAATGTTCATCATCACTGGTCATTAGAGAAATGCAAATTAAAACCACATTGAGATACCATTTCATGCCAGTTAGAATGGCCATTATTAAAAATTCTGGAGACAACAGATGCCAGAGAGGATGTGGAGAAATATAAATTCTTTTACACTGTTGGTGGGAGTGTAAATTAGTTCCACCATCTTGGAAGACTGTGTGGCAATTCCTCAAGGATCTAGAAAAAGAAATTCCATCCAACCCAGCAATCCCATTACTGGGTATATACCCAAAGGAATATAAATCATTATATTATAAAGACACATGCAGAGGTATGTTCACTGTGGCTCTGTTTGCAATAGTAAAGACTTGGAACCAACCCAAATGCCCATCAATAATAGACTGGATAAAGAAAATGTGGCACATATACACCATAGAATATACTATGCAGCCATTAAAAATGATGAGTTCATGTCCTTTGCAGTGACATGAATGAATCTGGAAACCATCATTCTCAGCAAAGTGACATAAGAACAGAGAACAAAACACCACATGTTCTCTCTCATCAGTGGGTGTTCAACAATGAGAACACATGGACACAGGAAGGGTAACATCACACCCCAGGGCCTGTTGGTGGGTAGGGGAGCTAGGGGAGGATAGCAGAGGTTTGGGGCATTGGGAAGGTCTAACATTCAGAGAAATACCTAATGTAGGTGATGGGGGGAATGGATGCAGCAAACCACCATGACATGTGTACACCTATGTAACAATCCTGTGTGCACATGTACCCCAGAACTTAAAGTATAATTATATATATATATATATATATATATATATATGAAAATAAAAGAAACCCATACAGATCCTTGGTCCTCAGAAAGCACCCAGACAAAATCAGAAACTATTTTTTGAAAGGATAAACAAGATCAATAGACTACTAACTAGATTAACAAAGAAGAGAGCACATCTAAATAAGCAAAATCAAAAATGACGAAGGTGACATTACACTCAATCCTCCAGAAATACTCCAAGACTATTATGAGCGCCTCTCAGCGTGCAAGCCTGAAAATCTACAGGAATTGGAAAAATTCCTAGAAACATGTAATATTCCAAGTTTGAAGCAGAAAGTGAAATACTAAACAGACAATATTGAGTTCCAAAATTGAATCAATAATAATAAAAAAAGCCTACCAATCAAAAAAGTCACAGGCCAGATAGAATCAGCCAAATTCTACCAGGTGTGCAAATTAGAGCTGGTACCAATCCCACTGAATCTATCTCAAAACAATGAGAAAGAGGGACTCATCTCTAACTCTTTCTGTGATGTTGGCATTAGCCTAATACCTTGACAACCTGAACAAAACAAGGATACCCACTCTCAACACTCCTATTCGAAATAGTTCTGGAAGTCATAGCTAGAGCAATCAGGCAACAGAAAAAATAAAAATAAAAGATATTAAAATAGGAAAAAAAAGTAAGTCAAATTATCTTTCTTTGCTAATGGTATAATTGTACACTTAGAACTCTGTAAAGACTCTGCTGAAAGATAAATATAGAACTGATCAATGACTTCAACAAAGTTTCAGAATGCAAAATCAATGTACAAGTAACAGTAGCCTTTCTATACAACAATAATATGCCAACTATGAGATCAAGAATGCAATCCCATTTACAACAGCCACAAAATATAAAATATTTAGAAATACATTTAATCAAGGAGATGAAAGAACTCCACAAGGTGAACTACATAACACTCCTGAAAGAAATCATAGATGACACAAACAAATAAAAAAAGTTCCAAGCTCATAAACTGGAAGAATCAATATAGTTAAAGTAACCACACTACTCAAAATAATCTACAGATTCAAGGCTGTTCCTATGAAACTAACAATGTCATTTTTCACAGAACTAGAAAAATCTTTTCTAAAATGCACGTGGAACCAAAAAGAGCCTGAATAGCCAAAGCAATCCTCAACAAAAAGAACAAAGCCAGAGGCATCATACTACTTAACTTCAAATTATTCTACAAGGTTATAGCTATCAAAGCATTATGGTATTGGTACAAGAAGAGACACATCAACTAATAGAACAAAATAGAGAACTAAGAAATAAAGTAGTGCCCCCGCAGCCTCTTCAACAAAGTTGACAATTATAAGCAATGGGGAAATGACTCCCTATTCAAGAAATGGTGTTGGGATAACTGGTTTCCATATGCATATGAATGAACCCGAGCCCCTCCTTATAACCATATATGTAAATTAACTCACAATGAATTCAAAACCTAATGTAAGACATCAAAATACTGGAATCCTAGAAGAAAACCTAGGAAATACCCTTCTCAACATGGGCCTTAGAAAAAAATTTATGACTAAGCCTTAAAAAGAAATTGCAAAAACAAAAGTTGCCAAGTGGAACCTAATTAATCAAAAGGTTTCTTCATAGCAAAGTAAATTATCAACAAAGTAAATGGACAGCTTACAGAATTAAAGAACATATCTGCAAACTATGCATCTGACAAAGAACTAATATCCAGGATCAATAAGGAAATTAAATGAATCAACAAGAAAAAAAAAATAAAATAAAATAACTCCAAGGACATGAACAGACACTTCTCAAAAGAAGACATACAACTGGCCAGCACTTAAAAATGCTCATCATCATTAACAATCAGAAAACGCAAATGAAAACCCCAGAGATACTGCCTCACCCCAGTCAAAATGGTTATTATCAAAAAGTCAAAGAAGATGGGAATGTAAATTAGTTCAACCACTGTGAAAAGCTGTTTGCAGATTTCTCAAAGAACTAAAAATATAACTACCATTCAACTTAGCAATCCTATTACTGAGTATACACCCAACGGAAAATAAATTATTTTACCAGAAAGACACATACCCACCTCCCCATATTCATTCCAGCACTATTTGCAATAGAAAACATAAAACCAATTTAAGTGCCCATTAAAGGTGGATTGAATAAAGAAAATATGGTACATATGCACCATGAAATAGTATGCAGCCTTAAAAATGAACAAAATCATATCCTTTTCAGTAACATGGATAAAGCCAGAGGGCATTATCATAAGCAAATTAACACAAACATAAAATCAAATACCGCATGTTCTCACAAACAGGAGCTAAAGATTGGGTACACATGGACATAAAGATGTGAACAATAGACACTGAGGACTACAAAAGAGAAGAAAAGAGGGGAAAGGTTGGAAAATCACCGATTGTATATCATGTGTGATGGCTTTAATAATACCCCAAATCTCCGCATCACACAATATACCTTTGTAACAATCCTAAACATGCATGATTGCCTCATTAATAAGCTATTTAGCACTCTACATTATTTCCCTAATATTAGCAACCAAATTAATTTATATCCTTGACTAAAAGTGGAAAAAAAACATTAAAATATGAAAATGAGAGAGGTTTCTATCCGAATCCCATGTGTACATTTTCATATTGATATATATTTATTAATATCTTTAATCTGTAATTTGTCAAATTATGATATGCAAAATTATGAACTCATATTCAAATTATCTTTCCTCATTTGTGGAATCTACTTTCATTGATAAAAAGGTTGGCTGTATTCTTCCTATGATTATAAATGCATTATTTCTAATTCAGAATTTCTGAATTAATGATACAGAACCTTTTATTTATTTATTTATTTACAGGGTCTCACTCAGTTTGTTCAGGCTGGAGTGCAGTGGTGCAATATGGGCTCACTGCAGCCTCAATCTCCCTGGTTCAGGTGACTTTCTGGCTTCAGCCTTCTGAGTAACTGGGACAACAGATGTGTGCCACCACACCTAGCTAGTATTTTGTATTTCTCTTAGAGGCAGGGTTTCTTATGTTGCCCACGCTGGTCTCCAACTCCTGCCTGCCTTAAGTGATCTGCCTGCCTTCCAGAGTGCTGGCAATACAGGCATGAACCACCACACCTGGTTAGAAACTTTTACATTTGGATATTATGTAGTTTCATTGAATATTTTCAACTTGCTAGTTATGTATATCACATATTTTGCCACCTAATTCCAAATCTTATCATCACATTCCCCAGTGAAAACCCTACATTTCACTCAATTGAAATTGCTGACAGTTATTCTATAACACCTTTTAAATTGTTTATTTGATAAAAATTTTCCTCATTCACGAATATCTTGCCTTCTTGATATCTACCTATAATGAATGCCACAAATTTAAAAAAAAATACACTCTTCAATGTATATTAGATCTTTTTAATGCTCTATCCTCAACTTGCATTGTAATTTTTCCTTTTAAATTCCAGTAGTTCTTGTTTTTAAATGTTTATTACCATGCCTATTACATTACTTATTCTTTCCACCTTATCATTACTCATAATAAATTGCATTGTGGATACACTCTTCTCCTGCACACTAAACATTTTAAGAGCAGAAACTGCAGATTGTATATAAAAACTAATATTATAACTTGAATAATATAGACCAAAATTTAAAAATGTTGGATAAATAATTCGTTTCAAGGATAGAATTCAGCTGATTTTTCCTTTTGTTCACAGTAATCATAAAGGTTGCAGTCTTTCCTTATATCTCTCCCATAAAAGAGCCAAAGTCCTTTATCTTTTGAATACTGGGAACATGGCAGAAAACTAAAAGTGAGCACATTGCTGAAATAAAAGCTGAATATATTCTTGCTGCTTTATAAATGTAGTATGCTACATATAATAGACGATCACCACTGGAGGCCTGCTGGATATATTAAACTTCTCACATTGTCAGAACTATTGCTTATCAATGCATCATATTAAAAATGGCTCGTCTTGTTAAATTTATTATTACAATAATCTAAAAACCTCTCTTTGTCAACTGCTTGCTTAAAATATGTAACTGTTCATTTTGTCAAGAGGGCTAAAACTATGAGCGATATGTTTATCTGCCTTATTTTCAGGTAGAGCAATAACAATACATGTTTGTGCTTTCCTCAAGGTCTCGAAGTCAGGTCACTTCTACTGCCTTCATTGCAGCTACTGATGAGGAGCTCTGTCTATTTTGCCTATTTGCAGAAAGAGATAACCCGGCATGTGCACTGGCCCTTAGCGGGTTGGAGTTTGGGGAGCTCTGGTTTCACTGGTTTCTGAATGACGAATGTGGGGAAGTCAAAGTTGCAGAAATGAAATTTAAATGATGGAAAACTAAAAACAAAAGGTGCTAGTTGACGATGCTCAAATAGTGCATATAGTCTATGCAAAGTATGATGTAGGACCTTTGATCCTGTCTGCTGAGAGTAACATTTTATTATTGCTGTTGTTCAGAATTGCTGGAACATGACAGTAATAAATAGGAGTCCACCTTAATGATAAAAAGGGGGCAGAGGGATGCCCTTCCTACAACTGGTAGCCATCACATAGAAGACCAGTCCTTCAGTTCTGTTTATGAATCTATGATTAGTTAGATAACGTACTCCTCATATTTATTCTCCCCTTCCCTACTTCATTCCTCTTTTACCCTCACTCCTCCTGGGGTTGCACTCCCCAGTAAGGATTTTTATAAAATATTTTACTTTAGCCTTTGTCTTCTGGAAAACTACAGTTTTAACATTCAGTAACCTCTCATACCATTATAGCTATATCTGCTACCCATTGTTACATATATGGAGTCCCCCATGCAGCATTTAAATAACTGCTTCTCCCAGAACACATCATTCCTATTTTAATATTTTGCTATTTATCTCTGGAATTATATGCTTTTCCTTATCCATCTGAGAACCTTATATTCTATGCAAATGACCTGGCCAAAGCGTTCTTATTAGGTGTGGAAGGGATTGGGAAGGAAGACTGAACAGAAATTTATAAATATATTACATTTAAAAGTGTGATGATTTGGCCTGACCTTGAGGAAATATGTTTTTTCCAGGTCCACCAGGGGGCGTAGTTTCAAGGGCAAGAAATTCCCAGCGCCATGCCCTCCCTCCCATCTCTCTCCATCTGGGAGATTTAATGGTCTCTGTTTTAAAGTTTGTGGGTGCAGGGAGAATCTAAGAGTAAATCACCCCAACGGAAGTTAAAAGGAACTCCTTTCATTGGCCAGAAGAACTTGGAGAGGTAAGAATTTCTCCCAGGATAAATTCCCCTGCTCCTTCACCCACACCAGATTTCCAGCTCTCTGGAATCCCCTCCCACATACTGGGAGCTCTGTTTTGCCTCCTGGATTTTCCCTCTCTGGGGTCCCCTTCCACCCAGTGTGGAAGCTGATTTTCCTCTCCTAACGTCCATCTCTCTCTCTCTCAATTCCCTTCCACTCAATGTGGAAGTTGTTTTTCCTCTCCTGGATTCCATCTTTCTGGATTCTGTCACTCTGTGTAAGAGGAGCTTTCCTCTCTGGTTGTCCCCCTCCGGAACCCTTCTCACTTAGTGTGAGAGTGGCTTTTCTTTCTCCAACTCAGTGCAAGAGCTAGCTGTTTCTTCCTCTATCCTTCTCCTTTTTCTCTTCCTCTATCTAAATAAATCACTTTCTGCAACCACTTTTTGAGTCTAGTATTTTACTTTATGAGCACACTGTGCCGTGGTCTCTTCTCTCATTCTTGAGAGAGTGATAGACCAAGAACCTGGAGAAACATCCTCTCAGGGAAGCTGAGGGCTCCCCTGAACCTCAAAACCCCGGAAACAACATTTTATAAAGAGATAAAAATATTATTACAAAAAGAGTGCGGTTGTTCATATACATTTGTAACAAACTTAACTCCTGAATTGCACTGATTCTTTTTTGCTTTTCATTTGAAGATAGACTGACATTTCTCAGACCTCAAGAAGAGGTTACCCAAGCAGAGTAACATAGAAGATATAAATGTGATGTATACAAACATTAAATGTGTGCTTTCTGTAAGGAAGAAGAATGTGCTAGAATCGTGTAACCTTTAGATTGCTCTCACAAACTAAGGGATGTATGGTTTTAAGAATGCATTTTTAATAAACATAATCTGTGCTTTTTTGTCCCCTATTCACTGTGGGCGCTTTCTGGCTATTAATAATTTTTTTTATTATGATGCCTTTATTCATCATATCTTTTAACATGTACAGTAGCAACCAAATGTATATCACATCATGGTGTATTTTTAATTGATAATTATAACTTGTTGCTCTCATTGTCTCACTCAACATGTAAAGTCCTTGAAGGTCTGGCATATAGAAAAACTTTGCAATGTATGATTATGCAGATTTCATTGATAAGGATACACAATAATTAGGTAAAAAGATTGACACATTCCACTTCAATGAAATTAAAAATGTGCCACTTGAAAGATTATTAAAATGAAGAAAAGATAAACAATAGACTGGAAGCAACATAAGTAATAAGTGTAAAGTATGTGGAGAATATTAAAAATCTCAAATCATAATAATTAGAAAATACATAGCAGAATAAAATGAGCAAAAATTTTAACAGTTTACCCTAAAAGATGGCAAATAACCACATAGAAAGATTCTTCTCATCATTACTCAATAGGAAAATTAAAATTTAAATTAGAATGGGTTACCACTACATTTAGAATGACTAAAATTAAAACAAACAAGCAACCAAAAATACTAAAATTACCAGTTTCTGGCACAGAAATACTGCTGATCATGTGGAATTTTCATACGCTGCTGATGGCCATTTTAAATAGTTCTGACACTGAGAAAATAATTATTCAGTTTTTGAAGTAAAATTAAATAAGAAGCACATGACCCAAATCAAATATCCCACTCCTAGGTATTTGTCCATTAAAAGTGATTACATGTGTTCATACAAAATTTATATATGTATGTAAAAGTCTCATTCATAACTGCCAAATTAGAAATGGTCTAATGTTCAAATCTGGAGAATAAGAAACAAATGTGGCACATTCGTACAGTATACTCAGAAATAAAAGGGACAATTCTTTTTTTTTTTTTTGAAACAGAGTTTCACTCTTGTTACCCAGGCTGGAGTGCAATGGCACAATCTCGGCTCACCGCAACCTCCGCCTCCTGGGTTCAAGCAATTCTCCTGCTTCAGCCTCCCGAGTAGCAGGGACTACAGGCACGCGCCATCATGCCCAGCTAATTTTTGTATTTTTAGTAGAGATGGGGTTTCACCATATTCACCAGGATGGTCTCGATCTCTTGACCTCGTGATCCACCCGCCTCGGCCTCCCAAAGTGCTGGGATTATAGGCCTGAGCCACCGCACCCGGCTGGGACAATTCTACTCATACCTGCAATGATATGGATGAACCCACAAGTATTATGCTAAGTAAAGTCACCAGGCATAAAATGAGATGCACCTCAGGATTACATTCATATAATTCTTTGGGAAACGTGAAATATAGGGACAAAGATCAGGTCATAGTTTATCAGGGCCTAGAGTATAGAAGGACATGATTATAAAGACACTAAAGGAAACTTTAGAGATGATGGAAAATTAGTGACAAATGATGTGTCCAATTTACCTAAATCACCAGAGAATCCTTATGTATCTAGTTACTTCCTAATTTTAACTTTAAAATATGTGTATGTGAGTACCATATTTATGATTTTTTCTAAATTTATGTATATTATTAAATCCAACCCACCTGTTCAATAGAACTAATGCTTACTGTTTTGGATAAACACAGAAATTGACCCTTTAGGCTTAAAGCTTGAATGTTACATTTGTCTTATCTGAGTTCCTTCTTCAGAAAACAGACTCTCAGTCCTTCCAGATGGTGTCAAGAAACCGAAACTCATTAGAATACCACTGCATATAGATGATGAGATGCCAGGCCTCTCATCTGTTATGATTTCTGTTTACCAACTCTTCTTCCTTACTCTCCTAATTCCTGTTCTCCTACACTTGATGATATATTTTTTCCGTGCTATATAAACCCCTGATTTTACTTGGCCAGGGAGGTAGATTTGAAACTGTTTTTCTATCTCCATGACTGCACCACCCAAATAAAGCCTCCTTCCCTGACAATACTCATTGTTCCAGTAATTAGCTTTCCATATGGCAAGCAATAGGACCTAGACTCAATGAGAGGCTTGGCATTTGATAACAGATATAGGTCCCCTGACCACTAATGTGTTGCTCATGGCTCAGATGCTGCGGACTGGGAGTTTCAAAACCCTCGTAAGCAGCTACCCAGTGCCTCTGTGGCTGAAGCTGGGTTTCAGTGTCTCTCTCTCTCTCTCTCCTAGTCCTACCACTGCTGGCCCCAACCACATTCTTGATCTTCTAGAAACAACAGCCTTTGAAATTTGACATCTGTATCTGGATGGGTAGATGTCTTTTATGGGTTCCAGACAAAGATATCTGCTCCTCTCAAATTACTTTTAAAGTCTTTTGAAGATCATTTCAGTTAAACAAATAACTGTCATTTTACAATAATGTGATTTTGTTTTGATCAAATGTTATGATGCTTCTAACATCACTAGTAAGTGTCCTATTAACTAATCCTTGGGCTGTTATGTTACAGGCTTTAATTCCTGGGTCTGAAAAAGATAGTGACTTCTGCTATATCTTAAACATTGACAACTATTAGATCCTCTTGTTCAGAACAAGAGAATGTGACAATCAAAATGAACTGCTTTTGAGAGACACAGGGCCAGAAATTAAAACCCTGTAGACCCAGCCCTGTAAGTCCAGGGACTATCATAAAAGAGATGGGTATGTAAGATTGGAAGGGCCAGTTTTGAGAAATAAAATTAATTGTTATTGTTGTTTTCTGGTGGTTATATGTACCCGTATACAGACCTTAGAAAGAGCTACATTCTAGGCCAACATTGAAAATGCAGCTTAGTTTGGGAGCCTAGGATGGAATGAGGCCTCTTAAATGAAAAAGAAAATTTCTTGGAGTCACAAGCAATTCTGTAACCTTACTTTAAGGTTTTAGTTTTCAGCTCTTGTGTTGCTTAAAGAGTTTTGCCCAGTTCCATTCCTCTCTGACTTAGAACGTTTAATTGACTAAAAATATTTTAATTCTAAGTCTGTACGTTTCTTCTCTTGGCCAAGAAACAGGTTGGACCCAGGGCAGGTAGCCACACTACCCTAGCAACAGTAGGAAACAAAATACAGCCCTACGCCCCTCACTGACTAAACTGACCCACCTGCGGCCCAGGGAAGCTCAGCTCTCAAAACATAATTCTTACCTGGGAAAGAGTCTTGCCCCTTTCTTTGCTGAAAACATGGCTATCCCCCAGAAGTGAGGTGGCTCATAGCCTCTTCGAAATGTTGGATGGAAGATTATTTTCTCAGCCTCAGACTCCCTGACACATGAGATTGTATCTGCCCCCAAAACCAAAGCAAGATTACTTATAAAACAATTTAAAAAAATTAGTATCTCTGAGTTTGCATTCAACAGGCTCCATTTCAATATGGACATGTCTCTTCACTCTTTCAAACCAGGGATGAAAATTCTGCTGAAGACCTAAAGATCCCATCAGCTGAAGACCCTCTGTAACCACAAGGGGTGAAGGTACACACTATACATGCTTTATTCATGATTGCTGTTCTTCATTAAGCCTAGAAATCCTCACTTAGATGATGATTCATTGTTTTATTAAATGAGTAAGTTTGAAGTGATAATGGAAAATTTAAATACTTACCTCTAATTGAAAATTTAGCAAAGTCAGAAATTAAATGATGCTGTCTAGGAATTCACAAGCCAACTTGTTTATCTAAAGGCAACCTGAATGAAGTGTCAGTAACTAAATACTTGGACACTGCCAAGATCTAACAATCCTGGAAGATAAATGATTTTTACTGCAGATCAAGCTTTAAAAGACACAAATCAATAAAGTGTATCGTTATCACACCTCATCCCACTGTCTACTCATCATTGATTTAAAATAATAAAGTAGGCTGACACTATGATGCATGAAAATGAAAGTTTCAAAAGGAATACTGTGGAATCATGTCAATAAAGATATTAAAATTAAGTTTCTTCTAACTTCATTAAATGTAAATTTTTATTATGAATATAAATTATTTATGAGGAGGTATGGGTGTGAGAGTTCTGCATATATTAATATCCATTATACTGATCTTTCTCTTGTTTTTTTCACAAAAATGCATGCAAGATTTATAGCTTTGTCATTAAGAGTATTGACAATAGAAATAAACTGCAATCAAATCATGATCATAACATTTATTAATTAGGTGGTCTTCAATTATACATACCTTAATTTTATCATCTATAAAATGGGGATAAATATAATTGACTAACCTAACTGGATTTTTTTTTAATTAAATAATTTTAGCACACACACAAATTAATATATTAATGTACACATAAAAATCTGCTTCTAAGACTTGGCTTTTCATATTATTACTAAATTTAAACTTGTTTACTGCTATTACTTTACATTGTTGTTTCTCAATTTGTTAAAAATATTAAAAAATATTTTTAAAAATTTAGTTTTATAGAACTTAAAATATATGCTTGCCTATGTTAAAATCTGAAGAAAAGATGTTTAAAAATATTTAATGAATAGTTTAATACATTTTTATCAATGAATCAGTAATTTTTCTAGCAGGCATTTATTTTGTATGACCTTCTTTATAATCTATACTACTATAAATTTAAGTTAAAGGGTCGGGGGGAAATATTACAACATATATTTAAACTTATTTATATAATGAGTCAAAGTGAAAGATTAGGCTGTAAAACAAACCAATTTATGAGAAAATAAATTGTACATTTTTGCATTGAGATGTTTCTCATTGGTCTCAAAAGACTAAAAACAATCTAAATGATAATTGCCTCTATGCATAATACCGTAAGTAAACTGGTTAAGTAGAAATGAAAATCAATGTTCTTTAGAGAAAATGTTATTTGGATATTTAGAATGTTCTATGTGAATATAGAGCATTTTATTTGCTCTGTTTATAATTTTTCTCATTTCCTTTGAGGTATGAAGATTCTTTGAATTTTATTTTTGAAATTTTGTAAGATAATTCATGCTGTCTTCAGGGATTCTCAGAAGCTCATGTGGATTATTAACGCCAGTTATTCATTTGTTATATTAGTACATGTGCCTACAGTGTCAGGCCTATTTTTTTTATTGAATGTCCAGTAATAATGTGTTATGCTAAAATGTGTACCTTTGGGATTGTGCCATGTAAGAAAATGCCTTAAAGTTTAAAAAGTCTTTACTTCATACTAGTCTGACAAGATGACTGGATATATTTCATACATTCATATATTTTAAAATATTACTTTGTCAGAACAAGGAGTTAAAAACAAACTTTGCAGTATTCATAATCAATATTATGACTAGTAATATTTCACTTAAAGACATTTTCATCTTTATTATACATATTTATTATACATATTCCCAGTATGTAAATATGCATTTCTAGAGTGCTATTTTTAAAATAGAACAGTTTCAAATGTTTGAATAATTGTAAATTTTAACATTCTGATATAAAAGACAGAATCACTGACCCTAAATGCCTTATATTAAGGTTTTTTTTAAAATTTTTTTAATTTTTATTTTATTTTTTAATACCAGGTGATTGGAAAGAACATCATATTTACTAAAAGAAAAAAAAGTCTAGGAAAATGCAAGTTTGTTACTTTTCTTGAGACCATCAGAGCTGAGAATTCAGACCAACCAAGTAACCCATAATCTAACAAGACATAAACTCCTTTAAAAGGATATAAGAGAAGTTTGTTATTATCCATCTTCTGAAGCCTGCTTCTGTCAATTTGTCAAACTAGTCCTCCATCCAGTTTTTTTCCCTTGCTGGTGAGGAGTTGTGATCTCATGGAGGAGGGGAGACGTTCTGGTTTTTTAGTGATTTCATCCTTTTTTTGGCTGGTTTCTTCCCATCTTTTCGGATTTATCTACCTTTGGTCTTTGAAGATGGTGACTTTTGGGTGGCGTCTCTAGTGGACATCTTTTCTGTTGATATTGAAGATATTTCTTTCTGTTTTTTTGTTTCCCTTCTAACAATCAGGACCCTCACTGCAGGACTGCTGGATGTTCAATCCAGATCCTGCTTGCCTGGGAATCACCCAGTGGGGGGCTGCAGAACAGCAAGGATTGCTACCTGTTCCTTCTTCTGGTAGCTTCGTCATAGAGGAGTACTGGTCAAATGTCAGCCAGAGCTCTCCTGTATGAGATGACTCTGGATATACAGGGGTCAGGTAACCACTTGAGGAGGCAATCTGTTCCTTATCAGAGTTCAAGTGCTGTGCTGGGAGCTCCGTTGCTCCCTTCAGAGCAGCTGGGCAGGGATGTTTAAGTCTGCTTGTTCTCAACAGACCAATAACAAGCAATGAGATTGAAATGGAAATTTAAAAATTACCAGCAAGAAAAAAGTCCAAGACCAGATGTATTCACAGTTGAATTCTATCAGATATTTAAAAGAGAATTGGTATCACTTCTATTGACACTATTTAACAGGATAGAGAAAGAGGGAATCCTTCCCAAATCTCTATGAAGCCATTCTAATACCAAAACCAGAGAAAACATAACAAAACAGACAAACAAACAAACAAACAAAAACTAAAGACCAATATTCTTGATGAACGTGAATGCCAAAATCCTCAACAAAATATTAGCTAACACTCCTACAGCATAGCAACAAGATAACCCACCACAATCAAGTTGGTTTCATACCAGGGATGCAAGGATAGTTTAACATAAGTCAGTCAATAAATGTAATACATCACATAAACAGAATTAAAAACAAAAATCACATGATCATCTCAACAGATCCAGAAAAAGCATTTGACAAAATCCAGCATCCCTTTGTGATAAAACCCTGAGCAAAATTGGCATAGAAGGATGAACCTTAATGTAATAAAAGCCATCTATAACAAACACACAGCCAACATTATACTAAACAGGAAAAGGTTGAAAGCATTCCCTCCTGAGTACTGTAATAAGACAAGGAGGTTCGATTTTACCACTTCTATTCTACATAGTCCTGGAAGTCCTAGTCAGAGCAATCAGACAAGAGAAATAATCAAGGGCATCCAAATTGGTAAAGAGGAAGTAAAATGATCACTGTTTGCTAATGATAAAACAACGTAACTAGAAAATCATAAAAGCTCATTCAAAAAGCTCCTAGAACTGGTAAATGAATTCAGCAAAGTTTCAGAATACAAAATTAATGTACACAAATTATTAGCTCTGCTCTGCAATAACAGTAATCAATATGAGAATCAAATCAAGAACTCAACTCTGTTTGCAGCAGCTGCAAAAATAAAGTAAAATACTTAGGAATATATCTAACCAAGGAGGTGAAAGGCCTCTGCAAGAAAAACTACTGAAAGAAATCATATGCAACACAAATGAATGGAAATCCATCCCATGCTCATGAATGGGTAGAATCAATATTGTGAAAATGATCATACTACCAAAAGCAATCTACAAATTAAATGCAGTTCTCATCCAAATACCACCATCATTCTTCACACAACTAGAAAAAAAAATCCTAAAATTCAGATTAAACCAAAAAAGAGCCCACAGAGCCAAAACAAAACTAAGCAAAAGAACAAATCTGAAGGCATCACATCACCCTATCCTGGTATAAAATGGGCATATAGACCATTGGAACAGAATAGAGAACCCAGAAATAAAGCCAAATACTTAAAGCCAACTGATTTTTGACAAAACAAACAAAAACATTAAGAGGAAAAGAACAGCCTATTCAACAAATGGTGACTGGATAATTAGCAAGGAACATGAAATGTAGAAGAAGAAACTGGATCCTCATCTCTCACCTTATACGAAAATTAAATGGACCAAATACTTAAATCTAAGACCTGAGACCATAAAAATTATAGAAGATAACATTCAAAAAATGCCTTCTAGACATTGGCTGAGGGAAAGATTTTATAACAAAGAAGCCAAAAGCAAATGCAACAAAAACAAATATAAAGAGATGGCACTTAATTAAACTAAAAAGGTTCTGCACAACAAAATAAAAATTCAACAATGTTAACAGACAACACACAGAATGAGAGAAAATCTTCACAATCTATATATCTGACAAAGGACTAATATCCTAAATCTACAAAGAGCACAGAAAAATCAGCAAGGAAAAAGCAAACAATCCCATCAAAAAGTGGGCTAAGGACTTAAACAGACGATTCTCAAATGGCCAATAAGCCTATTGAAAAATGCTCAACATTGAGATTGCCATCTCACACCAGTTCAAATGGTGATCATTAAAAAATCTGGAGACAACAGACGCTGGAGAGGATACGGAGAAATAGGAACACTTTTACACTGTTGGTGGGAGTGTAAATTAGGTCAACCATTGTAGAAGACAGTGTGGCGATTCCTTAAGGATCTAGAAATAGAAATTCCATTTGACCCAGCAATCCCATTACTGGGTATATATCCAAAGGATTATAAATCATTCTACTATAAGGACACATGCACACAAATGTTCATAGCAGCACTGTTTACAATAGGAAAGACCTGAAACCAACCCAAATGCCCATTGATCATAGACTGGACAGGGAAAATGTGGCACATATACACCATGGAATACTATGAAGCCATCAAAAACGATGAGTTCGTGTCCTTTGTAGGGACATGGATGAACCTGGAAACCATCATTCTCAGAAAACTGACACAAGAGCAGAAAATCAAACACCACATATTCTCACTCATAAGCGGGTGTTGAACAATGAGAACACATGGACACAGGGAGGAGAGCACGTCTGTTGAGGGGAAATGGGGGAGGGATGGGGGGGTGGGAAGGTGGGGAGAGATAGCATGGGGAGAAATGCCAGATATAGGTGATGAGGAGGAGGGCAGCAAACCACACTGCCATGTGTGTACCTATGCAACAGTCTTGCATGTTCTTCACATGTACCCCGAAACATAAAATGCAATTAAAAAAAAAAGAAAAGAAAAATGCTCAATATCACTACTTATCAGGAAATGCAAATCAAAACCATAATGTGATAAATAAAAAATAATAGATGTTGGCATGGATATGGTGAAAAGGGAACACTTTTGCACTGCTGGACCGCTGGTGGGAACGTAAGCTGATACAACCACTATGGACAACAGTGTGAAGATTTCTTAAAGAACTAAAAGTAGATCTATGATTTGATCAGCAATCCTACTACTAGGTATCTACCCAGGGGGAAAGAAGTCACTATATGACAAAGATACTTGCACACATATGTTTATAGCAGTACAATTTGCAATTGCAAAAATATGAAACCAGCCCAAGTGCCCATTAATAAATGAGTGAATAAAGAATATCTAGTATACATGTGCTATGGAATACTACTCAGCCATTAAAAAGAACAAGAAAATGGCATTCACAGCAACCTCGTTGGAATTTGGGGCTATTATTCTAAGTGTAGTAACTCAGGAATGGAAAACCAAACATCACATGTTCCCACTCATATGTGGGAGCTAAGCTATACAGAAGAAAGTCATAAGAATGATACAATGGGCCTTGGGGTCTTGGGGAAGAGAGACATGAGTGATAGATTAAAGCCTACATATTGAGTACAGTATACACTGGGTGATGAATGGACCACCAAAATCTCAGAAATCACCACTTAAGAACTTATTGATGTAACTAAACCCACTTGTTGGGATTTTTTTTTTAACCAAACAACCTATTAAAATGCATTTTTTAAAAGAAAATAACTGATCTCTATAGTTACCCATACAGATGTGATTGTCAGAGATGAAACATATATGTAAAGACAGAAAGAGAGAGAGACCAGTAACAATAAATAAACATTTTAAATAGAATTTGTACCATGTCCTGAAATACACGGAGAAATTCTAATAAGTATGTTATACAACAATAGTACATAATGTTACAATTAGAAATTAAAATCGTGTCACATATTATTTAAAAAACCTTATTCTTGCTATCTCAACTGGGATAAAGAACAAATTAAACCTTCTTAGGCAACATTCTTTAATAGATTTTGCCAAAATTATACTAAGTACTGAAATCTTTATTTATTTTTTAATTTAGCAAAACAGTAAAATACATTCATTGCAGAAAACCTGAACAATATGGACAAATCACCCCAGAGAAGTATTTTACTAAAATTGCCCGAATTCCCACCTACCAATATAATATTATGTTTTTGTTTGTAAAGTTTTAATGTAATTTTTTAAATGTTTACTGTGATACATACAATAAAAAATAAAACTATAGTGTGCATTCCTGTTTTCAGAAATAAATGAATTTTTAGTATATTCATGTTTATTTTTGATATAAGAGTCATAACTGTAATAATGACATTTATGGGAACATATCCAAAATAATTCTTCAACTCAGAAGTATATTAAGTCAACAAGAGAATTAATTGAGAAAGCCTCAGTAACTATTATTAATTAAGACAAAATAATGTTTACATAGGTAGTAATTACGTTGATAGATTAATAGAAAGATGAACAGATGATAGAATCTTTAATATTCTGAAATAAACTTCCAATTCTTCTTTCTTAAAGTAAGCAGAAATGCTCTGCAAGCTGTGACTAAATATATAGTCCCTGAGAAAAATGTACGTCTGCTTCAGAAAGGAACTGTTTTCCTTAAAATGTCCAGATCTGCAGTATTCCGCATTAATAAAGCTATGTTCACTTTATACCAATGGCAGTTGGCCTTGTCAACAATTTGAATTAGGACTTTTACTAAATATTGAGGGAAAGCTCAATTTTGCTTATGCATTTGCTAAAAGTTCTCCTTAAATTCAATGCCTTCTTTAACTCACATTGCAAAAGAGGTTTTGCTTTCAATGGGCACTATAAAACTCTGCCTTCTTGGTTATTTATTAACTTATAAATATATTTTCTCCGTTTACAAAGTACAGCTGCTCACGTCTAATCTTTTTGCTGTGAGATCTTTGTGTCTGCTTTCTGCCAATGTCCCCTCTTGCAACGTCAATAGAGAAGACAATTTATGCTTATTTTTGTAGAACAGCTACAGTTAGCAGAATTATAGATATCATACTACATCCTTGTAGCACCATTAAATATCAAATCTTCCCACAGATATTTAGGGAATGATCTTTTTAACCTATTAGTGCACATTCTTAAGTTAATTATGTGTTCATATTTCCATGCCATTACTCTTATTTATTCCAAAAATACTTATCAATTCCCTTAATATATTTACTAATTTGACACATTAAAGATTTTACCTACATTTAAAATAATGCTGAAGCAATAAAAAGACATACTCATATCAATTTATAATGGAGATTAAGTATGCAAGCACTTTGATGTAGAAAATAAACAAACGCAGAGAAAATGGCTCAACTTTCTCATTTTATTTTTTAAATTTAAGTGCTGTTTTGACAGAGACATCAATATGGTCTTGTAGTCCTTATTTTACAATAAATATCTATGTAAGAACATTGATTGCTTAAAACATGCTTTTAGAAAAAAAATTAATTGATATGGGAGAATTCATTTTTCTTTTCTAACTTGTAGGGTTTGAAATCTAAGCTGAGTGTAGAATTCAGTCAAAGTACAATTTCATGATGTATGTACCCATCAAACGTCTTATTTTCACAAAACTTGCAAGATCTTAATTCAATTCACTTCCTATCATTTTGTCAATTTCTATAGTAACATACATTTTAATAACAAAAGCTGATAAAATTGTGCAAGTGGTTCAAAATGTAGATATTTGCTTTTACTTATATTATTACATTACTAGTTAGCTTTGGGCATGAAGTAATTACAATTTATTAAATTATAAGTACAGAGGCAATATTACAATAAATATGAGTTCTGTTAGGTAATATTGATACAGGTTTGAATATTATCACTGATTCACTGAGAAATTGTCTTTTAAGAGCAATAGAGAGTAATATTTTTAATTTACATTTTTTATAATTTAACTTCTTCATGGAATGCAGGTACGTCAGTATGTCTCATCTAGACTCTGTTAGTATAAAGTTTGGCATTCGCGGGGTGTAAAAAGTATGATGCTGTTCATTATTGATTTATTATCACCATCAAGTATTTTCCTCACCAGGGAGCAGTAAAGTGTTTCCTTTTCTATCAATTACATTAAGCTGAGTCCAAAATAAGAATTTCTGGGCTATTCTTACTAATACTAAATCTTGTGAGAGTAAATAAATGTTCTAAATGTCAGGGTCACTGTATATATTCTTTTATTATGTCATTAAATATTCTTTTAGTTTTCTTTTCAGACTAGTTTATTTCCACTGAAAAAGTTGATGTACTTAGAGTTAGCTAATGCAATAAATTTAACTGGCCCCACTTGGTTCATAAAGTAATAAACACATCCCAAAATGTCAAAATATTTCAGCCTACTGTTTTCAAAAACTATGATTTATCATGCTGCCAGAGTGAAGAGTTACGTTCCCACCTTGAAGCAGATAGTAAGAAGAAACTGATATTTTAAATATATGTATTTAAAAATCTATGTAACTAACCAAATTTCATTCACATTTTCTGCTACCTTGCATAGTGTGTTTTTTATACCAATAAGAATGAAATCTGACACACTTCTTATCCCTGAAAAAGAAACTAAAACTTAATGAAAGTATTAAGCTTTGCTAAAAGGAAGACATTCTAACTTGTAACAATTCCACATTTTCTTATATTTAATAGGAATTTTCTTCACATCCAGAAGGCCATGTGCAGTGATTACATGCCACAGTGGGGAATAAACTTTTCCTTTCACTCCACTAACATTTCATATTTTTTTCTTTAGCCCACTTATTTATAATAGGCTTAAAGGAATAATGGCTTCTCAGATATCAAAAAGCAGTGAAGCAGCTAACACAGAATTTCATAAGGTTTTCGCTTGGTGGCAGAGCAGCCATAGTTTCATAAGCAGAAACGTTGCTGCGTGCCCTTGGCCTTTATCATTAATTCCAGTGCAGAGTTCTCTTTGGTGCATGGCCAGTGTTATAATCAGGAGATAACAGAGAAGCTGCATAATGATGATGCATTCATTTTAAGAGAAGAAAGAACTAGTAGTTACTATCTTAATGTTTAACCAAGAAACATAAATGATTGTGAATGCTCCTGTTGAAAATACACTGAATCTCTAATGAGAAAATTAACTAATGTCTTGAAACACATTCTCTTCAATCATTACCAAAGAAGACACATGAGTGATATTTTTCCAGAGATACCTTCAAAATAGAAGATAATATTTTAGAGAAAAATTGATAAATCATTGTAACACTATGAATAAAATTTAAGCAAGTCTGGGTATATGATTTTAAATATATTTGTGACTACTATATGTGAATATCATATACTTTACATACTTTTGAGGTTAATTTTAAGAAAAAGTACCTACTTACTATCAATGTCTTGACTTTAAAATGCAAATACAATGATATCCTTATATTACATATTTACATATCTAAAATTGTTAAAACTATGATCTCAAGGAAATGCTTCAGTTCAAGATAGGTTCCACCAAGTTGAATATTTCAAACTCCACAAACCATAATTAAAAACAGATATTAACTATGGTTTATACATTTAAAGTTGTTGTAAAATATAAAAATATGTATGTTGGGGTAAGAATGCAGTATTTTTTATTGCATTTTAGGTTTTGTGGTACATGTGAAGAACATGCAAGATTGTTGCATAGGTACACACGTGGCAGTGTGATTTGCTGCCTTCTTCCCCATCACCTATATCTGGCATTTCTCCCCATGCTATCTCTCCCCAACTCCCCACCCCCTGTTGTCACTCCCCTATTTCCCCCCAACAGACCCCAGTTAGTAGTGCTCCCCTCCCTGTGTCCATGTGTTCTCATTGTTCAACACCCGTCTATGAGTGAGAACATGCGGTGTTTGATTTTCTGCTCTTGTGTCAGTTTGCTGAGAATGATGGTTTCCAAGTTCATCCATGTCTCTACAAAGGACACGAACTCATCATTTTTGATGGCTTCATAGTATTCCATGGTGTATATGTGCCACATTTTCCCTGTCCAGTCTATCATCGGTGGGCATTTGGGTTGGTTCCAGGTCTTTGCTATTGTAAACAGTGCTGCAACGAACATTCATGCTAATACAATATTTTTGAACTATCTATTTTGAAAGACATTCATTTTTTAAAAAATAACCTTTTAAAGGTCATTTTCACTGAATCAGTGTATGCTAACGGTTGATATTTCTATCCATATATGATTGAAATTAAATCACCTGCTTCTCATAATTCTCACTGATACTTAGACTTGTGGAGGATTATTTACAGATTTATCAATAGCTAGTCCAATGATCTTGAATATGCTATGTAATTTAAGACACAGTTTTCTTATTTATAAGTAAACTATGTAGGAATATATAATAGATATAGACTCTGCAGGCTCTATCAGTTCTACCTTTTTTTTTATAACTTTCTGTGAATGTCATGTGTTATTAGAACTGAGAAATACAAACAAAGCCAAAAGCACATCTATTTTGTCTACTGTGTCATTTTATTTTGAAATTATCTATTTCTGCATAAGTGCTTAAAATTTTGTCTAACAGAAATAAGATAAAATTAAATTAACAATAACTTATTTTAAAAAAGACTAACATGAAGTTATACCATGTGACAGAATTTTCTTGCCTTCCCTTTCTGCAACCACACACAAATAAACCATTGACAGGTTCTTAAACATGTGCCCTGACATAAACACATATTTTTTTTCTTTTCTTTTTTTTTTTTTTGGTGGGGGATAGAGTTTCGCTCTTGTTACCCAGGCTGGAGTGCAATGGCGCGATCTCGGCTCACCGCAACCTCCGCCTCCTGGGTTCAGGCAATTCTCCTGCCTCAGCCTCCTGAGTAGCTGGGATTACAGGCACGTGCCACCATGCCCAGCTAATATTTTGTATTTTTAGTAGAGACGGGGTTTCACCATGTTGACCAGGATGGTCTCGATCTCTCGACCTCGTGATCCACCCGTCTCGGCCTCCCAAAGTGCTAGGATTACAGCCTTGAGCCACCGCGCCTGGCTTATAAACACATATTTCTAAGCCTGTCTCCCAATGCCGATTTTAATTTGTAACTAGGACAAGAAATTTAAAATAGAAAAGCTAAAGTTTAATATAGTATATAAAATATAATTTTATATTTTAAAGGTAAAATATAATTTATTTTGATTTATTTTGCTTAATTTTTTTTCTCTTATACTTTTTTAAGTTTTAAAATATTCAATAACCACACTATAAGTGTTGAAAAAAACATTTTTATTTTATTAACCTGTGGAACTATTAGGAACTTCTCTCTATGCAAATGCTATCCAGACCTGCCAATGTCAATTTTTATACTAGAAATTTTTACAAAATTACATATTATCAAACATATATGTTTACTCTTTCATTCTACACATTTGCTCATTCTCTAATATTGGGGATAATTTCTATTTTTTTCTAACTTTTTTTAATGCTATATATTGTTTTATAGTTTAATTTCTAAAACTCAAAGTACTGCATACAATATTATTTTTAAAAATCAACTTTCCCAAAACAGTTTAATTATAAAAATAAATATTTCCCTAAAACATGCATTCTTTTTTTATCTACCCCTCTTGAGATCACTTTAATTACTTCTGTTTTTAAGTCATCAACGGTCTTCTTCTATAAAAGAGATGACTAATTTTCCTCCATTATGTATCCTTCCTTTATTCATCCAGCCATTGCACTCTATACATATCAAAAACTTATTGCAATGAAAGATCCAAAAACTGATTGGAGCACCAGCACATTGAGTGATTTCAACATATTGCTTAAAACATGAATTGTGAATTTTCAGGGATTTGAATGATAGTGTAATTTTTGAGTTTGCTGTGTCAATTTGAAAAAAAAAATATATATATATAGAAACACATACCTCAAAACTTCTCAATTACTTTAAATACAAAAAGAAAAAGTGAAGCATTGTTTTCAAATTATAAAACCCACTGATTAAACCTCACACGAAGCTTAGCATAGAACTTAGAGTTCTAGTATTTCTAGATGCTGTTTTCAGTAAAGAACCTGCATAGAAAGTAACCAGGTAGTGAACAATAGTAAAATATTTGGTAAAATCTTTTCAAATGATGACCTAAGCCAGAAACCTTGAACTTGGAATAGGTGAGAATTCTATGACTTTCCTTTGTTGAAGGGTAAGTATAGTGTATTCACAGTCAGGAGAGTGTATTTAGGCACTGAGTGACAGGAGGACAAATTGTGAAGGGAACCACTAATTGTTCCCAACATTCACTTTTGTTCTTGTCTGATATTGTCTTGATCTCTACTTATGATAGATATGAACATAATTGATATGTATTTTTCATCTTCTCCCACCGTTTCCAGTGTAGTTATAATTTCTATTGTGTCTTCTTTCAAGGGTCCTCTACAACAAACAATACATTTATACTTCTAATTGACATGCGGTCACTTACAACTGTATTACTACTCCCAGTTTGTAAATTAAAGAGATTAGTCATTCTTACCTTTCATCCACCTCTCCTCCCAAATTTCAATTCACACACTACAAATTTCATCTTTTATATTCCCAGTAATAAAAACAATTTATTCTCTTTGTAACATTAGTTAGGTCTTTTGTGACTTACCTTTTAAATGTTTCTAAGGATTAAAAGTCATTTGAAAATTTAGAAATGTACTTTTTGGCCGGGCGCGGTGGCTCAAACCTGTAATCCCAGCACTTTGGGAGGCCGAGGCGGGTGGATCACGAGGTCGAGAGATGGAGACCATCCTGGTCAACATGGTGAAACCCCGTCTCTACTAAAAATACAAAAAATTAGCTGGGTGTGGTGGTGCGTGCCTGTAATCCCAGCTACTCAGGAGGCTGAGGCAGGAGAATTGCCTGAACCCAGGAGGCGGAGGTTGCTGTGAGCCGAGATCGCGCCATTGCACTCCAGCCTAGGTAACAAGAGCGAAACTCCGTCTCAAAAAAAAAAAAAAAAAAAAAAAAAAAAAGAATTTCTTGCCCTGATTATTTTTGTTGTTAGCCAAATTCAGTTCCTTGCAGTTGTAGGAATAAAGTCTCTGTATTTTTTGCTGTCTGTACCAGAGGGCTGCTTCCAGCATCTAGAGGTGTTGGATTTTTTTACTCATGGGCCCATTCACCCATCTTCAAGCCAGAGAGGCCTGTTGAGTTCTGCTCATGTTTCTACCTAGTACTCTGTAACCCCTTCTTATTCTAAGAACTCATAGAATTGCATTGGACCCATCCACATAATCCAGGATATCTCCTAATTTCAAAGTTTTTAAGTTTGGCTAATTATCAATTTTAATTTTAATTGTTAACTTAATGCCCTTCTACAATGGAATATAATATATTTCCAGGTTATTGGAATTGCAATGTGGACATCTTTGAGACTCTGTTATTCTGCCTAATGTTCCACACAAAGGATATTTTATCTTACTATAGACCACTGCATTTTGATTATGTCTACTTGGAGTGAAAACAAATGCCAGAAATAAATTTGAAGTTTTATTCTTTCTTTGTATTGTTATTAGTAATATTGCTATTATTTTCAAACAATTTTACATAGGTGCATAATACTATTTATACATATATACATGAAAAATTAACAATATATTTATATTGTTAGCTACAACTTTTTGGTAAAACAGAAAACTATAATAATCTAAGCAGTTACATTACAAACACTGTAATGTTATCATTAATTGGAAATAATATAAGCATTTTTAATATTATAATACAAATATGAATGCACACACAGGCACACATACTTACAAACTGCTAAGTATGTGACATACTTATAAACTGCTAAGCAATGAAAACTTCAAATACCAATGATAATCCTATTCTTAAATAGTGATTGCGAAATATTATTATCCATGAAAAAGAAAACAAAAAGGAAACCAGGTTTTTTTTTTTTTTTTTTTTTTTTTTTTGAGACGGAGTTTCGCTCTTGTTACCCAGGCTGGAGTGCAATGGCGCGATCTCGGCTCACCGCAACCTCTGCTTCCTGGGTTCAGGCAATTCTCTTGTCTCAGCCTCCTGAGTAGCTGGGATTACAGGCATGTGCCACCATGCCCAGCTAATTTTTTGTATTTTTAGTAGAGACGGGGTTTCACCATGTTGACCAGGATGGTCTCGATCTCTCGACCTCGTGATCCACCCGCCTCGGCCTCCCAAAGTGCTGGGATTACAGGCTTGAGCCACCGCGCCCGGCCAGGTTTTTTGAATGAAGTTACTGATTCCAAGTCCATATACAGAACAGTGACAGTAAGAAACTTAGGATATTTTGTGACATAAAATAAAGAAGATATTAAAAATAATTTGGTTTTGTCAAAAGAACACAAAACAATATAAGGGGATCCCACTGAACTTCAAAAAATACTTCTCCAATTGGACTGATTGAAATTTGTATATTTAAAAAGTAAGTTCTTAATGTTATGAAAGACAGAGAATAAGAATAAAACAAGAATAAATAGGATACTTATTGATATAATTATTATCATTGTCTGAAGTAATATTGAAAGAAAATCGAGTTTGTTTGAAAAATAATAGAAATGTCTCACATTTTTTGTAGGAGTTGTTTTTCAGATTAAACATATGACTAGTTCATGAGAGAAAATAATCATTACAGATGAATTTTAATTAACCATTTTACAAGTAAATATTGTGTTAGAAAATCACTGTTTTTCAATCTTTAAATGATTTATTGATTCAAAATAATATTATCCATGGATTAAACAACTATATGTACAGCTGATGAAATTTAATGTAGTCACAAGGCTGTCATTACCTGATCCACTCATTTAGTCACAACTAGATATTACATGTGCTTCTGTATGTGACATAATATGAAGTTCAAATAGATCATGTATGAGTATTCTAAGGTAAAAGAACAATTAAATACAATTAAGCCTCTGGAGCTAATATCTTATTTTACAGGATATACAAAAGCGACAGAACAAGTTACATGGCAATACAACTAAAGAAACATATGCAGAGAGTGGGACATTCAAAAGGGTGAATGACTGAATTTCTTCAAAAAGTCAATGGCATTACAAAAGTACAAGAAGATGGCCAGGCATGGTGGCTCATGCCTATGATCTCAACACTTTGGGATGCCAAGGTGAACAGATCACTTGAGGTCAGGAGTTCCAGGCCTGCTTGGCTAATGTGGCAAAATCCTCTCTCTACTAAAAATACAAAAATTAGCTGGGCGTGGTGGTGTGCACTTGTAATTCCAGCTACTCAGGAGGCTGAGGCATGAGAATGGCTTGAACCTGAGAGGTGAGGTTGCACTGAGCCAAGATTTTACCACTGCACTTCAGCCAGGGTAACAGAGTGAGTCTCTGTCTTAATAATAATAATAATAATAATAATAATAATACACATACAGGCTGTTTATGAGAGACTTAAAAGACATAACAAGTAAATGAAACATGAATATGAACTATATATTAGGAGATATTAATAAAATTATTGTTAATGGTATTGTGTTTAAGTAAAAAAGGTAAAGGATAAATTGCTCAGAAATGCCTACTAAAGTGTAGCAAAATGAAATGACATAAGATCTGGGACTTGATTTATAATAATAGAGACAAATGATAAACTTTTGATAAATTTTGAATTTGAATTATGAGTATGCAGTTTTTAATTATATTACCTATGTTTATGCATATATTTACAATTTTTATAATTAAAATAAAACATACGAGAATGATATGAACATTATGTTAGGCAGTTCTTGTGTTGCTATAAAGAAAGACCTGAGACTGGGTGATTCATAAATAAAAGAGTTTAACCGGATCACAGTTCTGCAGGCTGTACTGTGGCACCAGACATGGCTTCTAGTGAGGACTCGGGAAGCTGACAATTACGGTGGAAGGCAAAGGAGGGAGATGACACATCACACAGCCACAGCAGGAGCAAGTGAGAGGGAGGAGGAAGATGCCACACACTTTAAAACAGTAGAATATCCAGATGTTGCAAAACTCACTAATGCAAGGGCAGCACCAAAGGGATGGCACTAAACGACTCATGAGAAATCCACCGTGAGCCAGTCACCTCCCACCAAGCCCCACCTCTAACATCGGGGATTTAAACTCAACAGGAGATTTAGGGGAAACTAGAATCAAACTATAACAAACATATTATTTTAATAGATTTGAGAAGGTTTGTGATAAGTTTCTATAAAAATACAACTTCTCAGATATGACACACAAATAAATAGAAAACCTGCATGTCTTGTAACCACCAAATGTACCTGAATTGAAAGTAAGAGTCTTCCCACAGAGAAAACAACAGTCTTCCCACAGAGAAAACACCGTATTCCTGGTGACTTCTATGAAATATTCAAGGAACATATAACTTCAGTTTTACACAAAACGTTCCACAGAAGAGAATGAGATAAAATATGATATTTTTGTTCATAATGCTTTGAAAGCAAACAAAGCAAGAAGAGTATAAAAAAATGAAAATTATCTGCCAGTCTCATTTACAAATATATGGGCAAAAATTGTAAACAAATATTTATAAACAGAATCTGTCTATCCATGAATAATTATATAAACTTCCCCTGAGGCTCTGTATTTTAGGAAAATGGAGCTCAGTTGCTACCTTACACTACACAGAAAATCAACACTACTTTATTAGAATTATATGTAGATGGAAAAAAAAAACTATTTTAAAATATGTAATGAAACTAGTATAATATAATTTTACAATAGTTTGTGTCCAGGCAAGGTGGCTCATGGTGTGATCCCAACACTTTGGGATGCCAAGGTGTGAATCACTTGAGCCGGGGTGTTCAAGACTTGCATGAGCAACATAGAAAGATCCCATCTCTACAAAAAAAAAAAAAAAAAAAAAAAAAAAAAAAAAAAAAAAAAGCTTGGAATGGTGGCATACACCTTGAGAAGGCTAAGGTTGGAGAATTACTTCAGTTTAGAAGATGGAAGCGACAGGAAGCCATAATCATGCCACATTTCAGTTTGAGTGAGAAAGACTCTGTCTAAAAGAAAAATTAAATGAAAGAAAAAAGTATTTAATTGTTTCAAGATTAATTAACATAATATTTAACATTAACTCAGCATATAAACTATCTATTAAACAAGCTGAAAGAACAACAATTATAAAATAAAACGTATCTTTCATAAAACCTTCTAGTCATCAAACAATATAAGGAAGATGATGAGAGCACACCTAAAAACTTGGAGAAGACACCTTAAACACTCAAACGCAATCAATTAAGTTTTTAGAATCTTTGAAGAAAGTTTAAAGCGTGAAGTAAAACAATAATTAATAAATGGGCAAAATACCTGAAAAATGCATCAAAGGAGAGGAAATGCTAAGTATATGAAACATTCAATTTCACTAATATTCAGGGATATGCAAATTAAATTACTATTTTTTAACCCATCAAGACAATAATAAATTTCTGATAATATCAAGTATAAAAGGGCATGTGAAACAACTAAAATGCTCATGTAACACTGGCAAGTGTGTACATTTTAGGAAACACCTAAAATTATGTAACATACTGAAATATATTCATATCCTAAAATGTTACTCTAAGACATATGCCTATCAAAACTTGTATATGACACAAAGACACATGTAAAAGGATGGTCAGAGTTGTATAATTTTTAATTGTGAAAACCTGTCATACACCTTTTTTAGCATGGAAATGGATGAATAATTTGTGGCACATTTATAAAGTTGATTAGTATATGGCAATCAAAATTACGTGTCTCTTGGTGATTTTTCTGATCAGATGATCAAATGTGGACACAAAATCTGTGAACAAATGAAAATAAGAAATTCTATAATAATTTGAGAAATCATCTAAATCAAGACAAGTTATTTTTATTTTATACATATGTACATATATAAAGTTATGTCCCTGAACATAGAAGCTGAAGAAATTCTCATAGTGAAATGGAGAGTTTCTAGAATGTGTGTAATATATGAAGTAATTTCATAAGATTGTAGAGGGTTATATATTTGTTAGAATGTCTTTGTCTCGAAAACTTGACTGCTCTTTGAATATTTATTTCTTAATAGTTCAATTGTCTTTAAGTTCAAGTATTGACTTTTTACCAAAAACTAAATTAGTAATGTGTGTTATTTTTATTTGTATTTTTTAAAACATAGAGACAGGGTCTCCCTGTGTCACCCAGGCTGAAGTACAGTGGCACAATCATGTTTTACTGCAGTCACTGGAGAACAGTGGACTCAAACTGGCTCTCCTTGCTCCTAGGGCTTGCAGACAGCCCATTGTGAGACCTTGTGATCATGTAAGGTAAAACTAATAAGCTCATACACACACACACACACACACACACACACACACACACACACAGACACACACACAAGTTATTAGTTCTGTCCCTCTAGGGAACCCTGACTAATACAGATTTTGGTACCAGAAGTGGTTCTAGCGGAACAGAATATTAAGGATGGAGTTTTTTTGTTGGTTTGGGAGTTTCTGGAGTTGGCTGCTTAATATAATTAGACCAAAAAATGCTAAGGACTCTACTTCTAGTAGTATGGAGAATACTGATAGTCCTTGACATTAACTATTTAGAGAGTTATGTAAAATAAATGTATTTGACACTTCTGATTCACTGCTCATGAGAGACAAGGAGTTTAGTGACTATACATAATGAACGTAGAAACGTAATGAAGCTGGATGATTGCTCTTAAGTTCAGTGGACAAAGTGCTGAAAGAAAATAATGAACTCAGGGATTCTGTCTCCCAGCTTCAGAAGCAGATACTGAGCCTCACATCTGCGAAGATTGCCCTGAGTGAGAGTCTTATCTCCTGTAGAGAAAGAGCTGAAATTGTGGAAAAATAGACATAAGCTCTTATTATACAAGTGGCTAACCTTTAATGAAAGGTGCATGCACAGCCTCCCCTGGTGTCTGCTGTTAAAGTGAGGGCATTGATTAAAAAAGAATGTGATCCTGCAACTTGGAATGAGGACCTGTGAGAGGAGCCTGATGAAGCAGGGGACACAGAGTTTGTAAACTTATGAACATTTTTTTGCCAGAAGGAGCAGCTTCCCCACTCCAGTAGTGGCAACATTCCTTCCCTGACCCATGCTGCCAGGATCCTTTTCACATTTGTCTGAGGAGATAAATACTGTGTTGCCTGAGGCAACATAAATGGTCTCCCCTGAGGCAGTTGCTGTGCAAAATAATATTGATTCTCCTCAGGAGCCACCAGCAACACCCATTTGCTTCTAGACCTATAACTAGACTAAAGTCCTGGTGGGCACCTAGAGGTGAAGTTGAGAGTGTGACCCATGAGGACGAATGCTACACTCGAAAAGAACTGCTTGAGTTCTCTAATTTATATAAAAAGAAATCTGGAGAATGGACATGGGAACGGATACTAATGGTATGGGATAATGGTGGAAGGAACATAGAATTTGATCAGGCTGAATTTATTCATTTGGACCACTAAGTAGGAACTCTGCATTTAGTGTTGCAGATCGGGGAGTTAAAAAGGTTCTAATAGTTTATTTGCTTGGTTATTTGAAATGTGGATTAAAAGCATGGGGGACCTGGAAATGCCTGATCTTCTTTGGTTTAATGTAAAGGAAGGGATCCAAAGGCTTAGGGAGACTGGTATAATGGAGTTGATTAGTCATTTTAGACTTACTCATCCCTGCTGGGAGGGTCCAGATATACCCTTGACCAATGCCTTGTGAAATAGATTTGTGAGGGCAGCACCTGAATCTTCGAAGAGCCCTGTAATTGCTCTTCTCTGTATGTCATATCTAACAGTGGGAAACACAGTCAGTCAACTATAAAATTTAAATACAATGAGAATAATTGGATCCCAAGGTGGCAGGGGCCAAGTGGCAGCACTCAGCCATCAATGGCAAGGCAGGTGTAGCTATCGTAATAGACAGCAGAGACAAAGCAGCTATCAGAATAATATGACTCATGTAGAACTCTAGATTGGCTAAGTAATCACAGTGTTCCTAGAAGTGAAGTTGATGGAAAGCATACTGAATTTCTACTTAATTTACATAAGGAGAAAATTTCTAAGTCAGATGGACAAAACAGTAATTTGAATTATAAAAACAGAATCATTACCTCTCAATCAATTTCCAGACTTGAGCCATTTTACAGACCCAGAACCCCTTGAGTAAAAAGGTGGCCAGGTCCCATTGAAGAAGAACCCCACTACATTACCTACAATTTTTGCAGTTAATCTTTCTCTCATCCATCCCCAAGGATATCTCTGGCCTTTTACCAGGGTAACTATGCATTGGGGAAAGGGAAATAATCAGATCTTTCAGGGACTAGTGGACACTGGCTCTGAGATGCCATTGTTTCTAGGGGATCCAAAATGTCATTGTGGTCCTCCAGTTAAAGTAGGGGCTTACGGAGGTCAGGTAATTAATAGAGTTTAAGCTCAGTTCCGACTTACAGTGGGTCCAGTCGGTCCTGACTCATCCTGTGGTCATTTCTCCAGTGCCAGAACGCATAATTGGCATAGACACACATAGGAAATGGGAGAACCCCTACATTGGCTCCCCGACTGTTAGGGTGATGTTGGTAAAGGCCAAATGGAAGCATTAGAGCTGCCTCTACCTAGAAAAATAGTAAATCAAAAATAATATTACATTTCTTGAGGGATTGTGGAGATTCGTGCCTCCATCAAGGACTTGAAAGATGCAGGGTGGCAGTTCCCCCGCATCCCCTTTCAACTCTCCCATTTGGCCTGTGCAGAAGATGGATGGATTTTGGAGAATGACAGTGGATTATTATAAACTCAACCAAGAGATAACTCCAATTGCAGCTGCAGTGCCAGATGTGGTTTCATTGTTTGAACAAATTAACATATCTCCTGGTACCTGGTATGCAGCCTTTGACTTGATGAATACCTTTTTTTCTCCATTCCTGTCCATAAGGCCCATCAGAAGCAATTTGCTTTCAACTGCCAAGGCCAGCAATATACTTTTATTGTCCTATGTCGGGAGTATATCAGCTCTCCATCTTTGAGTCGTAATATTATTTGTAGAGACCATGATTGCTTTTTGCTTCCACAAGATACCACGCTGGTCCATTACATTGATGACGTTATGCTAACTAGATCCAGTGAGCAAGAAGCAGCAAACACTCTGAGCTTATTGGTTAGACATTTGCATGACAGAGGATGGGAAATAAATCTAACTAAAATTCAGGGACCTTCTATGTCAGGAAAATTTCTAGATGTCCACTGGTGTGGGGCCTGTCAAAATGTTTCTTCCAAAGTGAAGAGTAATTTGCATCATTTGGCCCCTCCTACACCCAAGAAAGAGGCAGAACCCCTAGTGGGTCTATTTGGTTTTTGGAGGCAACACATTTCTTTTCAAATATATGTGTATATCTATCCCATTAGTTCTGTCCCTCTAACGGACATCAACTAATACACTGTTTATACTTTTAAAACCTGTTAATGATCCAAAAACAACTTGTTTATGTGACGTTTAATTAAAATTAATTCATTGAAAAATGCCAATAATATATCTATTCCATTTCAACATACTGATACTTTTAAATGATGCATTATATTTTCTAAAACACAACAAACAATTGGGGTGACATTGTTTAATATTTTTGCAAATTTCTTTGAAGACAGTTGGATTCTTCTTCTCTCTCTCTCTCTTTTTTTTTTTTTTTTTTTTTTTTTTTTTTTTTTTTTTTTTGAGGCAGAGTCTTGCTCTGTTGCCCAAGCTGGAGTGCAATAGTGTGATCGTGGCACACTGCAACCTGTGCTTCCTGGGGTCGAGTGGTTCTACCTCAGCCTCCCGAGTAGCTGGGATTACAGGCGTGCACTACCACGCCTAGCTAATTTTTGTATTATTATTATTATTAGTAGTAGTAGTAGTAGTAGTAGTAGAGACAGGCTTTTGTCATTTTGGCCAGGCTGGTCTTGAATTCCTGACCTCAGATGATCCACCTGCCTCAGCCTCCCAAAGTGCTGGGATTACATGCATAAGCCACTGCACCCAGCCAATAGTTGGATTCTTATATCTGTTTCTGCATTCTGTTAAGCTATCCCATGCCATGTATCCTCCATAAAATTGAGCTGTACACTGCTCAGAGAATGAAAGGGAAAACAATGGATAACATTTAACATTATTGTGAAAATAGTCTTGATGTTGTGGTTATCTTAAAAGCACACAATATATATTGGACTGCCTTGGTTAAAACAAAGGAGCAAGTATTAATGTTGAAAGCAATAATCTTGTCAAATTAACATTTGAGTTTCATTATTCCTTGATTTTATATTACTTAGAACTTATATTCTTACCAGAAGCCAACACCTTTACTACTAACTCCCAGTCAAGGTAGCCCTTTTCCCACATACTGCGTTCTCAATAGTCCTCCAAATAACTTGCTACGCTTCTTCTCATATACATTCTACTTTATTGAAAAATAGATGTCCCATGATAGAATATCTCTAGTCTTTTTAGCAGTGTTCTGACATCCTTCTCAATGGCTCAAAAATTTTGTGATTTAACCATCTTTCCATTTCTTTCCCTCATTTTGAGTAAAAAAAGTGCTTTTCTCATTTCCGAGGTCAATACTTTCAGACTTACCTGAAGTTCTTATCCTGTATCTATTTTGTTTATTCTTCCAGCTTTTTCTCCCTCCTTTACTGTTTTACAACCATGTGTAAGCTTTCTGTAATTTTTTTTTGCCACCATATATATTTTAAAAAACAAATAGCAAGCATCTCTGTAGTATCACATTTTTCTTAACATCTTGTTTTTTATACATATTTCACAACTTTCAACTAATAATTCAAAAACCATCAAGATTCCCTACTCATCAGTTAAGGCAATAAATATTTAGTGATTGTCAGTTGTGCACTGGGTAATTTCCAGTCAGTGGAGATAAAGAATCAATAAACTATAATCCTACCATTTATAAATTTGGAACCTAGTTAAGAAAAAGAAAATGTTTAAAAAGTTAATTCATTGAGAAATCCAATAATAGGAAAACCCTCAGGAATATATATTGGCAAGATAGTCTTCCTTCAAACTGTATTTGACTTTCCAAGATGAAGTATTATGATTTATCTCCTATTGCTATTCTGCTTTTGTGTTTTGCTATTCTGTGTTTTCTCTGCTATCTATTGATTCAGATGCCTTCCTTCAGGTTTCCCTAAAGATTTTTTAAAATTTTCTCTTTAGCTTTTGCTGCGAATTGACTTAAATAAATTTGGAATTTTTGCAACTATTAGTTCTGTGGGTAAATAATAACAGTCTCCAGCAATCAGAGTTAAGTAGAAGTCAAAATAACTTTCTCTTACTGTAGTTCCCTAGTGAGTTAGAAGGAAACACGCCACGCTCTGAGTTCCAAATTAAGAGTCCTTTATTAATCAGCCAGAGACTGAGAGTCAGCTTGTGTTCAAAATCTCTCAGCCCTGAGGAAGGGGCTTGATTTTCCTTTATACCTTGAATCAGGTAGGGAAGGGGGAGACTAGCTGAAGCAGAATTTTACTGAAGCAGAACAGGCAAGTTAGATAGTAACCAGGGGGAAAGAGGTTCCCAGGATTGCTGGTTGCTAAGGATATTTCCAAACAATCACCAAGTGGGGTTCAAAGAGAGTTATACACAATAGCAGGTGTACTTGCCAAGCAGAATGCAGTTACATTGCTTACATGGTAGGATAAGCAGAGAATCAGCGTGATATAAGCACAGCATCAGTGTGGCCCAGTTCTGCACCCAAAGGGGATATGGGAGGGAGGGAGAAGCTAGGTTGGAGTTTACAGCTAAGATGGAGTCAGTGATGCTTGCCCGGGGTAGGTTATTACATTACAACTTTGCTCACTGACAGTGAGTGTAGAGTAACAGAAAGAAATCTTAGATTAAAATCTGCCAAATGTAATGCAAACACTTATTAGAAAAAGGAAGATGGAGGAAACACAAGTATACAACCTGTTCTCTTAGTTAGGAAAGTTCTAGTTCTCATGCATGTAAAACACACTACATAAACACTGAGGTGCTTGTAAAAATAAACCTGAGACAGATCAGCCAATCTTACGGTTAACTAAAAATTTAGACCTTGGATAGTGAAGGAGACAGAGGAGCATAGGTCCAGACTAGAGCCTCGGAGTATAGCACTAATTTGAAGGTAGTAGGACAATGGGCTTGTAAAAATTTATATAACATATTCATATTTACATGCATTGAATTCCATCCTTTATTTCAATATTAAAATAGGTCTACAATTCCTTATGATAATTAATGACTCTTCTGTGGGATCTTTGAAATATTTCAATTATTTACATAGCTATTTCTGGAGTGCAGATTGCTATTTATATTGTTTAATATAATAAGTCGTTACTCATAGAATGTGGACTGCTGATTAGTCTATTTCAAATGCTATCTTTTGAATATACTTAATGTTTTTAAGGCATATATTTACATCACATCATTTATGATGCCTTGACTGTAAATTATATTCCATACCTTACAACAATATATTTGTGTATATTTCCAACTTATAAAAAAAATTTCAAGATCTCAATGTCTATTGAATTTGGTTTCACTTTCCATGTATATAATGTCAGTTAATACTTTAATTATAACTTAGTAGTCAGAGGCTGTGGAATCAAACTTATTGAATCGAATCCCAGCTCATTTATAAATTTGTGTTTTGCCAACACCTTAAATCTCCATCTTTTATAAATTTTCTAATAACAGCTATTTATATTATTATAAAATGTGCCTATTAAATGGTAGCTCTTGTGAACTGTATTTTAAACTACATATCCATATTAATATTGTAACAGTGTGTTAAATTAATATAAACATAAATAACAGAAGTAATTCAGTCCTGAGATTATTGCCCTATAAATGAGCAAAGAATTTTGTTCCTGGCTAATGTAAAAGACTTATTTAATTAATTATGTATTTATCAGTCTATTTTTAGTTTGAATTAATAGCAACTGATCTACATTTTAAGAAAGCATAAATAATTTTTGCTTTGAATTTATGTATCCTTAGTGAAAAAAGAGTATTTACAGTTAACAAATTACAACAGTTCACAAGAGTGTTAGGAGATGATTATCTTATACGTACCTATATAAAGTAGCCTCTATGTAGAAAGGAGGAAATTTAATGAAAGAGGCTTCACTCTGTTATTTATAAGACCTGGCTTTTCATCGCATTTATAATCTCATGATAACTTTCATAAGGCAATTAACCTCTTTGATCTGTGAAGTAAATATATCATGTTAGAAATATTAGGTAGTGATCCAAAACAGCAGCTGACCTATGAAAGCTATATTTCCTTTTCAGATGAAAATCTAGGGCATACAAGAAGAATTAGAATGCGGTACGTTTTGCTCTCCCAAATGTACTTTACGCTATTCATTTTGATATGAATAACAAATCTTTCTGTAGTTTCAAACAATGCCTTCTGGGATATGTTCTATGATGCTTATATAAAATATTTTGCAGATGCTTTATTCCTTTAACATTTGCAAAATTTGGGTTTTATCCTCATGAGTCTTCTGTTTTGTTTAAGGCTGGATAGGGTAAATGTTGGTGCAGTCTTATTAGCATCAAAAAATACCAAGTTGATCACATAGTAATTCAAAAGCAAATACACATGGTCTTGTTATAGAGTTAACCAGATTTTACTCTAATGCTCAATAGATGAAAAACGTGTTCCACAATTATGTGCTCAGGTCAGCTTTCTTAACTCTGTTTAATATCATATAATTCTTTTATTTTTTAATAATCCTCGTGTATAATAATTTATTTCACACAGTGCCAGTAACTTACACTTAATTTGGGAGTTCTCTGGTTTCTGCTTTCCAAGTAGCAAATGTCTTATTATTAAAGAGCTTGAAATACTAGTAACTCTTAGCAGCTACATATTTTCATTATGTCAATTTTATTACTATCAATTTGATGAAAGGACAAGAATAAAGCAATCTTTTTAATGTCACTATAAATATTAGAACAGCATCTCGTTAATCTTTTGCCTACCTATGAGAATGTTTTTTACTTGGTACTAGAAAACACCTCAAATATTTCTAATTCAGAGTTCTAATTGTACATGTCACCAAGAAGGAATATGATAACCAAGATAAATACATAACTGTATTTAATGTCTTTAAAGCCAGTTCTTTCCACTTATATCTGCAAATAAATCTTGATGGAAGGTTGAAACTTGAATCTTTTGAGCAGCACTGTTTTTCAAAGAAAAAAAAAGTGGTAAAGAATCACAAAGTCGTATATTTCTTTTTGCATAAAATGAAATTTTTTCAAAAATACATATAAACTTTTATTTATTTTGTGAATTTTTTTTTCAAATATTTCTAGCAGAAAACGATAAGACCAGGTACATGCCAATAAAAGGAAAACATAGTATACCATACATAGTATACTATATTACACTAAGTAATTACAGCAAGATTAGTGTAAATCATGTGCATTTATTATTTTTAATGTATTGTGTTTTATTCATTTATTTACTTTTTTTTTTAACATTTATGGTCAAATTGCTTTCCACATGGCTGCACTAATTTTCACATGCACCAGCCGTGCATAAGTTTTCTGTTTTCTTTTTTTTTTTTTTTTTTTTTTTTTTTGAGACGGAGTTTCGCTCTTGTTACCCAGGCTGGAGTGCAATGGCGCGATCTCGGCTCACCGCAACCTCCGCCTCCTGGGTTCAGGCAATTCTCCTGCCTCAGCCTCCTGAGTAGCTGGGATTACAGGCACGCGCCACCATGCCCAGCTAATTTTTTTTTTGTATTTTTAGTAGAGACGGGGTTTCACCATGTTGACCAGGTTGGTCTCGATCTCTCGACCTTGTGATCCACCCGCCTCGGCCTCCCAAAGTGCTGGGATTACAGGCTTGAGCCACCGCGCCCGGCATAAGTTTTCTGTTTTCTTTGCAGCCCTGCCTGCATCTACTTTCTGACTTTTAAGTAATAGCCATTCTGACTTGCTGGAGATGGTGTTATCATTTTTTTTTTTTTTTAAGTTATTTTAAAGACCAGGTTTCATTCTGCCGCCCAGGCAGAAGTGCAGTTAGGCTCGCTGCAGCCTCAAACTCCTGTGCTCACGAAGTCTTGCATTTCTGAATTTGTATACTGGTTCTCTTGATTAGCAGCTGCATAAAGTTCAAACATAGGTTGAGGCAGCCAAGATGGCTGAACACAAGCAGCTCCACTGTGCGGCTCCCGCCGAGAAGGAAAAAAAAAAAAAAACAACAGCGAGGGAAATCTCCGTCCTCAACGGAGGTACCAAAGTTCTGTCACTGGTACTGATGAGGTGGCTGGCGTGACCCACGGAGAGCGAGCAAACACAGGGTGGAGCAAGGTCTACCTCAGGAACCGCGTGGGGCAAAGAGAACGTCCTCCCACAGCCCAGGGAGACCGGGAAGGACTGTGCTTCTCCTCCCGCAAACACAGGCTTTTCCCATAGATCCTTGCAACCTGGGGATCAGGAGATCCCTTCCGGAGCCTTGGGACCCAAGCGCAAAGCTGTGGAGAATCACAGCGGCTATTCAGGTGGGCAGCCACTCCCAGCAGGCACTGCGATGCCGGGGTGTTTGCATCCTGCGGCTATTCAGGTGGGCAGCCGCTCCCAGCAGGCACTGCGATGCCGGGGTGTTTGCATCCTGCGGCTATTCAGGTGGGCAGCCGCTCCCAGCAGGCACTGCGATGCCGGGGTGTTTGCATCCTGCGGCTATTCAGGTGGGCAGCCGCTCCCAGCAGGCACTGCGATGCCGGGGTGTTTGCATCCTGCGGCTATTCAGGTGGGCAGCCGCTCCCAGCAGGCACTGCGATGCCGGGGTGTTTGCATCCTGCGGCTATTCAGGTGGGCAGCCGCTCCCAGCAGGCACTGCGATGCCGGGGTGTTTGCATCCTGCGGCTATTCAGGTGGGCAGCCGCTCCCAGCAGGCACTGCGATGCCGGGGTGTTTGCATCCTCCGTTTCTGGAAACTCTCGGGAGGCACCAGATGTGTCTACATTCGTAGGGAGGGGCCTGGGCCGAGGAGCCAAGTGGCCTCGCTCCCAGGGAGCTCGACAAGCTAAAACCCATTCATTTAGAATCCCGGCCTCCAGCGCACCCAGCTGGGAACTGCTTAAGAAGACGGAGTTCCTGAGCGGGAAGGGTGGTGAACATCAATATGGCCGCGGTCAGCTGCTTTCCCTGCCGGTAGTGCCAGCGATATGGGGCGGTCCAGACCTTGAGCGGATCCGCGCAGCACAGCACAGCAGCAGGATCGGGCTGTGGCCAGACTGCTTTTCTAAGCGTACCTGAATCCGCTTCTCAGTGAGGAGCTTCCCAGTGAATGTCAGCATTCTCAGGCAGGGGTTTATGGACGGAACACTGATAACGCTGAGAGGAGCCCCTACGTGGAGGGATGGCTGAGGTATTGTTTCACTTTCTACTAGCAGTTTTTACAGTATTTAGTTTGTAATAAATAGCTCATAAATGCAGAGGCAATGCCATATTTAACTGTGCACTATGCATATGGGTAAATTCAGTTGTTATCAAAGGCAATTTCAATCTGGAAATTGCATAACAATTGGCCTAAAATAGATACCATTTACATGTGATTCATGTAGAATGAAGAAATATTGTTGAATTGTCATTATTAAAAAATTACTGGAATATAACCCCTACATTTTCATGGAGGCTATTAGAATTGTTTACTTAAAGTCTGACTGAAGAAACATATCTTTTCAATATAATAATGTGCACTTGATTCGATATTGAGCATCTTTTTTTGTTTGTTTTTGAAATAGGGTCTCCCTCTGTTGTCCAGACTTAAATGCAATGATGTGAACACGGCTCACTTCAGTAGCCTTGATCTCCTAGACTCAAGATATCCTCCTCCATCAGCCTCCCCAAGTAACCAAGACTACAGGTATGCCCCACCATACTTTTTGCTAGAGATGGGGATCTCATTTTGTTACCTAGAATTCCTGCACTCAAGCAATGCTCCCACCTCCGCCTCCCAAAGTGCTTGGATTACAGGTGCTGGCCACCACACCCAGCCTGGCATCTTTTCTTTTAAAAATTGGAAATATATATTTCATGAAATTTCCATAATTTTCTATATACAGGCAAATGCCATCTCATAGACTGTTGCTTTTAGCTGACTTATAAGTTATTTCTTAAAAGTTCCAAAGTTCACATTTAATTGAAATTACTTGTTTAATTTGTTTTATTAATTGAAGTTCAAGTATTTAAGTATATTTTAGTTTACTTGTGAAATTTAGATATGCTTCTAGTAAAAAATAAGAATTTGTATTTTATAAAGAAAAGTCTTACCTAATAGCTACTTGAATTTATTGATTATATATTATTGTTGAGTATGCTTGATAACTTTCTTGACATAATTCCAAAGCTTAATGGGCATTAAAAGTAATGGTTGAGCTACTAAAAATTCTGTTAGGGTAATTTGGTCTAAAAAGCATTGTATCCAAGTTCATGACTAAATGAACCACAAAATTATTGAGGGCATTTGTATATTACTGAAATGGAGTAATATTTATAAACGTATAAAATAATGAGTATGACCTTCAACTACATGGCATCTTGTGAATACCAACGAATAGAAAGCAAAACAAACAAATAAAACAATGCTTTTTTTTTTCTGTTCATCAAGACCTTCAACCTTTTTCTGCTGACTTAAATTTATAATCATATTGACTCTCAGGGCCAGTTAGTTAATTGATTATACAGAAGGCACATCTCTCTTTTGCTTTGAGGAAAATAAAATTTCACATTTTAAGGGGATTATGTGTAGTACTCTTAAAGATATAAAGATATAGGATCATAAGCTCAGCACTCTTTGTATACTAATTTATTTTTAAAGTATATCAGTTTCTGTTATGGTTATTGAACAGCTTCAGTGGTCTTTCTCTTTTTTTAAACAAATATGATAAATTAGACAGTTTAAAAACATCCATCTCTGCCTCAAGACCATAACACATAAATCCTACTTGAGTTTTCAGCCTGCTGGCCTGCCCTATAGACTTACCAGCCCCTTCAATTGTTAGCCAATTGCTTAACACAAGTTTCTATGTATCTATCTATCTATCTATGTATCTATCTATGTATCTATCTATCTATCTTTGATCTATCATCCATCCATCTATCTCATCTGTTATGTTACTCCAAAGAACCCTCAGTTATAAACTCAGCTAACATGATAACATATTTTTTCAGGTTCTTCAATCTGCTTTATTAGGAAGCCATGCTATTCATATTATTTATTTTAATTAACAAAATTGCTGAAGCCTTGATGCCAGATATCACAATAACAAATGTCTTCTCTACCATCACCCTCAAAGGTTTTGCATGGTGAATCACATCCCTTATTCATACTTCCATCATGAACACACAAATTGATGTGGAAATTTCATTTAAAACTTCCATGCTTCCTGCACATGGCTCCATGAATTTTAAAAGAGAGGATTTACTTTTTTTTATACTTAGTATTTTTTAGTTTGTCTGCTTTTTAAAATCTTGGTCAAGGTCTGTATGTATCCTTGAGTCATATATTTACTCAGAGATATCCTCATATTGAACTATCGTCCCTGAACTTAATATTTATTGGCTTACATTTCAGGACTTTGTTTCTGACATATGCTCATTTTCTCTGTGAACTGTAATAATAGGAAAAAGATATCCTATGTTTCCCCAGTCCATGGAATACCACCAGATTAGACCTGATATCCCTCAAAATTCTAGTGGAAAAAACATGACAGAGACATGACTCACAGCATATTGCTAAATCCATGTGATTTTTTTTTTCAGTGTTCCTCTTAATTGACCTGTCTGAGAAATCTGACATCTCTAAATATTCTTTTCTTTTTTACAACTTCCCCTTCTTGATATTCATTGGACAACCAGGCCATGCTGCATTAGATCTTTTAACACTTCTCTTTTATGCCTCTAAAATACTCACATACTTTCTTTAATACCATGAAAAAATTATGCATAAACATTGACTAAAATACTGTTTCTATCCCACTGTCTCCAGACAAAACTGAAACTGAATTACTTGTCTCCATATGTAACTGCCCAATTCTATAACTTGCAAACTATACAGTCCAGTAATGAATACATACTTCTTACCAGTTATTTTGCAGTGATCCAAAGTCACTTAATATTATTGTGTGAAAAATTAATTCGTCATCTCTGGTGCCTGTCTCTATCCTATTCCTATCTTGCTCTCTGCCATATCTCGGTAAATCCATCTTATCTACTCAATATGAAAAGATGGAAATCTGGGAAGTAGAACTGTCTTCATACCAAGTAATCCTCACACCTATTGAATCACACAATCTTTTAAACGTACATCATATAATTATTAATGCTCTTTCAATTCCTCTTTGACCACTGTCCTTATTCTAGTCTAAGTGTTGAGGTTCAGGGGTTCAGTGGAGCCCTCAGCTCCCCTGAGAGGATGTCTCTCCAGGTTCTTGGTCTATCACTCTCTCAAGAATGGAAGAGGAGACCACAGTGCAGTGCACTTGTAAACTAAAATACAGGACTCAAAAAGTGTTTGCAGAAAGTGATTTCTTTAGGCAGATAGAGAAAAAGGAGAAGGAGAGAGAGAGAAACAGCTAGCTCTCACACCTAGTGAGAGAAAGAAGAGCCGGTCTCACACTGAGTGAGAAGGGTGACCAGAGGGGGAAAACCAGAGAAGGAAAGCTGCTCTCACACTGAGTGAGAGAACCCAGAAAGATGGAGTCCAGGAGAGGAAAGACAGCTTCCACACTGAGTGGAAGGGAAATGAGACACAGACGGAGTTTAGGAGAGGAAAAGCAACTTCCACACTAGGAGGAAGGGGCCCACAGAGGGGGAATATTCACCTGGATGAGGGAGACAGGGACTTTGAACCTGGAGGAATTCTCTCACTCTCCAAGTCCCTTGACCAGTGAAAGAAGTTCCTTAGAACTTCCATTGGAGTGATTGACTTTTGACCCTTTCTCTTGCCCGTGAAAATTTTAAAAAAAGACTGTTAAATCTCCCTAATGGAAAAAGATGGGAGCCTTACAAAATTCCTTGTGTCAATTTCACATTCTCTAGTCACATCCTTCTGTCCTGTCTTCTCCTTCACTGCCCCTAGTTATCATTCTAACATGATTATATCAAGTTGCAACTTAAAATCATTTGATAGCTCCTCAGCAACTACAGAATAACGTTTAAACATAAGATAAAATCTCAAGTCAAAAAGTTACGTTATCTAAATTCCTTCTCTAGTGGTGCGATTCTTCACTTCTCTCCTTGGTCTTTATACTCAAGTGATGCTATATTAGTTTTGTACTACTGCCATAACAAATCACACCAAACTTGGTTTCTTAAAAAAATACATTCGTTATCTGATAGTTTTATAGATTAGAAGTCTAAGTTGACCTGGCTGTTTGCTCCAGGTTTCATAAGGCCAAAATCAAGGTGTTAGCCAGCTGGGTTTTTATTGAAAGAGTCTGCTTCTTTTCTTTTCTTTTCTTTCTTTTTTTTTTTTTTTTTTTTTTTTTTTCTTTTTTTCTAGACAGAATCTTGCTCTGTGGCCAGGCTGGAGTGCAGTGGCACAATCTTGGCTCACTGCAACCTCTGCCTCCTGGGTTCAAGCCATTCTTCCGCCTCAGCCCCCGAGTAGTTGGGACCACAGGCGCTTGCCGGCTAATTTTTCCATTTTTAGTAGAGATGGGGTTTCACCATGGCCAGGATGGTCTTGATCTATTGACCTCACGATCCGCCAGCCTTGGCCTCCCAAAGTGCTGGGATTACAGGCGTGTGCCAACGCGCCCTGCTGAAATCCAGTTTCTTGTAATTTCATGACTGAGGTCCCCATTTCTTTGGGGGCTATTAGAGTCTGCCCTTAGTTCCTGGATCCCTGTCATTGTTATGACCTCTCATTGTGTATGAATACCTACATCTCAGAGTCTGAAATACTGCTTCAAATCCTTTTCATACTTGGAATTTCTTTGACTTTTCTTCCTGACAGAACTCTCTGACTTCTGCCAGTTCTCTCATTGGTCTCCAGTTGGAGAAAGTTACCTGTTTTTAATGGTGCGTGTAATTAGGTGGGACCAGTCTAGACAACAGAAAGTAATCTCCCTCTGCTAAGATCCTTAACCTTAACTTTAACTTTAAATCCCCTTTCCCTTGTAGTATAACATATTTATAGATTCCAGTCTATAATCTTATTATGGACTAAGATTAGCGGGACCATTATTCAGTCTACAATATTTCTTATTTCTTCATGCTTATATTCACACTCTTGCATCATCCGAGAATATATCTACCGTTTTACCTGACTGGAATACTGCTCTACATTCCTCATAACAGCTTAAAAAGCTGCCCCTTTTGAAGAAACAGGATTGCTTTGATGAAATTTTTACAGTGTCACCCTTTCTCATTTTATTTTATCTCCCTTATTGTGATTAACATATTTTACTGAACCTGTGCACATCTGTATGTTTACTAGAATGTAAAACATGTGAGAGATGATGCATTTTATTTTATGCGCTTATTTATTTTTGAGATGGAGTCTCACTCTGTCACCTAAGCTGCAGTATAGTGGCGCAATCTCAGTTCACTGCAACCTCCTCTGCCCGAGTTCAAGTAATTTTCCTGCTGCAGCCTCCCGAGTAGCTGGGATTACAGACGTGTGCCACCAAGCCCAGCTAATTTTTGTATTTTTAGTAGAGATGGGGTTTCTCCATGTTGGCCAGGCTGGTCTCAAACTCCTGACCTCAGGTGATCTGCCCACCTCGACCTCCCAAAGTGCTGGGATTACAGACATGTGACACCTCTTCTGACCTCCATCTTATTTTTATACTACCATAGGAAATCTATCATAAAAATCTAAAGAGTAAATTAAAAAATGATTTATTAGATGAAATCTATACAAACAAATCTTTTTTTTCATAATTTTTTATTTTTCTTTTTGAGTTAGCATGCATTGTATTACTCAGTTACTTCCCTTAATATCCTATCTCCAAATATAGTTACACTGAGGGGGTAGGACTTCAATATATGAATGGGGGGGAGCACAGTTAAGTTCAAAGCAGTATATATGTGTTAATGCCTGCATCATTGAAAGTATTTTGTGCTTAAGCTTTTAATACACCAGTCATTCAAAAACATGAACTTCTAATGCCACATTATGTGGAGTAGTTTACTGGAGAAAAATTTACAAGCAAAGAACTGGTAGAAACAAGTCATACTCAAAATCTCATTATTCCACAGCTTAGGCGAGGCACAAATGGTTTTTGTACTCCATGACTAACAATTGTCAGAGAAGGACCCGCTCCCTAATTATGCTCTACAAGTTTATAAAGTCGGGGCAGAAATATCTAGGTGATCATGTAATTATGGAAGCTCCTGGTTGTGGGAGGCCTAGTAACGGGGAACTTCTGGAACCTCCTGGCTGGTGTCACCTTGTTCTTCTGCTGTGCTAACTAGGAACTTCTGCATAAACTCAGCTACTAGAAGTAGACAATGAATCTCCAGGACTATCCAAATATGTCACTTATCAGCTTTCCAGTTAAAATGTATTTTCTAAAGGCAATATGGCATAGTGGGATAACATGATTTAATGGATTTTTTTTTTAATTATACTTTAAGTTCTGGGGTAAATGTGCAGAACGTGCAGGTTTCTTACACGGGTATACATGTGCCATGATGGTTTGCTGCATCCATCACTCTGTCATCTCCATTAGGTGTTTCTCCTAGTGCTGTCCCTCCTCTATCCCTCCACCCACTGCTATTCCCTAGACCCCCAACCCTCAACAGGCCCCGGTGTGTGATGTTCTCTTCCCTGACTCCATGCATTCTCATTGTTCAATACCCACTCATGAATGAGAACATGCAATGTTTGGTTTTCCATTCTTGTGTCAGTTTGCTGAGAATGATGGTTTCCAGCTTTATGCATATCCCTGCTGATTTAATGATCTTTTAAATCAGACAGACATTTATAAAAATTACAAATGTGTCATGTGTGAGTTGTAGCTTTTAAATTCTTTTGGGAAAAGGAATTTAAAATTATTGTTTATAATATAGACCATTAATATTGTTGGGTATATGAATTTAAACATATGTATTATCACAACTGATACAAAACCTTTTGTATTCAGTGATGGTTGACTTTTCAAGCCACTACCTTTCCATTTTAAAATTAATGTCAAGAAATGAACTTCCTGTGGTCGCCTAAAACCACTGAAAATATAAGGCTTTATTATTTTATGTATTTCATGATGAATAAAAGTTACCAGAAACCAAGTTTTACTTACTGAGAATTAAGTTAGAGAGAAATTAATGATTCTTTGGTTATTTATGTCACTTTCTCATTATTTGGAAACTGGATATACATAGAATTCTTGACATGCCTGTCTTTTTAATGTGCTAGGAAATTATTACTATTTGGCCTTTTTATTTTTTATAATGCAACACTTTTCAAAAATATGACCACTTTATCTGACAGAGGAAAGCAATGAACAAGAAATTAGTTGTTAGTTTGAGCAGAGAAAGCTCCTCTAATTTAGAGTGATGATAGGTAATTGAAAGTCTGGAAACTATTGTATCAGTTATTATGAAAATTGACAAGAGAATAAGATTTCTGATGTACTCTGTATTAGTGTGATAAAGAGGTCTAAAACACAGAATTAGTTTACTAGTTAGTTCATCCATTTAAGGAAGAAAACTTCTCTTAGAGGGAAAAATTTTTATATGAAAAATTGAATGCAATAATGCTGAGTTATTAAGAGAGTAAAAATACTAAAAATAATATCAACCTCTCCTATAAAGGTCCAGAATATGTAGATTTTTGTATTTGGAAATATTTGTAAAAATGATTGGATAAACTTTACTAGAGGCTAATATGCCATCAAGGCCAAGATTATTTGATGATCAATACAAAATAAAAGCTATATGATGGACTGTGATGACTAAAAACCTTCAAGAACTCAAGGCCCTTTAGATGTAATTTTTCAAAGTAGGTAAAAATAAAACTATAATGGTAATTTGGGAAAATGTACAGAGGTATTTCTTTTCCTTATGTTTTTATCTACCTTATTTTATGACATAAATTTAAAGAACAGCATATATTTTATAGTAAATACTTCTAACATTTTATCTTTGAAAAACCTGATTACTTTTAATAACACTATCAAATTTAGGACTGATGATATGTAGCAAATGTATTTGCAATATACCCTAATATATTTTCTATATAATAATATGAGAAAAATGTTATTTCCATATGGCCAGATATTTGATTTAATCTTTTTAATTCATGCACACTTGAATTTAAAATATTAATTGCATTGTATTAAAATGTTGTTATTTTGACATAGAATTATATATTCCAAATGTAAACAAATTGCCTTAAAACCAGTTAGCCTTTATCAAAAGCTAAATAAATAATAATGTGTTTCTGTAGAAAAATTTTAGGTATACTTTTGTAGTTCATCAGTAAAATAATGGACTTCAAAGTTGAAATATTACTTGGCATTTTAAAAGCTTACAATGAAATTAAAGATAATTCGGTTCTCAATTAAAAAAAAATAAATAAGATAAAAGGAGGGTCCCATATGTGACCATAGCATATTAATTGATTTGTTTTTGACAGCTGTGAAAAACCATTTGTTTAATAGTTCAAAATTTGCTAAATTACTCTAGAGAAAGCTTGCTTTTTCTTCTATGGGCTCTTTAGTTTTTGGTAGCTGCCATCTCATTAATGATGTAAATAATGACTTCTAAGAATATGTCCTTTCTCCATTTGTTCAACTGTTTTCAAGCTACTATCAAAGTATTATTTGCTAGATACGTTACTACTAATTTCTCAGGATTAAATTACTCTTGCTTCTCTGTTTTACATTTTCTGTGACTCATAGTGTAGCATATTTACATGACCCACCCGTTGATACACCCACCTATCCTATAGCAGATGTTCTGCAATTGTCCAACTGGTGGACATTTTATGCTTCCCAAAACGGATACTGCTGAATGAAAATGGGAAGAAGAGTTAGCACATTCTTGTTCTTAGAAGAAATGCTATTTATAAATTAATCTTGCAAGTTATTCAGTATACATTGGCTTTATAAAATAGTGATTTAAAAGTTTTCTGATATATTGAATTATTTGATTATAAATGGAGTTCAAAATTCTACATATGAAGAATTAAAAAATATCAATGACTGATTACAAATTATATTTCAAGTTTTCGGCCTTCAACATTGTAGTTGCTAAGTGAATAAATTAATTAAAAACCACCTCCACAATCTAATATAAACTATGATATAATCCAGCTTTGAATTTTCTTTCTGTTCTTCACAAAAATCTTACTCTAAAGTTCTATGACTGTCAATTTATTTTCAGAGAAAAAAATGTGGCAAGAATTTAAAATGAGGCAAGACATTTTAAGTTTAAGAGGATAAAAATACACTATAGCTGTAAGAGTTAAGGCAAGAGGAAAGAAACACAAAGTGCTGCTCAACAGTCAAAGACAAGTTTTATTTTAGAGAAATAAGCTTGAGGGGCTTCTGGCTGATTTTGGTTAGGAGAATTCTCTTTTAAAGACTGAGTATATTCTGGTTTTAGGGTGAGGGGGCTTTTCACAAGCTTGAAATGTTTCTGTGTTGTGGGGGAGAAGTTTTATGGTGGTGTTGGAATGTCCCTGGGCAGAGGGGAGGTTATCTTGGAGCTAGTATCTTTACAGACGGAAAGTTATCTCACGTCTTGCCAGCCAGAGGGGAGTTATCTCCATGCTGGCATGTCTCTGGTTGGGGAAGGGTTTGGAATGTTTCTGGTCTAAGATGTTATTTGTGGTTTATGGTCATGCTGACCTTAGCAATTAGGCTGATGCCCTTTGGATTTAGGCAGTTTTTTGATCAAGGTGAACTTTAGAATGACGGTGCTTGTCCAAGATGGCGATGCATCTGCTCTGTCAATAGCTCTTTCTTCTTACTTGCATTTAGAGGTTTGGATGGCATGTCTTTCTCATTCTGGTGGTATGAATTGTTTAATCCTATGAAAGAAACAGCACAATAACAGTATAATCATGTTAAACTTCATTGAAATAATACTTAATATATTTTTCCAGAGATATTTTTGTGCTTTGTTGACAAAAAGGACAATTAAATTTTCCATGTCAATTTGAAAAAGGAAAAATTAAATATGCTATATGTATAAAGCAACTTCATAACAATGAAGCACAACATAAAAGGCAATCAAAATAACATATCAGCCTTGAATTTTAGACACTATAATCATTTTAAAAAATATTTATTAATTGCTTTACATGTTTGTTTTTATTAGCACAGACTTCAACTTCAAGTTTATAATCACACATAAGAAATGATAACTCTTCCATGCATATCTTTCTCCCAATCTTCTTAAAGCACTCATTCAAATTTAATACAAGTCCCTTCAATTATAAAACTATAAAAATGAATTTCTGTATGTGTTCTCAACAATGGATTATTTCCTATCAATATTCAAATATAAGACATAGGCATAATTCTGCTATTCATTAGTTCTTTTGTAATCCTTAGTCTGTTTTGATTATGATTTTAATATTATATTGTATCCCTAGATTTTCTTGAAGATTTTTTCTAAAAGTATTATGTTCTGAGTAGCACTATCATCAAGCAGTTCTAATTTTCTATAAATAAAGCAACAAATTCTTTGCCTAAGTAAAACTTGTTATTTTAACTTATTTTTCATTTCCCTTTCTGTCTTTTACTTAGGTGAGCCTCTTAAGGTTTTCTTTTTGTGCTTTTATGGCAATATAAATCAAATTTGTTTTCCATCTGTTTTAAGTAATTTAATTCTTCTATTTTTCTAAATTTTTGAAATTTCTGTTGATCTGAGTTTTGTGTATATCTGCTTTCTAATATGATGTTTTTGTTTGACCTAACTAGACTGAGATTGCTTTCTTTGTAATAAGATACTGGCTTTTGCCACAAATAACTTCATGAGACACCTGTAAACGTACACACAGATTAGAATTCTAACATAAATATATTTTATTGTTTTCTTAAAACTAGTGAATACAGCATTTTAATACCCTGAAAATGATTATCTTACTTACCTCATTAGCTACTTCAAAGAAGATTTTGATTGTCCATCCTGAAAATTTACATTTTAGAAAGTTTCTGAATTAAACCCTAAGGGAATCCTTTTCTCTGCAATTATCCTTGTTTATCATCCCTTTGATTTTATTTAACACATTATCTGACAACAAGAAAAGATCCATGACCTTAATCTTGCTGATCCTCCTATATCTATTAGGCAAATGCCTAATTTAACAAATGACCCTTCTACTTTGCCCTAAAACCAGAAAACTCATTTTTTCTCAAACTAATCAATGAAACCAGTTTAGAAAATCAGTTTTTCTTTTCTTGAGGGAAGAAATGTAACAAGGAAAGAACAGGAAAGAGAAGCCATAACTTAAAGGCATTGATGAAACATGAAAACCACATTTTAAAACTGTGAATCTAGATTGCATACAAACTTCAAATAATGATAGCGGATCAGCATAGCAGCACCTGAAGTTGGAGCCTCACCTCTCCATTGCCTGACCTTTGTTGTTGTTATTATTATTATTATTATCATCACTGGTTTTGAGATGGGATCTTCAGTGTTGCCTAGGATAGCCTCAAACTTCTGGACTCAAGTGATTCTTCTGCCTCAGCTTTCTGAGTATGAACTCTATTTTTGTTATTTGAAGATTGACAACCCAGTCAACAGTATTTGCCCCTGAAGTAGTGTTTGAGATATTGTACATTTTTCATAAATGTGAGGTAAATTAATATGACATCATGTCACCTTGATGTTATATGCATGAAGTATGCTGATAAAAACTTTATTCCTTCTGCTCTTTCAATTTTAAAAATATAGAATACATTTCTTCTGGTTTTACCCTGAAAGAGAATCACATTTCAATTTTATCTATATTCTCTAAGTAAACAGTGAATTCACTGTTTTACAAATACCCTAATCCTTCACAGGTTTAAATTTAAACAACTGCCAAACAAAACCACTGAAACACTATGCAAAAGATCTCACCTAGGATGTTATTAACCCATGTCATGATCCTATCTTTCATGAAGTTTATAGTATTATTTAAGTTTGTGAGGATATGTACAAGTTACTGTTAAATAAGCAACATCACAGATTCAATCAATAATTAAGAACAAGTTTCCTAGACCTCTTCTAAATATGTAGACTTCAATTTCAGATAAATAGTACTTACCAAAAATGTATGTATATCTTCTCAATAACCATACTTAATCATCTTTTCTCTCACAGTTATTTTCTATATTCATAAGACATTTTTGGTTGTTCAACTAATTAGTAATAGGAGGTGCATTAATATTGCTGATAAGTATTGGAAAATGAAAAATAAGAATTTCTTTTACAAGACCAAACTTCACTAAATATTGAATATGACAGAAAATATACAACACTAAGAGGAGGAATTGTCATATACTGGGTCTTAGAGAGATTAGGACTGAAAACTTATTCATGATACAAAGCAGTCCTATGAAGTAAGTTATTTTAGTGATACGTTTTGCTATCAAGCATAATAATTTTAAGAACAGTTATAGTAAGCTATAACAAAAATGGTAATTTATACATTTCTGTTTGGGAGCTTCATCTTTTCAAAGCATTCTCTACATTTCTACTCCATCAAAAATCAAAATACAGTTATATGTGACTTATCCCAGATGTATATTGAGAAATGTATTTCATCATTGTGCAAACATCATAGAGTATAGCTACACAAACTTAGATGTTATAGCCTACTACACACCTAGGTTATATGGTCTAGCCTATTACCCCTAGGCTACAAATCTGTACAGCATACTACTGCACTGAATGCTGTAAACAACTGTAACACAATAAGTATTTGTGTATCTAAACATAACTAAACATTAAAAAATACAATAAAAATACAGTATTCTAATCTTATGGGACCACTATCATCTATATGGTCTGTTATTGATGTCATGTGGTTCATGACTATTGAATTAGAACAACAAATACTACTCATCTTCCCTGTGTGTTTTATTTTGACACCCTAGAAGAAACTGATTGATCTCTGTCTTTGCATTGAAGTTTCCATTGTCCTTGTTGTGTAAGTATCTTGCAACACAGCACAAAATGAGTCATTATCAAACTATGGACTGACCAATCAGGTTACTTCTGATAATCCATTGTGAGTACATGTGAAGGGTTCATGTGGTGGAGAAAATTTTAAAATATGGGCACAATGAATTGGCAGAAGGATTTGAATCAATGTTTGTCTCCTACCAGTGCCCAGGCTTTTAAATGTTATGCCACAATATGTCTCTATGAATGGTGATCCTAGTTACAATCAAGTTTCTACCTAACAATTGGAAAAATATGATTCCTAAAACAATCATCCTGATCTCTTTCACGTAATATTTCTTTATATATTCCATAAAGCTGTTTTTAGGTGCCCCCATAATTTACTATTTATAAATGTTTTAAAATTCTAATTTTTTTCCATTGTCTCTTTACATTTAATTTTTTCAATGGACTGCTCCCTGAAGGGAGTTAGTTCTAAAATATATTTGTACTTTCTACATTTATGTTTCTGATATTTAGCCTTAATCTGGTATATAGTAGTTACCATTTAAATACTGGTTGAATGAATTAAAATGTATATTATGTAAGAAAAAATATTTTAACAAAACATCTTGAAAATAACCATTTAATGTACTTACTTTATAATTTTATACTTTTATTCATAAAAAATGACTTCTGTAATTATTGAGTATAGCTTTCAAGTGCATTGGTAAGCCAATGTGCTGAGCATTGTGTCCACTGGAGGAAAAAAAACACACACACGCATTATATGTTATATCAATTTTCTTGAAAATTATAGGTAATCATGATTTAAATATTTTCTTTTATACATTCCTGTATTTAGGGGGCTGTGCATTGGCATTGCGTCACTTAATATAGCACATATTCTTCCTAGGACAACTGTCAGACATACTTCTTAGGTTATTTTATTTATAAGAAATAAAATAATATTGAATTTAGATGCATGATTGCTAATATTTTTGAAAATATTTGTCAAATTTATTAACTGAATTTTGATGAAAATTTTTAAAGATTTACATGTGTGATTTTTATTAATCATATTGAAATTATGTTCTAATACATGAAAAAAGTAAATTTATTGAGAATAAATGTTGATACATAGAGCCTTAGTGGTTTTATAACTAAAGATTATAACCTTGAACTTAATATTTAATGAATGTTTGATTTTTCTATGACAGACAATGCTATTTTATTTTTCAGCAAAATATTTAAATTGATTTTGTGTTTCTGATCAATTTTTCCAAATGGATCACATTTCTTTGAAACTAGAATCTACATGTTTAATATACTTTCCATTCATGCCAACTCATCCTATCTCTATAATGGATATTCAAAATAGAATAAACATTCAATTATTGATTGCTATTGGCAACTTTTTCCTCTGGACACCATTAAGATGGAAAAAAATATGTTCTGTTTTTGAGATGAAGTTTCATTCTGTTGCCCATGCTGGAGTACAGTGGCACAATCTCAGCTCACTGTAGCCTCCACCTCCTGAGTTCAAGCGATTTTTCCTGCCTCAGATACCTGAGTAGCTGGGACCACACACTGGATAATTTTAGTATTTTTAATAAAGATGGGGTTTTGCCATGCTGGCCAGAGTAGTATTGAACTCCTGACCTCAAATGATCCACCTGCCTAAGCCTTCCAAAATGCTGGAATTACAGACGCGAGCCATCATACTCCACCAAGAAATATATTCTTATACAATCTTCAGAGAAAATTTCTGTTTGAAGCCTTAAACAGCTGGTGACATACTTTTTGTTTTAAATCCCTTACAACATGTCAACTACAAATAACACTAAAACACATGTTTTCATGTAGTATATAGTTTTATAAATTAAATATTGTTACTACTATATGTTATTTAAGAATAATTAAGAAAAAAATTATTTAAAATACAGGTACTTGAAATAGTGCCATCAATGAATTATTTTGAACAGAGCCAGAGATTAGCCAATAGAAATTTAAGCTAGCTTGCAGTGGTCTTGGCTGCTTGGGAGGTTGAGGCAGGAGGATCCCTTAAACAAGGAGTGCAAGACTGTATTGTACTATGATCACGTGTGAATACCCATGGTACTACAGCATGGGTGATATAGTGAGACCTTGTCTCTAAAAAAGTGAAAGAAGAAAGAAGAAAGGCAGGAAGAAGGAAGGAAGGAAGAAAGAGAGGGAGGGAGGGAGCGAGGGAAGGAGGAAGAGAAGAAGGAAGGGACAGAGGGAGGAAGGTAGGGACAAGGAAGGAAGGAAATAAATTTAATCTAAATGCCTGTATTTTCCTGTGTATTTCTGCCAAATGAGGAAATAAAAATAGAACTAGGCTTAGTGTAAGATGGGTATATTGCTGGGAAGTTGCTAATTATGTGAATTTATTATTACTTATGTACTAACAGGAACACAGGCTTTTTGATTTTCAACAGATTTCTCTTTTCCATTTTTCAGTCTCCAACCATTCTCTAGCTGTGATTCTCTCAGATTATTGCTGAATCTCTCTCCGTGACTCTTGCTTTGTCACTCACCTTCTCATGTGTTGGTTTATTCTTTTACTTTATTTAAGACAGTTGAGAATATTATACTTAGGCTGCATTATGTTCTGTGAAAAGCTACACATGGTAGACCCTGGAAGGATGATTCCAAAGGGCTTTTTCTTGTGAATGGGGGACAAGAAGGAAAATATAACAGAGTCCCAGTGAGTAGAGCATGATAATTTTCATGTACTGGGTTGCCAAAATCTCTTCCTATATGTCATAGGTGAAAGGCCTTAAAGTGCACTATCAGTAAAGAAGCAGGAAATTTGTTGTCATAAAGATTATTTCCTCATATATAAAAAGGATTTCAAAAGTGGAACACCTAACCATAACCTTGAAAAGCTGTGGTTAGTAAGTCAATGGCACCTAAAAAACATTGGCATCTAAAAACACTGATTGCATACCTTTGCCCCCAGAAGCCTGTATATATTTGATGCAGATATAGAAATAATGAGAATCTGGTGGGGTTGAAATGGCTCAGAGTTGAAAGGGACCAAGATCTGTCTGTTCATCCCCATGCTTACTAAGAGTGTTCTCAGAAAACGAAACACCACATGTTCTCACTCATAAGTGGGTGTTGAACACTGAGGACACACGGACACAGAGAGGGAAACATCACACACCAGGGATTGTTGTTTGGTGTGGGTGGGTAGGGGAGGGATAACAGGGGGTGGGGGGATTGCGAAGGGCTAACATTAGGAGAAACACCTAACGTAGACTACAGGGGGATGGATGCAGCAAACCACCGTGGCACCTGTATACCAATGTAAGAAACCTGCATGTTCTGCACATGTACCCCAGAACTTAAAGTATAATTTAAAAAATAAAAATAAAGAAAAGAAGTAAATATCTGTTCTTTATAAATTAAAAAAAAAAGAAAATTTGACATGAAGTCACTGAGCCTCTATAGAAAGTATTTCAATGACAGTGAAGTCTATTATTCCACAGCTCTGTATCTTAGAGTTATATTCCTACTCTTTTTCAAATTAGAATGAATGGTTATAATACTGCTTTCAAGAACAATACAGCATAATTAATTTATCTAACCTTAAAACAGCATTTTCAAAATTTAAAGACCACTGACTGCAAATTTAGTGTTTTATAGGACCAAGAAAAAAATAAGATTTTAAAATTTTACTATATATGGTAGCCAACTCTGACAAGAGATATCTTAATAAAATGTCAACTAAAAACAAATTATGTAATACTAATCAGGATTGATGTTATTTATGTCAATAGTATTATAACTATGTAAAATTTAAGTGTAAATGTAGGCATTCAGTCTTCTTGAAGTTAAATACTTCTGAGGAAATTTTACATGGTCTGCGTTTCTTCTATAAAATTACATATGCAATTTTATTGTAATTATCCTTTCAAATGTTCTATATTCCCTAGACTGGAAGATAGAGTTAATGTCTGTAACACTCATACTGTCAATAGATATTGCATTGACTAACAATACAGTTTATTGAATGTCTGATGGTTTTATCATTGGTAAGAAAAAAATGGAAAAACACATTGCTGATTTATCTATGACTTGGTAGGTATTTCAGAGATGTTAAAATGTAGAAAACATGTACAGTAATGAATACAGTAATAGTTGAACAATAAATGTGTACTAATGAAGAGAGTCATAGTTGAACAATAAATGTGTACTAATGAAGACAGTAATAGTTGAACAATAAATGTGTTAAAATCATTTTTTGTAATATGTATTGTGAAATAGTGTTATTATTTTGCAGGAATTAACTGTACAAATAATACTATGTATTTGCATAAAATTTAGTTTATTTAGCTAGTTTTGATATCATTATTTGCATGTAAAACACAAAATTTAAAATTTTCTAAACATACTATTAATATTTTAAAATCTTCACATAAGTCAAAATTAGAGAACTGCAAAACAAAATTTGTGTCTGTTTATATAGAAGTTAAGACCTGATATTTATAACATGGAGAAAAAAGCTTAAAATTTAGAGATTTTCAAATATTTCAAATTACCATAATAAATCAGCTCATTCAGTTTCAAAAATTAAATATATTATACTTTTATCAGTTTTTATTAATAAAACACCTTACTTTTATATTTGAATGAAAGCTTCCCTGAGCTACCATAATAGCAATAATTATTCAAAAACCACTGAAAAATTTCTATAATTGTTCAACGAATATCTGACCCAAGGAAAGCAATCTAAAAGATCATGAATTCCATTCACCCCAAAATATTTTACCTGTCTTTTAGTCTAAGAAATTAATTTCAAGGTGATAATCATTAAGAGTTCTTCAAGTAAACACTTCAGGGTTATAACCTCAATTCATTCATACTGGATGATTTAAAAAGTAAAGCACTAAACAAAATCTTTCCAGTAATAGGTGTGTTTAAAACAAATATTTTATAGGAGATTATATATAAGCCAGTGAATTGCTGAAGTGACTGTAATCTGGGAGGCTTATGTGTATTGTATTTCTTTTTTTTATTATTGTACTTTAAGTTCTGGATACATGTACAGAACGTTCAGGTTTGTTGTATAGGTATGCACATGCCATGATGGTTTGCTGAAATTTCTTTCAGCATTTAAGTACCTTTATTAATTAACAGCCACAAGAAAAATGTTAATTCATCAAATATATGTGTTCATCCTAATCTGTGTTTAAAGAAACTTAGGCAAAATATTCTGAAGATGTGTCAGAAGGTCAACATGTTTAGCTTAAAGTTTCACCATCTGCTGTCTTTTTAAATATTTTAGCAAATATCACTATGCTTCATGCAAAGCAAGACAAATTCTATGTTTGGATGCATTTAATGGTAAGCCGAGGGCATAACTCATTCTTCATGTGAGAAAATGCCAACACTCAGACTATAGTATTAGTATAAATACCTCTTTTGAAAAAGAAATAATGTATTCAGGACATCATTGTGTATCATTTTATCTTAACATTTTAACTAATTTTTTCTAAGATTATTCACTTATTATTTTCATGAAATATGTAATCCTTGAATTTGTATACTAAAATCAGTCTTCTTTTCATTCATTTTAGGAAATTACAATGGAATCTGGAAGGTAGTTTTTTAACTAATAAACTATGGGAAATTATTGTTGCAGAGTTTAACCCAGGTCTTGAAATTGTTACCCTCTTTAAGTTCCTGTATATTAAAATAATTAAGCAGAAAATGTTAAATACAACATTTTGAACTAATGCATGTGTGTTTATATGTACACGTATATATTTTTATCTATATCACATGGGTACATGAACTTTACAAGTTCAGTGTATTAGTAATATCTACCTATTTTCTACTTATCAAATTACTGAGGAAAAATACTGACAGATTTCCTCCTCTTGACCATTTAACAATAAATAAAATGAAAAAAATATTTAATTTCACTGTCAGTATAATAAATCATTTAATGTGTCTCTCAATGGAGAATTTTCTTCTTACTTTTTTTTTTTTTTTTTTGGTTCCTGAATTTAAAGTGGGGAAGTATGCTGAGAGGGACAGAAGTCAGAAACAGAGTATGAGACAATTTCAGAGAGCAGAGGGCTCCAAAACTTACCTCTCTGAAACCAGGAGACCAGAACCACTTAATCTTCCACAATTCTAAAGCTTCATAATTTTATAAAGACATTTTTAAGAAAAACAAAAATACTTTGGTATATATCTTACCAAACTTTACCATATTCTCAATATTTTCTCCTTGTTAAAAAAAGCTTTTAAGCATTTTGAATACATTAAAATTAGGAATCAGCAATACATTGGCAAGAATATGTGTGTTTTCTTTTCTTAATGTGGCAAAAGATAGCTATAGTGACTTTCCTTCCTTGTATGAGAAAGATAGTAGTGATTTGACATAAGCTGTTACTCATGGGGCGAGAAGTAATTGCTTTGCCTATGATTAAACTTAATGATTCAGGGAACTTAGCTATTTTATGTTTCAAGTCCCAAAGTAAACAGCATGCCATTTTTTAAAGTATCAATTATAACTTTTTTTCACATGAAAGGAGAGAAAAAACTTATAAAGATAAGGGAAATTGTACAGTTAATGTTTTTACTTTTAGTAGAAACATTTGAAAATGTTTCATCTTAAGTAGATTTTTAAAAAATAAATCAGGCTGGGCGCTGTGGCTCATGCCTGTAATCCCAGCACTTTGGGAGGCTGAGGCAGGCGGATCACGAGGTCAAGAGATGGAGACCATCCTGGTCAACATGGTGAAACCCCATCTCTACTAAAAATACAAAAAATTAGCTGGGCATGGTGGTGCGTGCCTGTAATCCCAGCTACTCAGGAGGCTGAGGCAGGAGAATTGCCTGAACCCAGGAGGTGGAGGTTGTGGTGAGCTGAGATCGCACCATTGCACTCCAGCCTGGGTAACAAGAGTGAAACTCCATCTCAAAAAAAAAGATAAATAAATAAAATAAATAAATAAATAAATAATGTGTAACAAAGAGAATGTTATGTATATTTGTAAAAGCCCTGGTTTGAAGATATTTCAACAAAATAAAGATATGACTAATTGACCAATGAATTAACCAATCATACATACATATTTATATATATTTCAAAAATTATCATCAAATTAATTACAATGACAAACCGTACACAGATAATCTGATAGTTTCAAATGTATATATTAAAATTCACCTTCCAATTTATGTGTTCTTTAAAGGAAAATAGCATTTTTATTATTGATATAGCTCCACAATTCATGGTACAAAGAATATTATTTGTTAAATATGTGAGTTGGCTTTTTAAATTATATGCCTAAAGGCAAAGTGTGACATAATTAGTTGATAATATGGAACAAATAAATTGTTGTAGTCAGTAAATATTCAGGTTTTTCCTAAAGACAGTTGTCAGAAACTAGTGGGAAAAGATGCTCAATACATAGGCCCCTATGAAGAGTAAATAAAGCAAACATTTTGAGAATAGAAAATAATGATTAAGATTTTTATTTTTGTTAACCTTTAATATGTTCAGGGGTAAATGTGCAAGTTTGTTACATAGGTAAATGTGTGTCTTGGAGGTTTGTGGTACAGATTATTTAATCACTCAACTATTAAGCCTAGTACCCATTAGGCGCCATTGTGTTGTTCCCCTCTGTGTGTGTGTTTTCATCATTTGTCTACCACTTATAAGTGAGAACATGCTGTATTTGGTTTTCTGTTCCTGAATTAGTTTGCTAAGGACTACAGTAACCAAATACCATGGTAGTGTTATAAGAACAGACATATAAACAAATGGAACAGCATAGAGAACCCAAGAATAAGACAGCACACTTACGACTATCTGATATTCAACAAACCTGACAAAAACCAAGCAACAGGGAAAGGATTCCCTATTCAATAAATGGTGCTGGGTTAACTGGCTAGCCATATCCAGAAAATTGAAACTGGACCCCTTCTTTACACTCTATATAAAAATTAACTCAAGATAGATGAAAGACAGATAATACTGTTTTATACTATTATCTTACTACAAATTCAAAACTCATTTTGAAAAGTTCAAAGAATTTTATCATAAGTGAATTAATTGCTAAAAGCCAACATCCAAGTCCATTAGATTGCAGAAAATAATGAATCATTTTTTTCTTTTCCTCATATTAATTGCTCCTCTCCACTAATACTCAAAAGAGTATTTTTTATTTTATTTATTTTTTTATTTTTTATTTTATTTTATTTTATTTCTTTATTTTTAAGACTCAGATTGTATTCCTTAACGTTAATTGAGCTTTTGATTCAACATTAAATTTCCTGACTTATTCTAGTTTTAAATTCAATTATCTGGACTGTATTCATAGTATTGAAAAGATCAGATAAATTAAATTGTGGGCCAGAGACACATTCTATCAAATACTTAGAACTATGGATCAGTTCTCCATAGCACCTTAGGAATATACATTTTTCTCTGAAAATTAGTAGGGATGCTTATATTATGAATGTAATTCTCCAAGTATTAATAAATAAAGTACAAATTACCATAAGAAAGAAAATAATGATGAAGAAAATACATAAGTAATATATGTTGAGAAATTAAAACAAAATCCTAAGCCCTCCAACTGACTGAACAAAACCCGTCTTGCCCAACAGGTTCCCACCCTCTTGCCCAAGAGGTCCCCAGAGTAACCTTGGAACCTGAGTTGGTGGCAAGGATGAAATGGGAGGTCATACAGGCCTCCATATACCCACTTTCCTGCCAAATACTCTTAGGCTTCCTTCCCTAAGGGCTGAACAGAAACCAGCCCTATTGTAATACTGCCCTTGATGTCAACCAACTGCCTGATGCTACCCCTCCCTTTTGCAGTTTCAGCTCAACAAGCAGCATTTCTTCCTAAAAGGCTATGGACAATCGGGTGGTTATGGCAAGTCTATGGAGGCTGTGCAGGAAGGGTTCTCATATCCTATGTTACACCTTTTGATGCTAGAGTCCCTTCTCCCCTCTCTTGAAGTCTTTTGTTGGCTTCTTGCTGTGGCCTACTTTTCCCAATTTCTGTTTCTGGCTTACGGCTGGAAGCTCCAATTCCCAATCTGTCAGTCACCACCCTGTAGGCTGCAATGCTTTATGAGCAATAAAACTCTCCTGTCCCAGTTTATGAACTTCATCATTTTTCAGCTGAAAATATTATTGGGAAACAATGAAAGTATAGAAAAATGAGAACAATTAATAGACGCATGAGATCTATTAATTTAACTACAATGTCAATTATGAACTGTTTAATATAGTAAACATTAATGGACTGTTAATGATGCCAAAAATGACATATGATTCAATGAAATCTGCTAGAAAACAATGTCTAAAGCCAAAGTATCTCAGAAAATGAGTAAAATGGAAACAAGTACTAAATTCACTGCAGTAAAAATCTTCCTACTGAGGCATGATTCACCAAAATGTAGAAAACTCAAATGTGATTCAAAAAAGAATAAAGTCTGACTGAATGAAGCATGAATATTAATACTAAACTATATTTGTGCCACATTTTATATAATTGTAAGAACTTTTATGACAATAATTATTGGGTTGGTGCAAAAGTTATGATATTTTCTGTCATTAGTTTTATGGTAAAAACCGCAATTACTTTTGCACTAACCTAATTTCTTTGTCAAGAAATTCTGTCAGTCTCAATTTTCAGAGAGATCAATGTTTAATCTTAAACATTAAGACTTATTTGTAATTAACCAGATAATGTAATATAATCCACAATTTTACCTAGAATAGCCTTAGTAAAATTATTGGTTAATGCTATGGTGCTTATTATTTCTGTTTGTATTCTTATGCAAACTCATTTTGTGTATAATTTTGTGACTGAAGAAAATAAGACAAGGTAATGTGTGCAGAATAAAAGATAATATTTTTAATGTATTTCCGAGTCATTATTTTAAACTCAAAATGCATGTTTAATTTATGCTTTAGTGACTCAGTTATCACAGAAAGAGTTTATTGATTCCTTATGCATATTACAAAATTTGTAACAGGACATTACCTGTATGTCTTCAGTTTGTAGCCAAAAATTTTGACAATGTTTCAGAGTCTGAGGACAATTAAGTGGGGCCAAGTACCTGATGTCCTTAAGTAAGTGTCTGGGTATTTATGTAGGATATGCTATAAGATTATGAAAGACAACCTGTCAAATGTAGTGAATACCAGCTCTTAGCTTTTAGCATGATTTGAGTTGGAAAAGCAAGAAGGTGAAATATCCTTTATAAACAGTTATGAAATATCTTTCACCCTCTTATGGGGAATGCCAGAGAATTGCTTCTTGCATACATATGGCTGGGTGAGAGAGGATTTTATTAGATCTACCTGAACATTGCGTAGCGTAAGGAATCGTGTGGGAAGCTAAAGCTGAAGCAGGCTGAAGTACCGGAGTGTCAAGAGACAGTGGGCTGTACTCGTTAAATTTACGGGTTAACATGATTGGCTGCCCAAATAGCTGGTAAAATATTATCTCTGGATGTGTCTGTGAAAGGATCTCTGGAAAAAGATGACCATTTGAATCAGTGTACTGAGTATAGAAGATCAGCCCTCACTGGTGTAGGCTGAATCATTCAATTGGCTAATAGCCAAATAATATAAAAAGGTGGAAGAAGGCTGAATTTTTCTCTCTCTTGTGGAGCTGGGGCATCCATCTTGTCATGTCCTTGGGCATCAGAGCTCCTGGTTCTCAGACCTTCAGACTGCTGGACTTACAGCAGGACCCCAACCCAGTCCCCCTCCCAGGTCTTCTGTTTTGGACTGACAGTTTACACCATTGGCTCTCATGGACCTCAGGCCTTCAAACTCAGACTGAATTATGCTGCTGGCTTTTCTGGCTCTCCAGCTCACAGATGGCATATTGTGGGAATTCTCAGTCACCCTAATCATGCCCATTTAAAAAATCCTTCTTATATTTGTGTATATACATATATCCTATTAGTTCTGCTTCACAAAAGAACCCTGACTCATACAAAGTGCAAATTTTATATTCAAACAAAAGTTGTCACTAGGTATTAGACAGCAAAGAGTTTGATTGTTGTAGACCAGATTCAGGCAATGCAAGAGAGAAGTTTCTTGGCACTGCCTTGACAGGGATACGACACAAGACTTCACCTGGAGGGTGAAGTTACAGAGATAAAGGAAAGACTGGTAGAAGATCCAGTGCTGTGGAGAAGCTGCAAAAGGCCAACTGGAGGAGGAAATAAGTCCACTCCTGGGAATGCATTAGTGACTTAACTCTAGTAGAAATATCTCTTAATTATTATGTGATCTAGGAAAAAGAGAAGAAAACAAAACACTGCAATCGATAATAAAATCTACTTTAATATTTAGAGAAAGCAACAGCTTATCTTTTTTCTTAGTTTCTGAGTGGAAAATTCAAAACTAAAATACAATTCTGAAAGTTAAGTACAGTAGGAATGTTTTGTATACTCATTAAATCAGTGGATAGTTCTTAGGATAAAATTTTAAACAAATGCATGTAGTCATGTTTTTTCTTTGTGTCTCACATGTTATATTTTCTGGGGAATCATAGCCACAAGTATATGATGGAACTCATTGTATGAATGTTTGCCTTATGAACTTACCTAAGCACTTTGATACTACTTTTTAAATAAATTTCAAATAATAAATCAAGAGAACATAGATATTATTGCATATTTTTGACTCATTCACCCTTGAATGAACTAAGCAATTTGAAAGCCCAGAGACATTTGGCATTCAACAATTTCTGAAAAGCTATTTAACTGCTAAATGTTTTATTCTCACTAAATTTAATCCACCCAGGGCAATGCCCTTTTGATTATCACAATCTTTACATTCTCCTCCATCAAGTTGAATAATTTTATGTTAATATCATGTTTAATGTAAATCTTCTGAGTTTTTTTATTAACAAGATACTAAAAGATGTTGTTATGCATTGAGATTTCTAATTATAGTACTTTCTAAATTATTTTGCTTTCTGAATTTCTTTTCTAAATTGCATCTTGAGTCAACCAAACTGCAATGAAATTTTTATAGATAATTTTATTTGGACAATATTTTAGAGTGAAATAATTTTGCTCTTGGATGGTTCATGAGCATTTCTATTACAACTTTTACAAAGATAAATGGGGGTATTGATTTATACTTTTATTACTTATTTATTTTATAATAATATGCACTACAGTTTATATTTTTTTCAAATTGAGATATATTTTATGTGTATGAGAGATGGGGAGAATATTACTGAGATAATAAATACTATTTTGTAATTCAGAGTTGCAATATAATCTAAAATATGTATAATGATTTTGACTTTAAAATCTTCATAAAATATCTCTTAATAAATGAATGCTTTATGAAGAAGTCTTCATGTACTTATTCTGTAATTTAGTCCTTTTGCTTTGAGAAAACAAAAAAAAAGTTATTTTAAAAACATGTTGAAGGCTTAATTTAATAATGACAAATATGACATTAATTTGAAAAACAATTATTTAAAACCTACTATTTTATGACAAGCATACAGGACAGTTTTACATTGTCATTAAATTTATTATTTTTCATTTTTAAAGTGTATATGTTTAGGGGGTACAAGTGTAGGTTTCTTGCAGGCATATATTACATAGTGGTGGGGTCTGAGCTTTTGCTGTACCCATCCCCCAGTAGTGAACATTCCAACCTACAGGCAAATTTTCAACCCTTATTACCCCCTTAATATCTTCCCTTTTGTAATCTCCAAGGTCTGTTATTCTACTCTGTGGTCATTGGGTTTCTCTGTCTCCACTTTATGTGTCCACTTTATCTTTATTGTTTAACAAAAATACAAAGTCAAATTGTTGACCTACCAAACATGGGGGAATTTTCCTAGTGCAAAATATTATAAGTATAGTTTAATGTAATATATATGAAAGTTAATTTTATAAAATAACTGTTTCAAATTTTATTCAAAACTAAACTAATAATTCAATATAAATACATGCAGAAAAATAATACCTTCAGATTCAAGTAGATGTACTTGTTATATGTCATGTATTACTTTAGGAATTTAGTTGTTAGCTGAAAGTGTAAGCAACGTGAGGCTTGTATTTCTCTTTAAAAACTAACTCCTCTTAATGCTTTTAACATAGTGTTTTCCAAAGAATGTTGTCACAGATGCTGAAGCATTCATTATATATTCAATTTGAAGGTGAGATTATTCAGTCAGCATTAACAACATCTTGTCTGCAACCTTGCTGCTCTGTATAAAAGCCAATAAATACTGTATGTAGCGGTATTATCTGAGAAGAGCAATCTTGCCCAGGACACTGAGCGATTGTTCCTGTCTTCCTTCAAGTGCCTTCATGAAATATTTACCTTGTAGATATACCAGCAGTGAATTTCAGTTTAATATCTATTTTCAACCATAGCTATGTTGATGCATGCATTAGCCTTTCTATGTGAATTTTGGAAATATGATTTGGCTTATAATAGTAAATCAAGATAGTCAATTATTGATTAGTTATAATGATTAGGGGAAATAAACACTGACATAAATAGTTGTAATGAAAGAATTTACTGTATGTATTTGAACTTTGTTTTATGTTATGATTAAACCCCCAATCTCTGTAATATTGTAGACTCAGCAAGATAGTGATCATAGACCCTGTTTAGGAAATACATTCCAGATCCAGATGCAGATTAAAAAATAGGTAAACTGAAGCTTTTATTCAATCTGAAATTAATCTTGGTTAAAAAAATGTGCTAAACGTAAACTAAATCAGAACACTCTGAAACTTTTTATATAGACTGAAGGAAAAAAAATCTATCTATGCTTATACATTATAAACAATTTCTAAATTGAAATAAATGAATGTAATTTTCATACATTTTAAATTGTATATTTGCATAAATTTAAACACCCATTTTACTCTTATAGAAACTTTTAAGATGTGTCTCAACAACAAATCAAAAAATGTTTTATGCTATTTATGTAATTGTATAAATAACATCAGTGATGATAATTGAATATTTTATTACAGCATTTTGATCTACTTTTAGGAAAAGTGATCAGTGTTTTACTATCTTTTTTAATTGGATCATCATTTTTGTAAACTTTATTTACTAAATTTTGCTTTCGCATGTGAAAAAATTACAACTCCCCCAAAAAAGCCTACTTTAATTTCAAAGTATGACAATATAGCAAGACAATATATGCTTTGGAATTCATAGATTTTCTCTTTTTTTTTTCTTGTTAGAGAACATCTGAATTTAAAGCTTTATTTATTGCCCCCATCCACCACCCCAACCGGCTATCATTTTATTTGATTTGATATCAACTTATTATAAGTTATTTTAGAAAAGATGGAATAAAAAGAGCTATACAGAAAAATGAGCATTGGCTTGAGAGTTGAGAAAGAATTTCTGACTAATATGAACTAATTAGCAAGACAAGTGATTGTGACTAAGTTCTATCCTATGAAGAAGAACAAGGTGGAGCTCGATGATAACACATATATTCTAGCTATTAGTATTTGTGAAATAGGGTTTTCACTCTTATTCTATATAAGACACATTAAAAAATTATCAATCATTGACCACACACAAAGATATACTTACACTTAGACATTCTAATGTCTCATAATCCTAATCACAACTTTTAAAGTGCTTATATTGCAGCCTTTGAACTAGTAGTACACTATTGATATCCTTTAATTGTGCTAACCTACCCTGTGTTAGCCTAACAGACTCCATCTTGATGAAAGCCAGACAGACTCTATCTTAACCCCTGCCTCACCCCTCCCACCATTTTTCCCTTGAATGCATACCTGGGTCACACAGTGCTGGGTCATGTTGTACTTAGAACCATAGAAACAGATAACCATTGTAAACATATCCTGCTTAACAAGCCCCCTTGCTATTGTTAACAACCCTTGATTAATTATACGGAAAGTGCCAAATGTCCCCTTGGTGACCAACAATCATGGGAACCACTTGTATATATCCTCCTTAGTTAATCAACAATCATGGGAGTCTCCCGCCTCCTGGTTACCAGCCTCCTCCCCTAACCTGCATAGAGTATTCTGCTTCTGTAAAATTCCACTTCAGCTAGGCCTCCCCTCCCCTACCTAAATCCAGGTATAAAGGGAAATCAAACCCCTTCCTCAGGGCTGAGAGATTTTAAGGATGAGCTGACTCTTGGTCGCTGGCAATAAAGGACTCACAATCACATCTCAGAGAGTGGCCCATTTTAACAACTTTCTCTGATACAACATAATTATAGATTGTTAGAACTCTGATGTAATATAAGGATAATTCTTAATTCTGTTATGATTATAAAGAAGATAAACACTAGTCATATGTTTGTTTAAGTTGTATTTTTTATAATAATTTAAAGGATACTGCCAACAACAAAACATAAATAAAGCATTCAGTTCTTGAAGATGTTCAAAAAATCAGCTCTACAAATGTATGTCCTCTCTTGACTAATAAGGTCATATTTAACTTGGATTCACATATAAAATGTAAGGAATGCATGTAGAACATTGTTTATAGAGTAAGAATATTTCTATAATACAATTTCTATTTATATCCCATTATTACCAAACTTAACTGATATCTTCCAGCCAGGAATAGTCTGCCAAATTGAAAAGCTTCAGGTTTATTTATGATGAACTTCCAGGACAGACTGGGGATATTATGCCAAATGCATTTAGTAGATAAGGACTTCCTGTTATCTTTTACTGAAATATTTTGGCCAGGATATCTGTCTTCTATGATAAAATTAAGAAATTCATTTTAAGACTGTTGAACCATTTTCTTCCCTCTTACCGATTTGTTAAGTAACGAGATTGTTCTGGGAGAAAAGCATAAGGACTGGTTATCAGAATGAAGTAAAAATCTGCGACAATCTTTGTCCTATGTCATGGTCATCAAGGACACCCACTATCAGTAAGGTTCTCCATAATCAATTAAACAACATGACCTATTTACTGGATATCAATGATCCATTCATGTGCTTGTCAAAGTTCTCTGAAACAAGGTAATCATGATGGCAGTGGTGAAGATTATGTATGAACTCAAAACCAGAAACATCTTTTTATCAAAAGACACAGACAAGCCAATACAAAAGAGTGCTTAATCTGCTAGCAGAAGAGAAAAATATGGTGCCCAACCATAGAAGAACTCACTATGGCACTCAACCATAGAAGAATCAGCTACAAGGAAAAAGGCTGATTTTCCAAAAATACATTTATGATAAGGGAAAACAACTTGCCTTCACTGGAATGACACATATTCTGGATAATTATTTCCTTTCCCTAGAAAATATATTTCTGCCAGAAAAAAAAAAAAAATTACCAAGTGCTATATTGACACTAAATGTATCCCATTAATTTTGTTTCTAAACAAATAAGTAAAACAAACAAGGAAAAAAGAGGCTCTAAGCTGTTATTTATGAATTTCCATTACATTAACACATGTGTTGAGTACATAATAATGAAAATTATATAGTAACTTTTAACTGACTTGAAAGTAGAACCATAGTAGAATAATAGAATAGCTTATTGATGATTTGTTTTCTGTGTTAGCTGAGACCATAATCTTGAGATATTAGAAATTTGACCTGTAAGATGCAACATATTCTGAACCATTGGACTTTTTAAAGTGTAATTAATCTTCTATACCTCAAATATAAGAGTCTAAGTGTCAATGCACACAAGTAACTTTCTTTTAAATGTGCCAGTTCTCCAATCTTGTGACTTTGAGATCTGTTTTCTAAGGGATCTATCTATTGAAGAAATGTCTCCAAAGGTGGTAGATATGTTCATTTTGACTTCTCATACCAGTGAGGAAATAGGCCAAAAAGTTAAAATAGTGCCTAATGTAATTAAGCCTCAGGTGAAAAAGCAGAATAAAAAGTGGTTATCATGAACTCTGTAGATAAACTGCATGGGTTTAAGTTCTAGATATATAACCATGAGCAAATTCATCTAATATTTATTTAACAATTTTCTCTTCTATACAATTTGAGAATAGAAGAATTTGCGAATTTGATTACTAATAGTTAAATTTCCAAAGCTCTTTGAAAAGTACCTGTTACATAATAAGTGATACATACATGTTAACTGACAGTGGTAGTATTACTGTGAGATAATATTGCTCCAGTTGGGGAAGTAAGGAGTTTATGTATGGAACCCAGGAGACCCCATGGGTTGCAGCATACAATAATAAAGTTATTACAATCAAATACAGAAAGGACCACAAAGGTTCAGACCATTCAGGAATAATGTTTGAATTATTCTATAAGGGAGACAAATAATACCTTAACATCTACAATTCTGAGGGTATTTGAAGTAGAGTGGGAATGGAGGAAAAAAATTATAAATGTATTATATTTATGATGAATATCAAAAGTAGTGTATTGTAGTTTAATGCTTACTTCTGTCTCCTTTCTTCTTTCTCACTCTTTTTCTCTCTCATTCCCTTCCCTTCATGCATATTCTCCTTCCATTACACTGTCAGACTCTCTCTGTGTTCTATTCTCTCTTTTACTATTTCTATATTATGCTATCATCAGAATTTTTCTTGAATTTTTCATCACTTTTGCCAATTTATTTTCTTCGCTCTTTTTAATCTACAATTTAATATAGAATGGGTTATTTATAAATTACTTTATAATTAAATACATTGGTGAACTTATATTAAGAGGGACATCTGAGTAAAACAGAGGAGGACTGATTGTGTTGCCCTTATTGGTGAGGCCAATATGCAAATAAAGAGGAATGTTGACAGTGAAACTTTGCACTCTACATAAGTGCAAAGTACCCCTACTGTGGGTAGGGGGTTGGGGGAAGACCTAGATTTGTATGCATGTAATGTTGAAGGAGAAAAGGAGCTAACTGTTGTAACATTCTTCTATGCCAGCATGTCCAAGTATTCTTTAAACTTTCAAATCCATTATTACCAAGAACAAGAAAAAGATAATATTTCTTTGCTATCAAGTCAACATTGAGCCAAGTTCTTAATAATTTACTTGAGGAAAACTTATGAAACCTCTTTGTAATGTATTATCATTCTTATTTTTATAGAGAAGAAATAATTGCTAGAGTGTGTAATATAATTTTCCCAAATGTCACATATCTAGAGAATGGCAAAATTTGTTTTTCAACCAAATTCAAATCAAACCCGAGGCCTACATGTCATTTTTCTACTCTGCCATACATTCTTAAAGGATATGAAATTAGTTGAGCATGATATTAAGAGGATAGTCTTTAGGGTTTTTATGGTGTTAGGTCTTATGTTTAAGTCCTTAATCCATCTGGAGTTAATTTTAATATAAGGTGTCATGAAGGGGTCAGGTTTCTACTTTCTGCACATTGCTAGCCAGTTTTCCTAACAACATTTATTAAACAGGGAATCCTTTCCCCATTGCTTGTTTTTGTCAGGTTTGTGAAAGATTAGATGGTTGTAGATGTGTGACATTGCATCCAAGGCCTCTGTTCTGTTCCATTGGTCTACATCTCTGTTTTGGTACCAGTACCATGATGTTCTGATTACTGTTGCCTTGTGGTATAGTTTGAAGTCCAGTAGCGTGATGCCTCCAGCTTTGTTCTTTTTGCTTAGGTTTGTCTTGGCTATGCAGGCTCTTTTATGGTTCCATAGGAAATTTAAAGTGTTTTTTTCCAGTTCTGTGAAGAAGATCATTGGTAGGTGGCAAAACCATACAGGACATAGGCATAGGCAAGGACTTCATTACTAAAACACCAAAAGCAATGGCAAAAAAAGCCAAAATAGACAAATGGCATCTAATTAAACTTCAGCACTTCTGTACAGCCAAAAAAAAAAAAAAAAAAAAAAAACAATCAATAGAGCAAACCAGCAGCCAACAGAATGGGAAAAAGTTTTTGCAATCTGCCCATCTGACAAAGAGCTAATCTCCAGATTCTACAAAGAACTAAAACAGATTTATGGGAAAAAAAAAAACAAACAAATCTATCCAAAAGTGGGTGAAAGATATGGACAGACACTTTTCAAAAGAAGACATAGATGAAGCCAACCATCATATGAAAAAATGCTCATCATCACTGGTCATTAGAGAAAAGCAAATCAAAACCGCATTGAGATACTATCTCAGGCCAGTTAGAATGGCAATCATTAAAAAATATGGAGACAATGGACACTGGTGAGGATATGGAGAAATAGGAACATTTTTACACTGTTGATGGAAGTGTAAATTAATTCAACCATTGTGGAAGACAGTGTGGCAATTCATCAAGGATCTAGAAATAGAAATTCCATTTGACCCAGCAATCCCATTACTGGGTATTACCCAAAGGACTATAAATCATTCTGTTATAAAGACACATGCACACATATGTTCATTGTGGCACTGTTTACAATAGCAAAGACTTGGAATCAACCCAAATGCCCATTAATGATAGACTGGACAAAGAAAATGTAGCATATCTACTCCATGGAATACTATGCAGCCATAAAAATGATGAGTGTATGTCCTTTTTAGGGATGGATGAATCTGGAAACCATAATTCTCAGCAAATTGACACAAGAACAGAAAATCAAACACCGCATGTTCTCACTCTTACATGGGTGTTGAGCAATGAGAACATGTGGACACAGAGAGGGACCATCACACACTGGAGTCCATTGTGGGGGCTAGGGGAGGGACAGTACAGGGGAGGATGTGGAAGGATAACATGGGTAGAAGTGTCAGGTAAAAGTGATGGGGGGATGGAGGTAGCAAACCACCTTGCCATGCAACAATCTTGCATGATCTGCACGTGTACCCCAGAATCTAAAGCACAATTTAAAAAAGAAGAAAAGAAAAAAGATTCCTTAGTGCCAAAAAAAAAAAAAAAAGATAGTCTAATTAAAAAAAAAAAAATCATGTAGGAAACTGGAAGAATGGTGTCTTAGGGCAGAATAAATATCATGAATAAAGGCATGTAAAATTTCCAAATAAGATATAAAAAGTTATTTATGGTTAGAGGCTACTAACCTGAAAGGCAAATAAATTTGGATATATGATTTGGTGATTGTGAAGGAATAATATGTTTAGATTTAATTAATTTATCCTGTTGGAAATTTGGAATCAGGAGATATAAGTCTAAAGCCCAACTGTGCTTGTGAATATACAAGCTAATCAGGCTGTAGGAAAGAATGTGAGTAAGAATATATCTTTGTAATCATAAATCTAGACTGTATATGATGGAAAGGCAGATGTCACATTTTGTTATACAGGAAAATGATAAAAATAATCCTATTTTCAAGCCTGGGAAGTAATACAACATTTAAAAAAAATAGTTCATAAATTCATTACATTGCTTCCTACAGATAAGTGAGTCCATGAAGAACGCAATGGGTTCTCCTTTCTTGTTCTTAATCAAATGAGAGTAATCTCTCCACTCAGCACATTATAAGACTTTTTAAGCTGTGAACAAACAGGCAATGTAACTTGAACAGGAGTCCAAAGATAATCCATGTAGAAGATATTTACTAGTATTGTTTCTACTCAACTGGATTCCATTTACTTGTCTTTGAATAAAACTTTTTTTTTTCTTTTCACTGTGCTAGCAGAATGAAAAATTAAGGGGTGATAATTGTTTGAATTTTAATTTCAAATGTAGAAACATTTTTACGTTTAAATGTTTCTTTTTTGGTAAAAGATATTTTGAATAATGTGCTTATGCATAATGCTAAGCATTTTGACAGAAAGGTCAAGTTAAATAGATATAATCCTTGTCTTCTTTTCCACAAAATGATTAATAAATATGTAAACAAACTTCTGTCAATGTTCTGATCCCTTTTCTTACTTTCACTTAGAGTCAGGGGTATTTTTACTTCTGTTATTTTCCCCGAAATTATAATATTTTGCATATTATTACAATTATTATTTTGTTTTCTTAACCTTCATTTCTGAGCTTTTAGTAACTTGTGGATGATTAGAGAAAAAGTCACAAGTTAAAATATAGCACTTAGATAATTTAATGTAGTGTTTTAGAGCATATATCTACTTGGCACTGATTTAAAGGGAACTCACACCATCAGGACTTTAAAGTCAATTCAGATAATGGTGAGGGGCATGTTAGAAGTCATGAATTACTTTTCAGGCTACTGAAAAGTTGTAAAATATGTTTTACACAGGAGAAAAATGAAACTCCAGAAACCATACTGAATTTTAAATTATTGTACTGTATCCTGAATATCATGTGTAGCAGTATCGTTGCCCCTACCCTCTTTATATCCACGTCCCAATCCCCGTAACCTGTGACTATGATACTTTACGTAACATAAGAGAATCTGGACATATAATTAAGCGTTCAGACTTTAAGATGGGGAGATAATACTAGATTATTTGAATAGGTCAATTTGATCACATAAATTCTTTACAACGGAGAATCTACAATATCAGAAAATTTGATGACTGAGTCAGACGCAGGAAATATTTGAAGTGTGACAGGGAAGGACTCTTGACTTGGTACACTGGCTTTGAAGATGAAGAAAGGGTCTATGAGCCAAGCCAAAGCATGTGGGTGGCATCTAGAAGCCAGCAATAGAGGCCCTTTCCTGACAGCCACCCATGACAGAGACATCAAGTCCTACGACTTCAAGGAACTGAATTCTGCCAATATCCTGAAGAAGCAAGGAAATTTATTTTCCCCTAGAGTCCCCAGAGAAGAATACAGCCTTGTAAATACCTTTCTTTTTCCTTTTTTCCTTTTTTTTTTTTTTTTTTTTTTTTCCCCTCACGTTTTTGAAATGGAGTCTCTGTCTGTCTCCACACTGGAGTGCAGTGTGGGTGATCTCAGCTCACTGTAACCTCTGCCTCCGGGTTCAAGTGAGTCTCCTGCCTCAGCCTCCTGAGTAGCTGGGATTACAGGCACGCTAGGTGTGGACCCAGCTAATTTTTGTCTTTTTAATAGAAACGAGGTTTCACCATGTGGGCCAGGATGGTCTCAATTTCTTGACCTCATGATCCGCCTGTCTCGGGCTCCCTAAGTGCTGGGATTACAGGCATGAGCCACCACTCCCGAAAGTAAATATCTTGACTTTAGTCCATGAGACTCACACTGGACTGCTGATGTACAGAACTGTAGTTAATAAACTTTTGTTTTAAGCTGCTAATTTATGGCAATCTGTTAACGAAAGTAATCTAAAACCAGCATACACGTTAAGGGGGTAGACTTTGTTAAGATTAGGTAACTGGAGACTTTGAATATTAAAATAGTAAAATCAGCTCTTTAGAAAATATGGAACATTTTTATTGTCATAAACAGCATATATTCCACCTTTCTGCCTTCCTTAACAAACCCTTTAGTTCATGTGTCTCCTTCTCTTATTGCAGTCCATAAACTGTCATATCAGGGTCATCTGCATAACTCTAGAGTAGTCTTACTAATTTTTCTCATAACTGATTAATATAAATGAGCAGCTAATCCAGTTCTTCCAGTGAAATTGTGAGAGGTATGCAGTATGCTTCTAAGAAGATTTTCTGAGTCTTTTGGGAGAGAAAATTTTCAAGGAATGGGAAAGGAACAGAATATAGTCTTAATTGTTGCTTATAACCACTTGGTGAACATCATGGAGAGAACTCTTATAATTATATTGATGTTATGAACAACAAAGCGGAGTGAAGGAAATGTGGATCCTCAATGATATAGTGCAGCCCATGGGGAAACAACCTTAATTGATGCTTCTTATGCCTTTGAATTTCTTCTTAGATACCTGAATAACTAAACTCTCTTATTTGTAATTTAAGCTATTTTTATTGATGCTGCAGTTTTTTCCAGATTTAATAGAAATACAAATATTTCTATTCTGAAAAAGAAATATTTGTAGAAACTAACTGGGGAAATTAAATAATGACCAAATTAGAGATACCAGTTAGTCATAGTAAAACACATTACAATGACCCCAATCAAATACTTAAAATAGCCTGTTCTAAACATTTGTAACTGTTCGTATAAATGTATAATTCCCACTGATTTCTCCTTTATAATGAGTATAGTAGTGATGGTTTAAGCAATTATATCTGTTGTTATAGATTTCTCGTGTATTACCCTCGGTCTCACAAAGTTAATGCTGTTCTAAAAATATTTTTTTAAATAGATTTCACAATGTTTTCTGACATGAAAAGAATAAATACAATTTTTGTGACTTCTCAAAATACTATTTGGATTTTACTAATGTGAAAATTTTAAGAACCGCAGATACTGATAAGAGTACATATGATTTGTCGAATTGTTCTCTATTAAATAATTTAACTCTTGAATCTGTCCTTGAGCTCTAAGTGTATTAGATCTTTTACACCAATTAAGTCTAAAGCATCCTACAAATTCACCATCCTTTAATCTCTAGATATAGCTGCACTAAAATAAAATTGTAAACAAATACATATTTAAATATCATTATGTAAAATACCAATGTAGGCACTACAAAGTTTTTCTCTAACATGTGTTACCGAGACATACAACAGAGTGCAAAACATTGTTAAGCTTCCTGCAGTTGATACACTTATATTCTTGCAATTACAACTATCAAATTGTATTTTAATATGTTTAAAATTTGGAAGGTATAATAAAGAATAAAATAGGAAAATATAAAGATATTTAAAATAATTAGAAAGATGAGAAAAAGAGTTTTGTACTTCACTTGATAATAAAAATCATAAAAGTCTGTAATTTTTTCTAAATGACCTATTATCCCTAACCCCAATTTGAATACAAGAAGAAGGAAGTACTGCAGAGAGAGAGAATAGAAAAAGAGAGCAAGATTTAAAAAAAAAAAAGAAAGAAAAAAAGATGCACCTGTTCATCTGATTATATTGCTGAAGATTTTATGTAAAAAGACATTTGTTTTTTCTATTCATTCGCATTTTAGTGGTACTCCTTATACAGATTAATTATCTGATATTTGATCCTCATTTATATTCCATATTATTTATTCTTGTATTTGCAAATTTAGCATCCAAATTCACAAAAACTTTTGCATTTGTTCTGAGCTACTTGTATTTCTATGTTCATAAAAAATCAACAAATTTTTAGCTGTGCTACTATTACAAAAGAAGAGTGTATATAATATATATACACAAACACACACACATATATATACTCACATATATATATACATATATATAAATATATATATGTATATATATATTAGAAAACACTCTGAATATCTGTGATGTTTGTTTATCTCCTTGGAAATTAACAGTGAATTTCTTTCTTCTCAAAACGATGATCATGCAACCCAGAGTCTGAGAAAATTATCAATATCTTATCTAAATTAAAATCTAAATTAAATCTTTTTTCTCCTATGATTCAACTTCTTGGTGAATATTCAATTATTATGATGAATTTATTGTTGTTCTTTGGACAGGAAAACATTTTTAAAATTGAAAGAATTTCTCAGAGGAAAGTCATTTAGCAACATATTCAAAGTTAAAAAAATAGGAACTGGTGTGAGAACAGAACAAAGGTGAGAAGAGGATTTAGAAACTCATGGAAGAAGTGTCTCAGGAAAGCACAAGAGCAAAGGGCATTTCTAAAACTAGTAGATAGTGGAGAAAGCTTCAAAGCTATCAATATATAAAGCATGAGAACAAGCATTGTTTAATATATTAATTTATTGATACTGGCTACATTTTAACAACCAAAACAAAAATTACATTGTAATTTTGTGTTTTAATATTGGTATAAAAAATGTATAGTAATACATAAATAATGACAAAAGCCATAATGTATGTATGTAAAAATGACAAAAGAAGAAATAATGTCTGTAAGCCTTTTGTGAGTTAAGATTTACGTATACCTCCTCAAAATCAGGTATTGAAGTCATCTTTCATTGTTGATGCCAGATTATTTATGTAATGCATATGTCTTTCTAAACACTCCTCTAATTATGTGATTCTTAATCTTTACACATCAGTAATACACTATGAAGTCTATGATAAAATAATTAGACGTTCTCTTAGGAATTATAAATGAACTTTTCATTCTAACTAGTAAATCAATTAAGAGCATTAATAATTTCTCCCACCATCAAAATATGTCCAGAATGTGACTGTATGCATGTAATAGAAAGAAAGTTACTATCATCTATCTATTATTTTATTTGCAAATTACTCTAAGTAGAAAAAAAGTCTGTGAATTATAAAAACATAGCAGGACAAAATTTATATACATTTGCTTATTAGCATTATTTTAACAAAATATGAAAATACTAAGATAATAGAGAAATTTTTAATAACATCTAAATGTTTATGTAATATGGAAATGACAAGAAAGGACAGATGGTTTTAGTATTATGAATAACAAAGTTTTTGAATACCCATATCAAATTATGTTATGAATTGCACAACTCTATAAATTACAATGTTTTGAATCACTATTTAACATAGGATCTTTCTTTTATTCAACATCGTAGTGAACATTCATAAACAGTTAAGTATAAACATTAAGTTAACTTCAATTTTTGCTAATTAAAAAATGTTGAAATATATCACTTGAAGTTTAGAACTTTTTTAGACACATTTTATATATTTGGATCCTGCATTTCATGATGTGACTTGTTTGAAATGGATAGCTAGATTTCCAACAGCTGTACCAGTGTTGAGAAGAGCTAATAATAAAAGGACTTCTTGGCAAGCTACTTCTCCTGTTAAATGGTGAATGCAATGTGCTTGACATCTGTAATTTAAGTAATTTGTAAGAAAACACATTACTTAGCCAGCTGTAGATTCCACCATTGCATGTTAAGTTTACAATCCATTAATCAACTTATATACATAAATACACTGTTGTTCTAAACAATAAGAATTTAAACACACTATAAGCAATGAATATGATTAAAACAATAGTCTACAACAGTCATTCATATGCCTTCCAGCTGTTTGTTGAAATTACTGAAGCATACAGCCAAAGAGCTAATGCCATGTTTAGTTTTGTTTATTGAAATAATGAAAGTGTGTTAATGACAAAGTACAAAGTTACATAATAGAAATTAATGTACTGTGAAATAAAATTTTGCTCAAAAATAAAAATGAGTACAGTATTAGCTTAAGACTTTAAATGAACATTGCATAACACATTTAACAAGTATTTGATCATTTTTATGTAAGTGTATCTGCAAATTATACTCCATGAAAAATGACAGCAATATGCTCAAGATAGACTAAGTCTACTGTATGGGTTTAAATGAATTTTACACAATATTTAAAGGCTATTTTGTATAATCACAGCAAACAGGAATGCAAAAACATCTGCATACACTGTACTTAACTCTTTTCAATGTTTATACCCACATAACATTTTTAGTCTCACTCTTGCATAGTTAATTCTTACAGCTAATTATTTCATGAAATTCAAATGAAAATAGACGCTGAGTATCTCATGTGTAGTATAAAATTCATAGATATTAAATAATTATTCACACATAAACTTAAACAAACTTAATATCATTAGACCTTACATATTAGATGGTATTGACACAAATATCAGAGGTTACTAATTTTAATGTTTGAATGTTGTCTGTGATATCAATAGCTTTATAGTTTTTTTTTTTTTTTTTTTTTTGAGACGGAGTTTCGCTCTTGTTACCCAGGCTGGAGTGCAATGGCACGATCTCGGCTCACCGCAACCTCTGCCTCCTGGGTTCAGGCAATTCTCCTGTCTCAGCCTCCTGAGTAGCTGGGATTACAGGCACGCACCACCATGCCCAGCTAACTTTTTGTATTTTTAGTAGAGACAGGGTTTCACCTTGTTGACCAGGATGGTCTCGATCTCTTGATCTCGTGATCCACCCGCCTCGGCCTCCCAAAGTGCTGGGATTACAGGCTTGAGCCACCGCGCCTGGCCGCTTTATAGTTTTTAAAAGTATAATACCATGAATTTATAGGCCATCATTTAAAAATACATTAATTTACCAACAGATACGTCTTAAATGAATGAGAAAGGCATACAATGATATTAGTATTAATGATTAAATAATATTTGGATATTGTTTCAAAAAGACTTTCAGCTGAAGTACTTTATGAATTTATTCATCAAAAATATTTTTTTAATTCTCACTGATTTCTATTTAAATTAGTAATTGATAAACATCAACATTTTAAAATTATATTTTAGTACTAAATTATAGAATATAACCATAGTCATTTCATTTCTAGTAAATGTTCAAAATAGAGTAAACACAAATACAATTTTTATGTTACCAAATTTAAACTTAAATATAAAACTTTCTTATGAAGATTGTGTATTTAATGTTGTAACTCCTTTTGGAGAGAATTATTAGTCATGGATAAGAGTAAATATACTTCAAAATAAATTTCTTCATTGAAGTGACCATTTTATCTTGTTCATACTAGACTTTCAGTATATCTTTACTGAATTATTAAAAGAATAGATGTATTCTGAATAAAATGAGGAACTGATAAAACACTAATCTCAATGGTAATTATGAAATTTGTTATGTATGTAATAAATGTTAAAAATCTATATGTTTAAAATATGGTTCACATTTCATCAACAGCTTTATTTATTTTCTAATAATTTCAGTTCTTATTTTAGATTCAAAGGGTTACAAGTGAAAGTTTGTTAACTGGGTATATTAAGTGATACTGAGTTTGGGGGTACAATTAATCCTGTCACCCAGGTACTGAATATAGTATCCAATTGTAATTTTTTTTAATCCTTGTTCCCACCTCCCCTCTAGTAGTCCTCAGGGTTCTATTGTTGCCATTTTTATTTTTATAAGCCTGCATTGTTCAGCTCCCATTGGTTTTCTGTTCCTACATTAATTTACTTAAGATAATGGCCTCTAGCTGCATCCACATTGCTGCAAAAAGTGTGATTTCATTTGTTTTATTGTTGTGTAATGTTCTATGGTGTATATGTACCACATTTTCTTTAGTCATTTCCCCCATTGATGTGCACCTATGTTGACTCCACGACTTTGCTATTGTGAATAGTGAGTGCTGCAATGAACATAAAAGTTCAGGTGTCTGGTTGAACTATTTATTTTCTTTTGAAAACCTATCCAGCAATGGGGTTGCTGGACCAAATGGTAGTTCTAAGTTTTTGAGAACTCTCTATGCTTCTTTCTCAGGGACCTAATTTACATTCTCATCAACAGTGCATACATGTTCTCTTTTCTCTGCAGTCTCATCAGCATCCTTTTTATTTATTTATTTATTTATTTATTTATTTATTTATTTTATTTTTTAGTAACAGACATTTTTATTGGTGTTAGATGGTATCTTATTATGGTTTTGATTTGAATTTCTCTGCAGATTATTTGTACGTTTCTTGGCTGCTTGTATGTTTGTCTTTTTTTAGACGGAGTCTTGCTCTGTCTCTGGGCTGGAGTGCAGTGGCGTAATTTCGGCTCACTGCAACCTCCACCTCCCAAATTCAAGCGATTCCCCTGCCTCAGCCCCCAAGTAGCTGGGACTACTGGCACGAGCCACCACAGCTGGCTAGGTTTTTTTCTTTTTTTTCTTTTTTTTTTTTTTTTTTGTAGTATTACAAAGAGACAGGATTTCACCACCTTGGCCAGAATGGTCTTGATCTCCTGACCTTGTTATCTGCCCGTCTTGGCCTCCCAAAGTGCTGGGATTTCAGGCGTGAGCCACTGCGCCCTGTCTGTATGTCTTCTTATGAGAAGTCTCTCTTCATGTCTTTTGCCTGCTTTGTAATGGAGTTATTTGTGGTTTTGCTTAATGATTTAAGTTTCTTATAGCTTTGAGATATTAGACCTCTGAGGGATCCATGCATTCAGTTTGTGAATATCTTCTCCTATTCTGTAGGTTTCCTGTTTACTCTGTTGCTGTGCAACAGATCCTTAGTTTAATTAGGTTCCACTTGCCAATTTTTGTTTTTAGTTTCAATTTCTTTTGAGGAGTTTGTCATAAATTCTTTCCCATGGCTGATAGCCAGAATGATGTTTCATAGGTTTTTTTCTAGGATTCTTATAATTTGAGATCTTCAATTTAAGTATTTAATTCATCTTGAGTTTTTTATATACAGTGAAAGAAAGAGTCGAGTTTCATTCTTCTGTATATGACTAGCCAGCTATCCCAGCAACATTTATCGAATACAAAGTCTTTTCCCATTGTTTATTTTTGTCAGCTTTGTCAAACATCACATTCCTGTAGGTGTATGGCTTTATTTCTGGGTTCTCTCTTCTGTTTCACTGGTCTGTGTTGTCTACATTTGCATCAGTACTATGTTGTTTTGGTTACTGCAGACTTGTAGTGTACTTTGAAGCTGAGTAATAAAATGTCTCCAGCTTTGTTGTTCTTGCTTATGACCACTTTGACTATTCAGACTTTTTTGGTTTCATATGAATTTTAGAATAGTTTAATATAGATCTATGAAAAATGTTCTTGGTAGTTTGATAAGAATAGCATTGAATCTGTAAAATACTTTGAGCACCATGGGCCTGCTTTTACATTTGTTTGTGTAATCTGTGATTTCCTTCAGCAGTGTTTTGTAGTTCTCCCTGTAGAGATCTTTCACCTTTTTGATTAAATGTATTCCTAAATATTTTCATCTTTTGTGGCTATTCTAGGAATTATGTTCTTGATTTAGCTCTCAGCTTAAATGTTATTGATGTATAGAAATGCTACTGATTTTTCTTCACTGGTTTGTATCCCAATATTTTACTGAAGTCTTTCATAATTTCCAGGGCCTTTCAGTAGCATCTTCCTCATTTTCTAGGTATAGAATCATACACCATCAAAGAGTTTGACTTTATTTCCTATTTGAATGTCTTTGATTTCTTTCTCCTGCCTGACTGGTTTGGCAATTGTACTTCCTGTATTATGTTGAGAAGGAGTGGTGAGAGTGAGCATTCCTGTTTTATTCCAGTTCTCAAGGGGAATGCTTCCAGTTTTTGCCCAGTGTGATGTTGAATATGAGTTTTTCATAGATGGTTCTTAATATTTTGAGACAAGTTTCTTCAATGCCTAGTTTCTTGATGGTTTTTTATAGTGAAAGGATGTTGGATTTTATAGAAAGCTTTTCCTACATCTATTGAAATAATCATTTGATTTTTTGTTGTTGTTGTTTTGTTTTGTTTTGCTTTTTTCTTTTTAATCCATTTATGTGGTAAATCAGTTATTGAATTTGCATGTGGTGAATCAACCTTGCATCCCAGGAATTAAGCTGAATTAATCATGATAAATTAACTTTTTAATGTGCTATTTGATTCAGTTTGTTAGTATTTTGTTGTGGATATTCGCATTTATGTTCATCGGAAATGTTGTCCTGCAGCTTTCTTTTTGTTGTGCCTTTGCCAAGTTTAGGTATTAGGATGATGTTGGCTTTGTAGAATGAGTTAAGAAGGAGTCCCTTTTCCCTGATTTTTTTGAATAGTTTCAGTAGGAGTAGTATGAGTTCTTTATACATCTGGTAGAAATCGGCTGTGAATCTATCTCATCTGGTGGTTCTTTTGGTTGGTAAGTTATTTTTTTAATTACTAATTCAATTTTGGAACCTGATATTGCTTTGTTCAGGGTTTAATTTTTTTCTTCATTCAATCTCGGGAGACTGCCTGTTTCCAGAAATTTATCAATTTTCTCTAGAATTTTTGGTTTGTGTGCATAGAGATCCTCATAATAGTCTCTGAGGATCTTTTGTATTTCTGCATAATAAGTTATAATGCCATCTTTGTTGTTTATGAATGTCCTTATTTGGATCTTATTGAATTTTTTTTCTTTTTTTTTTTTTTGGTTAATTTATCTAGAAGTCTATCAAGCTGGTTTATCCTTTTGAAAAACTGACTTTTGTACTTTTTGGTGTTTGATTCTTTGTATGAATTTTTGGGCCTAATTTCATTCAGTTCTGCTCTGATTTTAGTTACTTCTCTTTTTCTGCTAGCTCTTGTTTTTTTTCTTTTTTCTCTAGGCATCACCAGCTTTAAAATAAAAAAAAAGATACTGAACTCAAATTTAACAAGCAAAGTAAGACTAACAAAAAAGTTGAATTTTTGAATAAATATCAAAGGGAATATGATTCTTTTAAAAAATCTACTCTTTAATATTATCTTTAGAATGAGAATAAGTCAACCCCTACTTATACTTAATATTTCAACATGTGTTTTGTATTAATCCAGTTTATTGAATTTTTGGAGGCAGGAAAATGTTAAAAGCAAGAAATTAACAATTAGGTTAGTTGAAACAAGTTTTATGAAACTGAATAATCATTTTATTAAGAGTGTCTGTGAAATATATATATTTTTAAGACTTGTTAAATAACATAAACAAGTCTTAAAAAAAGAAAAGAAAACAGTAAAGTAGCAAACTTTCATAAATGGAAAATGTGTAGATTTTAATTTTTTCATATATAGATTTGCTCTTCTTTACTGCTACTTAGTACTTTCATGCACAGCTTCTATATTAAATTAATTTTGTTTATAATTCTAAAGTAAATCATTTGTGAGAGGTATTCGATTTTATTCTCTTCTTTGAGGTGGGAAATCTAAGTATCAGTTATAGTGAGAGGACTAAATCCAAGATGCTGTTCAGTTGGGTCTTTCCTATTGACAGCATATTTCTTCCCCTTCCCTTTCACTCAAACATGGCCTAAGCATTAGCGATGGGGTTAGGGGTGGAGGCTTGCATAGTGAATACTCAGATTAGATAATAAAAAAATACATTACTTGCTCTACTGAATAAATAAAAACTCTCCTGAAAACTAAAAATGTAGAATAAACAGTCAAAATGCTGACATTTTCCTCTTACTTGATTTTTGAGACCTCTTTCTGGGACACTGGATAGTTTAGTGCCTGACCAGGAAGACAAAAGAGGAAGAGGAGGCAAACAAGGAGTTCCCAACTGGTACATATAGGATATCTTAGGATACTTCTGTGTTACTAAAAATGATTATAGTGGCTGTCCAGCCCCTAAAAGTATCCTAAGACTCATTTTGGGTTTTGCTTCTTCCCAGGAGCTTCTTAAAACACTGATCAAGAGGCAGCAGTCTCAGCGCTAAATTTCTACAACTTTCTATACTCTTATTGTTAGATATATTATCTTGATTACAACTAATGTTTTATGTGAATATTTTCCCAAGTAGGTTTTCAGGGCAGACACAACATCTTATTTGAATCCCTAGGAACTAGAAGTGGATAGAAATTACAGTAAAAACTCAATAAATATCTACAGTTTAAATTGATGAATACATAAATTCCTTTTGACCTTCAAGAATAAAGTAAATAGATCAAGGAGCACTATAGAGAAGCTCATTGTACAAAAATAAAACATAACATATAAAAATCTAATTGAATTAAGCATTTCATGCAGGCTGGAACCATTAAAAGTTTAATAACACTGTTTTAAATTAATTGTTTCTTGCTGTAGTATTGCATCTAAAAGCTATACCACCACTGTGTCTAGCAGTTTTCGAAATAATCTCAAGCAGGTTAGTTTAATTAAGCCATAAAATTTTTCAACATTTCATGTTTGGCCATAGCAAAAATACATCTACAATAAGAACTTTCAGATCAATTGACTTAAATTCTATGGTTCATTGCCACAGAAACACAATACAGTTTGTGGAAAGCTGTTTTAATATTTTTTTTAAAAATCTTTTTCAAAATTAAGTAGATCAAAAAGTATGAGATGTGGATTTTAATAAGATTGGTCAAATTTGCATAAATTGTATTTGTTTTGTACCCATAACTTTGAATTTCACTTATTGAAAATACCAGTAAGGAGTTAATGTGTATTTGCAGGTGGGTGAGGCTGCGGCAGAATTTGCCTCCCATTCATACTTTAGACCTCCTGAGGGTGCAGAAAATCTTAGCATTCAAGATGAACATATCCTTTGGCTCAGGATTCAGTTACAGAAAGTGGAAAGAAAAGGAGAAAAAATCTTATAACAAAAAGAAAAATTAAAACTTTATCATTCATCAGAAAAACCTGTGCTATTAGAAGAGGCTAGCAACATGTCAGGCTGAAATGAATGAGTATCTTTACAACAAAACACATTATATTCAGAAAAAAGATGTGGCTTTAAGAATCAAACTGAAATTATTATATAACAAATAATATTGAACATACATTGTTCTTATAAGGGCAAATGTAGTTTTAAACATGGCTTGATGAAATAAAAATTAAATAACAAAATTGTATACAGACAAAATTTTTATATTTGTTTGACATTCTAAACTCCACTTAAAAATATACACAGGATCATATACAGTTCATTTGTCCTGACTCATTTCTCTATGAATTTGATGTTGAAATTACCTTTTGTCATACGTTGAACTGATTATCTTACCTAGGGAAGATATATATTACACGACTACTATCCTATGTTTAGAACATAATCTGTTTCTTTAATACGACATAAGTGTATATTGTATACCATATCCTCTCATATTATAAAAAAAAACCTTATTTTAGTACTTTATTCTGATAGTTGGTACTAAATATTTTCTGTTTACCTAATTCATATACATAGGATTAGGTAAATTTTTAACCAAAATAGTTGCTACCAATCCTGACATCTCTTTTGATGGTTATAAATCATAGAATTTTATTTTTAAATGTAGAATGTGGCAATGTAATTATCATTTATTTTTAATGGTCTAATACATGAACATGACTGTAATTTCTTTCTAAGAAATTGAAAGTAAGAGAAATGAAGTTACTTTCTGAGGATTAAATATTGAAATCTACAAAAAGACATATGATTTTATAGTTATATGAGTACATTTATATATCATAGAGGTATAATTTAAAAATTTGAAAATGTCTAAAACTTGAAGTAACATTCTGAAATTAGTCTCAATAAATTATGATGCATTAAGTAGAAAATCTATTATTAGTTTTACTGTATTTCTGTAAAATCACATGGAACATAAATATGATAAGATTAGTTATTGGTAAGGAAACAAATAGAAAAATATATTGCCTATCTTTTCTATCTTCTATGACTTGAATATATTTATTTTTACTGACTCCTTCTCAGCAATTATACATATATGTATGCCCTAATTAAATAAAACAAAACAAAATTTCAAACTGTCAAATCTATGTTCTCTTCATATACTACTGAACTTTCTCTTTTCTTTATGGATCCTTCTTGGGAAAAAATAAATTACATTAAAATCAATAGATACTGAGCTCTTAATTGCTTCTGTAACTGTTGTAAGTCCTTGACATTTGTCACTTAATAGCATAGATAAAAACACATATTCTAGTGGATAAAACTAAACATTAATAATAAACATTGTAAACAATTACACATTATATTAGATGGTTCAAATACAACAGAAGGCAAGAAATTGGGTGTTTGGTGAAGGCAGGTTGTAATTTGCAATAAAGAATCACAATAGGCTTATAAATATATGAAATTTGCTTAGGGATTTCAAATAAATGAGTAAGTTAGTTGTGTTATTATCTTTAGGAAGAATATTCTAGGGATAGAGAACCACCTGGACAAGTGTGGAAAGCAAGAATATGGTTAGAGACTTGGAACACCACAAGGTAAGCAGAGTGCATAGACTGGAATGAATAATGAGACTAGGAAAAGATAAGCAGGGGAAAAGCTGAATTAGGTAATATGGGGCGGTGTGACCCTGCATTACCTGATGGGTATTTGGCTTTTACTTTGAATACCTGCAGGGTATTTGGCTTTCACTTTGAATAAAGTGGGAGTTCTTGTGATGTTTTGAGCAGAGAAGTTACATGATTAATCACCTTTTATGATGATGAGGTTAAATGTTATGCTGAAGCAATGGTAGAATAAGAGAACCCAAAAAGGAAGACTTTGGACAATCGTGTCCATAGATATAGTTGTCAGAGCTAATGGATGAAACAATTAGGTGATGAGAATTCATCAGAGTCTGGAATTATTTTGAAGATATAACAAACAGTATTTGTGCATTGATTGGGTATTATAAAAGATGAGAATAATCAGTAATGCCTCTAAGGCTTTCCTCTGACCAGGAAGTTACGAGTTTTAATCAACCAAAACGAGAGAAACATTAGTGTAACAAAGATTTTTTGTGGAAGGTGTTGAGTTTATTATAGAATATGTCAGTGCTATAAATAAATAAAACAGGAATGTGAAATTAAATGTGTAAAATTTTGGAGTGGTATTGGAAATTGTTAGAAAAATGAGAATATGACATATAAATGTTATTTAACAATAAGATGAGGTTTTCATGACATTATTTCTAATTCTTTTCCTCCAACTACTTCTCAGACTACTCGGATTACTTTTGTACTCATCGTCCTTAAATACTCTGCAAATCATTAATACTCTCCTGGCCTCTATATATCTATTTCTTATTTTATTTAATTTCTGGAATACATTGCCGCAGCTGAACACACTGGCCTTTAAAAAACCTTCTCCTTTCTTGATATTTGAGTTAGTAGGTCTCCAGTGTTCTCTTTCATTCTCTTGACTGTTCACTTTATTTATTTTTTAATTTGTGATGGAGTTTTATTATTATATGTATTTAAGGTGTCCAACATACTTTTTTACCTTGCAATAATTTGGCATGGAAGATGTTAAGTTTCTATTCTCAAAAGAAGATATACAGATGGCCAACAAACATACAAAAAATGCTCAACATTTTTTGAAGATACACAGCACTTGTATATCTTCTTTTGAGAATTATTTTGAGACTATGTTTTACTCATTAGGTGGTTACATAAATAAGTTCTCTAGTGGTGAGTTCTGAAAATTTGGTGCACCCATCACTCCAGCAATGCACACTGTACCTAATATGTCATCTTATATCCCTCATCCCCCTCCCATCCTTTCCCCAGAGTCCCTAAATTTTATTGTGTCATTATCATGCCTTTGGATCCATATAGCTTAACTCCCACTTATGAGTAAATACAAATGTTGTTTACTTTTTCATTCCTGAGTTACTTCACTTAGAATAATGGTCTCCAATGCCATCCAAGTTGCAGTGAAAGCCATTATTTTATTCCTTTTTATGGCTGGGTAGTATTCTATTTTATATATTTATATATCACATTTCTTTTTCTTTTCTTTTTTTTTTTTTTTTTTCAAGATCATGCCTGGGTGACAGAGTTGAGACTCTGTCTCAAAAAACCAAACCAAACAAAAACAAAAACTTTATAAATTGAGAATGTTTCGTTTTATTTCTGTTCTGATTTGCAAAGTTGGAGATTTTTCTAAATCTAGGAGTTGGGATTATGTAAATTGTTGTGGAATGGGTTATATGAATTATGTATCCTACACATCCCTGAAAACTCAACTGATCTTGGCTGGATGATGGTCAGTTTTAAGAAAGAAAGAAACAACCTTTGGGTGAGAATCAATATAAGACAATCTTTGCTCCTTAATCAAAAACCAATTATTCTATGGTTAATTCTGAACTGCATTTCTACTCGCACTAGAAGTTTGCTTTTTTTTTTTTTTTTTTTTTTTTTTTAGAAAGAGAAAAAGAATAATAAGAAAAAGAATAAAGAAGAGGGAGAGAGAATGGGGGTATTGCTTTGTTGCCCGGGGTAGAATGCAGTCTAAATATGGGTATGCCTATAATTGTCCTTAATAATGGAGACATGAAAGAAAATGAGGGAAGAGAGTAACAAACAAGGAGCCAACCAACATTTCGTTTAAACTTCTAAGTTGATATGATGTGGTACTGATAAGAGTGTATATTTTGTGTAAAGTGGAGAGTTCTATCAATGTTAATTACGTTTACTTGTTCCAGATCTGAGTTCAAGTCCTGGATATCGTTGTTAATTTTCTGTCTCATTGATCTGTCTAATATTAATGTTGAAGTCTCCCACTATTATTGTGTGGGAGTCTAAGTCTCTTTATAAGTCTTGTATGTCTGGGTATTCCTGTATTGGGTGTGTATATATTTAGGACCTTTAACTCTTCTTGTTGTTGCATTGATTCTTTTATCATTATATAATGTCCTTCTTTGCTTCTTTTGATCTTTGTTGCTTTAAATACTATTTTATCAGAGGCAAAAATTGTAACTTCTGCTTTTTATTTATTTATTTTTGCTCTCTGGTTAGTTGGTAAGTCTCTCTCCATCCTTTGTTTTGAGTCTTTGTGTATCCTTGAATGTGAGATGGGTCTGGTTGCAGCATACAGTTTTAGTTTTTAGTCCAAGTTGGCTGTCTGTCTTTGAATTGGGGAATTTAGTCAATTTAAATTTAGAATTAATAATGATATATGTGAGTTTAATACTGCCATTTGCCCATTAGTTGATGTAAGTTCTTCATTATATTGATGTTCTTTAGTTTTTGGTATTTTTTAGAAAGGCTGATACTGTTTGTTCCTTTCTATGTGTAGTGGTTCTTTCAGAAGCTCTTGTAAAGCAGGCCTGGTGGTGATGAATTCTCTGAGTGCTTGCTTGTTCACAAAAAACTTTATTTTTCCTTCACTTATGAAGCTTAGTTTGGCTGGATGTGAAATTCTTGGTTGAAAGTTCTTTTCTTTAAGGATGTTGAATATTGGCCCCCACTCTCTTCTGGCTTGTAGGGTTTCTGCTGAGAGATCTGCTGTAAGTCTGATAGGCTTCCCTTTGTGGGTAACCTGACCTTTCTCTCTGGCTGCCCTTAGTATTTTCTCCTTCATTTCAACCCTGGTGAGTCTGACGATTATGTGCCTTGGAGTTGCTCTTCTTGAGGAATATCTTTGTGGTGTTCGCTGTATTACCTGGAGTTGAATATTATCCTGCCTTACTAAGTTGGGAAAATTTTCCTGAATAATATCCTGAAGCATATTTTCCAGCTTGGATTCATTCTCTTCGTCACATTCAGGTACACCTATCAAGCGTAGATTAGGTCTTTTCACATAGTCCCATATTTCTTGGAGACTTTGCTCATTCCTTTTTATCCTTTTTTCTCTAATCTTGTCTTCTAGTTTTATTTCATTAAGTTGGTCTTCGACCTCTGATATCCTTTCTTCTGCTTGATCAATTCGGCTGTTAAAACTTGTGCATACTTCACGTAGTTCTTGTATTGTGTTTTTCAGCTCCATCAATTCATTTATTTTCCTCTCTAAATTTTGTATTCTTGTTGACATTTCGTCAAACCTTTTTTCAAAGTTCTTAGTTTCTTTAGATTGTGTTAGAACAAGTTCTTTTAATTCACAGAAGTTTCTTTTTATCCACATTTTGAAGCCTGCTTCTGTAATTGGAACACACTCGTTCTCCATCAAGCCTTGTTTCATTGCTGATGAGGAACTGGGATCCCCTGCTGAGGAAGAGGCATTCTGATCTTGGGTATTCTCAGCCTTTTTTGACTGTTTTCTTCCCTTCGTTGTAGATTTATCCATCTGTGGTCTTTATAATTACCGTCTTTGTAATTGGGTTTCTGAGTGGACATCCAACTTATTGATTCTCAGCGCCGAAATCTGAGCAACCCACTGCACCGACTAAATCAGCGGTGTTAAGATTGGTGGTGCTTTTCTGACTCTGCACCAAGAACCGATGCTCTGAGGTGCCAGCAAAACCGCCTCGCCGGTCACAAGAGTCGTGCTGACGACCCGTGGGGCTCCTCCGCTGGGAATCTCCTGGTACGTGAGCAACAAGAATTCATGTGAAGGTGTGGCGTCCTCTCGTTCTTTGCGTTTTCACTGGGAGCTACAATCCCGAGCTGCTAGTGATCAGCCATCTTGGATCTCTCCCTCACATTTATTTTTCAATCACTGATTGAAGGGCATTTGGGCAGTTTCCATATATTTGCAATTATGACTTGTGCTTCTATAAACATGTATGTGCAAGTATCTTTTTTGTATAATAACTTCTTTTCCACTGGGTAGATACCAAGTAGTGGGATTGCTGGATCAAATGGTAGTTCTACTGTTAGCTTTTAAGGAATCTCCACACTTTTTTCCATAGTGGTTGTACTAGCTTACATTTCCACCAGCAGTGTAAGAGTGTTCTCTTTTAATCACATCCACACCAACATCTATTTTTTTTTTTTAATTTTTTGATTATGGCCATTCTAGGAGTGAGGTGGGATCACATTGTGATTTGCATTTCCCTTATCATTAGTGATATTCAGCATTTTTTCATATGTTTGTTCATCATTTGTATATCTTCTTTTGATAATTGGCTGTTCAGATTTTTTTCTTTATGCACATAAACTAGAAAATGTAGAGGATTTGGATAAACTGGAAATATGCAACCTTCCTAGATTAAACCACAAAGAAATAGAAACTCTGAACAGATTGATAACAGGCAGTGAGGCTGCAATGGTAATAAAAATTTGCCAACTAAAATAGTCCAGGACCAGATGTATTCACAGCTGAATTCTATCAAAGGAGAATTGGTACAAATCTTGTTGACACTATTTTCTAAGATAGAGAAAGAGGGAATCCTTCCAATGAAGCTAGATATCAAAATCACGGAAGGCCATAACAGCAAAAGAAAACTACAGACCAATATCTCTGTTTAATATAAACACAGAAATTTTTAACAAAATACTAGTTAACTGAATTGAATAGCATATGAAAAAAATGATTCACCATGATCAATTTGGTTTCATGCCAGAGATGCTGGAATGATTCAACAAATGCAAATCAATCAATGTGACACACCACATAAATAAAATTAAAATAAAAATTTATATGATCATCTCAACTGAAAAATTTTTTGACAAAATCCAGCATTCCTTTATTATTAAAATCCTCAGCAAAATCAGTGTAGCAGGGGCATACCTTAATGTAATTAACAGTCATATATGACAAAACCACAACCAACATAATACTGAACAGGGAAAATTGAAAGCATTCCCCCTGAGAACGAGAACAAGACCAAGATGCCCACTCTCACCACTTCTGTTCAGCATAGTAATGGAAGTCTTAGCCAAAGTAACCAAATAAAAGAAAGAGATCAGGAGCATCCAAAATGGTAAAGAGGAAGCCGCACTGTTGTGGTTTGCTTATGATATAATCATATACCCAGAAAACCCTAAAGACTCCTCCAAAAAACTTCCAGAATTAATAACATAAATTCAACAAAGTTTGAAGACACAAAATTAATTTACACACATCAGTAGCTCTGCCATATACCAACAATGACCAAGCTGAGAATCAAATCAAGAACTCCACCCCTTTTACAATAGCTGCAAAAATAAAATACTTAGAAATATACCTAAGCAAGAAGGTGAAAGACTTCTACAAGGAAAACTACAAAATGCTGCCAGAAGACATCGTAGATGACACAAACAAATGGAAAGCCATCCTCTGGTCATGGATAAGTAGAATCAATATTGTGAAAATGGCCATGTTACCAAAAGCAATCTACAAACTTAATGCAATTTCCATCAAAATACCACCATCATCCTGGACTGTTTACTTTCCTCTCTCCTCTCTTATGCAGTATCTTTGTGCTTTACTATTACCTAATGATTGCTCCTTCCAGAGATGTAACTGGGGACTTTTTCTTTTCACTTGATATGCTTTTTCTGGGCAACTTTGTTAGCCAGGGTTCTTTATTTCAAGGGAAAAAAAAAGACAAAAACAAACAACAACAACAAAATAAAACAATTTTCTGTTATCACGATCAAACAATGACTATATTGAACTCAAAAGATAAATAAGGAGCTAGAAAAGAAGACGGAATCCTAGCAGGCAGAGATACCTCTTTTTCCTGGCAGAATGTTACTTTTTGTTTGTTCACTGGTTTTTGTTTGTTTGTTAACAAGGTCTCACTGTGTTACTCAGGCTGGAGTGTAATAGTACATGCATGACTCACTGCAGCCTCAAATTTCTGGGTTCAAAGTATCCTCCCACCTCAGCATCCCAAAGTGCTGGGATTGCAGGTATAAGCCACAATGGCCAGCATCAGAATGCTACTTTTAAGAATATGTTCAAAGTCTTAAAATCATTCAAGGTCTTCTCTGCTTTCTTCTGCCCAGCTACTCACTTGATACTAGGTTGGTGCCAATGTAATTGCTTTCAGTGGCAAAACCACAATGACTTTTGCATCAACCTAATAACTCTCCCAACCCCACTCCTTCCCCAATTCTTTGTTCCAGCCATATTGGATCTCTCTCAGCTCTTCCGTGATAACATAGTCATTGATCTTAGGCATGTGCTTTTTACACATCTCATGGATACACCGAAGTCAGATCCTTTTGGTTTAATTTCTTTTTTCCCTTCTTTCTCTGTGGAAAGCGCTCCCGGACACTGCATTTTCTCTCTGCTCCACATATCTAGGTGGATGTCTCTACACTGTAATCTCACAGAAATCTAAATTGCTACACATTGGAATATCTGATAAGCTTGCTAACAATCTAATTGCTTATTTCCCCCTCTAGACTCTTAACGACTAAAGCATAACAATTGTGCTTACCATTATATCTCTATCACATAATATTACAGTAAATGTTAAACATTTGTTGAATAAATGTGTACACTGGGGAGTATATTGGAATCAATAAAATTATGAATTCTTACTTTGGAACAGATATATTTATATTGTTAATTATGTAGGTAACTCATCTCACTCTGAATTATTATTCGTTTCAGATGTAACCGTCAGATTTTAGTATGATGACTCAATTGCCTTGCTAACTTAGATCCAAAGAATATAGTAGTACATTGATGAGCATTCCGTTTTACTCAATATTTCTATTGGGGGAGGTTTATGAAGAGGTTTATCCTCATCTGAAGCAAAATTTGGTGACCTATTGCAGAACTGGGGCTGACTCACCCATTAAAACCCAGAAAGAATATGCAAATCATCACAGACCCCTGCAGGTTTCTCTTTTTTTTTTTCTCACAAACTTTGTGGGAAAGCCTAAACTACATGATTCAGAAAACTAGGACGGAATCATTAATTAATTCACATAAAGGAAAATACCTCAGTGATAATTGGTACTGTCCTTGTCTTACTGTCAGATACCTCGACCAGGTTGACAATGATTAAGCCTAGAACAGCATTTTATAACCTCTTAAGAGTTAATTTTTTGCTGCTATTGTATAGCGTTGTTGTCACTTATGAAAGTAACAAAGTGATCAACCTTTACATTCTAAAGAATTGTAAATGAACTTGCCTGCTTCCAGGTAAATTGCTGCTTGTGGAATATTAATAACCACCCACTAGTGTTTCTCTAATCTAACTGTGCAGTGAATCACAATACAGACTTGAAAAGAAATTCAGATGCCAAGAGATCCCCATAGGGCCACTGAATCAGAATCTTGATTTAAAGAGCTCTGTCTGTGCTTGATGCTCAAGTAAAGTCAGGGTTGATAATGATAGACTTAAACAGCTAAGACTGTTAACATACCTAGAAAATTAAGTTAGGACAAAGGTGATAATTGGTAAGAGAAGAAAAATATCAAAGTTTTTAAAAGTTGTGCTGTCTGTATACCAGCATATAATTTTAATCATATAAAGAAGGCTTGGTATATATGTTTGAATAATGAGCCTGGTTTAAACTAGAATCAGACTAAGATGAGGAATGAGTCAGTGAAGTTAGCATATATATGTGATCAACTTTTATATAATTAGAATCTCGCATACAGGTTTGATAAAGTTAGTATTGAGTGTTTGGAAATACAAATTCAACAACAGGCCCCCATGAGAAACATAATCTTGTTGTCTACATTTGCATTTAAAAAAATGGAGTGCAAGAATGTATATGTATTTTTTTGGTTGATCTCTCTTCCTCTTTTTCTTTTGAATGTGCTGATCAGATGTTGTGATTCCTCCTAATTTTGAACAGGCTATCATAATAGTTTCCCTCAAATACAAAAACAAAATGATATCATAAATATGTTTATATTTTTTATTCGTTTTCCTTTAATACACTTTCATATATAATTGACTTATCAAAATCAAATATTATTTTAGTTCTAGCATTTAAAATATGCAAGGCAATTAACTGCTTGCTAGTATTAATGTTGTGGGTTTAGTTTTCCCATACTTTATATTTTCAGTCAGGAGAGTGTCTAATGATTTTATGAGGTATTTTCTTTTCAACTTTGATATTACAAGCAAACCACTTAAACAACTCAAAAAAGATGGAAAGAAGTAGAATTCGCTTAGCATAGATAAGTGTAAGCAAAACAACTTAGAATGTTGTAACTAAAATTTAATTCCCTTCTGCTTGGTTTTAATTTCCATACTCTTAAATAGTTACTACTTAATGTAATTATTTAAAAAAAATCAAAGAAGAAAACACTTTTATGCTCTTGTAAAATGTAAAAGATGATTTAATGTATGTATGTATCTTTTTACTTTTTAGAAAGTTGTTCAAGTTTATGGTTACCATACCAAAAAAACTGAACTTTTAACGTTATCATATTACGTTTAAATGCTAGATCTAAAATAATTTTTGGATTTGGTAAAATGACAAAAATAATAACAATCAATTTGAAAAGCTTTCATTTTCAATTCATTTCTGTATTTGAGGCGCTTACCTCCCTGGCTTTTGTTTCATAAAGTTTAAACAGTAAAATATTGAAACTTATTTTGAAAGCCTCTTCTATTTTCTCACCCCACTGCTTAGTCTAAGGGAGAACAATCAGAGAAATCCTCTTTGATCCTCCACTCATAATGTTTACTGAAGTTCTGTTGTTTTCATGCTAATAATAATCATGGGAATTCCAGGCATTCTTCTGAAAACAGTAGTCTAATGTATAGGGTCCAAACTCCCAAGCTATACCACAGGATTATTTCTTGCCTCCATAATTCAAGGAGGACAAGCACATATGTGAACCCCACATAGAAACAGTTGTCTCCTTCCTTTATGGAGAGAAACTTTCTCTTTCAATGTTACAAAAATCAGTATCTTTTGAGGCAGAGAGGATGTATCTTTCAATCATCTATTTACAAATAAACTTACTTAGTGACAGAAATAAGAAGTGATCCTACACTTTTCTGTGATTTCAGGGTATGAAAAAGCATCAGAATCTCATTGGTCCTTAGTACTGAAAGGAAAAGGAAAGAATGAGATAATTTTTTTTTTCCTTTTTTTTTTTCTTTTTTCTTTTTTTTTTGGATTGCATTCTTTTTCTTTAGTAATGACTTCTACGCCTTTGGAAAACTTATGAAAACAAATCTCTAATGTACTGGTGTATCTTCACGCAATGGATACTTATTGAGCACCTTTACATGATGAAATATGAAGCAAAGGAAGATGATATAGGGAATATCTTTTTAGTTGAATGATAGTTTTCTCCAAGAGGTTGGAAAGGGTAAAAATGTAAATCAAACTTTCTAACATTCCTGCATTAACTTGTCTGCATTTCTCTTTCTAGCATACATGCATATTCTACAAACCCCACAAACACCCACTACAATCATCAAACACCTACCTTTTCACTGCCCTTCGAATGGTATTCTAAAAATGTTTAAACTTTCTGAAACAAAAACCAGGGAGGTAAGTGCCTAGAATATAGAAAGGACTTACTTTTTAAAATGATTATTACTTTTTTAAATCATTTTAGGAAGTTTTTCAAGTTTATGCTTACCACACTAAAAAACTGAACTTTTAATGTGATCATATTACTTTGCGTGATTAACCAAGTGTGTGCTTTCAAGCCTATGAACAGATGGGAGCACTGAAACATTGTAATTCATACTGGATAGCTTTGGTGTCCTTGTTTTCTAAAAGGTTTTAAGTGTATATCTTCTGTGAAAACAAAACTAGGAGCTGCCTAAATTGAATATCTAAAGGCAATTATTGTTTATATTTTGTTTTTGGATTGAATTTTTCATTATGGGAATTTATATTTATGAAAACACTGCTTATTGTTTATAATTCTTTGAGTCTCTTTGCCTGTTGATATGGGCAACAGCAGAAAACTATGGATAACTATGACAAGCTTAGCTAAAGACAGGGATTACAATGTATAAATCATAAATTATTTTTTAAACTGCTTTAAATATGTCTCTAAGCAAATGTTCATATACAGTGCACACACAGTGATACACATCCAGCAGCATTTCAAAGGTGTTCATTTCTGTCCTACATAATTTTAACAATCCCATTTCATATAACCATGTTATTCATCTGAACATCTTTATAATTTTCACACTTGTCATTTGGAAATTTTAAAGCAGATTTAAATATTTTATTATACATACATTTGAAGTAGGTGCAGCCTGATTCAAATCTTAAAAGAAAAAAATGTTTTCAGAATGCAAAAAGAGAAGTATATTTCATGGGACGGGAATTTTAACAAAAAAGATCTATTTTCTTCTTCAGGCATGGAGAAACAGTTTTCAGATATCTGTAAGCATACACAGAGCTCACGACATGCACAGCAATGTGATCATTTTAGAAGTTCCGTTATGGAGTGTGTGAAAGCCAGAACCATTCACTCAGCAGGCACAGTCTTCTGCAGTACTGGCACAGTCTGATATTCATCGGCAATCTCTGTGTCTAACTCTCTGTTCCAGCAGCCCTTCTGTTATTCTACGTTTAAAGAGAATACCAAATAATGTCCATATGCATATTTAAATATTTAAGATGCTATTTTGCTACTAAAATTCCTGTTATGATATTACTGACACTTAGGTTTTCTACGATAGGAACAGTATTCTAAAAACAATTACTGTTATCTCTTGAAGGAATAAAATAATTGTAAAACTTTTGGTGTTGGTTATAAGAATGTGATATGTATTAACTTAGGCCAGTTGGTGGATTTTAAGATATGATGTTGATATATTCGTATAGATTTAACAGAAGAGAACATTATTTCTACTCAAAGTATTAACCATATAAAAATGAAGATGTAGTAAATTAAAACAGACAGAAAGTATAAGGTATATATAGCTTTCTAACAGTAGTATGCATACATATTAAATTTTGAAATAAAAATAAATATTTTTATGAGATTTCACATTTCAGGGGTATAACATGACTGTCTTTGTGTGTCCAAGTTATTTGGCAAAGACATAGAATAAATAGCTATCAGTAGAAATAAAAGTGTAACCTGAATTAGCAATTTCAGAATGCTGTATTTCAAAATAATATCTATAGCAATGTTCATGTTCATGGATTTAACATATTTTAGGTTTATTTCACATATATTCTAATATAATGCCATCAACAATGTCTTCATTCTTAGGACACTAGATCACACCAAAACAAAGATTGCCTTTTATATTTTTATGAAATACTCTAGCTGCTGAAAAGTAAATTATATAGATTTTACAAAGAATTCTGGTTGCTTTAACTTTCCTACACCAGCTAATGTTATATATTTTAAAAATCCTTCACATTTGTTAGTCATCTCATTATATTAATAGAATAACCAATAGGCTCAATAGGCTTTAATAATATAAAAATCAAATATATACATACATTTGTTAATATGAATTTTTCATTCTTTCTATTAAGAAATTCTCATGCAAATAGAAATATAAATTGTTCACATTTTTAGAAAACTAAAACAAAATCTCTACACAATAATATCACTTCCAGAAATCAAGTCATTAGTGTATTATTAAAAGTACACCTAGGCTAGACTTGGTGGCTCACACCTGTAATCCCAGCATATTAGAAGGCTGAGTCAGGCAGATCACCTGAGGTCAGGAGTTCCAGACCAGCCTGGCCAACATGATGAAACCCTGTCTCTACTAAAGTGCAATAATTAACAAGCCATGGTGGTGGGCACTTGTAATTCCAGCTACTCAGGAGGCTGAGGCAGGAGAATCATTTGAACCTGGGAGGTGGAAGTTGTAGCAAGCCGAGATTGCACTACTACACTCCAGCCTGGGTGACAGAGCAAGACTTTGTCTCAAAAAATAAATAAATAAATAAATAATAATAATAATAAAATAACAGTACACCTATATATGTAAGAAGATATTTGTTACAGTATAGTTTATATTGCAAGGGGGGTGGAGATTATGTTAATCCATTCTGTGTTTCTATTAAAGAATACCTGAGGGCAGGTAATCTTTAATAAAAGAGATTTATTTCAGCTTGTGGTTCTGCAGACTGTGCAAGCATGGCATCAGTATCTGCTTCTGGTGAGGTGTCAAAAGCTTACCATGAGAGTGGAAGGCAAAGGGATAACTTGTGTGTCACCTGGTGAGAGGGAGCAAGAGTGAGAGGAGGAGGTGCCAGACTCTTTGAAAAATCAAATCTTATTTGAACTGACAGAGCAAGAACTCATTACCATGGGGAGCGCACCAAGTCATTCATTAGGGATCTGCCGTCATGACCCAAACACCTCCCACCAAACCCCAACTCCAACACTGGGGATCACATTTCAACATGAGATTTGGAGAGGAGGAAACATCCAAACTATATCAGGGACTAAGACCAACAAAGTACTAATTAATAGAAAACAAATTTCTAAGTTTTGTTATATTCCTACAGCTAATTACTCTGGAAATATTAAAATTAATGAAGTAGAATAAATCTAAGGCAGATATGAAAACTACATTATGAGAATAATGAAGAAATTAAGATAATTTTTAATAAAGATAAGAAACAAAATGTTTTCAGAATGCAAAAAGAAAAGTATAAATGAGTTTAAAAAGCTGTGGGTTGACATCCAATTTTGTTCTATAGTTTAATGAATTGACTGACTACTCTCACCTTATACAGGCATTACATTTATGGCTATTTATTTTTAATTTCAAAGTGATTATTGTATTGGGAATATGAGTCATTTTAATATTCTCCATTACATTTTTATTTATTTTGAAAACAATTATTATTAAAAATAAAAGAAGATGCCAGTAAAGAGAAAGATTATTTAATTACAATAAAAAAAAAATCCCTCTTAAGTAGAATGCTTTTTAATGGAATCTTTAATTCAGTTCTAAAAGTTTGAAAACTTGAATCTCCTAAGTCTTCATCTATTTTAATATTCATGAACCATCAGAAAAAAGAGCTTTACTTTCTTAATATTTTAGTAATATTTGCCTGTGCAAAAAGTGAAATGATTATGAATATTGAAATAGCCACTATCCTGTAGAAGTATCTGATTTTACAGATTAGAACAACAAAAATAACCATTTCCACACAAAGTGTTAATTATCATTTCCATTCATGAATTTCACCATCTGTACAAGTCTTAAAGAATTATGAATTTAGATTTTGCTTCACTAATTAAAGGTACTTTTTAAGATTCAAAGAAAATAATTGAAGCTATATTTTTTGCAACTGGTGACACATTAACATAATTCTGTGAAACAACTTTTTATACAATTGTATTTTTACTACTTTTAGTAATTTCTGAAGATATCAGTTTAATAACACGTTAATGTTTTACTGTTTAAATTTTGGATTAGTAACAACTAAAAAATTTTTTGTTTTAGTAAATATATCCTTTGGGAAAATTGTATTAGCTATAAATATTTATCCAAATTTTTAACAGTTAAGTCTCATTTTTTAAAACAAACATCCATTATTATATAGAACTGTTTGAAATCTGGGATTGTACTATATTTGCTAAGCTAGAAAACTAATCTCTTAGTGTCTGTGAATGCCCACAGAGGACACATGATTCTTGGAGTAGAGACAATGAAGTTTACTACTAATTGCAAAAGTCATGGTAAGAGTTTCCTGTTTCCCAGTCACAAAGGGTCAACTCAGGTGACTGAGAGAATGACTGCATACACAGTGGGTTGCATTAGAGGATGGAAGTGCTGTGAGCTGAGGTAATCTATTACTTTTATTGTAATCCTGCTGTTTGGTGGGATGTATTAAATTGAGATTACATATGCAAAAGCAATCCTCAGAAGTGGCCCATATAAAGAGTAGTGAGACACTGCATTCTTAGGTTACTAGTAAGAACATGCACCACCTTTGGAAGACTGTCTCTTACTCTGTTGTTAACAATTAAATTTCACTTGTTAGGAGATTTTTTATTATCTGACCCACAGGATATATACAAGGGTCTATCACAAAGCATAATGGATATGTGATGGATTTCAATTTGGAAGGGATCTTCTGGAAGCTCTTTAGTGTATTATAACAAATAAGATGTATAAAGAGTCAGTAATAGGGAACTCACAATTAAGTAAGTAGTACAAATTCATTAGGGACTGATTAAAAATATGTCACAAAAGGGAATTATAAATTGGAGAGAGTGTTGAAAGTAGCACACTTAACCTAGGGAAATACAACTAAAAGTATTAGTAAACTATTTAAAATACCTACAGTAACTAGAGCCAAGAAAGGAAAAATTATATCGAGAGATGTTAGAAGTATTGTACATGTCAGTTAGATCTGGAATTTGAAATAAATATACAGTTTTAAAATGACAAGATAGAAGCCTTAAATAAAATCTCCCTGGCTTCAATCCAGGAAGTTAAAAAGAACCCAGATGAAGAAATATGGTATGTCTAATAATGAATTGGTAAATTATTTGTCCACAAATAATGAAGTAGGAAATTCAGACAAAAGTCAAATTATGTAGGGCCATGGTATAAATCTCGGCTTTTATTTTCAATGAAATAGGAAGCCACTAAAATTTTTAAATAGGTTTTAGACATGGTTTGATTTGTAATTTGCAAAAACCACTCTTGCAGCCTTTGAGTTTTGACTATCAGGAAAAAAAAAAACAATGTAAGCAAGGGAAACTAGGAAGAAAAAGAGAATAGAATAGAGGTTGGGAGGGCAGTGAGAAAGGGAGAGATGTAGGTCAAAGGATGCAATATTGCAGATATTTAGTATGAATAAATCTAGAGACCTACTGTAAGGCATGAAGGCTATAATTAGCAATATTTTAATATCTAATGGACATTTACTAACAGTAGATTCTAGGTGTTCTTACCACATGCACACAAAAAAGCTAACAATGGTGTGAGATGATGAATATGTTAATTTTTATGGCTTTAACAATCATTTCACTCTGCGTATATATATCAAAATATCATGTTGTTCACATTAAATAGAAGAAAGAAAGAGAAAGGAAAGAAGGAAGGGAGAGAGAGAGGGAGGGAGGAAGGAAAGGAGGGGAAGGAAGATAAAAGGAAGGAAAGGAGAGAGTGAGAAAGAAATAGAAAGAGAAAAAGAAAAAGAAGGAAGGAAGGGAAAGAAGGAACGAAGAATGGAAGGAAGGGGTGGAGAAAGGGAGGGAGGGAGGGAGGGAGAAATGAAAGAAAGGAAGAAAAAGTTTATTTGGAAGTTTAAAGTCTTGGAAAAATTGTTCCCTGATATTATAACAAGGTGATTTTTAAATGTGTAAAGAATTAAGTATAAGAAATAATTAGTTCTTTCCTTTTCATTCTTTTTTCCCTCTAATCTTGTCTTCACACCTTATTTCATCAGAGGTCTTCAATCTCTGATATGCTTCACAAAGTTCTTGTGCTGTGTTTTTCAACTCCATCAGGTCACTTATGTTACTCTTTGGTTATTCTAGTTAGCAATTCCTATAACCTTTTATCAATGTTCTTACCTTCCTTGCATTGTGTTAGAATATGCTCCTTTAGCTCAGATGAGTTTGTTATTACTCACCTTCTGAAGCCTACTTCTGTCATTTCCTCAATCTCATTCTCCCTCCAATTTTGTGCCCTTACTGGAGAGATGCTTCGATCATTTAGAGAAGAGGATTCTGTCTTTAGAATTTTCAGCGTTTTTGCACTCATCGTCCTGGATTTATCTACCTTTAATCCTTGAGGCTGATGACTTTTGGATGAGGTTTTGGTATGGGGGTCTTTTTTGGTGATGTCGTTTTTGTTGCTTTCTGTTTGTTCTTTGTTGTTTGTGTTTTTTATTCTAACAATCAGACCCTTTTCTGCAGGTCTGTTGCAGTTACTGGATGTCCACTCCAGACACTCTTTGCCTGAGTATCAACAGTAGTGGCTGCAGAATAGCAAATATCACTGCCTGTTCCTTCCTCTAGAAGCTTTGTCGTATAGGGGCAGCAGCCTAATACCAGCTGGAGCTCTCCTGTATAAGGTGCCTGTCAACCCTTGTTGGGAGGTCTCTCCCAGTTAGGAGGCCCATGGGTCGTGGACTCACTTCAGGAGGCAGTCTGTTTTTTTATGGAGCTGGTACGCTATTCTGGGAGAATACCCCTTGTCAGAATCAGCTGCTGTCTTCAGAGCTGACTGGCAGGAAATTCAAAAATCTTGACTTAGAAAGTTAAAGTTTAGGAACTATTATTTTTCAACTCCTTCAATTTTAATTAAAGAGTCAATTTAGATTCATAGAAACAAAATGATATAGAATGCATATGGATTATATTTCTCTGGAAATAATATAACAAATGGAATAATGAATATTCCACTCAGAGTAAATCTTACTTCTGATACTAACCTGAACTCTTCTTTATCTAGGTTGTCTCCTACTGTATTTCATTGATTGTTAAATACAGAATATGGCCTATCATTCAGGTTTCAAGCTTGAAGCCTGGTGGTCATCCTAACTAATCCCTCTTACTCACGCCAAACAAGTCATACATCAAAAGCTCTATTTATTTTACCTCTTCAATATCTCATAAATCAACATTTTTATTTTCACAATATACTGTTCTGTTGCTGGTGCTTTCCCTCTTTCAAAAAAGGCAAGGAATAACAAAGTAATCTCCTCTAGTCTAGCTATTTCAGAATCTCTGCAAGATGAATTTTCGTTACTTACACCACTACACTTCCTTACTTGCTACTTAAACTCTGCAAGATGTAATACTCCTTCAGGGTATTACAGCATAAGCTTCCAGGTACAGTCAGAAAGAGAGAGAGAGAGAGTGAGTGTGTGTGTGTGTGTGTGTGTGTGTGTGTGTGTGTGTTACATATAGTAGAAATCATTAGCAGTTTGTAAGAAACATTGGTTTGAATTCTTCAAAAGTGGTATTTTAAATTTAAATGTAAAATGGTCACATTTTAGGACAAGTTATATTGTGCAATTTTGGTTAACTTCCAAGTGAACTCTCTATATTTTTGGAGAAGTAATTTTTGGAGAGTTATTTAATATTAGGTTTAATAGGTCATTTATTTATTAGTTTTACAAATGAATGGGAATGGTGGCAAAAGGACATTATTGGTAACTAATATCCATTCCTGATAGCTTTCTTTAGAATCTTTTTTCTCCAAATTTGAAATTTCTTTATTTGTTAAATACAGACAATACCGTTTAGCTTACAATTTTGTTGTATAAATTAAATATTAAAATTTATGAGCCATAGGGCATGCCCTGTAACTGAAACATGTTTATACATGACTGACACTTCCAGCTGCCACCCTTTCATTCTTAAAACTATAACTTGTAACACTATAATGCAATTATTTACATACATTAAAAACACTAAACAGAACTTCTGTGTGTTTTGGATTTGACAAGATGAAGAAGAATTTCAATCTGGTTACTTTATTTCTAATGTAAATTCGATAATGGGAGATAAATAATTTTCTTAAGTATTCTTTCACAATTTGGTTAAAGATATCATTCAAAAAAGAAGTGACGAAATAATACTAGCACCCTAAAAATTAAATCAAGCCTCCAAGATTATCAAGCTGGGGGAAAAAAATAGTAAGTTGTGCTATTTTTAATTAAAAAATTTTCATAATTAAAATGTTTAAATCATTGAAATTTATTGAGGTTGAATGTATACAATATAAAAGAAACAAATTTTGAATTATTTCTTGACAGTTTCAATTACTAAATTAAAGAGACTTTCTGTGAATAAATATTGTATAGACATACAAATGTGAACATAGTTATTTTTAGAGAAGTCTTGGGTAAATTAGAAAGATTTATTTAAAATATATATACTGTAGTTTTATCTCAAATCCCCTTTTATAAATTAGAAGTTGTTGCACAGCACGTTCTCCCCATGTAATGTGCCAAATCTCAGGTTATAGAGTTCACTTTTCTCATTTATAGGTGTGAATATAACTGCTATAATTGGCTTGAACATCTGTAGAATCATGACACAGCTGTCTGAATTCTACTTATGGTGGTAAGTAGCTGTCTTTCTGAATCATCTCTTAATACTGACTATAGTGACCTCAAGTTTGTATTGATTTGGCCACCACTAGAGGAAGAACACTTTTATTATCTGCTGTCTCGTCTATTACTATGAGTTTTCAAAATATTTTTCTGAAATACCTGTGACAAATAATTCCATTCTCTTAAGAATAATTTAACTTGACAGAAAAAATTTTAGAACACAATAAGATAAGTAATGAATTCTTAGTTTGTAACTGTGTTAAATAAGGACCAAACCTTTACCTAGGTTAACATCCGCTTGTAGAGCAGTAATTAATATATTAACTATATAGAAAAAATGTGTTTTTTACAAAATATGTTTAACAAGGAGAAATATATTTAATTCTGAAAAAATAATGTCCATTGATATTATTCTAATGTTATCTCAGTGTACTCTAAAATAAGTGGTTACTATTATTATTTAAATTTATATTCACTGCAATATTCACTTTTCTGATGTACTGTTATTTAGTGTTTTGTAAGTGAATAGATTCCTATAAACAACCACAGGCAGTATACACACAATTCAAGTACCCTAAATAAGGTCTCATGGTGTTCCTATATTTTTGCCTTTTTTAGTATGTCAACCATAGAGTGGCATACTCTATATAGAACCATGCAGTATGCCATAGGTTGAGTCTGCTGCTTTCACTTGGGATAGTGCATTAGATAATTTTTCATATTGTGGCTAGGTAATATTCCAAGGAGTGCTGTAACATAACCTGTATATCCATTTACCTATTAGAAAGCAGGTAGATCCATTCTAAATTCTGGCAATTATGAATAGCCACTATAAACATTTATGTCTAGATTTTTAAAAATTTATGGATAACATAATTTAAGATGTAAAATATCAGTTCAAACATAAGCTTATGAACATAAATTTCTAGGGAAAATACCCATAAGAAATGCAATTCCCAGGTGCTTCAATAAGTATTTTTAAGTTTATAAGAAATTTTCATACTATAATTTTAGAGAGACTGCATCATCCTGTATTCTCCTCCTCAATGTAGGAGTGTTTCTCTTTTTCTATCTTTTCCTATTTTTTTTTGTCTTGTTTTGTTTAGTTATTCTAATAGATTATAATGTGTACTTATTTCTCTACTGACTAATGTTGATTTGCATCCTTTCATTTGTTGATTGTCTTTCCATATATTGTCTTAGGTAAAGTGTCCATTCACAGCTTTTGCCTGTCTTAAAATTGGGGTTATTAGTTTTCCTACTTTTATATTTCTGTAATTCCCTATATATCCTAGATCTAAGTCCTTTCTCTGAAACTTAATTTGCAATATTTCCCTCCAGCTTGTAGCTTGCTTTTTCACCCTTTTACCAGTTCAAACATAAACTTATATAAAGCAATAACATTTTAACTTTGATGAAGCTCAATTTACAGGCTTCTCTGTTGTACATTGTTCTTCGGTTGTCATATTCTATGAATTATTTCCCTCATCCACAGTCACGAAGGTGTTTTTTCCTGTACTTTCTTCTAAGAGTTTTTAAATTGTATGCTTTATGTTAAGATCAATGATATGTTTTGAGTTAATTGTTAAATAAGTTATTATTTGTAGATTTATTTTCCCTTAACTATAGGTGTCCAGTTGTTAGTTGTTACAGGCCCATTTGTTGACAAAACTATCATTTCTCCATTGAATTACTATTAAATATTTATCAAAAATCACTTAAAGTATGTGTGTGAATCTATTTCTGAATCTTCTGCTCTTTTATTCCATGAGTTTTACTTTTCATAAATACCACACTGCCTGGACTACTATAGATTTATAGTATGTCTTAAAGTCTGAAAGAGTAGGCTCCCTAACTTTGTTCTTTTTCAAAATTGTTTGACTATTTTGGTTCCTTTAACTTTCTATGTAAATTTTAGAATCAAATTGTCAATGTCTAAAAAGAATCTTGGGGTTTTCATTAGGATTGCATTTCATTAATAAATTTACTTGAACAATATTAACCTCTTAACTATATCAATCAATCCAAGCTATGAACACAACACATCACAATATATATTTCTTTTTCTTTGGTATCTTTTATCAGCAATTTTTTAGTTTTCCACCTATAGATTGTGCACATGTTGTAAAAGATTTATACTTAAGCATTTCATTTTTGGAGGAGCTACTGTAGATGATATTGTGCTTTAAAATTTCGGTTGTTTATTCCTATTATATCAGAAATATAATTTTTCTACATTATTTTTATAACCTAAACTTGCCAAAGTGGCTTATTATATCTAAGATTTTTTTGTTAATTTTTTGGAATTCTCTATGTATACAATTATGTCATTTGTGAATGGTGATAGTTTTATTTCTTCCTCAACGATCTGAATGTATTTTATTTCTTTTTCTTGCTTTATTAAAATTTATAAAACCTCCAGCACAATATCATATTGGTGAGGTGATTATTATGAATACACAAATACAAGCAAAAAATTTTTAAAAATTAGAATAAAGCAGCACAGGAGCTGTTAAAAAATAGAAGCGTTCCTACAGCAGGACGCAGTGGCTCAAGCCTATAATCCCAGCACTTTGGGAGGCCAAGGCAGGTGGATAACGAGATCAAGAGATCAAGGCTATCCTGGTCAACATGGTGAAACCCCGTCTCTACTAAAAATACAAAAAATTAGCTGGGCATGGTGGTGTGTGCCTGTAATCCCAGCTACTCAGGAAGCTGAGGCAGGAGAATTGCCTGAACCCAGGAGGCAGAGGTTGTGGTGAGCCGAGATCGTGCCATTGTAATCCAGCCTGGGTAACAAGAGCAAAACTCCGTCTCAAAAAAAAAAAAGAAAAAAAAAAAAAAAAAAAAAGAAGTTTTCCTACAAAGAGACTTAGACTCCCACATAATAATGGTAGGAGACTTTAACACTCCACTGTCAATATTAGATCAAAAAGACAGAAAATTAACAAGGATATCCAGGACTTGAAATCAGATCTGGACCAAGCAAACCTAATAGACATTTACAGAACTCTCCTCCCCAAATCCAAAGAATATACATTCTTCTCAGCACCACATCACACCTACTTTAAAATTGACCACATAATTGGAGGTAAATCACTCCTCAGCAAATGCAAAAGAATAGAAGTCATAACAAACAATCTCTTAGACCACAGTGCAATTAAATTAGAACTCAGGATTAAGAAACTACCTCAGAACCACACAACTTCATGGAAACTGAACAAATGGCTCTTGATTGTTGACTGGATAAACAATGATATGAAGGCAGAAATAAAGATGTTCTTTGAAACCAATGAGAATGAAAACACAATCTTCCAGAATCTCTATGAAACATTTAAAGCAGTGTCTAGAGGAAAATTTATGGCAATAAATAGCTACACGAGAAGCAAGGAAAGATCTAAAATCAACACCCTATCATCAAAACTGAAAGAGCTAGAGGAGCAAAACAAAAAAAAATACCAAAGGTAGCAGAAGACAACAATAACTAAGATCAGAGCAGAACTGAAGGAGACACACACACACACACACACACACACACACACACACACACACACAAAAAACCTTCAAAAAATCAATAAATCCAGGAGCTGGTTTTTTGAAAAGATCAACAAAATAGATCGCTAGCCAGATTAATAAAAAAGAAAAGGAAAAAGAATCAAATAGATGCAATAAAAAACTATTAAGGAGATATCACCACAGATTCCACAGAAATCCAAACTGCCATCAGAGATTACACCAAACAATTCTATGCACATAAACCAGTAAACCTGGGAGACATGGATAAATTCCTTGACACTTGCACCCTCCCAAGCCTAAACCAGGAAGAAGTTGAAACCCTGACTAGACCAATAATAAGGGCTGAAGTTAAGGCAGTAATTAATAGCCTACCAATCAAAAAAAGCCCAGGTCCAAATGGGTTCACAGCTGAATTCCACCAGACATATAAAGAGGAGCTGGTACCAATCCTTCTGAAACTATTCTAAACAATCAAAAAGGGGAAATCCTACCCAAATCATTTTATGAGACCAACATCACCCTGATACCAAAACCCAGCAGAGACTAAACAAGAAAAGAAAGCTTCAGTCTAATATCCATGATGAACATAGATTCAAAAATCTTCAATAAAATACTGGAAAACCAATTGCAGTGGCACATCAAAAAGCTTACCCATCACGATCAAGTAGGTTTCATCCCAAGAATGCAAGTTGGGTTCAACATACACAAGTCTAAAAATGTTATTCACCACATAAACAGAACCAAAGACAAAAACCACCTGGTTATCTCAATAAATGCAGAGAAGGCCTTATGACAAAATTCAACAGCCCTTTATGCTAAAAACTCTCAATAAAATAGGTATCAATGGAACATACCTCAAAATACTACAAGCTGTTTATGACAAACCCACAGCCAATATCATATTAAATGGGCAAAAACTGGAATCATTCCCTTAGAAATCTGGCACTAGACAAGGATGCCCTCTCTCACCTCTCCTATTCAGTGGAGTACTGGAATTTCTAGCCAGAGCAATCAGGCAAGAAAAAGAAATAAAGGGTATTCAAGTACGAAAGGAGGAAGTCAAATTGTCTCTATTTGCAAATGACGTGATTGTATATTTACAAGACCCCATTATCTTATCCCAACATCTCTTGAAACTGATAAGAAACTTCAGCAAAGTCTCAGGATACAAAATCAATATGCAGAAATCACAAGCATTCCTATACACAAATAGCAGACTTAAAGACAGCCAAATCAAGAATGAACTGCCATTCACAATTGCTACAAAGAGAATAAAATAACTAGGAATACAACTAACAAAGGATGTAAAAGACCTCTTCAAGGAGAACCACAAACCACTGCTCAAGGAAGTAAGAGAGGACACAAACAGATGAAAAAACATTTCATGCTCATGGTTAGGAAGAATCAATATCATGAAAATGGCCATACTGCCCAAAGTAATTTAGACATTCAATGCTCTCCCCATCAAGCTACCTATGACCCTCTTCACAGAACTGGGAAAAAAACCTTAAACTTCATATGGAACCAAAAGAGAGTACATATAGCCAAGTCAATTCTAAGCAAAAAGAACAAAGCTGAAGGCATCACACTACATGACTTCAAACTATACTGCAAGGACACAGTAATCAAAACCACATGGTACTGTTACCAAAACAGAGATATAGACCAATGGAACGGAACATAGTCCTCTGAAGTAATGCCACACATCTACAACCATCTGATCTTTGACAAACCTGACAAAACAAGAAATGGGGAAAGGATTCCCTGTTTAACAAATGGTGTTTGGAAAACTGGTTAGCCATGTGCAGAAAGCAGAAACTGGACCCCTTCCTGATACCTTAGACTAAAATTAACTCCAGATGTATTAAAGACTTAAACATAAGACCTAACACTATAAAAACCCTAGATAAAAACCTAGGCAAAACCATTCAGGACATAGGCGTAGGCAAGGACTTCATGACTAAAATACCAAAAGCATTGGCAGCAAAGCCAAAATAGACAAATGGAATCTAATTAAACTCCGGAGCTTCTGCACAGCAAAAGAAACACTCTTTAGAGTGAATCATCAACCAACAGAATGGTAAAACGTTTTTGCAATCTACCCATCTGGCAAAGGGCTAATATCCAGAATCTACAAAGAACTAAAAGAGATTTACAAGAAAAAACAGACAAACCCATTCAAATGTGTGTAAAGAATATGAAGAGACACTTTTCAAAAGAAGACATATATGAGGCCAACAAACATAATGAAAAAATGTTCATCATAACTGGTCATTAGAGAAATGCAAATCAAAACCACGTTGAGATAAATCTCACACCAGTTAGACTGGCGATCATTAAAACATCTGGAGACAACAGATGCTGGAGAGGATGTAGAGAAATAGGAACACTTATACACTGTTGGTGGGAGTGTAAATTAGTTCAACCATTGTGGAAGACAATGTGGCGATTCCTTAAGGACCTAGAAATAGAAATTCCATTCAACACAGCAGTCCCATTCTTGGGTATATATCCAAAGGATTATAATTCATTCTATTATAAAGACACATGCATACATATGTTCGTTGTGGCACTGTTTACAATAGCAAAGACATGGAACCAACCCAAATGCCCATCGATAGTAGACTGGACAAGGAAAGTGTGGCACATATGAACAATAGAATACTATGTAGCCATAAAAAATGATGAGTTTGTGTCCTTTTTAGGGACATAGGTAAATCTGGAAACCATCGTTCTCAGCAAACTGACACAGGAACAGAAAATCAAACACTTCATGTCCTCACTCACAGGTGGGAGTTGAACAATGAGAACACATGGACACAGTGGGGGGAGAATCACACTTTGGTGTCTATTGGTCGGGGGGATCAGGGGAGAGGCAGCAAGTGGTAGGGAGTTGGGGATGGATAACATGGGGAGAAATGCCAGATATAGGTGACAGGGGGATAGAGGCAGCAAACCACATTGCCTTGTATGTACCTATTAAACAATCCTGCATGTTCTGCACATGTATCCCAGAACCTACAGTGCAATTATATATATATATATATATATATATATATATATATATATATATATATATATATGTGTGTGTGTGTGTGTGTGTGTGTGTGTGTGTTTGTGTGTGTGTGTGTGTGTGTGGTTAGAGAACAAAACCCTAAACAAAACCAGTATCTCTCGTATATAAACACAGACATTAATAAGCATTAGAAAGTATTAGAAAATCAAATCCATCTCTCTCATGCTCTCTCTCTCTCATGCACACATGCATGCACATACACATACACACACTAACACACATCAGGACCACTTAGACTTTTCAAGAAATGGAAGTTTGTAGTCACACTAAAAAATCCAACAATTAGATTCACCTTATTAATAGACATAACCAAGGAAATGATAATCATATCAATAGATAACAGATTCATTGCCTAGTTTCCCACCCTAAGTGGAGAACACAGAATCATCTTCATTAAATATAATGTTAGTTTTATGCCTATTCTAGATGTTCCTTATCAAACTGAGAAAAATATTTTGCTTCCTAGATTATTTAATCATTTATAGATACTGAGTTTTTAAAAAGTTTGCTCACTTTAGATAAATAGATAAACATGAATATAGATATGGGTAGATCTTTCTGGATTCATTTTCTAATATTTTGTTGAAGATTTTTATATCTATATTGGACTGTAGTTTTATTTCCTCTTATTATATTTTGTTTTGACATGATTATAATACTGGTCTCATAAAATGGCATGTTTCTTAAAGGAAGTTTGTTCATCTTTCATTTTCTGTAAGAAATTATCATAAGTTAGTACCACTTTTCCCTTAAATATTCAGAAGAAGTCAACAGTGGAACCATCTAAAACCAAAGGGATTGTTTTTGCAAGCTTTTAAACTGCAAATGTTATGTTTGTAAATAAATACATGGAGGTTCAGGTTATATTTTTTTTCTGAGTGATTTTGGTAATTTGTCTTTAAGGAATGGGTCCAGTTCCTCTGTTTTCAAATGTATTCTGTGAATCCAATTACGGTATTTCCTTATCCTTTAATGTCTGTAGTGTATTTGTGATACTGCTTCTTTTACTGATATCACCTCTTTTATTCCTGATGCTGATAATTTGTGTCTTCTCTTTTTACAAACTTATTTGCATTAAAAAATAAATAAAATGCATTCATTTATGTCATGATTGACGCAATTTTTTTCTTAAGATTAAAAATATATCTTCTGATATTGTTTCAGAAATAAACAGCAACCAAATGAAATATATCAATGTTGAAATATAACGTACATGGGAACAATTTGCTAATTTATAAAAATTGTCTATTTTGTCAGTGATAAATATAATTCTGTTGACCTTAAAATAACATTATGTGTCCTATGTTCTGACTGAAGGTAAACAGTTATATTATCACTTTTCTCTGTAATTTAAATATCTACTGAATACTGTAATAGTAATACATAAAGATTATCATAGATTGGATTATATAGTAACTCTTGTTTCCAGAGTAATTTTTAACAGCTTCATTTCTTTGTGTTTATATACTGGTAGATTTTTCCAGCTTTAATTTGCACTAATTGAATTACCATTTAACAATTAAATCAAGCTCTTTTAAAATTCACCAAATTTAGTATAAATATATTTAATATATCCATTTAATATTAACATTAATATATTGAACTATTTTGCTGACCTCTGTAGAAGTCTTTGAAAAATGTTTTTGGAGGAGGAACAATTTGTATAGTTAATGAGTTTATGAAGCATTATATTATATTCAGAATGACCCATTATAGCTACTCAGGTTGTTCAGTGCAAAAAGTTCTCACTTAAAAATCACAGTTTGTGCCACAGCTATATAATAGCATATTATCTAGCATGGGCAGGTGAGAGATTCCAGACCTCTTGGAAAGAGCAGCAGAGGGACAACCCTCTCCTATGTAAACCCACACCTTCTCACAAGACCCTGAGCTCCCTTGAGAATATGCTTCTCCGCTGAGAGTAATGCTTCATGGAAACATTCTTTCAAGGAAACAGACACAGATGTCTGCCTTGACCATGCTTCAGATGTAGTGCTGCTGTGGTCATTGTCTTTGCTCACCTGTCACATCAGACTTCATATCAAACCAGATATCTTTTCTTCAATTTACTATGGGTAAATTTTGGACTGTTTCTGTTGCCACAACCATCAGTGACAGACCAGATATCTGATGTATGTGGGAATAGATCAGAGCATGGTGGCATTTGTGTGAAGAGCCAGAACTTCTGCACTCAGGATGCTGAAATGCTCCTCCTAATTAAGAATAAGTTTATCGGGACTCTTCTTTTTTTTTTTTTTTTTTTTTTTTTTTTTTTGGAGATGCATAGTGTGTATTTACAAGTAAAATAATTTAAAAATGCATAGCAGTAGAGAAAAAGTATAAAATATATTTGGACCCAATGTGTAACACAGGTTATAAAAAAAAAAGCATAAAATCTATTTGAACCCAATATGCAATGCCTGACATGATTTCCTATTATTTCTATGATCATTTATAATATGTATTAACAAAATAATCCAAACTTTTCACATTGTTTACAAAGGTGAATTCTTCTTTTATCTGATAGAAGAGATAAACAAGCTAAATTAATTTTGTTTACTTAAGTTATCTCATGCAGCATTCTTAACTGTCCTTTAAGAATAGGGAAATTATCTATTTTCCTTTTTCTTTATACCCATAACTCTAAGAATTGGGCTTGGTATATTTTAGGTGCTAAGTAAATAACTTAAATATAAATAAACCTTTTTTTATTCATCTTATTATGGTGTATCTTTTTTAAAGAAGAAAAACAAAGGAAGAAAACACCTTTTATTTAACAGAAATTCAGCTTAATATAAAAACTAGAGAAATTGAATCATCATTGTGTAAAAGTGAGAGTGTTAAGAATAATAATGACTCCCAAACATTGAGAACTTCGAAATAACCTGTTAAATTCTCATTCTGAGTGACTTTTCTTAGAGTTTTATTATACTCTCTAACATTTCACAAATGTATCATATTGAAAAACGAAAAACAAAAACTAACTTTTTCCTTCTTTAACTGCTATTAATTATTTGGCTTACACTTTAATTTGTTCACTCATAAAATATGTGATTTAGACTAAATTGTTCTTGTGGCTCTTTACAGTTATAACCTGTATAAGACTTTATGCTTTTTACTTTGAAAATGAACTTCAGTGAATGAATAAAATATGACAAAATTTTAATTAGTGCAATGACTGCTAAGCAAGTAGGTATTGATAGTAAAGAAAGTAAGAAAATATAGTGGAAAGAAAATACTCTTTGGAATTAGCTAAACATGAACTTGAATTCCCTTTTGCTTACTATCCATGAGATTCTAGGATGAGATTGATAAGATAATGAAGGTAGAATAGAGGCAATGAGACATAAATTGTGATATTAATAACTATCGATATAATAAAGCAATGTCTGTTGTTTTATATGTCTGTCTGCTTTTTAGTGTAATATATTTTGAATGACAGTAGATCCCAAGAACTATTTTAGTGTGACAGAAATTCATGCTTTTTCATCTATTTTGTTTCCTAGTGGTAGTTTTATTATTATGATTTGAATTCACAGATGGAATTGCATATATTTATCATGTACAACTTAATGTTGAGATATGTATCTCAAGAGATAGTTTCAAAAGGGGCCCAGTTTCTGTTAAAATTTATCCATATAGTTCTTGGGTTTTTAGAAGCCAGTTAATTTATTTTACCTTCACAACCGTGAATAGTAGGCTGTTTACAGTATTTCTTTTTTGAGCTCTGTTGCTACAATCATGCACAGCTTTAAAAGAATATAGTTCCAACCTCTTCAGAGCAACATTATAGAAGCATATCTTAGCTACACCACATTTTGTCATATTTAGCTTTTTCACTCTCTTTGCTTTCTCTGAGGCAAAACACAGTGCTGATGTTCACTTGGATCAGGTTAAAACTTCAAAACACTCAGATTTTTCTTTTCTGTCTGTCATATGGTATAAAAAAATATACACCACAGGAAATTTTTCCATTCAGGTATGCAGAGGACTTAAACATATTCAAGAAATTGTTAAGTTCCCTAAATAAAAGCTATAAGCCATGGGGAAAAGCAAAGTTCAGCTGGATCAAATCTGGGTGTCCCATGGTGCTTTCATGCAAATATCCAGACTAATCTCAAATAATTTCAAGTATATTTAAGGTTATTACACAGATTACATTTAATATACCTTTGCCTGCCATCTGCTGTACCTCTCAGGGAAATGACACTAAACATTTGGGAATTCTTTATATATATATATATATATATATAGGCAATAATGTTTTATTGCTCATAAAATATGAATGAAGTAAACTCTTTTAATTTTAATTACATGAGAGACATTTATATAATGACAGTTCTGAGAGAAAGAGTTATATGTCTTTCTGTGCAGGTGGTGGATAATTACAGATGCAAGGAATATACACAGATATGTGCATCTCAAATACACAACCTTTTAAAATATTATTTTATATATTTTTTGACTTTGTTAAAGAACAAAAGTTACTTTTTAAAAATATGCAGCATCAATTCAAGCAGAAGAAAGACGGGGATTCCATCTTCCCAGGCAGATGTCAAAAACATTTAAACAGCTGTCAGACCAGTTCAAACTGTCATCACAAGTGACCTTAAACCAAGTTTAGTTTTTAAATGTTCTTAAAGAGTGAAAAAAAAAACACACACACACACACACAACACCGTGCCGTTATGCAGCTGTCTGAAATATTAAATGAAAGAATGAACATCTGTTCAGTTGCTGTTCAAACTTTAATGGTTTGTAGAGAAATTCTGTTGTCTTAGATCTTTGAGAACATCTGAGGCCCATCCAGCTTCAACACCTGTGAAAGGTCCTCTCTGAAAATGTAGATTCCCACTTCAAAGCCTTTTACTACTGCTCTTTGCCAAACATATGCCACCAAACAACAGAAAAAAGGTATTAATACTATTTATAATATTTAAGACCTTCTTGCATTATATTTTAGGCTGACAATACAATTCTTTGACCTTAAACAAGCTTTTATTTACAGAAAAATATATTTATTTCCCTGTGATGGAATATACTAAAGTAGAAATATTTGTAGCCGTAATTGAGATACCATTTTTAGCATGGTTAAACACTTGATATTTGAAAGCATTTGTTTTAGAACTAATATATAAATATGATAGAATGGTATTAAAATGCAATACTCTCATTTTTTTATTCAGCATCTATGATATCATTCATTTTAGAGCTAAAAGAAATGCTTCACAGAAAAGCATCAGGTTTAAAGTATTGATTGAATAAAAACTATCTTACTGATATAAATAAATAAACTGCTCCCATAAATGTTTCTGCCTAGTACATTTTCTGCTAATGTCTTTATACACATGTACATGTATGTGTGGGAGTGCAAATGCATGTGACTTTGTTTGGATAATATGTTTTCCAAATTTTAGATGAAGATATAATACTCAAAATTTAATTCAAAAATGTATAATGTGGCCTTATTAAAGAGATTCTTTCCATATAGGTCTACTTGTGTATGTTTCATATAGGTCTACCTGTGTATGTGAATTTGAAGAAATCATTTTCAAATTCCCAGTGATCTTTTGCATCTTTTAAGAAAAAACAAATTTAGGATTTAAAATACAAGTGAATATTTAAAGCCAGAGTTATTTTAAGTTAAATTGGAATTTAGGCACTTGCAAATCATTACATTTGAGAGTTTTAAAAAGAAACAATTTATTACCTGACTATACACATATAAATAATATATTAAATGTTTATTAGTTAAAAAATACTAGTGAAAATGTAGATGGATTTATAGGGAAACTACACTTTAATGCCTGGACACATGATTAATATTTCTGTAAACTGACATTAGACTGAAATGTTACTTTTTTTCATGTTTCTGGAGATGTTAGTCAGGAGCTCTTAACTCTGGCTCCACATTAAAAACATCAGGGAACATTTAAAAAATTCATATGCACAGATTATACCCCAGACCAAGTCAATTAGAATCTCTAGGTTCAGACTAGGCATCAGTAGTTTTAAGACTCTCCACATAGTTATAATATGCATCCAAGTTTGGGAACCATCTGTACAAAATGTAAACAAATAACCATTTATAACCAAATGATCATATGTTTTGTATTAGTTTATCTATATTTTACAACCTTTAGAAAATATTTTAATGCATGTCCATTGCATTTAATTTCACTTCCTTGGTTTGTGTTTGCCATCAGCTAATATTTCATTCTATAATTAAATGTGTATAATATTTACTAAAGTGTTTAGTATTTTCATCAATCTTCCAATAAAGACTCATGAAAATATTTATCACAGAATATCACTGGTTGATTGTAAAATTAAATCGACACTTGAGAAAATTAGAGAAAATAAGAAAAACAATTGTCTACCTACATTGCCAAAGGCAATTTAAGTTCAATTTGAATTATATACAAACCTTTATGTTTATAATGGCAACATGTAAATATTTTAAATACATTGTGATATATACATTCAACAGGGTTACTAAATTAGTTTTATATAATTTTTCTAAGAATACATTTTTCTAAGATTTGTTACTATGAAATTCATGATTATCTTTTGATCATATTTTAAACTACTTTTAGAACCTTAACATATGAAACTTCATTTTATTCCTAGTTTAACATGGAGAAAGTTTTGTCTTCTTTTGTTTAAAGATAAGGTCTTACTCTGTCACCAAGGAGGGAGTCCAGTTGCATAATCCTAGCTCACTGCAGCCTCAAACTCCTGGGCATAAGTAATGGCCCTGTCTCAGCCTCCCAATTACTTAGGACTGCAGTTGTGTGCTACCATGCTTAGTAGATTTAATATATATATATATTTTTTTAAATTAGAGTCAGGGTCTTGCTATGTTGCCCAGGCTAGTCTTAAACACCTGGTTTCAAGCAATCTTCCTTCCTTTGCCTATCAAAGAGCTAGAATTATAGGCATGAGCCAGCACACATGGCCAGTTTTCTCTTCTTTATGAAGCAATAGATATTTAGAAGATTTAGTAATAGTAAATTATATAATGACACTCAGTATACTTTCTAATTAATTGAGAACATCTCATTAACAATGAATGTGCTACTCACATTTATAGCGCATCTTACTATATTAGAGTCAACTTGATTAACTTGATTGGTTAATCAAGTACCCAATTAATAAGCAAAAATAAATACAAAACACACACACACACACACACACACACACACAGAGCCAAAAAACAAAAACACATTAACCTAGATGTTGTGACTAAAAAAAATCCCACTTATTTTAAATTTACATATTTATGTACATATATATGTACATATATACATATATATTACACATATATGTATGTGTATAATATATATATATATATATATATACACACACACACATACACACCCACACAATAAGGTATATTTATTAGTTCGAATTGTATATTAGTAATAAAATGCTTAATTTTATATGGATTACAGTTTGCTATTTACAGACAAAAAATTATATGGAATGGTTAAATATTAAAGAATCATAGGTAATTTTTAATAGCTAATAATTATAACTTAGATTATTTTTCTGAGTACCTGAATCAACAATTATTGAATCATAATTATTCTTCCTACAAAGTTTTGTTATATACCTGTATGAGTTTGTCATCACACTGCTATAAAAAATATACTTGAGACTGAGAAATTTATTTTTAAAAAGGATGTTTAATTGGCTCACCATTCTGCAGGCTCTACAGGAAGCATGGCTGAGGAGGCCTCAGGAAATGTAGAATTATAGTGGAAAGCCAAGGGGAAGAAGACACACCTTACATGGCTGGAGCAGGAGGAAGTGGGGGAAGGTGCTACACACTTTTAAACAACCAAATCTCATGATAAGTCACTCAATTATCATGAAAACAGCACCAAAAGGGAAACCCACGACCTGTAGGGAATCCATGAGCCCCACACATTGGGTGGCAGTACATAAGGAATCCATGAGCCCCACGTTGGGCACCAGAATGTAGGGAGCCAACCCTATATCACCCATGGGTACCCCAAGTTTGGTGGCAACAAAGGAATGAGAAAAAGTCAGATTAAGAGAGACAGTGGGATGAGGCACCATCACTTTATTACTCTGGAGGAGGCAGTGAAGGCCTTGAACTCTGGTTATCCATACTATTTATTGATTACAATCACTTTGATCTACAGGGTAGGGGTGGAGTAATGGTGGAGTGAATCAGTGAGCCGGAACTGATGTGTCATCCTAAGTATTGATAACGGTGGCAATTTGGGAGTTTCACAAAAGGAGAACATGTGGTTATCTTTAACTTGTTGTCTTTGTATACCTGGTAGAACTCAGGCCTTTCAAGGAGCCTACAAGTCTGGCTACCTCATAGTGGGACAAAGGGATTTTACGTCCTTGAGCACAATGCTAATGGCAACGTGACTTAGGTCACCCTGCACCAGAACATGAGGCATGGAGGGGCCTTCCTCCTCAGAGGCCTCCTGCGGCCTTCTGCAGTTTGTTTTTCCTTGTTTATGTGTTACTCATAACCAATTTATGTAGGCACTCTGTAAGTCCTTTCTCCTTTGCTGCTTTTCCCAACAGCCACCATGATCCAATCACCTCCCACCAGGTCCCACCTCCAACATTGGAGGTTAAAATTTGACATGAGATTTGGCCAGGGACACTGAGCCAAACTATATCAATACCATAATAGTTAAATAAGTTTTATAACTTCATAAAGTTTGTGTAAGTCGAAAAAATATTTTTAAAATTGTTTGCAATTTTTTTATAAGTCGAATTTGCATACTAAAAATGAACCAAAATTGTAGAATTCTTCATTAAAGAAAGCACAGCTCTGTAATTTATATCAGAAAATACAGTAAAACTTATTTTGTGTTTGAACTTCCTGTTAAACTCAAAGTATTTATGCTAATATTTTTATATGTTTCTCAGAAAAAGAGAAATTTCCATCAACTAGTATTCTGATGTTCTGCTTAACCTCACATATCATTTGCAAATAATTTTAATTATTGCTTATGTTGCTTTACTTTTGAAGTTATATTTCCATTTATTCTTTTATAGAAAGAGTAACAATTATTGAAATCATGAACCAATACTTATAAAACTCTTCAATACTTTTTTAAATAATTTTTTAAATCTACATGTTAAATTTTTAGAAATTCAGACCCTCTCTAAAACTAGGTATCTTTCAATTAAAATATAAAAAAAAAACCTAAAGTTGAAGATCAGTAGAATCTAAGAATAAGATTCTAAATCTTAAATCTTCTGTAATAATTGACATTTAATTCAATAATAGTATTAATAGATAATGAAATATCAGCAAGTATTGGTTGAATTACTAATATTACCTAATATATTTCTACTTTATTCTTTCCATCTGAGACTGTAAAAGACATTGTCTTATGTTTAGAGTAACAAATGTAACCTCTTTTACTCCTTGTTAAATAAAATTTAAAACAGCATATTGATTAGGGTTTATTTTATTCTCCTAACTAAACATGTTTAAGAACATATTTACTAAATGATTACTTGCTTGAAATTTTAAAACATACAAATACTAAGGCAATATGTACACATACACACAGTCTCTCAATACACATGTATATAAATGTCTCTATATGTAAACTTAACTAAATGTTTTATATATGTATATACATAATGTATTTTCATATGTACCTATATATAGACATAAATTTTGGTATACATATATGTCTGTGTACACAGACATGTATATCAAATATATATATTTGATTTTATTTTTATCTTACAGAGTTCTGTGTCTCTTAGAAAACATCTTTGTATAAATTAGGTAATTTAGTTTAAGACATGTATTTAAAACTCTATGTGTAACTAGACAAATGTCTTTGTATAAATTATGTCATTTAGTTATAGGCATATATTTAAAACTTCAAGTGTGAGGCCGGGTGTGGTGGCTCAAGCCTGTAATCCGAGCACTTTGGGAGGCCGAGGCGGGTGGATCACGAGGTCAAGAGATCGAGACCATCCTGGTCAACATGGCGAAACCCCGTCTCTACTAAAAATACAAAAAAATTAGCTGGGCATGGTGGTGCGTGCCTGTAATCCCAGCTACTCAGGAGGCTGAGGCAGGAGAATTGCCTGAACCCAGGAGGCGGAGGTTGCGGTGAGCCGAGATCGCGCCATTGCACTCCAGCCTGGGTAACAAGAGTGAAACTCTGTCTAAAAAAAAAAAAAAAAAAAAAAAAAAAAAACTTCAAGTGTGAAAAAATCCTCTTCTGGACTATGAGAAACACAAATAAATAATAAAGTAGGTTCTAAATTGAAAATGTGAAATTATCTCTTAATATGGGTTGTAATACAAATCTTTGACATATACTCTTTTATTAAAATATTTTTAATGTTTTTTTCTAATCATTACTATTTTTCAAACTATATAGGTAGTAAAAACTGTAATAGCTCATTAGCAGATGGTTTACTATCTGCACATAGAATCCAGTGTGGATTCATTCTTGAAACCTGTGATTAAATACCACTGGAACATATTTTCTTAAGGATATCTTTCATAAAATGGTTTGTTCAAATTGCGTACATGTACTGTTAAAGGAGTATGATGGAACAGGATCACAGAATGGAATTTTAAAAATTGATAAATGTTTACGATGTATTTGCAAATATTGTTTCACTGAAACCAGTAGTATTTAGCTCTTTGTGTTGTCAGTTATTCTTCGCATTTCATAAATTTTTTGGCATAGTTTAAGCTTTGAGTAGAAAACAATTTATGAAACTGTTATATCAAATTGGAGAAAAATTAGCTCAACATTATTTAGTCAGAGCAAAAAGATGTGATGATTTAAAAACGTTTGGCAGTGTAGTTCTCATTTAAGAACAAAATGATTTGCCTTCAATGAACTTTTACTATAATCATAGCCTTGTTCCAATGACAATAGTGCCTCATATAGATAAGCAGCAACTGATAGTAATATCTGAAAAACCGAATATGGTGATAGGAAAGGAAATGTGTAGAACTAAAATGCAGCGTACTACATATACACATATTTGGCACAATTTGAGATGGTCAACTGATACGTTATTAAAAGAAATATGTCTAATTCAAGAGAAAAATATGAATTTAACCCATCTTCAATTTATTTTTTATTCTTTTTCTGGTTAATTAGTAAAACATCACGTGGTATAGCTTAAGAGAGCATTGCATATGTTGGGTCTACCATGCACCCTAAGCATAAACCTACTTGATCATGGTGGAAAAGCTTTTTGATATGCTGCTGGATTTAGTTTGCAGTACTTTGTTGAGAAGTTTTGCATGGATGTTCAAGGGTATTAAACTAAAGTTTTCTTGTTTTGTTTTGTTTCTGCCAGGTTTGAGTATCTGTATGATGTTGATCTCATAGAATGAGTTTCTCCTCAATTTTTTTTGGTATAGTTTCAGCAGCAATGGTACAGTTCTTCTCTGTACATCTGGTAGTATTCAGCTATGAATCCTTCTGGTCCTGGGATTTTTAAACTCTGTTTCAGAGCTCATTATTGGGCTGTTTAGGGATTTAATTTCTTCCTGGTTCAGGCTTGGGAAGGTGTACATGTCCAGAAATCTATCAATTTCTTGTATATGTTATAGTTTATGTACACAGAGATGTTTATAATATTCTCAGATGATTATTTGTATTTCTGTGGAGTCAGTGGCAATATCTTCCTTGTCATTTCTGATTGTGTTTATTTGGATTGTCCCTTCTTTATTAGTCTAGCTTGTGGTCTATGCAGTTTATTAATACTTTAAAAAAAAAAAAAAACAGCTCATTGATTCATTGATCTTTGAAGAGTTTTTCATGTTTCATTCTCCTTACATTCATCTCTGATTTTAGTTGTTTATTGTCTTCTGCTAGTTTTTGGATTTATTTGCTCTTGGTTCTCTAGTTCTTTTAGTTGTGATGTTAGGTTGTTAAATTTAGATCTTTATAAGTTTCCGGTATGTGTATTTAGCACTATAAATGTCCCTTTTAACACTGTCTTAACCATGTCCCAGAGATTCTGGTATATTATATATTTTTTCTTGATTTCAAAGAACTTCTTGATTTTTGCATAAATTTCATTATTTACCCAAAAATCATTCAAGAGCAGGTTATTTAATTTCCATTTAATTGTATGATTTTGAGTTAATTTCTTAGTCTTGATTTCTAATTTCATAGTGCTGTGATCCAGGATATTTTTGGTATAATTTTAGTTCTTTTACATTTTCTGAGGAGTGATTTACTTCCAATTATGTGATCAATTTTAGAGTAAGTGCCATGGGTCAATGAGAAAACTTTATAATTTGTTGTTTTTGAGTGGAGTGTTATTTCAATGTCAATCTGGGCCTCTTGATCCAGTCCTGAGTTTAGGTCCTGAATAACTTCATTAATTTTCGGTCTTGATAATCTAATATTGTTAGTGGGTGTTAAAGTCTTGCACTATTATTGTATGTGATTCTAAGTCTCTTTAAGGGTATCTAAGTACTTGTTTTTATGAATCTACTTGCTCCTGTGTTGTGTTCACATATATTTGTTATAGATAGATCTTCTTGTTGAAGTGAATCCTTTACCATTATGCAATGCTCTTCTTTGTCTTTTGTTAGTGGTGGTAGTTTAAGGGCTGCTTTGCCCAAAACTTACATTCCAATTCCCTGCTTTTTTCCTCGTTTTCATCTGCTGGGTAGATTTTTCTTCATTCTTTTATTTTGAGCCTATGTGTGTCATTGCATGTGAGATGGGTCACTTGAAAACAGCATACCAATGGGTCATGGTTATTTATCCAGCTTGCCACTCCGTGCCTTTTATTTGGGGCATTTAGCCCATTTACATTTAAGGTTAGTATTGATAGATGTCGATTTAATCCTGTCATCATAACCTTAATGGTTTATTCTGTAGACTTTTTTATGTGGTTCTTTTGTAGGGTCACTGGTCTGTGTACTTCAGTGTATTTTAGTGGCTGGTAATGGTCTTTTCTTTTGATACTTCATTCAGGAGCTGTTGCAAGACAGGTCTTGTGGTAGAAGGTTCTCTCAGCATTTGCTTGCCTGAATAGTATCTTATTTCTCTTTTGCTTATAAAGCTTAGTTTAACCAGAGAGGAAATTTTGGGTTGGAATTTCTTTCTTTCTTTTTTTTTTTTTTAATGTTGTATATTGGCCCCCATCTTTTCTGGCATGTAGTGTTTCTGCTGAGAAGTTTGCTATTAATCTGGTGGGCTTTGCTTTGCAGGTTATTTGCTTTCAAAGCAAATGGGCTGTGCTTTGAAAGGTCTTGTGACCTTTCTCTCTAGCTGCCTTTAACATGTTATTTTTTTTCATTTTGACCTTGGATAATATGATGTTGGTGGGTCTTCGGGACTACCTTCTTGTGAAGTACCTTACTGGGGTTCTCTACATTTGCTGAATTTGAATGTTGGCCTCTCTACCTAGATTGGGGAAATTCGCATAGATGACATCCTAAAATATGTTTTGAAAATTGTTTCAACATATGCAAATCAATAAATATGATTCATCGCATAAACAGAATTAAAGGCAAAATCATACAATTACTTCAATAGATGCAAAAAAAGACTTTTGATAAAATTCAACACCCTTTCATGTTAAAAACTCTCAGCAAACTAGGTATTGAAGGAACATACCCAAAGTAATAAGCCGTCTATGACAAACACACAGAGAACATCAAACTGAATGGACAAAAGCTGGAAGTATTTACTCTGGAAAGTAGCACAAGACATGAATGTCCTCTCTCACCAATCCTATTTGGTGTAGTGTTAGAAGTTCTGGCCAGGACAATTAAGCAGAAATAAAGGGAAATCAAGAGAAAGAAATAAAGGACACTCAAACAGAAAGATAGAAAATTGAATTATCCTTGTTTGCAGACAACATGACTTTATATCTGGAAAATCACATAGTCTCAGCCCAAAAGCTTCTTAAGCTAATAAAAAACTTCAGCAAAGTCTCAGGATACAAAATCTATGTGGAAAAATTACTAGCACTTCTATACACCAACAAGAGTCAAGCCAAGAGACAAATCAGGAACACAATTCCATTCATGATTGCCACAAAAAATCAATAAATTACCTAGGAATACAGGTGAACAAGGAGGTGAACAATCTCTACAACACACTGCTAAATGAAATTAGAGATGACACAAACAAATGAAAAAAAACAAAAAACATTTCATGCTCATGGATAGGAAGAATAAGAATCATTAAAGTAGCCATACTGTCCAAAGCAATTTGTAGATTCAATGTTATTGCTACTTAAATACCAATAATATTCTTTGTAGAACTAAAATAAATGATTATAAATTAATATGAAACTAAAAATGAGCCCAAATAGCCACAGCAGTCCAAAACAAAAGGAACAAATCTGGAAACACCACACTACTCAACTTCAGAGAATATTACAGTGCTACAGTAAACCAAAGCAGCATGGGACTGGTATAACAGTAGACACATAAACTAATGGAATGAAATAGAGAACCCAGAAATAAGGCTGCACATCTATAACCATCTAATTTTCAACAAAGGCGACAAAAATAAGCAATGGAGAAAAGATTCTTTATTCAATAAATGGGCTGGCATAACAAGCTAGCCATGTGCAGAAGATTGAAACTGAACTTCTTTCTATCACAATATACAAAAATTAACTCAAGATGGATTAAAGACTTACATGTAAAACCCAAAAATGTACAAACCCTGGAAGACAACCTAGACAATACCATTCAGCACATAGACATGGGCAAAGTTTTCATGACAAAGACATCAAAAGCAATTGCAACAAAAGCAAAAACTGACAAATGGGATCTTATTAAACTAAAGAACGTCTGCTCAGCAAAATAAATGATCAAAAGAGTGAACAGACAATGTACATAATGGGAGAAAATTTTCACAAACTATGCATCTGACAAAGGCCTAATATCCAGCATCTATAAGCAACTTACACAAATTTACAAGAGAAAAAAAAAAAAAAAAACTATTTAAAAAAGTGAGGAATGGACATGAACTGTTTTCAAATGAAGACATACATGTGGCCAACAATCATGAATAAGTGCTCACATCACTGATTATTAGAGAAATGCAAATCAAAACCACAATGAGATGTCACATCAATCAGAATGGCTATTATTAAAAAGTCAAAAATAAATGCTGATGAGATTTCATAGTAAAAGTAATGTGTATACACTGTTAGTGGGAGTGTAAATAATTTCAACTCTTGTGGAAAACTGTGGTGATTTTTCAAAGACCTAAAAACAGAATTGCCATTCAACCCAGCAGTTCCATTATTGGGCGTATACTCAAAGGAATATAAATAATTTTATCATGAAGACACATGAACACAAATGTTTGTTCCAAAACTATTCACAATAGCAAATACAGGGAATCACCCTAAATCCGCATCAGTGTTAGACTGGATTAAGAAAATGTTGTCCTATACACCAAGGAATACCATGCAGTTAGAAAAAAGAACAAGATCATTTCCTTTGCAGGAACATGGGTGGAGCTGGAAGCCATTATCCTTAGCAAAACAATGAAGGAACACGCAACCAAATACTACATGTTCTCACTTATAAATGTGCACTAAATGATGAGAACACGTGGACACATAGAGGGGAACAACACACATGAGAGCCTATTGGAAGGTGGAGAGTGGAAGGAGGGAAAGCATAATGAAAAATAAAGAATAGTTCCCAGAAAAGTATCAGATATGAGAAGAGAAATGTGGTCAGCTTCTCATTTCTTGGCTTACATTTTTTCATTGAGCCTGCTGACTGTTTTTGATAGAATTTTGACCCATGACCAGTCAAATTTTTATGAAAAAAAAAATCACAATTCAGCAGCACCTTTTTTCAAAGAAATTTTAATGTATCTTCATATCAATATATTCACAATTGTTTTAGACTCTTGATGTAACTGAGACATTTAAATATGGCAAACTGCTCCTTGGTAGTTTATTTCTACAGAATGATCTGTCGCACAACATACATTTGCATCTAATTTCTATTTTAGGGAACCAACCAAAAATTCCATGTTAACAGCCTTTTTACTGGAATTCATTTGGAGAGGAGAAGGAAGAAGAAACATAAATAACTTGTAGTCAATTTTTTCTATGGCTAGCATGCCAGATAACATGCTCTCTTTGCTAGATAATATTAGTTTCCCATATAATTCTTAGTATTAAATGTTTAATTTAAAAGTAGATTTGATTTCAGAAACATGAAGCTATTTCCATGTATAACTCCATGACCATGTCACCTCCATGATATATTCCTGAATATACATTCAGGAAATAGTTTTTTCCAGGTCTGGCAAAGTTATTCTTTGAAGTGTTTTGATGATACTCAGTAATTTTAGTTCTCTATATAATCAATGTATGGACATGTTACAGTTTGGACTATGGGTTACAGGTCTGGAAAAGAGAAATGCACAATGATGAAAATACATGATATCATTTATATGGAGTTTTATATAAAGGTTTTGTCTTCCTTTGCTCCATCACTCCTTTCTTTTTCTCACCAAAACTTATTATGCTTTGTGGAAGTCACTACCTTGAACATCTACCTCCATAATGACTAGAAGTAAATAACTGTGCGTGCAAGGTGACATTTGTTGTACCAAGAGTATTCTTAAATTGAATCTTTTTTTTTTTTTTCTCAGAGTTCAGGCAGTTTCTCAATGAGAGAGAAAGACAGATCAGCTATGTATGTGTGTGTGTGTGTATGTATATATATATATACAGAGAGCATGTATATATATACATGCTCTCTGTATATATAATATATATTATGTATTATATATATAGTTGCTCTCTCCTTATTATTTATAGGAATGAATTGGCAGGAAAACTAATTTTATTAATGTGAGAAAAATCTCAGTTGTTATTCCAAAATAAATACTTTTGAATTAGTTATCAGTGTCAAATTAATTAAATATTTACAGGTTCTTTTAAAAGACCAGAAAATTAGACAACCTGAATTCCAATACTAGATAATAAGAGAAAGACTCACTGGAGCTAGGGTGGGAAAGAAGAACAGCAGAAGAAAGAGTAGAGAGGTACTTTTTTATATTAATATTAACAGGAAATATTTACTAGAAATGTGATATGCTAAAAGAGCAGGGAGGCCAATCTGGGCAATATACTTGAATAGACAACAGAGGATGAGATATATTAAATTTATAAGGGGATTGGCCTTAGTAGACCTATAGGCAGTTTCTCCATTGTAAGAGGCGGAAAGGCAGAATAGATATACTCAGATTCTGGAAGATAGATAATTGTGGTTGTAGCAGCTTGTAGTTCTCTATGATTGATTCTGTTTTCTTCTTGAAATGGAATAAGTGTACTTGCTGAGAGTGAAGAAGGAAAAGGAATGGTTGGGAAATTGTGTAATAGAAAGAGGAGAGAGATTTAACTGGAGAAATACACTGTGATTGCTTAATTTTATAATCATAAAATGAGACCAGTCAGTATGGTTGCTGAACATTTTTGGTAGGACCCTGTGGTATAGCTTTCTCATCTCTACGAATCACAATTTACTGATAAAATGCTGCTTTAATATTTACTCGTTACCATTTTATTATTAGTACATCTAAAAAATTAAATTTTTTAATGAGCAAAATCATTTGTCGATTACAGCAATTAATTTATCTTATCAGCAATGACATATGCTCAATAAAAATTGAATTTTTTGATGTAATAATAATAACAAAATGGTGGTAAATATTACTGAACCTTATAAATAGCCAAATCTAATTAATAAGCTAATATGTTGTGTTATCTGCAACTGTATTTTGTGTAATTTTTGTGACTCAGACTAGTACATTTCTTATGAAAACTGGTTATTTAGATGTAATTCCATTTGTGACTGAGAGCTATTTTTATTTTCATTATTTCTTTACTCGCAAATTTCAAAATTACGGGATTTCTACAGATGATTTTCAGATTATCTAATTATCTTAATACTACCTGTGCGGCAGTGCTGCAAGGTATACTAGAGGCAGCATGCTTCAGTCACATTCAGGACCCCATAAGTAATGCTTTTTGTATATGCAGAATTAAACAGTGATTTTATGGGAGAAGAGTTTAACGTTTCTTATGCAGAAAAAGGAAAGATCTTGTATAACTTTTCTTGAAAACTCCACCAATTGTGTGGATTTGCTGCATGAATTAGACATTTTGTGGCTAAGCTTATTTATTTCTTCACTGTGAATTTTTAATATTGTGCTTATTTCTCTTTCTCTGTTCCTTTCAAGTATGTCAGAATGGATTTCCTTTCAAAAATATTTTCTAATTTGAGTTATTCTAATCCATAAAAATGGAATTTGCAAACCTGTCAATTGACTGCTGAAATGGATTCCTTAGTCTATATGCTATTTTCTTCTATAATTTTATTTTTAAATAACAGCAGTGATCTTTGTTAACGTGTAATTTTTTAAATTTTAATTTTTGCTTACTTGCCATTTATTCACATTGCATGGATTGTTACACTTTCTCAACGGGAACATTCAAAAACTAATCCAAACTGAGATTATATTGTCTGACAATTCAAGTATTTTAGTTTTAGAAAACAATTTTCTATTTGAAGTAAAAAGGAAACAGTTATCCCATTTGATTGCTAAGAAGTTTTATATCTCTGTTACAATTTTATCTGCATCAAACAGAGAGTCCTTATTCCTCAACATGATTGTGACTGGCTGAGAACATACAGTGTCCTGGGTTTAGAGCACTGGATTGGGAAACACCTTGCTATCATCTATTGGTACTACAGGACAAGTCAATTTCTACTTAAAATTTCCACATCCAAAATGAAAAGACTCATCAAGGATTCAGGAGTTTGCAAAGCCTTCAAATGTACTGTGCTTGAATTTTTGACTACATAGGGTAACTTAATCACATAACTCAATTTTTAAGGTAAAGATTTATAATTCATTCAAAATATGTATTATGAACTTTAATATGTGCTGTATGAACTCTAGTAGGTGGAGTATAATTAAAATAGACTATTCGAAAGAGAAAGGACATATAATAACTGTGAGTAGATTAAGTATTGTCTCAAAACTGAAGAACTATGGGAATTCAGGAGAAAACAGTATTATTTTTATGTTTTCTGTGTAGAAGTCTTAGTGGAGTGAGCATTCGAACCTTGCTTTGAAATGTGGAGAGGATTTGGGAAGGTATACATTGTGAGAGCACATGGATAATTATGAGCCATACATGAGGAGATGAAATCGGGAGTGAACTTAAAAAGATAGTTGGTTGAGAATAATTTCTAGGTAGGGATTATCAAATTACTTGTCTAACACAAGTCATCAAATATGTATTGGAAGAAAGAAATATAAATTAAGCTATGTTGCATGGTGACTCTTTTACATTTGGGTGTATGGTAGATTCACAGAAAGAGCTGGAGGATGGGGGAGATAGTCAAGTGGCATTTCAAAGCCACATGATTACTTCTATTTTAATAGAAATTATTAGAATGAAGAAAGAGGAATAGGGTTGAGTAATATTGGGGATACAGACCACCTCTAGGCCTGAGGAAAATAAATTACTTTTAAAACAATCCCAGATGACTGGGATGATATTAATACCATTTTAAAAATTAAGCAAATGAGTAGGAAGAACAGATTTTATTTTATTTTATTTTATTTACTTCAGAGAGAGTCTTGCTCTGTCACCTAGGCTGGAGTGTAGTGGAGCAATCTTGGCTTACTGCATACTCCACTTCCTGGATCACATGATTCTCCTGCCTCAACCTCCCAAGTAGCTGGGATTACAGGCACCCATCACCACACCTGGCTAATTTTTGTCTTTTTTGTGAAGATGGGATTTCACTATGTTGGAAGGGCTAATATCAAACTCCCGACCTCAAATGATCCACCCCCTTGGCCTCCTAAAATATTCAAATCATAGGTGTGAGCCACCACACCTTCCAAAAGAGCAGTTTTAAAAAGAAGGATGATAATTTCAATTCTAGGTGTGGGTTTGAACATGAATAGGTTTCTGTAAAATGATCACTTTGAGGATAAGAAGTTACAGTTATACATATAGACTTTGAGATCATTCATACATAGGTAGGGTTAAAGAGCTGAGGTTGGATATGACAGGGAAACAATAGCAAAGCAGAGATGAGAGAACAATACCATTGGAAAAATCAACTTTAATCTATAAAAAAAAAAGGCCAATAAAAATGTACATAGAGGCTGGACGTGGTGGTTCACACCTGTAATCCCAGCACTTTGAGAGGCCAAGGCTGGTGGATCACCTGAGGTCAGGAGTTCGAGATCAGCCTGACCAACATGGAGAAACCCTGCCTCTACTAAAAATACAAAATTAGTCGGGCATAGTGGCACATGGCTGTAATCCCAGCTACTCAGGAGGCTGAGGCGGGAGAATCGGCTGAACTTGGGAGGCAGAGGCTGTGGTGAGCAGAGATCCCACCATTGCACTCCAGTCTGGGCAACAAAAGCAAAACTCCATCTTAAAAAAGAAAAAAAAAATGTACATATAGGTTATTTTTAATTCATGAGTACATATATTTCTCTGATAGTTTTAAACATTCATGAAGCTTCAAATTATATCTTTATTTGTTTGTTTTTGAATTACAAAGTTCAAAGTTAATGTATTTTGGTTAGAGGTCAGTTTGCAAGAATACTGCCATGTTTTTTCTAAGTTCAATATCAAGGCAACTCTAGAAAACTACTAAGTTCTACCTGGCACAATTTTTTCCAAATAAGAAAATATTTTTATAAGTATATGTATTAAAATATAAATATAAGATGTAGTTATGTGTTATTCAAAAATACTTGGTTGTTATAAATTATATATAATAATTGCTAAAAATATCAAATTAACATATAAAAGTACAAGAAGGTTTAAGTTTTTTTTTTCATTTTAAAAAAAGTTTTATTTTGAGATAATGGTAGATTTACATGCAGCTGTAAGAAACAATTTAGAGGGATCTCAAATACGCTTCATCCAGTTTTCCCAATGATAACATCATTCATGACTATGGTACAATGTCACAACTAGGACACTGACATTGATAGTATCCATTCACTTTATTTTGATTTCATCAGTTGCATATGCACTCATTTGCTTGCATATATAATTCTATGCAATTTTATCACATATGACCACCACCACAGTAAAATACAGAACAGTGCCGTTACCACAAGGATACCTTGTATAACATTTTAATAATCACACCCATCTTTTCCTCCCCTCCCCCCTGCCATCTCCTCCTGTGTCCATGTGTTCTCATTGTTCAACACTCACCTATGAGAACATGCGGTGTTTGATTTTCTGTTCTTGTGTCAGTTTGCTGCGAATGGTGGTTTCCAGGTTCATCCATGTCCCTAGATAGGACACAAACTCATTTCTTATGGCTGCATAGTATTCCATGGTGTATATGTGCCACATTTTCCTTGTCCGGTCTATCATCGATGGACATTTGGGTTGGTTCCAGGTCTTTGCTATTGTAAGCGTACGTGTTCATGTATCTCTTATAACAGAACAATTTATAATCCTTTGGATATATACCCAGTAATGGGATTGCTGGGTCAAATGGAATTTCTATTTCTAGGTCTTTGAGGAATTACCACACAGTCTTCCACAATGGTTGAACCAATTTACACTCCCACCAAAAGTGCTAAAGTGTTTCTATTTCTCCACATCCTCTCCAGCATCTGTTGTCTCCAGATTTTTGAATGATTGCCATTCTAACTGGCATGAGATAGTATCACAATGTGGTTTTGATATGCATTTCTGTAATGATCAGTGATGATGAGCATTGTTTCATATGTTCATTGGCCTCATATATGTCTTCTTTTGAAAGTGTCTCTTCATATCCTTCACCCACTTTTTAATGGGTTTATTTGTTTTTTTCTTGTAAATCTGTTTTAGTTCTTTGTAGATTCTGGATATTAGACTTTTGTCAGATGGGTAGATTATAAAATTTTTTTCCTATTCTGTTGGTTGCCGGTTCACTCTAATGATTGTTTCTTTTGCTGTGCAGAAGCTCTGGAGTTTAATTAGATCCCATTTGTCTATTTTGGCATTTGTTGCCAAGGCTTTTGGTATTTTAGTCATGAAGTCCATGTCTATGCCTATGTCCTGAATGGTTTTGCCTAGTTTTCTTCTAGGGTTTTTATGATGTTAGGTCTTATGTTTAAGTCTTTAATCCGTCTGGGGTTAATTTTAGTATAAGTTGTCAGGAAGGGGTCCAGTTTCTGCTTTCTGCACATGGCTAGCCAATTTCCCCAACACCATTTATTAAACAGAAAATCCTTTCCCCATTGCTTGTTTTGTCAGGTTTGTCAAAGATCAGATGGTTGTAGATGTGTGGCATTACTTCAGATGACTCTGTTGTGTTCCATTGTTCTATATCTCTGTTTTGGTACCAATACCACGCTGTTTTGATTACTATGTCCTTGTATAATAGTTTGAAATCAGGTAGCGTGATTTGTGAGGAAGTCTCCAGCTTTGTTATTTTTGCTTAGAGTTGACTTGGCTATGCGGGCTCTCTTTTGATTCCATATGAAGTTTAAGGTGTTTTTTTCCTGTTCTGTGATGAGGGTCATTGGTAGCTTGATGGGGATAGCATTGAATCTATAAATTATTTTGGGCAGTATGGCCATTTTCACAATATAGATTCTTCCTAACCATAAGCATAGAATGTTTTTCCATCTGTTTGTGTCCTCTCTTACTTCCTTGAGCCATGGTTTGTTGTTCTCCTTTAAGAGGTTCTTTACATCGTTTGTTAGTTTTATTCCTATGTTTTTTATTCTCTTTGTAGCAATTGTGAATGCCAGATCATTCTTGATTTGGCTCTCTTTAAGTCTGTTATTGGTGTATAGGAATGCTTGTGATTTCTGCATATTGATTTTGTTTCCTGAGACTTTGCTGAAGTTGTTTATCAGTTTCAGGAGATTTGGGGCTGAGACAATGGAGTCTTCAAAATACACAATCATGTCATCTGCAAATAGAGACAATTTGACTTCCTCTTTTCCTTATTGAATACCTTTATTTCCTTTTCTTGCCTGATTACTCTTACTAAAACTTCCAATACTCCATTGATTTGGAGAGGTGAGAGACAACATCCTTGTCTAGTGCCAGATTTCAAAGGGAATGATTCCAGTTTTTGCCCATTCAGTATGACATCTGCTATGGGTTTGTTGTAAATAGCTTTTATTATTTTGAGATATTTTCCATGGATACCTAGTTTATCAAGAGTTTTCAGAATAAAGAGCTGTTGAATTTTGTCGAAGGCCTTCTCTGCATCTATTAAGATAATCAGGTGGTTTTGTCTTTGGTCTGTTTATGTGGTGAATTACGTTTATAGACTTGCATATATTGAACCTGGCTTGCATCCCCAGGATGAAGCCTAGCTTTTTGATGTGCTGTTGCAATCAGTTTGCCAGTATTTTATTGAAGATTTTTGCATCTATGTTCAACATGGATATTGGCCTGAAGTTTTCTTTTCTTGTTGAGTCTCTGCCAGGTTTTGGTATCAGGATGATGTTGGTCTCATAAAATGATTTGGGTAAAATTTCCTCTTTTAGGTTTCTTTGGAATAGTTTGAGAAGGAATGATACCAGCTCCTTTTTGTATGTCTGGTAGAATTCAGCTGTGAACCCATCTGGACCTGGGCTTTTTTTGGGTGATAGGCTCTTAATTACTGCCTCAACTTCAGACCTTGTTATTGGTCTATTCAGGGTTTCAGCTCCTTCCTGATGTAGGCTTTGGAGGGTGCAAGTGTCCAGGAATTTATCCATTTCTTCCATATTTGCTGGTTTATGTGCATAGCATTGTTTGTAGTAATGTCTGATGGTAGTTTGTACTTCTGTGGAATCGATGGTGATATACCCTTTATTGCATGTATTTAATTCTTCTCTCTTTTACATTAATCTGGCTAACAGTCTGTCTATTTTCTTGGTCTTTTCAAAAAAACAGCTCCTGGGTTTATCAATTTTTTGAAGGGTTTTTTTGTGTGTCTCTCTTTCCTTCAGTTCTGCTCTCATTTTAGTTATTTCTTGTCTTCTGCTAGCTTTTGAGATTTTTTGATCTTGCTCCTCTAGCTTTTTTAATTTTGATAATAGGGTGTCAAGTTTAGATCTTTCCTTGCTTCTTATGAGGGCATTTATTGCTATAAATTTTCCTCTAGACAAATGTTTCCCAGAGATTCTGGTATGTTGTATCTTTGTTCTCTTTGGTTTAGAAGGACATCTTTATTTCTGCCTTCATTTCATTGGTTATCCAGTCAACATTCAAGAGCCAGTTGTTCAGTTTCCGTGAAGCTATGCGGTTCTGAATTAGTTTCTGAATTCTGAGTTCTAACTTGATTGCACTGTGGTTTGAGAGAGTGTTTGTTATGATTGCTGTTCTTTTGCATTTGCTGAGGAGTGATTTATTTCCAATTATGTGGTCAGTTTTAGAGTAGGTGTGATGTGGTGCTGAGAGGAAGGTATATTCTGTGGATTTGGAGTGGAGAGTTCTGTAAATGTCTATTAGGTTTGCTTGGTCCAGATCTGAGTTCAAGTCCTGGATATCCTTGTTAATTTTCTGTCTCGTTGATCTGTCTAATATTTACAGTGGAGTGTTAAAATTTCTCACTATTATTGTGTGGGAGTCTAAGTCTCTTCATAGGTCATTAAGAACTTGCTTTATGTATCTGGGAGCTTCTGTATTGGGTGTGTATATATTTAGAATCATTAGCTCTTCTTGTTGCATTGAACTTTTTACCATTATGTATGTCCTTCTTTATCTCTTTTGATCTTTGTTGGTTTAAAGTCTGTTTTATCAGAGACTAGGACTGTAACTCCTGCCTTTTTTTTTTTTTTTTTTTTTTTCCTCTCCATTTGCTTGGTAAATCTTCCTCCATCCCTTTATTTTGAATCTATATGTATCCTTGCACGTGAGATGGGTTTCCTGGATACAGCATATCAATGAGTCTTGACTTTTTATCCAATTTGCCAGTCAGTGTCTTTTGATTGGGACATTTAGCCCATTTACATTTAAGGTTAATATTGTTATGTGTGAATTTGATCTGGCCATTTTGATGCTAGCTGGTTGTTTTGCCTATTAGTTTACACTGTTTCTTCATTGTGTCAGTGCTCTTTACCATTTGGTACATTTTTGGAGTGGCTTTTGCTGGTTAATCCTTTCTATATTTAGTGGTTCTTTCAGGAGCTCTTGTAAGGCAGGCCTGGTGGTGATGAAGTCTCTCAAAAATTGCTTGTCTGTAAAGGATTTTATTTCTACTTCACTTATGAAGCTTAGTTTGGCTGGACACAAAATACTAGGTTGAAAGTTATTTTCTTTAAGGATGTTGAATATTGGCCCCCACTCTCTTCTGGACATAGAGTTTCTGCTGAGAGATCGTTTGTGAGTCTGATGGGCTTCCCTTTTGGGTTACCCAACCTTTCTCTCTGATTGCCCTTAGCATTTTTTTCTTCATTTCAACTCTGGTGAATCTGATGATTATGTGCCTTTGGGTTGCTCTTCTTGAGGAATATCTTTGTGGTGTTCTCTATATTTCCTGGACTTGAATATTGGCCTGCCCTGCTAGGTTGGGGAAGTTCTCCTGGATAATATCCTGAAGAGTGTTTTCCAGCTTGAATTCATTCTCTCCATCACATTCAGGTACACTTATCAAGTGTAGATTAGGTCTTTTCACATAACCCCATATTTTTTTGAGGCTTTATTTATTTTCACTCTTTTTTCTGTATTCTTGCCTTCTTGTTTTATTACGTTGAGGTGATCTTCAATCACTGATATTCTTTCTTCTGCTTGGTCAATTTGGCTATTGAAACTTGTGTATGATTTGCTAAGCTCTTATGTTGTGTTTTCAGCTCCATCAATTCATTTATATTCTTCTCTAAGTTGTTTATTCTCATTAGCATTTCTTCAAACCGTTTTCCCAGGTTCTTTGTTTCTTTGCATTGGATTAGAACATGTACTTTTAGCTCAGAGAATTTTGTTATTACCCACTTTCTGAAGCCTGTTTCTGTCAATTCATCAGATTCATTCTCCATCCAGCCTTGTTCCCTTGCTGATGAGGTGTTGTGATCCCTTGGTGAAGGACAGGCCTTCTGGTCTTGGATGTTTTCATCCTTTTTACACTGATTCCTTTTCATCTTTGTGGATTTATCTACCTGTGGTGTTTGTAGTTGGTGACTTTCACATGGGGTCTCTGAATGGACATCCTTTTTGTTGATGATGAATTTATTTCTTTGTTTTTTAGTTTTCCTTCTAACAGTCAGATCCCTCTGCTGTAGGACTGCTGGAGGGCCACTCCAGAACCTGCTTGCTTGGGGATCATCTGCAGCAGCTGCAGAACAGTAAGGGTTGCTGCCAGTTTCTTCTTTTGTTATCTTTGTCCCAGAAGGATACCTTCCATATGTCAGCTTGAACTCTGCTTTATGAGGATATAAACTCTTTGGATATATGGGGGTTGGGGAGCTGCTTGAGGAGACAGTCTTTCCCTTATAGGAGCTCATGTGGTGAGCTGTGAGCTCCGTTGTTCTGTTCAGAGATGCTGGGCAGGTACAACCACTACTGAGGGAGTCTGCCATTACTGAGGCAGATCTAACTACACCTCTATAAACAAAACCACAAGGAAGTTGACACAGCAGCTGGGCAGAGCCTGCAGCAGCTCAGCAACACCTCTGCTGGCAGACTGTGACTAGACTACCTCCTTGCTGGGCAAGACATCTCTCAAAAAAGGCAGCAGCACATCAGGAACTTATAAATAAAGTCCCACCTTCCCAGGACAGAGAACTTGGGAAAAAAAAAAAAATGTGGTTATCAGTTCTGCTGCAGCAGACTTAAACATACCTGCCCAGCAGCTCTGAACAGAGCAGCTTGAACAGAGCAACAGTGTAAGATTTCATTTAAAAATGAAGTGTTAAAATTAAACACAAAATGAGAAACAATATGATGTCCCCTCACTACGACCATGATCATATCACAATAAAATAAAATATTCCCCAAGGTAATATAAATTAATTGAAAAAAGCAATAATAACAGTTATTAATATAAAATTCTCCCTATGATTAGAGATTATAACTTTAGAAATGATTATCAAGTTTACTGTTCAGAAATTAAAAGTTAGCCTCAAACATACAGAAAGCAAAATGTAACTAGTTGATAGTTTGCTTTTTTGTTTGTTTGACTGTTTTCAGGGGGAGTCTCCCTCTGTTGCCTGGGCTCTTATCCTCTCACTGCAACCTCAGCCTCTCAGGTTCAAGTGATTCTCCCTGCCTCAGCCTCCCAAGTAGGTGGGATTATAGGCACCTGCCACTAGGCCTGGCTAATTTTTATGTTTTTAGTAGAGATGGAGTTTTGTCATGTTGGCCAGACTGGTCTTGAACTCCTGACTTCAGTTGATCTGCCCACCTGGGCCTCACAAAGTGCTAGGATTACAGGCATGAGCCACTGCACCTGGCCTGACACTTTGCTTTCAAATCATAGGGCTTACAAAGCCTTTATTGAGTTCTGGAGCCGAAAATGCCATTTCATATTGAACAGCCATAATGGAATTCCTTTATTATATTCATTCTGCCATGGGCACTCTCAGGTCATATTTCTTCCCTGTAATTCTGCTGTAATAGAATGAAAAAAGTGATGGTTTAAAAATCATGAATTCTCTTTTAGTGACCATTGATATCTTAAACTATTTTATTATATTTCAAACCAAATATGAATTCTAAAATATTGAAAAAGCAAAACTCAAAGAATAATAATCTGAATTTGGACATAGTACATTTTTTACATGATCATTGACAAGACCGTTTTTCTGACATAAGCCAGTATTACAACCTGGTTTACACAATGCATATAACTGTCTCTTTGACTGATTTAGAATTAGCACTATTATATGGAATGTTGCCTTTGTAAGTTGTGAACACAGGAAGAAACCAGATGAAAATACCAACTTGAAAGGATAATCTTGAGAATCCAGAAGGGTAACACCTCTATCTCTGTGCTCTTGACCTAGGTATAGTCTCTTTTTAAACAAATAGATAATCAGGGAGAAACATGCAGCAGTAAGGAAAAGGAGAATAGCTTAACCAGATGGGCCAAATGAACCTGATAATTAAACATTTGACAAATACCGCCCCCTGTTTACTAATTCATCTTGACATTACTCGAAGAACAGATCATATGCCTGACATTGTAAACTTTGCTAAATTTATAAGGCATAAAATAAAGCAAATAAATCATAAGGCACAGATAGCCAGTAAGATATTTCTCAAGAGAAATTCCGATTTGCAAACTTTCAATGATATAGTTGCCAACATTTTTGTTTAATTCAAAATGTACATGAATATGGTTTTAGAAAGACCAATATAGAGAGTTTTTAAATTAATGCCTAATTTTCTCTGAACTATACGTAGTGTTTTTGAAAAAAAAAATGCTAAGTATAGTAACATTTCTAAGTTAAAAATCTCCTCTTCAACCTATTTTGAGATTTAATTATCCAAACATGAGTAGTGGTAAACAAATTTTTAAAAATCAATGAATTGAAATTATTCTTCAGTGCAATTAGTTTACTCTAATAGCAAGAGTTTAAATAGCAAAATAGTCCCTGAGGATCTGATTGTTCTTGGAATTAATTTTATTTAACCACTCAATTACATCTTCATTCTTTCAGGCACTGACTCCAAGAAGACAGTGCTGTAGATTTATCAGATGGCAACTCTGTGTGTGTGTGTGTGTGTGTGTGTGTGTGTGTGTGTGTGTGTGTTTGTAACTGTGTGTTTTCTTTGCAGAAAATTCAAACTACTGATGTCTTGAACTTTGGACATTAGTTCAAAATAAAAGGCAATTTAGAAAGTAAGAACACAGACATATTACAACATATTACCAGATACAGAGGTATCTTAATAATGGGAGTACAAATAAGTCTTATCATCTAAACCATGGACATAAAGTCCTACTATTCTAAATGCACCTTAAATAGAAAAATGTGCTTAAATGGAAAAAACACCAATCACTTTATGTTCAGTGTTCTTTCTGTCCCACAGCCACTGTTGAAGAGGTACTTAAGTACAGGCAATTTCAACCTATCCACAGAGCTGTAACTGACTTAAGCAGGGATAGGCAGCTGAGCTGAGGTTAAAAGGAGAAATAAAAATTATAGTCAACATTCTAATCTATGGGGACTCATTGGAACAAAATCAGTCAGAATGTTCCTGGAAACAGAAAGAAACTCACTCTTCTCAGATATATAAAAAATACATAGAGAAAAAATAAATAGAAAAAGTAACCATGTACTATTAATAAAGATTTGTGGCAGGAAAGAGTTGAAAGACTAGTCATTTATGCAAAGAATTCCTAAGCTATTTTATTTATTCTTAATCATCCATTCCTACGTCAATCTAAATAGCTTTCTATTCCTATCACTTCACTGGAGAAGAAGGGGTTCCCTAACATCATACTGAAAAGTCAATGAGTATAATTTTTTTTTCTGGTATTTGAAACCTTCATAATTGTCTCACTCTTCCAACATTTTTCCACATATTTAACTATTCTACTCTACATATACCTCACTATCTATCAGAAGAATTAACCTGTCCTTAACCCTTAGCACAATCAATCTAGGTTCTTCCATTGGGCACATTTCACAAATCTGCAATCCTAAATCCATCATACAGAATATCTGTCCTAATATCCAATGAGGTATGCTTTACTAGAAAACATAAGAAAATCAATTAGAATATCATAAACATATTTAAAAAATGTGAAGCATAGTGGTCAGAAGCGTGGCTCTGGAATTAGATTTGTTATTTATTTATTTATTTATTTATTTATTTAATTTTCTCAAACAATTTTAGGTTCAAGGGTAAATTTGCAGGTTTGTCCCATGGGTAAATTGTATATCATGTGGGTTTGATGTACAGATTATTTTGTCAACAGGTAATGACCATAGTACCCTCTAGGTAGTTTTTTCTCATCCTCCTCCACCCTCTATCCTCTACCCTCAAGTAGGCCCTGGTGTCTCTTGTTCCCTTCTTTGTGTCCATGTGTACTCAACGTTTATCTTCTACTTGTAAGGGCTTATAAATGCTTAGGACAATAGCCTCTAAATGCATGTATGCTGTAGGAAAGGACATGACTTCATTCTTTTGGATAGTTGCATAGTAGTCCATGGTTTATATATACCACATTTTCTTCATCCAGTCCACCACTGATGAACTTCGAGATTTATTCCACATATTTGCTCTTGTGAATGGTAAAGTCATGGACATACACGTATATGTGTCTTTATGGTAGAACAATTTATATACTTCTGAGTATATATCTAGTAAGGGATTGCTGGGTCTAATGGTGGGTCTTTCTGTTTGAAGTTTGTTGAGAAATCTCCAAACTGCTTTCCACAGTGACTGAACTAATTTACAGTGTAAAGCATTCCCTTTTCTCAATATCCTCATCAGAATGTTAATTTTTTACTTTATAATAATAGCCATTCTGATTGGCATTTTATTATGATTTTGATTTGCATTTCTCTAATTATTAGTGATGGTGAGAATTGTTTCATATGTTTGTTGGCTGCATGTATGTTTCTTTTGAGAAGTGACTGTTCATGCCTTTTGCAGTTTTAATGGGATTGTTTGCTTTTGACTTCTCAGTTTAAGTTTCTTAAACATTCTAGATACTAAACCTTAGATAGAGGTATAGTTTGGAAATATTTTCTCCAATTCTGTCAGTTTTCTGTTTACTGTGTTAATAGTTTCTTTTGCTGCTGACAAGTAAGACCTAGTTTAATTAGGTCCTGCTTGTCAACTTTTATTTTTGTTGCAATTGCCCTTGGAGTCTTTGTCATAAAATCTTTGCCAAGGCCAATGTTCAAAATTGCATTTTCTAGGTTATATTCTAGGGTTTTTATGGTTTTAGGTTTTAATTTATGTCTTTAATCCATTTGAGTTTATTTTTGTATATGGTGAAAGTAATAGTTTCAGTTTAAATCTTCTGCATATGGCTAGCCAGTTAACTCAGAACCATTTATTGAATAAGGGGTTCTTTCCACATTGCTTGTTTTTATCAAATTTGGTGAAGAGCAGATGGTTATAGATATGTGGCTTTATTTCTAGGTTCTCTATTCTGTTCTTTAATCTATATGTCTGTTTTTGTATTAATATCATACTGCTTCAGTTACTGTGGCCTTGGAGTGGAGTTTGAAATTGGGTAGTGTAATGCCTCCAGGTTTGTCCTTTTTGCTTAGAATTTCTCTTGCTACTCAGGCTACTTTTTGGCTTCATATGAATTTTAGAGTAGTTTTTTTTTTTTTTTTTTTTTTTTTTTTCCTAGTTCTGTGAAGATTGCCATTGTTAGTTTGATAGGAATAAAATAGAATCTAAAAATTGCTTTGGGTTGTATGGTCATTTCAACAATATTGGATATTCTTATCTATGAACATGGAATTTTTTTTTTATTTGTTTGGGTCATTTCTGATTTCTTCTAACTGTGTTTTGTAATTCTTATTGTAGACGTCTTTCACCTCCCTGGTTATGTGTATTCTTGTATTTTATTTATGTTTTGGCTATGTAAATGAGATTGCATTCGTGATTTGGCTCTTAGCTTGGACATTATTAGTATATTGAAATGTTTTTGATTTTTGTACATTTATTTTGTAGCCTCAATCTTTGCTGAACTTGTTTATCAGATGAAGGAGCTTTTGGGCAGAGGCTGTGGAGTTTTCTAGTTATAAAATCATGTAGTCTGCAAAAGACATAGTTTGACTTCCTCTCTTCCTATTTGAATGCCTTTTATTTCTTTCTCTTGCCTCATTGCACTTGCTAGGACTTCCAGTATTATGTTGAAGACTTGCATTTCAGTTAGATTCCATACTGTATGACTTTCTACTTCTATAAAATTTGGGAAATTGTTTTGGTTCTTCACATATAAAATGAACATAATAAAAGGACTTACTTTAAAGGGCTGTTGTTCTTATTTAATGTGTTTATCAAATAGAAAGAATTTGGAAAAGCCATTAGCATATTTTCAGCACTCAGTGACTGTTATTTTTACTATTACATTACTACTACTACTGTTACTATCACTGTTACTCCATGTGAGTTTGAAAACTCACTTTCTTTTATAACATCATGAACTCACTTTTTGACTTGTCATTGGCTAGTTCTTTTGGTAGGCATTATTATTTTTTTCACAATGCTTATATTCCTCTCATGTCTTGCCTTACTTTTCTTGTGACTGCAGTAGACTTTCCTGGCCCATAGGTGATGTGCTTTGCCAATGTAATTAAATATATATAATATAAACAAAATGTTTAAATGTGTTTTTATAATTTTGCTTTGTGATTTTAATTGTTTGCAATTCTCTCTTCTGACATGCAAATAGCATGCTCTGTTGCCTCTGAGTTCCAGAATGAATGGACATAGGAACATAACTGAAAGTAACTTGCAGTTAGCCATAGCCAAAACCAGTTGAGCCTAGGCAACTTGCAGCCAATTTTCAGACCCTTGATCTAGAAATATATATTTGTTTTATAAACCATTGAAATGTTAGAAGAATTTATTGTCTCAATATTATCTAACTACTGCAGAAACGGGCCCTACCATAACTAAAACTAAAATATGTGGTGTTGGCTTCTGGGCAGTGTATCAGGCAGAATGAAAATGTCTGGAGTTGGAAACTGTAACCCATATTACATTCTGGTAAACATTTGATAAAACTGTAGCTTGTGATAGCCCAGAAAACTGAATTCACACAATAAACTTGTGATATTTCCAGACAAAATTTTGGTAGTATAAATTGGCTTGTATAAATATTTTGCAAAGTACTACAATAATGACACCTGTTCAGTATACAAGAAGAAATACAAAGTCCCCAGAAATCCCTAGAAATGAAGAGGTGGATAGTAGAACTATTTCTCTACAAATTAGGACTATGATCATCTGATGCAGCCTTGGAACAAAGATCAAATCATGTCCGTGACTGTTAGACCATCTAGTAAAATTTCTGTTTAATAGAAAAAAAGAAAAAGCATATAAAATGTCCCTAAATAAGAGACTAACTGTTGTCTCAGAGAAATCTAGCAAACTATATTTTACCAGGTAAACCTACATTTTAACATACACATTTTTACCATTCGTCACAAAAAGTTTTAGCAATATCAAATATATGGGGAATGACTGTTACAAACAATTCCCCACTTAACGGTTTTCAAATTGAGAATGAGTTCATTGGGACGTAACTCCATTGGCAGTGGGGAGAATATGGACCTAAGATGATTTGACTTACCATTTTTTTACTTTATGATGAGTTTATTGGGGTACTAATGCATTTTTGAATTACAATGGCTTCAGCAGGACTTAACCCCATAATAAGTCAAAAAGCATTTGTATATTGAAAATATATGAATTTTCCAATTCAATTTGTAGGAAAAATTAGAGTTGCTTCTTTCCTCAGTGTTGTTTCTAATTGCAAAACATTGAATAGTATATGTCCCATGATATGATCCTAATTTTAAAAGCATTAGGATTTCTTATAACACAATAGTATTTGTCTAAAATTACATATTATGTGAATATCTAATGACATTGAAATATATCATTATTTCTTAAATGAAAAATAAAATGGCATATCACATTCAGTTATGATCTAATTTTTCCTGAGAAGAAATATAGGATTTTGAACATAACTGTTTGGATGTAGCTGCACATTTTCCAACATAATGCTGTTAATAAACATCTCTGACCAGTACTCTGATTTGGAGGACTTGGTTATTCACAAGATTGGCTTCATAATTTGCCAGCTCTGAGACACATGAAAATGAGGGAGTCCTTGTTCAAAAATTGCTTATTTTAAAACAGCAGAGCTTGAAACCAAGCATTGGGTTTCCTGTATGTATCAAGAGCACAGGTCACATATCCATAAGGGTGGCCCTAGCTGTCCAATATAGGTGCTTTATTTATTTCCATGTTGTTAGGTGTTTTACAATTTTGTATTTCCTTAGTTTATTTTTATTTTTTATTTTTAAAGCTTTAGGGTTACAAATGCTTTTTGGTTACATGGATGAGTTATACAGTGGTGAAGTCTCAGTTTTAGTGCACACATTACTCCAATAGTGTGCCCTGTACCCAATATGTAGTTTTTTTATCCTTCAAGACCCTCCCCCTCCTCTCTTCTAAGTCTCCAATGTCCGTTATATCATTCTATATGCCTTTGCATGACCATAGCTAGTTCCCACTTATAAATGAGAATGTATGGTATTTAATATTCCATTCTTGAGTTACTTCACTTAGAATAATGGCCTCCAAATCCATCCAAGTTGCTGCAAAATACATTATTTAATTCTTTTTTTATGGCTGAGTAGTATTATATGGTGTATCTATAACACATTTTTTATCAACTTATCAGTTAATGAGCATTTAGGTTAGACTTATATATTTGCAGTTGTGAATTGTCCTTCAATAAACATACATGTGCAAGCATCTTTTGGATATAATGACTTATTTTTCTTTGAGTGGATATCCAGTAGTAGGATTCTGGATCAAATGATAGACCTATTTTTAGTTCCTTGAGAAATCTCCATACTATTTTTCATGGAAGTTGTACTAATTTGCATTCCCACCAACACTGTGTAAACATTCCCTTTTCACCAAATCTACACCATCTATTGTTTTCTTTTTAATAATGGCTATTCTGGATGAGATAAAGTGGTATCTTACTGTGGTTTTCAATTTGCATTTCCCTAATGATTAGTGATATTGAGGATTTTTGTCTTCTCATACATTTGTTGGCCATTTGTATATCTTATTTTCAGAAAGGTCTATTGATGCCAATTGCCCACATTTTGATGGGATTATTTGTTTTTTGTTTGTTTGTTTGTTTCTCCTGCTTATTGGTTTTAGTTTCTTATAGAGTTTGGATGTTAGTCCTTTGTCTGATGCATAGTTTGCAAATATTTTCTCCCATTCTCTTAGTTGTTATTTTACTCTGATGATTATTTTTTTTTGTTGTACAGAAGCTTTTTAGTTTAATTAGGTCTCATTTAGTTTTTTGTTGTTTTGTTTTGTTTTGTTTTGTTTTGTTGCACTTACTTTTGCAGTCTTAGTCATTAATTTTTTGCCTCAGCCAATATCTAGAAGACTTTTTCTTAGGTTATTTGCCCAGAATTTTTCTGGTTTGGTGTCTTAGATTTAAATATTTAAGCTACCTTCAGTTGATTTTTATATATGGTGAGAGAAAGTAATGTAGTTTCATTCTTCTACATGTAGTTATTCAGTTTTCTCAAAACTGTTTATTGAATAGGGTGTCCTTTTCCCTATTTTCCTTTTTGCATGCTTTGTCTAAGATCAGTCGATTGTAAATATTTGGCTTTTATTCTTGGTTCTCCATTCTGTTCCACTGGTTTGTGTATCTGGTTTTATACCAGTACCATATTGTTTTGGTGACTACAGCATTGTGGTACAATTTGAAGTTGCTTAACACTATGCCTTCATATTTATTCTTTATGCTTAGGAATGCTTTGGCTATTTGGGCTCTTTTTTTAGTTCTATATAAATTTTAGGATTGCTTTTTCTAATTCTGTAAATTTCAGAATAATTTTCATTATTTTGAAAAGTGATGTTTGTATTTTGACAGACATTACATTTAATCTATATATGGCTTTGGGCAATGTGGTCATTTTTATAATGACCAGTTCATGACCATGGGATATATTTCAATTTGTTTATAACATTGATGATTTCTTTCATTAATATTTTGTAATTAGCTTTGTAGAGATCCTTCACCTCCTTTATTAAGTGTATTTCTAGGTATTTTACTTTTTTTGCAGCTATTGTAAAGGGGATTAAGTTCTTCATTTGATTCTCAGCTTTGTCATTGTTGGGCTACTGCAGTACTACTGCTTTGTGTATGTTGATTTTGTAATTTGAGACTTTACTGAATTTACTTATAAAATCTAGAAGTCTTTTGGAGGAGGCTTAAGGGTTTCCTAGGTACACAATCATATCATCAGCAAACAGATACCTTGACCTTCTCTTTTCCAATTTGGATACATTTTATTTCTTTCTCTTGCTTGACTGCTCTGGCTAGGAATTCCAGAACTATGTTGAACAGAAGTGGTGAAAGTGGGCATCCCTGTCTTGTTCCAGTTCTTAGGGGAAGTGTTTTCAACTTTTCCCCATTCAGTATAATGTAGACTGTGGGTTTGTCTTATATATCTTTTATTATTTTGAGGTATCTTCCTTCTATGCTTAGTTTGTTGAGGGTTTTTATCATAAAAAAAATGCTGGATTTTATTGAATGCTTTCTCTTTGTCCATGGAGATGATTATAAGAACTTTGTTTTTGATTTGGTTTATGCAGTGAATCACATTTATTGACTTGCATTATGCTGAACCATCCCTGCATCACTTGGCTGAAATCCCACTTAGTGATGTTGAATCATCTTGCTATGCGGTTGAATTTGATTTGTTGATACTTTACTGAGGATTTTTGCATCTATGATCATTAAAGATGACTGTCTGTATGTACTTTCCTGGCTTTGGTATTAGTATGATACCAGCTTTATATAATGAGTTATGTAAGAGTCTCTGGTTCTCGATCTTTTGGAATAATATAGTGTCAGTGGGACTGGTACCAATTTTTCTTTCAATGTCTGGTAGAATTTGGCTGTCAATTTATCTGGCCCTAGACTCTTTTTGTTGCAAAATGTTTCCTGTTGATTCAATCTTACTGTTTGGTGTTGGTCTGTCAGGATTTTTCTTTTTTCCAGATTTAAGCTAGAAGGCTTGCATGTTTCCAGGAATTTATCTATTTCCTCTAGTTTTTCTAGTTTGTGTGCATAGAGGTTTTCATAGTAGTCTGAAATAATGTCTTATACTCCTGTGGAACTAGCTGTAATTTTCATTTCTAATTAAACTTATTTGAATCTTCTCTCTCCTTTTCTTGATCGATGTAGCTAATGGTTTACTGATTTCATTATTTTCTCTAAGGACTCAAAGTTTTAGTTTTATTGAACTTGGTATTTTTTGTTTCAATTTCATTTACTTCTACTCTAATTTTTGTTATTTTTCTTCTTCAGCTAGCCTCAGATTTGGGTTGTTCTTATGTCTCTAATTCAAGGAGTGATGTTAGATTGTCAATTTTGGATCTTTCAGTTTCTTGATGTGAGCATTTAGCATTACAACTTTTTTATTAGCACTGCTTTTGCTATATCCCAGAGGATTTCATATCTTGTGTTACTGTTACACATTTTAAAATTTCCTTCTTGTTTTAATTGTTAACCCAAAAGTCATTCAAGAACAGATTGTTTGATTTCCATATATTTGTATAGTTTTGAGGGTTCCTTTTGGAATTGATTTTAGTTTTACTCTGCTACAGTCTGAGAAGTTACTTGATATGATTTCAAATCTTTAAAATTTATTGAGACTTGTTTTGTAGCCTACAATAGGGTGTATCTTGAACATTGTTTCATCTGCTATTGAGAAGAATGTTTTCTGCAGTGCTTTTGTAGAATGTTCTGTGTATCTGTTAGGTCCATTTGTTCTAGCATGCAGTTTAAGTTCAATGTATTTTTGTTGACTCTGCCTTTTATTTATCTGTTTTTTCCTCCAGTATTTTTTTCACTATGTTGAACAGTTCAAGTTGTAGGACAGTAAGCGGTATCCATGGGTAAACACTCACTGGCTAAAGCAGGTTGGTAAATGCAATACTCAATGGTGGGCAAAGGTTCCAGTTTTGACAGAGTGGGGAGCTCTCAGCCAAATGTACTGAGGTCTTTTCAGGGGCAAAGGTAGGAGCCCCACAGCTTCCCTTCCAGTCCAGCAGGAAAGCAATTTGCCTCCCAATCAACTCTTGACCCAGTGTTCTGGCTATACAGATCAGAAAGGCTTCTCTTTTTATCTGCAGGAATGCTAACATTCCATGCAGAGAATAATGGTAACTCTACCTCTCATGCAAGCCTGAATCTGAAGGGTACTCTTTCTGTGGGGATACAGTCACCCTGAATGTTTGAGAAAAGCTGTCTACAGGTATACACACAATGGGCTCCTATGAAAAAAGCCCCAGCTATGTCTGCAATGGTGGGTAAGTGGGGGAAGTCACCTTCTGCTAAGATCTTTTGCAAGCACTAGGGCTGCCAGACTGTTGGGCTGCTGTCATCTTTCCCCACTGAGCCCAGTATTGCACCAGTGCCTCTGCTGAAAGAAGCTTCCCAAAAGTGTAAAGTTCTGGCACTCAAGGCCTGCTGTCTGGATTCTTTCGTCCCAACGGTGCTCCTTTGATGGGTTGTATTCCCCCTTCCCCTAGAAGAAGTTCATAAGAGCCAGATTACAGCTGCTTCTATGGGTCTAGCCAACAGTTGGGGCTGCCACACTCCAGTTTGATGTTGCGGAATGGTCTGCAAGGGATCCAGTGACATGACCTCTCCTCAAGTCTCCCAGCAATGGGTACCAGCACCAGCTCTGATGAGAATGGCAGGGCAGTGACATAGGCTCTGTAAGATTTCCTTGGCTATAAATAGCCTTAGTATGCTGGCTTTCTAAAATGTTGGGTTGTAGTAGTGGTGAACTGGTCATATGGACAGACTGAAGACCTCCTGGTTAGCCAGGATGATGTAGGCAATGGTGATAGCTAAGGTGGTGCACAAGTTTTCTTCTTCCTGGGTGCCATATTAGTCTGCTTGCAGATGCAATAATGACCTGTTGGCCTCTAGCCAGGAGGTAACATCTGCAAGAGAGCACCAGCTGCAGTGGCAGCAGTGGGATTTGTGTTTCCCTGATATTCCCCAGGAAAGATATTACGGTGTTTCAGGCAATGTTTGGGCCAAAGAGCTTCCAAAAATTTCTGTCCTTTGTGTTAAGCTACCAAGGCCAGTAGAGAGGTGACATAGTTTGGTTGTGTCCCCACCCAAATCTCATCTTCAACTGTAGTTCCAATAATCCCCATATATCATGGGAGGGACCAAGTGGGAGATAAATGAATCATGGGGGCAGTTACCCCTCTGCCGCTGTTCTCATGATAGTGAGTGAATTCTTATGAGACGTAATGGTTTTACAAAGGGCTTTTTTCCCTTTTGCTCAACACTTCTCCTTCCTTCCATCATATGAAGGACATGCTTACTGCCCCTTCTGCCATGATTGTAAGTTTTCTTAGGCCTCTCCAGCCCTATGGGACTGTGAGTAAATTAAACTTCTTTCCTTTATTAATTACCCAGTCTAGGGTATTTTTCCATAGCAACACGAGAACGGGCCAATACAAGGGCCCACTCCAGATGGGTGCTGGGTCAGGAAAATCTGTATTGTGGCTCCCCTATGCAGGCACAGGCAGTGACCCCAGAGGATTGGAGGGAAGTTTTTTGAATGCTGGGGTTATGTTCCATGGAGGAACACAGCTGCCTCTTCTGCACAGAACAATCAGCATGGGGTGTAAGGAGTAGCAAGTGGAAGTAAGCCCAACTCAGCTCCTATGCACTTGGCAAGGCAGATTTCACACCCGCAGTGTTCCACCAGCAGCAACTGGCTAGGTTCCAAACAGTCTGCACCAGAACTCAAAACTCCCTCAAGCCATAATACTTCCTCACCAAGATAGACATCATGGCGTTCAGGCCATGCCTCTCCTGGTCTATCCATGAAACAGGGCACTCAGCTCCTTCACTTATAACCATAGCCCACTCCCCATTTGCATCTCACTCAGTTTTGGCCAAGTGATCTTATCCCTACCCAAGATTATATTATGAATTTCAGCGGGGAGTTACCCTCAACCTATGACCAACACCTGAGTGAGCTGACTGACTTCTGCGAGGTCCTCTGTGAGGTAGGATAAGAAATGGCTTCCTCCATTTGTGCCTGAGTTTGGGGGCACATACAAAACATGTCCTGATGGTGCTTTGCATATATTTCTCACTACTCACTAAATCAGCTCAAGCGCTGGGTAGGGTTAATGCCTGCCCCTGTGGCCTGGCTTGCCAGATTCTCCAGAGGGAGTGTATAAAATGGAGGCAGTCTCTCCCCCTCACACTCTGGGGACTTAGTTTGCCACCTGGCTCACAGTGTAGGTTGCAGCCCACTGCTTCTTTCAAACGATCTTTGGTTTCTTTCAGTTTCCTGTTAAGTTTCTGCATTGATTCCTGGGGAAAAGTCCACAATATAAGTCTCTCCACACTATTTTGCCTTTCCAAGTTTAAGAGGGATACTAACAATGCTTCCAATTTGCCTCTTGGGAACAAAAGAGAGAGAAGGGAGGTCACAGACTCTTTAACCACCAGATCTTGTGGCAACTAATACTGAGAACTCACTCATTCCTGTGAGGAGAGCACCAAGCCATTCTTTAGAGATCTTCTCCATGATAAAAACACCTCCCACTAGGCTTCAACTTCAACATCGGGGGTCACATTTCAACATGAGCTATGGAGGAGCCAACTATCCAAACTATCATGGCCCTTTAGAGAAAATGTTGCTGAATCTAATTCAATTTGCTGCTTCTCTTTTCAAGCAATTTTGCACATTTGTCTTTTCAAATGTTGGAAGTTATTCTGGAAATTAGTTTTGGAGGGATCACAGGTCAAATTTTAGTTGTCAATTCATTTGCATTTGTCTATCAGTGGGAAAGGAAGATGGAAAGAACTATGTTCCCACTCAAGTAAACAATTTAAGGATCAGAGGTTCACTTCTATTTTTTCAAGGAGAAGAAGCATGGAAAGGGGCTATGTCTGTGACTCTAACGTAATATCTCTAGCAGATGCATGTTATGCATTGTTCCGTGTCCCTTCACTTCTGCAAATTTCAGCCCTCCTATGGTTCCACACACTACTGCCCAGTTACCACTTAAGGACTTCATTCCTGCCTCTCTATGCTCTGCTTTCTCCCAAGCTACAGCAGTGAATGCACTAGTCCCAAGACAGCACTGCAGAATAGAAATACTCATTACCTAGTTCAGGGCAGGATTTCTCTCATGACAGCTCACAGCTCAACCCTCCTCAGGAAATGTTTTCAGCTGGAGGGAGATGCCTTTTCCAGCCTCCTGATTCCTAGTCCAGCCCCCACCGAAAAATCAGTTTAGGTTTAGAGCTCTCTGAGGTATTCTCTAAGTTACCTATTGTAACAGAATCGTATTTCACATTCCTCTCTGCCCAATACGGCTTTCGTTGTCTTTACGCAATACTGTCGTGGAGCCAGTGGATGCTGATTTTTAATATTTGGGAATTTCGGAACCACGTTAAACCATTGGCAAATTGGAGAAAAAAGGCCATGGTAGGCATACTTCAGCTGATTCTGCACTCCAAGGATTCATGTTTCCCTAGAGGGCTGATTTAGCAGCATACTAGAGCTTACAGTTGCTATTTCCAAGAGTACTCCTTAATGCATTTTCTCTTTTTCTCTCCTTTTTTTTTTTTTTTTTTTTTTTTTGAGATGGAGTCTTACTCTGTTGCCTAGGCTGGAGTGCAGTGGCGCGATCTTGGCTCTCTCCAACCTCCGCCTCCAGGGTTCAAGCAATTCTCCTGCCTCAGCCCCCTGAGTAGCTATGACTACAGATGTGTGCCACCATGCCCAGCTAATTGTTGTATTTTAAACAGAGGCGGGGTTTTACCATGTTGGCCAGGCTGGTCCTGAACTCCTGATCTTGTGATCTACCTGTCTCAGCCTCCCAAAGTACTGGGATTACAGGATTGAGCCACATGCCCAGCTAATACATTTTCTTCATCCAGCTCTCCATTTCAGAGCCTGATTCCTGGGAAAGTTACCTAAGAAAGTTGGTGAGAGCTTCAAGGAAGCAACCGCCAAATGGAAATTTTTAGCTGGATTACTCAACCCCTCGTTAACAATGGGAACACTGTTACTGATGTGAGAAAGAATACTACCACCTGCAGCATGATGGAGTTGTGATACTGCCACAGTCATCACTGGTGGTGAACAGGGATTGAATGCCAGTAAAATAAAATGCTCTGATACAGTATCTTAGACATCTGAGTAGTTCAGGGTAATAATAGTTACAAAGTAATGGAATTAGATACATTTGAGATATGCATCCTGAGTGAGATAGATGCATTTGAGAAATAAAATGACAGGTTGAAGGTGATTAATTACCAGTTTAAGAAAGAGTCTAAAAGTCAGAGGGCCTATTTTATAGCATATAAAAAGAGTCTTATCTTTTGGAATCAGATGGAAGAGAAAGCTGAGGATGAGGCCCACAACTTAATTATAAGGCTAGCAGAGATCCAGAGAAATGTTGAATTCTCAATCCTGAAAAGTGTGTTGTGCCAAGTCAGGGATCTAGTTGGGAAGGACTAATACTTTTTCACTTGAGACAGGAATATCCAAGGCAACATACTTAGAACCTTGAAACTCCAGATTTCCCAAGACCTTCTAGCTTAAGGACATTCTCCATTGTTTCCTCTCAAAGGCTAACAATCTCCTCCCCTCACTATCCACTCCTTTCTTCAAGATTATATGGAGCCTCTATCTTACAAAGCAAAATCAATCGCCTTCAGAATCTACACATACTTTTTACTTCTGATCCATACTAAAGTACAATCACAAACTAACCCATTCTGGAAAGTGCTGAGTATGCTTTGCAAGGACAGTTACTATCCCACAAAGGAGCTGAGGACCTATTAATTATTTATCAGCAGGAAACAGGACAATATGTATGAGATTAAATCCTGAAGGTGCAGAATCAAAGGCAAAGGGATATAAAGTTGAAAAGGGGTTAGCTTATCCATACAGAAACATGCTCATCTGAGAGAAAATTTAACACCCTGGCAAGGTCCTCATAATACAATATTAATGCACTGCCAAGTGGAATTTTGGAAACTTAAAAAATGAGATGGCTTACACAAATTGAATTAAAACTGGCAGAGCAACCATGGTCCACCATGGGAATAAGGATCAAAGGGCTCAAGAAAACGAGAACAAGAGAAGGGATATGTTATGCAAGATCAGAAAACCTACCTGTTGCCTATGGCCCATGGGAAGACCCAGAAGACACTCACTTCCCTAAAATAATTAGAAATGTGTCCTTGAGAAAGGTTTTAGGACAGAATGGATAATAGGAGATGTTACAGAATTATATTCCCTGTTATCAATGTAGATGATCAAATATCAAAACAATACAGTATGGGCCCCTAATTGTGAAATAAAAATGGACAAATTTATTTTAATAAATGACAAGGTGAGATTGATAGCATAGGGTGCTTAACCTTCAGAGAGTTAGGCAAATTCTTCAAAAGCATAATTTTCAAAATAAATGGGCATCAACATCTGCTCAATTTATAAAATTTAAGGAAATAAAGAATTGCTGATGAGGCCCTTAACTCAATAAAAAATACTGACCGCTTGCCCATTGCTTGAAATGGAGTCATTGCTTTAGCTCTATATCCTACTGAAGAAGAGTATATTCTTCTGAGGACCCTGAGTATCTCATAGAACCTGATTTAGATGATGATATTCTGAACTTCAAGCATGCAACTGATGCCGTGAGGGAATGAGGCTTCTGGGGAAAAGGTACTATGAGAGGGCTATGTGTATTGTGCATTTGGTAGGTATGTAAATTGTCGTAGAGGACTTCTAAAAACTGTATTTTTCCTAAAATGAGAACATTATTTCCTATCATAAATGACTGGGCTGGTCGCGGTGGCTCATGCCTGTAATCCCAGCACTTTGCGGGGCAGAGGTGGGCGGATCACAAGGTTAGGAGATTGAGACCATCCTGGCCCACGTGGTGAAACACCATCTCTACTAAAAATACAAAAATTAGCTGAGCATGGTGGCTGTAATCCCAGCTACTCAGGAGGCTGAGGCAGAATTCCTTCAAGCATGGAGTCAGACATCGCAGTGAGCCAAGACTGTGACACTACACTCCAGTCTGGGTCACAGAGCAAGACTCCATCTCAAAACAACAACAACAACAGAAAAAGCAAAACTGTCTTCCAGCACTATCTGTTATTCAAAGTCAGAAAAAAAGTTGTGACATATATTTTGTCCATATTTATGTTGTGGATTGTAAAAATAAGAACCAAGACTATGACTGCTGGTATATAGCAGAAGGTCTAATATCCAAAGGTCTACATCTACGTCTGTCAGTGGATGATCACAGTTGTTAGTCCAGAAAAAAAAATTAATGACATGAAGCCTACAAATATCCCAAATGTGACAAATTGGAAATATCATGAAAGAACAGTTTGAACATTTCCATTTCTCTATAAGGACCCCAAATTTATGAAGAGAGATTAGTCAAAAGTACACATTCAGTCTCCTGTGCAGTTCTGCTATCCTTTACAGATCTGCTATACAGTCCTGAAACTGATTTTCAAAGCAGTCTTTCCTACTGCTACAGGAGCAGGGGGTGGTTAGTGGAGGGCTCTTTAAATGTTTCCCGGAGACCTTGTGGCTTTTATTGTACCTATGAAGTTAATTTAAAAAAAAATAATAATAATTGTAAGAGGCCCAGATCATCAAATTCCTTCAAGGCTTTTACACTTATTGACAAAAGCAATATTCAATTCTAAAATATCCTTAAATTATTTACTTGAACTATATATACAAGTGTTAGAGCTATTGAAAAACTCAATGTTTTACTTTTACTTCTGATTAGTCACAACTCACCATACATTAAAGTTTTTCTACTTTTGATACTACAGCCCTCCAGAAGTTATCACTCTCCTAACTTAACACCAGAAATGTGACTAGCAATCTATCGATTTCCAAAATCTCAAGAGGCTACTTTCTGTATTTATTTTATAAAGCATTCAACTTTTTTTTTTTTCCTTGAAGCAGGGAATGAGAAAAAGACTCCATTGTAGCTTATTAATTTGTAGCATAATTTCACAAAGCAGGATTTAAGAAACAGGTAGATTGGAGAAAAGAAGAGGAAAAGCCAGACTTAAGGTTCATTATTAAGGTCACTGCTGTAGACAATGTAACCATTACTACTGCTGATTCATTATTAACCCTAGAATATATATCAAATGCAACCCAGAACTGTTGGTCTACTGTGAAAATCCTGGATCATTTATTGCTTCCATCTCCTTTTGTCGGCTGCTATCTTGGGTTGCTCCCTGCATTTTCTGAGACGGTAGCAGTAGGTTACACACGTGCTGCACTGTAGTCTGTTCTGAGTCAAAAAGCAGAATTCATGCTTCATGCAAACTTGAAACAAATAGCTAGTATCATGAGGTGAATCTGATCTCTCAAGAAACTGACCAACACACCTGAAACTGTATTGAAACGTGTATTGAAACACAAACTGTATTGTATTTTGTATTTAAATACAATAGTGATTAATTTTAAGAAACATAAGTTTTAAATCAAGATCTATCAAATAGAAAATTTCAATGGAATATTTACTATTATTTTTGCCTTTAAAGACCATAAAACTGATAACATTTAATAAAAAAAAAATTGTGTTTCTAGCAAAATAATGAATAATTTGACTGAACTATATTGTTGAATGTCTTCAGCTTGACACATTGCTGGTGATGTTGACAGGTTACATGGAATTATACTGCATTACTTGTGTGACGGAGGGCTGTAACATGGGTCATCAAAGGTTTCTGCTACAACTCACTTTTAATATTCTAAGGATCTGAATACCTGACTAGTCTGTTATCTCTTTTCCCATTCACTGTCTTTCTGGGTAAATGCCTTTTTGATTCCTTTAATTTTATATTGCTAGGAATTCTGGAGTGAGTAGAAATAATTGCTTATTTCACTGAGGATACCAAAGAAGCATATCTTATTGCCTATTTTTTTAAAAAAGGTACATTGAGTAAATCATTAAAGAATTTACACAGTTATAAAATAGCATAACATTCAAATGAAGTTAGTTATTAAAGACTAAGGTTTACTATATATAGTATACTGTCGAAAAAAACAAATAACACATTCAATTTGTTTACATGCCCAAACTAAATATATGTGACATATCAAAATTAAATTACACAGAAAATAATTTAACTTTTACACTGGTGTATTTTTCGATCTGAAAATATAGTGCAATTTTTTAAAAAAGATATGTGTAAACTCAAGGTAAAGCCCAACCAAATATATGTTAAAATTTTTAAATGATCGTTATAATTTTGACTTTGATAAAAATGCTTTGTTGACACTATATGAATGCAGAGTTTTTCAGGACAAACTTAATTAAAATCATTAATGGCCTAGTTTATTGCACTGTAAGAATCACAATTTTCAAGAATATAAAATATATTTGCATTATGTGTAAGATTAAATTTATGAAAATTACCTGTAATTTATTGATGTATATATGACACTGCATTGTTTTAAATATCTACTGGAAGTCCATTTATTTATAATTTTCTTTTAATGGAGAAAATGCCAGGATTTCTTTCTTCAACTGATAAATAATTTAATGACAATAGTGATTAATTTTAAGAAACATACATTTTAAATCAAGATCTATCAAAAAGACAATTTCAACAGAATACTGTTATTTTTGTCTTTAAAGACCATAAAACTCTAATAATATTTAATAAAATAATTATTGTGTTTCTAACCAAACAGTGAATAATTTGACTGAACAGTGTTGTTAAATGTCTTCAGCTTGACACATTGCTGGTTATGTTGACAGGTTACATGGAATTATAGTGCATGCTTACTTGGCTGATATTACATATCATCAGAGTGTTTCAAGTAAGAGAATGTTAAAATTCATGCTCAACTAAATGTGGCATGAAGAGAAATATATTAAAAATCATTCTATCCTCCATTAGCATATGCTAATGATGTTAATTATGAAAGCATGCATCATGTAATCTTATTGTGCTAAGGTTTTCAATTAGACAGTTATCTCAGAAGAGTGCCCACTGACTCTCTTAACTATCCTCATCTATGATTGCAGGTTTGGTAATTCAGGTAGCAAACTGTGAGATGGACAATAGCATGTGGAAGTCTATTAGGGAATATTCTTGGGGTTAAAATCTGTGGAGGGGAAAGGAAATGCAGTAAATTCTTACAATTTATGTTGACTTGGGATCCATTTTGAATGTAAGTTTAACTTTCTCATGCCAGAAGCAGGGCTCAGGCATCTTTGGCACAATTTCCAGTTCTGTATCACACCCAAGTGGCTTAAGCCTGTGGCCAGAAGTAAAAACTTAAAGTCATCTCTTCCACCAAGCTGACTGGGATTCCCACTTTTCCCTCTGCTTCTGCTTCCTTTAAACAGACCATTCAGATTTGTCCATGAACTTAAAGTGACCCAAATTCTATTCCCTTATGAATACTGCCAGTTGTCATTCACTTTTCTATCTCTGCCTGGCTTTTCATTCCTGCCTAGTGAGACGTGAAGACAAATGATTGCCTTCCCGACTTTTTATGCCCTTCTAGCTCAGGATCTGTAAGAATCTTAGTACTTGTTTTCTATTTGTGCCTTCCATCTGAAGAACTAGGGATTGCCCCAGGCTAGGTTTTCCCTGGTACTTGGAGAGAACACAAATTTGAACTCCCAGCATTAGAGCAATGGTTTGGCAGGCATAAACTGAACACAGGTCAGGCAAGAGCCGTAAGAGAAGCTGCCAGTGATTATATTCACATGAGAATCTTATTCATATGATTTTTAAATTAAAAATAAAAATAAAAACCTTTTTGTTATGGGTTGGACAACTAGGCATTAGACCATATGCCAGTAAAACATTATCCCATGAATGGCACACTGGAAACACCCATTTCCAGCTTCCCTTCATTTCCTGTTAGGGAAGAGTTGCTAGCTGCTCTCCTCTTAGTTTATCTGGGGACTCTCAAAATAAGGAGAAAGCAGGATTAAGCAGTGAGAAAGTTAAGTGTGATGCAGTCTTAACAAAAACCTCAGCCAGTTTCAAGGAGACTGCTGAACCTGTAATTGCCCAATGGGTTCTTCTTGCCCAGTGCACAGATAAAATTAATTTACTGAGACAGCAGTATATTACAGTTATAATTGGCTACACATCTAGCCAATTATCACAAGGCTAGATGTATAGACGATAAGAATTTATTATTTAAATTAAGTCTCTTTGAAAATTCAGAGGCTACAGTTTTTCAGGGATGATCTGGTGGTCATAGGCTAGGGAATGGGCATGCTGATTGGTTTAAAGATGAAATCAAAGGGGGTAAAAGCTGCCTTCTTGCACTGAGTTAGTTCCTGGGTAGGATCCCAAGGCCAGTTGAATGAGTTTCTTGGAATGGGTTACCAGTTAAGATGGTGTCAGCTGGCCTTATCAGAATGCAGGATTTAAAAATATCTCAAACTCCAGTTTTAGGTTTTTATAATAGTGATGTTATCTGTAGGATGAACTGGAAAGGTTGCAAATCTTAGGACCTCTTGCTGCAATACCTGGTGATTGTTTAACTCTGCCTTCAATTTAACAGAGTTTAGACCACTCCCATAATCCTAATCCTATGGCCTTTCATTTGTGTTATAAAGGTGATTTTTGCTCTCAGACAAATAGGGGGTAATTTTGAGAAAGGCTATTCTTATCCTTGCTTTAATGTTCAATTATAACCTAAATTTCTCCTTAAGCTAGTTTTGCATATTCACAGGAATTAACAGGGAGAGCTTGCAGATAGAAACAGCATGGAGTCAGCTATGTCAGATCTCTCTTACTGTCATAATTTTGCAAAGGTGGTTTTATTCAGAGATGGCTTATTCAGAGTAGTCTTGAATTGGGGTGTAGGGGCTGAGCCTTTTGTCCCCCACCTAAAGCAGCCATTGGTTGGTGAGCTGCCTCAGAAAGTTAATGAAACTTTAAGCAAAGCTATTTTCTTTAGGTAATGTAAATTCACACAAGGGCCAAAAATCTAATGTACTCTGGTAGAAGTGCTCCAGGAAACTGAAGAAAAATGAAAGTTTCTCATTATTTTTGTTTGTTTCTTTGTTTGTTTGTTTGTTTTCTGAGACAGAGTCTCATTCTGTTGCCCAGGCTGGAATGCAGTGGCACAGTATTAGCTTACTGCAACCTCTGCCTCCCAGGTTCAAGTGATTCTCCTGCTTCAGCCTCCAAGTAGCTGGGACTACAGGAGCATGCCACCACACCCAGCTAATTTTTTGTGTTTTTAGTAGAGACTGGGTTTCATCATATTGGCCAGGGTAGTCTTAAACTCCCAATCTCATGATCCACCCGCCTGAGCCTCCCTAGGTGCTGGGATTACAGGAGTGAGCCACCATGCCCAGCTGAAAGTGTCTTATTCTTGAATGGGAATCTGGGTTCTGTATCACACAATCCACTACAATTTGTCCATTTTGCTACACTAAACTATGTATTTATATAAGTTTTTAGAGTAGCTCCTCTAGAACTCTAGAATATTTACTATACCAAGTGAGACATAAAATGGGAAAGCTAGTGGGACAGATGACATCTCCCAGGATTGCAGCTGGGCTGGGAACAGTAACTTGCATGCATCATATCTTATTATCTCCCTTCATATCATCATCTAGATTCCTGTCAAACTCAAAAAGCAGCTATGCCAGTATCAGTGGCTAAACTGGTGATATGATGCAGATTCTCATTCATCAGTGAAAGAATATAATATTTGTAGGATGTCCAGCTGGACCAAGTCTTTCTGGATTATGTTAAGATAGAAAGTAGAAGAAACAATGTAGCTCTGGGCAAGATTGTAAATGAATACTGAGGTCTGTTCCAAGTAAATACAAAATGTTTTAGATCTGCTTTTCTGATAAAAATGGAAAAGAACCAATTTGCCAGATAAATGGCTGCACGTCATGTACCAGAGCCCATGCTGATTTTCTCTAGCAAATGTATTACATCTGGCAGAGCAGCTGCAGTTGAGGCTGTTACCTGGTTGAGTTTGTAGTTATCCACTGTCATCATTCAGGCTCCATCTTTTTTTTTTTCTTTTTCTTTTTTCTGGAGCCATATGGGTAAATTAGATGGAGATATGATGGAATTGTAGATCCTTTAGGTCTTTAAGAGTTGTACTGATTTTTGCCATTTTTTCCCCTGAGACTCAATATTGTTTTCTATTTACTTTGTACACTAAGGACTGGTACATTTTTAACATCCACATGTATTTATTTTGTTCTGAAAGCATGAGATTTTGAATTAGAGATCAGGTTTATTATTATAGAAAAAAACAGCACTTATTCCCTGTGGTCTAATCTTCCTGGGGTAATACAGTAAGGACAGATATATAACCTGTATATTTGTAGGAGAGAGACCTGGTAATTATGTATATCAGAACTTATATAGGAACTCCTTTTTAGTTCCCCATCACTTCCCACTGCTCTTGAGCTAGGAAGAGAAAATCTATTTTGAAAGCGTAAGCAAATTCTCTTTTGGAAGAGAAGGGGAAAGTCACTAATTTGTACAGCCCTTTGAGATGTAAATAAATGACTAAGCATTTAATTACATTTAAAATGCAAGAACAAGGCTATAGATGTAACACCCTTAGATGTGAAGAGCAAATAATTCTGGGGGAAACTGCATTCTTTATAGCATTTCAAATTTCTTTTTTCAGAAGGTCCTGTCAATGCCAAACGAAAATATATTCCTTATACGGTATGGCAGTTTTAGAGTTTTGTACTTTCAGAGTTTTGTACTTAGGCTTCACCAAGATAGTTCTTACACTTAAAGGCAAAGAAAAATTAAAAGATTCTTTCAATTAGGTAATGTTTAAGAAATTACCCATTTGAGACTGGATGGGCTCTGAAGGCCTTGGGTAGCTCTGTTCTTGTGGCTCTGCAAGCTACAACATTTATGCCTGCTTTCAAGGACTGGCATTGAACATCTGGCATTCACCTGCCAGTGAATCTATCATTCCAGGCTCTGGAGGATGATAGCCTTCTCTCAAAGCCCCACTAAGCAGCCACCCAGTGAGGACTCTGTGTGGAGAATCCAGTACCACATTTTCCCTCAACACTGCCCTAGCAGAGGTTCTCCATCAGGACTCCACCCCCATAGCAGACTTCTGCCTGGGCATCCAGGTTTTTCCATACATCCTCTGAAATTCAGATGCAGGGTCCCAAACTGTTGCCTTCTGTACACATGAAGGCCCAACCCAACATGGACATCACAAAGGCTTCTAGCTTGCACCCACTGAAGCAATTGCTTCAGATGTACTTTGGCCCCTTTTAGCCATGGCTTGAGCTGGAGCAGCTGGAATGCAGAGTGCCATGTCCCAAGGCTGCACAGAGCAATGGGGCCCAGGACCTGGCCCATAAAACCACCTTGTTCCTCCTAAGCCTCCAGGCCTATAATGGGAAAGGCTTACACAAAGGTCTTTGAAATACCCTGGAGGTATTTTCCCCATTGTCTTGTCTATTGCCATTCTGCTCTTCTTTACTTATGCAAATAACTGTAGCCATGAATTCCTCTCCAGGAAATGGGTTTTCTTTTCTACTGCATGGTCAGGCTGCAAATATTTCAAACTTTTTTGTTCTGCTTCCCTATTAATACATGTTCAGTTTCAGACCATCACTTTGTTCATGCATATGAGCTATGCTGTTAGAAACAGTCAGGTCAATCTTGAATGCTTTATTGCTTAGAAATATCTTCTGCCAGATACCCTAAATCATCTCTCTCAAGTTCAAAGTACCACAGATTCCTAGAGCAGGGACACAATGTCGCCAGTCTCTTTGCTAAAGCATAGGAAGATTGACATTTGCTCCCGTTCCCAATAAGTTTCTCGTCTCCATCTGAGACCACTTCGGCTTAGACTTCATTGTCCATATCACTATCAGCATTTTGGTCAAAATCCTTCAACAGGCCGGGTGTGGTGGCTTACCCCTGTAATCCCAGCACTTTGGGAGCCTGAGGCAGGCAAATCACAAGGTCAAGAGATTGAGATCATTCTGACCAACATGGTAAAACTTTGTCTCTGCTAAAAATAAAAAATTATCTGGGTGTGGTGGCTCATATCTGTAGTCCCAGCTACTCAGGAGGCTGAGGCAAGGAAAATTGCTTGAACCTGAGGGGCCGAGGTTGCAGTGAGCTGAGATGGTGCCACTGCACTCCAGCCTGGTGACAGAGTGAGACTTTGTCTCAAAAAAAAAAAAAAAAAAAAAAAAAATCCTTCAACATATTCTAGGAGTTCCAAACTTTCCCTCATCTTCCTGTTATCTTGTGAGTGATCCGAACTGTTCCAACCTCTGCCTGTTACCCAATTTCAAAGTTGCTTTCACATTTTCAGGTCTCTTTTTAGCAATGCGCCACTTTTCTTGTATCAATTTTCTATATTATTCTGTTTTCACACTGCTATAATGAACTACTTGAGACTGAGTAATTTATAAAGAAAAGAATTTAATTGGCTCACAGTTCCCCACAAGTTTAGTAGGAAGCATGACTAGAAAACCTCAGGGAATTTACAATTATGGTAAAAGGTGAAGGAGAAGCAAGGGCCTTCTGCATATGGTGGCATAAGAGAGAGAGAGAGCATGAATGGGGAAGTGCCACATACTTTTAAACCATCAGATATTGTGAGAACTCACTGACTATCATGAGAACAGCAAGAGTAGGTGGAAATCCACCCCCATGATCTAATCACCTCCAACCAAGTCCCTCTCCCAACACTTAGGATTACAGTTAAACATGAGATCTAGGTAGAGTCACAGAGCCAAACCATCTCAGTTCATATATCTATATATTTCATATACCCCACTACAACAGGGACTTGCCATGAAACTCTGGAGTCCTGCACATCAGTGTCAACTTGAAATTTCTGTCTAATAGTCCTCAAAATATATGTCCCTTTCCTCGCTTATATATTTAACTGAATACATAGTTTAGGTTTCTTTGAAGAATAATAATTACCATGTGTAAAAGACATGATATGGCAGGTTTTCCTCATGGAGACCTAGAGTCTTCTTTAATCAGTGTGTTCTAAAAATGAATTCTAACACACTTGGAAATGAACAAGGAAATAGCACATTTTTTTTAAAGCTAGTGCATTGTATCTTCTAATTGTCTATATTTGATTACATAAATTGAGTATTACCTTGGGTGACTGTCCATCTATTTTGCCTTTAGAGAAGACATGATCCATTAAACACTTCCATCTGCTATTTGGGCCAGTCCCTCATTATGATGATTTTGTTCACTTAAATTCTGATGATGATAGGTTGACAGAAATTGAGAGTTACTAGCATCTAATGGTTTGACATGAGGCCCTACTGCAGGCTCAGAAAGTTGCGGAAAGTCTGGAAATGCATGGTTATGGGGCAAATGAGTCTAGTTATTTCCATCTCAGGTATCACAAACACATTCTTTCCCAGCTAGGGACTTGATCTTGAGATAGTTGACCTCTATAATTTAATAGAGTAACTTTCTTTGAAGCTCTGCTGCTCTAATAACACAAGTCCTCAGATTTTTCTTCCTTCCGGCTACAGAATTTGAGTCTTTTAATATAGTAACAAGAAGGCCTCTGACTTTTATGTAAGGGGTTACTTGTTAATTAATCACTCTCATTCCTTTATCTTTTAAAGCATAAATTATGATTAGAAACATCAACTCAATTTCAAATTCCTCATAGTTACGAATTTTCTCTTATTCTAAAAGACTTGATATTTTGTACCTACTAGTTAATTCCTTCTACAGGAATATCACTCTAGTGTACCACCATAGAAAGTGTTAAAATTGCCCTATTACCTGTTGCCAGGAGATTTCTTTGCTTTGCCTTGAACTAGTGATTGTGACTTCCTGCCAGCTAAATAGCAGTTGGTCCAAAATCTTATGTTAGTGTCTGCTTTCTCACACCAATACTGATACTAGATGCCAAATGTTGAATTCCTCGGACGTAGATTCTAAATATCCCTTTGGAGTAGCACCTGAGATGGAGATTAGCAGCCTGTAGAAAATATAAGAATGCTCTTGGAATCTTTACTTACTGAACGGGTGGTTACAAATCAATGTTAGGCCAATGGAGAACTTGGGCTACAATGCAGTTTCAATGAAGGACTCACATAGTCCCATGGGAAGTTCTGTAAATTTGAATTATTCTGAATTTTAACAAATGAATTGGACATTTAAACCCTTGTATTAAAATTATTCACTAGTTTTGAGCTGTTCTTGCAAAGGAGTGTAATCTTGGATGAGACAACTCACTTTACCCAAAGTAATTCTGCCAGAAGGCTGAGAGCCAAGGGTTATCTACAGGTAACACTCAGCAGCTGAAGCAATAAGGCTTGAAGAGGGATCGGGCTGGTGCATCCCAGTAGGCATTATATCTACTAAAGTAGAACAGGTTTTTTCTTTCTCACTTCCTCTTTTTAAAAATTCATTTTATATATACTTTTGGAGGTAATCGTGATCAATTAACACAGACACTATTATGGGTTGCATTGCATACCCCAAGATAATATGTTAAATACATAACCCCCATAATCACAATATTTAAGATTGTGATTTTTTTCGGAAATAGTTTTTTTTTTTTTTTTTTTCAGTCAAGGCATTCAGGTTAAAATAAGTTTATTAAGATGTGTCTTAGTCCAATATAACTTGTTTAGACATAGAAACAGATATCTGCAGAAAGAAGACAACATGAGGGAACACAGGAGAATGTCATGTAAAGGATTGCAATGAGTATCGATAACCTAAAGAACAGTCAATATTGCCGGAAAACCGACAGAAGCTAGGAAGAGTCAAAAAAGAGTTTCCCTTCAGTTTCCAAAGGGAGTATCAATTTTCTAAACCATGATTTGGGACATGGTTTTTTGTTTTTTGTTTGTTTGTTTTCCAAATCACCACCAATACATATCCACAACTGTTAGACAAACAATTTTTACTATAAGATACCCAGTTTATGATCTTTTGTTATGGAAGCCCTAGGGAACTAATACAGAACCAAAAATAAATAATATAACAATTCACTGAGACTTTTTCTTAGTTTGGTTATTCCCCCACTTAAGGTTGTTCCTTTACATAGATGACATACAATAAAGATGTAATTGATGGTGGCTCATGCCTGTAATCCCAGCACTTTGGGAGGCCAAGGCAGGTGGATCACAAGGTCAGGAGATGGAGACCATCCTGGCCAACTTGGTGAAACTCTGTCTCTACTAAAAATACAAAAAAAGAAAAAAAGAGTGGGGTGTGGTGGCACACACCTGTAGTCCCAGCTACTTGGGAGGCTGAGGCAGGAGAATTGCTTGAACGCAGGAAGTGGAGATTGCAGTGAGCCGAGATTGTACCATTGCACTAGAGCCTGGGGGTCAGTGCAAGACTCTGTCTCAAAAAAAAAAAACCAAAACTACAACAACAAAAAAACCACATAATTGAAGAAACAATATCAAATATTAATGAGATTACTGATGTTTATAACATTGTACAGATTGAGGATTTCAAATCTAAAAATCTGAAATCTAAAGTGCTCCATAATTCTGAACTTTCAGAATTGCCAACATGACATCATAGGTGGAAGATTTCATATTAGATCTCATGTAGCAGGTTGCAGCCAATATACAGTTAAAACTTTGTTTCATGAACAAATTTATTTAAAATATTGTATAAAATTACTATCAGGCTATGTGTATAAAGTTTACATAAAACATAAATTTTATGTTTAGACTTGGGCTCCAACCCCAAGATATTTCATGGTTATACAAATAGACTAAAATCCTCTGGTTCCAAGCACTTTGAATAAGGGATACTCAAGCTGTAACAATACTAACGATTAATAAAAAATCTGGAGAAAAATGATTTTATGGTTTGATCATTGACTAAGAAGACAGTTTGTGATATTACCTGTTCTGAGTAGTCCTCACTGGAAAAATAATGTTTGTGCACAGATGGTATGGTACAGTTGAGAACATGCCTGATAAACTGTAAGAAAATTAATGTGTCCAAAGTGAATAGAGTGAATGTGTTATGGTTCAAATAATAACAGAAGATTTTTTTTTTAATTTTGTCTCAAAGAAACTTAAAGATTGTTAGAAATGGCATATATTAATAAAATGAGATTCTATTGCAATACTTTCTTTTTTTGTTGTTTTGTGTTGTTCTTTTTTGAGACAGAGTCTCACTCTGTTGCCCAGGCTGGAGTGCAGTAGTGTGATCTTGGCTCACTGCAACCTCTGCCTCCTGGGTTCAAGTGATTCTTCTGCCTCTGCCTCCGAAGTAGCTGAGACTGCAGGCGAGCACTACCACACCCGGCTAATTTTTGTATTTTTAGTAGAGGTGGGGTTTCACAGTATTGACCAGGCTGATCTCAAACTCCTAACCTGATGATCCGCCTACCTTGGCCTCCCTAAGTGCTGGGATTGTGAGCCACTGTTCAATGCCTGTCATATTACAATACTTTGAATAGAGAAGTAGTGTAATCTGATTTTCATTTTAACTGCATCACATACATTATTTTATTAATAAACATTAAAAGAACAGACAATAGAAACAAGGAGAAAAATTAGGAGGCTACAAAAATTCAGGCTAGAAATTATGATTTGGCTCTGGGTGGTAGCACCCTGACAGATTCTTTAGATTTGATCTGACTCAATTTTGGAGTTGGCTAAGCAATGTATAGATAATTGTTTTCCAACTCTGGTGGTAAGTAAAACTGCTACTTCCCCAGGGACAGTAGCTGGAAAGCAAAGACAGGTATGAATCAAAAGAGAGTGTCTACAAACTGAAACCTCTGAGGACAAATTGGATCCCAAAAGAACAAACTGAAACACACAGCACCAAATAAAATCTACATTTAATATTCAACAACTCCAACCTCATTAATGCATGTTACCTCCAGAAGAAACTGACACCTTTCACCATAGAGCTACACATTTACCTGAACCAGAACTTGAAGAAGCCTAATGAGAAAATCTAAGGGAGTTGGAAGAGCTGTAGGTCTGGCTGCTGCCCCAGACCAACAAGATATGCCAGCATATCAGTGCCGTTTGTCTTCTGCAATTGTACCTGGTGCTCTACACCAACTCTGAGAGTAAAATGACTGCTACTTCACTTCCACCTTTCAAAATAGCACTCACATACCACTTGCCCCCGACCCTAGCCTGTAATCATGCAAAAAGGAAATTCAGCCTGTAATTTTGCAGAAAGGAAATTCTAAGAAACTTCTTTACACATTGCTAAGTTGACACTACAAAATTACCAAAATTTATCCTTTGTCATCTTAGTCCGTGTATATTCTTTTAAATGTATTTAACTTGTTTAGTAAGTCAGAAGCAGAATCATGCTTTTACTTAACATGATGCAGCTATCTTTCATACAACTTAAATATAATAACTATCTTTCTAAAATGTATATTATATGTTTCCTCTATCTTATACATGCAACCCTAACTTGTAATCATGCAGAAGGGAAATTCAGCCTGTAATCTGGCAGAAAGGAAATTCTAAGAAACTTCTCTCCACATTTTTATGTTGACACTAAAAAATCACCAGAATGTATTGTTTTTCTACTTAGTATCCATGTATACTTTTTCTTTCTTTTCTTTTCTTTTTCTTTTTTTTTGAGACAGAGTCTCACCCTATCACCCAAGCTGGAATGCAGTGGCACAATCTTGGCTCACTACAATCTCTGCCTCCCAGGTTCAAACAATTATCCTGCCTCAGCCTGCCGAGTAGCTGGGATTACAGGCTCCTGCCACCACACCCAGTTACTTTTTGTGTTTTTAGTAAAGACGTGGTTTCACCATGTTGGCCAGTCTCATCTTGAACTCCTGACCGCATTATCCACCCACCTCAGCCTCCCAAAGTGTTGGCATTACAGTCATGAGCCATTTTAAGTGTATTTAACTTTTTAAAAATGTCAGAAGCAAACCTATGTTTTCATTTAACATAATGCAACAGTCTTTCATACAATGTTATAATGACCCTCTCTCTAAAATATATGTCATATATTACCCCTGTCTTATGCATCACCCTATCCACCTATCTTTGAGTGATGGCAATCTAACTGGCTCAAAAACATCCTTTGATATTCTGGAACTTAAATACTGAAATATAAGTTAGACCACTATTATACTGTATTAGCTGAATAGGAATGGTGAAGGAGAAAATAATTGGTTGACATATGGATACATATTTATACCAAAATAAGAAATATGTACTTTATTAAAGTCTTTGTTTTGGCCATGGGTTAGATGGGCATAGCTAGTATTTATAAATTCCACAACCTCTTCCACAATCCCTTTATTTTCTCAGCAAGAATTTAGGAAAGTAGTAATTTACTGTCTTGTTACTTATATATATATATATATATATATATATATATATATATATATATATATACTTAAAAAAAAAATCAAGTCCTAAAATCTCCTACCCACACTGGGTTTTTTTGTTTCGTTTTGTTTTGTTTTTTTTTTCAGTTTTCCATTGAATTTTATCAAAGTACATGGCTAATCTGAAAGGTTGCCTAGGAGATTCCGTGCATTACAGATATCCTATTTATTTTCTTCATTATGTAACAGCAACCCAATTTTGCCTTGATTATTGAGTTAAATAGCCTTAATCGGTACAGCAACACCATTGATTGTGTGTTAGTTCACTAACGTGAGGAGCTGATGTAGGCAGATAGCAGTCCTAACTGTCATTGTAATGGAACAGATGCTATGTCTTCTCGTGACACATTGAGAACCAAGGTCTCTAGACCAAGTGGGCCCAAAGTTGGGGTGACTGAAAACAAACATTTCACTAATAAAATTATCCTGAGTAATAATAGCAGAAAGATTTATCTGATGTACCTATGAGTCCACCTCTTAATTTCAGACTCAGGAATTCTAAATATAGAAGACACATCACTGTATATTGGTCTATGATTTAGAGAATATGTACGTATATCCTGTTATGAGGATAAACTTCAGCCACACAAGGTGTTTCTACCTTATAGCTTAAGCGTATCACTAAAAGGCTCATCAGTGATACGCTTATCACTGTTGCAGTGATAAGGATATATTGCTTGTGCACCAAAATATGATAATATTAAATATACAAACGGAATTAGCTCAGTGTAATGATTTATGAGTACAACTCTGGAGCCAGAATGCTTATGCTTAGTTTGAAATCATAATGTCCATTTTCTTCGTATGTATAGTGAAGTAGATTATAATAACTACTCGATAGCTCTGAATATACATACATACACAGAAATAAGGTTTAACCAAATATCAGGATACCCTTTGATCCAGTCAAATTGGCACTTAAAATTAATTATAGTAGCTTTCTGAAATAGTACATCTTGTCTCGAAATTCTAAAGAGGAGCACCGTATGTCTGCCTCATTCTCAGTGATAGAAAAGGCAACGTTCAGTAATGCTACCCTTTGCCTTGTAGAGAAACTCTTAGCACTTCTAATTACTACTCTAATTACTCAAGTCTTACACATTTCACCATGGACAGGCTGAACCTTCATTGAGTCTATCTTTTACTTCCTCGCATGCATATTTCTTGTTAGGGCATCTAGTATACTTGTTACTTCCTGTTCTTTAGGTATAATTAGAATGATATTGTGGAGCATTACAGTGGATGAGTGTAAGTTACATGGAATGTCAAGACGATCAAGGTCCTTTTAAACTGTATTGTGACAGAGCAAGACAGTTAACATATCTCTGGTGTAAAATATTTTATGCGATTGCTGTCCTTATGTGCACAGAAGCTGAATTTTATTTTCTTCGATGATAGGGATTGCAACTAATGCATTATCTAGATCAACAAATTCATAAAAAAAAAAAAATCAGAGGTTATATTTTTCCCTCATTGCTGATACCATACAAGTTGTCATGGGAACTACTGCTTAGCCAAGCTATCATTGGGGCAATGATTTGGTTAAGTTTTCTGGAGTAATTTACCACTTTGAATGGGAGTAGAGATCTGAAATAAAAGAGGAAATGATGAGCACCACTCCTCTTTTATATTCATATATAGAATTAAAGATGATAGAGATTTTAAGTTTTAAAGGCTCTCAGCTTCACCCTTCTGTTCATTAATGGCTCATAAATGGTTGATGGACCAAAGTGAGAGTTCTAAATTGCTAGATATTCCTATTCTAATTATCTATTGAAAAAAGTATGAGCATGTGGGTGTTTTATTTACTAAAATGTAGAATTAAACCAGGACTCCATTTATCACCTGGTTTCCATATGCCTCCTGCCTGCAAGGAAGCCCATTACTTTTCTCAGGGATCAGTTTTATTTCAGAGCTTCTGTTGAACCACCCTGAAAAGGTTTAGATGTTTTCTCTCTCCATTGCTGTGTAGATGACCACAGACCCTTTGGAAGAATTGAGAAATTATTTACTCCCATATTTATAGTGGTGTTTCAGTGTCATTTTAGGGAAATCCACCTTTCATGTCTATGGGCTCTGGATTTAAGAAATGCTCAAGTATGTAAACAGGGTTTGAAATCATTTTTCCATTTGACACATTGATATGAGCTTTCTACTTAACAGATTTTTACTTGATTTTGTTTTCTTGTTATGAGTTTAATGGCAACTAAACTATCACTTGCTAACTATCTCATTTGTAGGAACACTGTGGTTTGTTAGCTATCACTATAGATTCCTGTAGATATAGATCCCTATAACTATAGGGACTTTGGCTGCTGCTTAATATTTATTGTACATTTGCCTAATTATTTTTGCCATGCATCTGATGGTTAAACGTCAACATCTGACCTTTGTTATTCAAGATCATCTCATTCCCATTAACGTGGAAAAGCCCAGTTACATGGCTATCAATGTTAAAGTTGTCCTTTTGAGGAAATTAACCACATAGCTAATCAAGGAATTAATTAATAACGTAGCTAATTGCAAAGTGTCCCCGTAGATTGAGGTTATGTTTTTTTTGTTTTTTGCGTGGTCTCTGAACAACGATTTTTCTTTCTAATAAAAAGGGTGATACATGCAGGCCCAAGGGTGTTAGGGCAATCTGGTGTTAAAGGTTTTCATGTGCATCTATCTAAATATTTTCATCTGCATCCCTGGACTCACTCTTTTCTAATCAGGACAATGACTTTGATGTATAAATCCAGTCATAGATAACATTGGCTTTCCTTACATATCCAGAGTGAGAGATAGCTACCCTGAGCCTATAATTATTTTTTTCAAGCCTTAAAAGACATTTAATGAATGCCATTGATTGTACAATTTGTATGGTCATTACCACTCCCAAATCATTTAAGTGCTAAAGCATTGACTCTCAAAAATTAGTGAGTATGAGTGTCCCCTAATTAAAATACAGATTTATGGGGCCTGAACCTCAGTTTCTCATACAGTAAGATCAAAATAGATCTAAGAAATGGCATATGAACAAATTTCTCAGCATGACTGATGCTTCCAGTTTGGGGTTGCTCCACATCTCAAGAAACATGTGCTGCAACTCCTATATAACTCAGGTACCTCCCTTTCATTTGCACTTAGTTCCAGTTCACTAAAGGCAAAATTCTTAGTTATTAAAATGCTATATATAATATGACAGAGACTACCAACAATCTACTTGCCATCAGCATTGTATCCTTCTTGCCATGTAGTCATTGGGAGATCTCCCAGATTCTCATCTCAATTACGAGTCTACTTACTTTAACCTCTCCTAATAACAACTCTTTAAGTTTGGTTTCCCTTGAAAGCAGAACCTGTCAGAAAGTCTTAGGTACAAATGCTTCAGTAGGGAGGTGACCACAGTGCCACAATAAACATATGTGTGCATGTGTCTTTATAGTAGAATGATTTGTAATCCTTTGGGTATATACCTGGTAATGGGATTGCTAGATCAAATGGTATTTCTAGTTCTAGATCCTTGAGGAATTGCCTCACAGTCTTCTACAATGATTGAACTAATTTACACTCCCATCAAAGGTATAAAATCATGTCTATTTCTCCACATCCTCTCCAGAATCTGTTGATTCCTGACTTTTTAATGATCACCATTTTAACTTGCATGAGATGGTATCTGAATGTGGTTTTGATTTGCATTTCTCTAATGACCAGTGATGACGAGCTTTTTATTCATATATTTGCTGGTTGCATAAATGTCTTCTTTTGAGAAGTACCTGTTTGTATCCTTTGCCCAGTTTTTTTTTTTTTTTTTTTTTTTTGCCTGGCTATTTATTTATTTATTTATTTCCATTTTTTTTTATTGCATTTTAGGTTTTGGGGTACATGTGATGAACATGCAAGATTGTTGCATAGGTACACACATGGCAGTGTGCTTTGCTGCCTTCCGTCCCCTCACCTGTATCTGTCATTTCTCCCCATGCTATCTCTTCCCACCTCCCCACCCCACCATGGGGTTGCTTTTTTCTTGTAAATTTATTTAAGTTCTTTGTAGATTCTGGATATTAGCCCTTTGTCAAATGGATAGATTTCAAAAACTTTCTCCTTTTCTGTAGGTTTCATGTTCAACCTGATAATGGTCGCTTTTGCTGTGCAGAAGCTCTTTAGTTTAATTAGATCCCATTTGTCAATTCTGGCTTTTGTTGCCATTGTTTTTGGTGTTTTAGTCATGAAGTCTGCACATGCCTATGTCCTGAATGGTAATGCCTAGGTTTTCTTCTATGGTTTTTATGGTTTTAGGTATTACATTTAAGTATTTAATCCATCTTGAATTAATTTTTGTATAAGGTTTAAGGAAGGGATTCAGTTTCATCTTTTTGCATATGGCTAGCCAGTTTTCCCAACACCATTTATTCAATAGGGAATCCTTGACCCATTGCTTGTTTTTGTCAGGCTTGTCAGAGGTCAGATGGTTGTAGATGTGTAGTGTTATTTCTGAAACCTCTGATCTGTTTCATTGGTCTATATTATCTGTTTTGGTACAAGTACCATGCTATTTTTTGTTACTGTAGTCTTCTAGTATAGGTTGAAGTCAGGTAGCATGATGCCTCCTGCTTTGTTCTTTTTGCTTAGAACTGTCTTCACTATGTGGGCTCTTTTTTGGTTCCAGATGAACTTCAAGGTAGTTTTTTCCTAATTCTGTGAAGAAAGTCAATGGTAGCTTGATGGGGAAAGCATTGAATCTATAAATTACTTTGGGCAGTATGGCCATTTTCACAATATTGATTCTTCCTATCCATGAGAATGGAATCCTTTTACATTTTTTTTAATCCTCTCTGATTTCTTTGAGCAGTGGTTTGTAGTTCTCCTTAGAGAGGTCCTTCACATCCCTTGTAAGTTATATTTTTAGATATATAATTCTCTTTGTAGCATATGTGAGTGTGTGTTTGAGAGAAGGTGTTCTCTTTCTGGGTCCACAAGGGGGCATAGTTTTAAGGGCAAGAACTTCCTAGCACCATGCCCCCCTCCCATCTCTCTTCATCTGGGAGATTTAATGGTTTATGTTTGAATTTCGCGGGTGGAGGAAGAAACTAAGAGTCAATCACTCCACCAAAGTCCTAAGGAACTCCTTTCGTTGGCCAGGGGTCTTAAAGAAGGTTGTGGTCTCTCCTAGGTTAAAAGTCTACTTCTTCCACACCCCTTTGGACTCCATGTTTTGGTCCCCTTCCACGAACACTCCCTTCCTAGAAGCCATCTTTCTCCCTCCTGGATTTCCCCTTTGGGGTCCCCTTCCACACTCTCTCATGGAAACCTGTCTTCTCCTCCTAAACTCTATCTCTGTCTATTCTCTAACACTCTTGTGGAAGCTTTTTTACTCTCCTGGATTCCATCTTTCTGGATTCTCTCTCTCAGTGTGAGAGTTAGCTGTTTCTTTCTCTCTCCTCCTGTTTCTCTCTCTTTAAATAAATTACTTTCTACAAACACTTTTGAGTCTGGCATTTACTGTGCACTGTGCCGTGGTGCCGTCTCTCATTCTTGAGAGGGCAGGAGGTCAAGAACCTGGAGAAGCATCCTCTCAGGGGAACTGAGGGCACCCTGAACCCCTAATCTCCAATATTACAAGTTCGCTCATGATGTGGCTCTCTGTCTGTTATTGATGTATAGCTTGTGATTTTTGCACATTGATTTTGTATCCTGAGACTTTGCTGAAGTTGCTTATCAGCTTAAGGAGATTTTGGTCTGACATGATGGTGTTTTGTAAATATACAGTCATGTCATCTGCAGAGACAATTTGACTTCTTCTTTTCCTAATTGAATACCCTTTATTTCTTTCTTGTGCCTGATTGCCCTGTCCAGAATGTCCAATATTATGTTCAATAGGAGTGGTGAGAGAGGGCATCCTTGCCTTGTGCCAGTTTTCAAAGGGAATGCTTTCAGTTTTTGTCAATTTAGCACGGTATTAGTTGTGGTTTTGTCATAAATAGCTCTTATTATTTTGAGATACATTCCATCAATACTGAGTTTATTGAGTTTTTATCATGAAGGTCTGTTGAATTTTGTTGAAGGCCTTTTCTGCCTCTATTGAGATAATCATTTGTTTTTTGTCATTGGTTCTGTTTATGTGATAGATTACATTTATTGGATGCTGAACCAGCCTTGCATCCCTGGGATGAAACAGACTTGATGGTGCAGGCTAAGCTTTTTGATATGCTGCTGGATTTGGTTTGACAGTTTTTTATTGAGGATTTTTACATTGAAGTTCATCAGGCATTCTGGCCTGAAATTTTATTTTTTTTTTTGTTTTGTCTCTGCCAGGTTTTTGTATCAGGATGATGCTGGCCTCATAAAATGAGTTAGGGAGAAATCCCTCTTTTTCTATTGTTTGGAATAGTTTCAGTAGGAAAGTATAAGCTCCTCTTTGTACCTCTGGTAGAATTCACCTGTGAATCCATCTGGACTTTGACTTTTTTTGGTTGGCAGGCTGTTAATTGCTGCCTCAATTTCAGAACTTGTTATTGGTCTGTTCAGGGATTTTACTTATTCCTGGTTCAGTCTTGGGAGAGTGTATGTGTCCAGAAATTTATCCATTTCTTCTGGATTTCCTAGCTTATTTGTGTAGAAGTTTTTATAGTATTTTCTGATGGTAGCTTGTGTTTCTGTGGGATCGGTGGTGATACCCTCTTTATCACTTTTTATTGCGTCTATTTGATTCTTCCATCTTTTCTTCTTTATTAGTCTGACTAGTGGTCTATCTTGTTTGTTGATCTTTAAAAAAAAAAAAGAAAGAAAAAGTAAAAAGAAAACAGTTCCTGGATTCATTGATTTATTTTTTAAATTTTTTTTTCCTGTCTCTATCTTTGTCAGTTCTGCTCTGATCTTAATTATTTCTTGTCTTCTGCTATCTTTCAAATTTATTTACTCTTGCTTCTCTAGTTCTTTTAATTCTGATGATAGGGTGTTGATTTTACATCTTTCCTGCTTTCTCTTATGGGCACTTAGTGCTATAATTTTCCCTCTACACACTGCTTTAAATATGTCCCAGAGATTCTGGTACGTTGTGTATTTGTTCTCATTAGTTTCAAAGAACATCTTTATTTCTATCTTAATTTTGTTATTTACGCAGTAGCCATTCAGGAGCAGGTTGCTCAGTTTCCATGTAGTTTTCCGGTTTTGAGTGCATTTCTTAATCTTGAGTTCTAATTTGACTGCACTGTGGTCTGAGAGACTTATAATTTCCATTCTTCTGCATTTGCTGAGGAATGCTTTACTTTCAGTTATGTGGTTAATTTTAGAATAAGTGTGGTGTGGTGCTGAGAAGAATGTATATTCTGTTGATTTCAGGTGGAGAATTCTGCAGATATCTGTAAGATTCACTTCATCCAGAGCTGAGTTCAAGTCCTGGATATCCTTGTTAATTTTCTGTGTTGTTGATCTGTCTAATGTAGTTATCAGTGGGGTGTTAAAGTCTCCCACTCTTATTGTGTGGGGGTCTAAGTCTATTTTTATGTCTTTATGAACTTGCTTTATGAATCTGGATGCTCTTATGTTGGGTGCCTATATATTTAGGATAGTTAGCTCTTCTTGTTGCATGGATCCCTTTACTATTTTGTAATACCCTCCTTTTTTCTTTTTTCTTTTGATCTTTGATGGTTTAAAGTCTGTTTTCTTGGAGACTAGGATTGCAGCCCCTGCTTTTTTTTTTTTTTTTTTTTTTTTTTTTGCTTTCCCTTTGCTTGGTAAATATTCTTCCATCCTTCTGTTTTGAGCCTATGTGTGGTGTCTTTGCACGTGTGATGGGTCTCCTGAATACAGCACACCAATGGGTCTTGACTCTTTATCTAATTTGCAAGTCTGTGTCTTTTATTTGGGGCATATAGCTCATTTACATTTAAGGTTAATATTGTTGTGTGTGAAATTGATCCTGTCATTATGATACTACCTGGTTATTTTATCCATTAGTTGATGCAGTTTCTTCACAGTGGCCTTTACATTTTGGTATGTTTTTGCAATGTCTGGTACCAGTTGTTCCTTTCCATATTTAATGCTTCCTTCAGGAGCTGGCAGGCCTGGTGGTGACAAAATCTCTCAGCATTTGCTTGTCTGTAAAGAATTTTGTTTCTTTATCACTTATGAAGCTTAGTTTGGCTGGATATGAAATTCTGAGTTAAAGATATTTTTTTTAAAAAATGTTGAATATTGGCCACTACTCTCCTCTAGCTTGTAGGGTTTCTGCTGAGAGATCAACTGTTAGTCTGATGGGCTTCTGTTTGTGGGTAACCCGACCCTTCTCTCCAGCTGCTCTTAACATATTTTCCTCTCATTTCAACCTTGATCAATCTGATAATTTATGTCTTGGGATTGCTTTTCTTGAAGAGTATTTTTGTGCATGTGTGTGTGTGTGTGTGTGTGTGTGTGTGTGTGTGTTCTCGGTATTTCCTGAATTTGAATGTTGGCCTGCCTTGCTAGGTTGGGGAAGTTCTCCTGGATACTATCCTAAGGAGTGTTTTTCAGCTTTGTTCCATTCTCCCCATCACTTTCAAGTACATCAGTCAAATGCAGATTTGGTCTTTTTACATAGTCCCATGTTTCTTGGAGGTGTTTTATCTTTTCTTCTTTTTTTGTTTTTTTGTTTTTTTTTTGTTTTTTTTTTTTCCCCCACTCTTTTTTCTCTAATCTTGTCTTCTCACTTTATTTCATGGAGTTCATCTTCAATCTCTGATATTGTTTATTCTGCTTGATTGATTTGGCTATTGATAATTGTGTATGTTTCATTAAGTTCTCATGCTGTGTTTTTTAGCTCCATTAGGTAATTTATGTTCTTCCCTAACCTATTCTAGTTAGCAGCTCATCTAAGCTTTTGTCAATGTTGTTAGCTTCCTTGCATAGGGATAGAACATGCTCCATTAGCTCAGAAGAGTTTGTTATTATCTACCTTCTGAAGCCTACTTCCGTCAGTTCATCAAACTCATTCTCCATCCAGTTTTACTCCCTTGCTGGCGAGGAGTTGTGATCCTTTGGAAAAGAAGAGACATTCTGATTTTTGGAATTTTCAACCTTTTTTGCATTGGTTTCTCCCTATCTTTGTGGATTTATCTATCTTTGGTCTTTGATGTTGGTGACCTCCAGATGGTGTCTCTAAGTAGACATCCTTTTTGTTGATGTTAATATTATTCCTTTTTGTTTGTTGGTTTTCTTTCTAACAGTCAGGACTCTTGCTCCAGGTCTGCTGGAGTTTGCTGGAGGTCCACTCCAGACCCTATTTGTTTGGGTATCACCAGCAGAGGATGCAGAATAGCAAAGATTGCTGCCTGTTCCTTTCTCTGGAAGCTTTATCCCAGAGGGGCATCCACCAGATGACAGCCAGAACTCTCCTGTATAAAGTGTCTGTGTGTGGTTTTAATATAATATTTGCAATGTGTGGTTTTGTTAAATGCTTGATAATTAAATTTTAAAAATTTCTAATAGAAAACACTATAGAATATTTCACTAATATTTTAAAATATTGAATTGATAATATTTTGTATATGTTAGATATGTTGGACTAAATAAAATGTATTTTAAAATAATTTCTTCTCCCTCTGGCTATACCAAAAATAATATATTTGACTCTCACTATGTTTCTATTTGATGGCACTGTTATTAAGGAAAAGCAAATTCAAAGTATATTTATTCAGTTAGAGAAGATGATATGATAGATTATTCAAACAGTTTGCTTCATTCAAGGTATATCAAAACCTATCTCCCAATTTCCATCAAATTTACAGTAGGATTCAAAGATGTTACCTAGGGATACAAATATGAGCATGTTTTGTTTCTGGACACTTTTCCAAATTAACTGAACAATGTTCCTACCACACCAGTCTTCTTATTTTACATATAATCTGACAAACATATTCTAACACTGGAAACTTCAAATTTGCTTTTATCTTCATTTAGAATACTTTTGCCTCAGATACTCAGATATCCCCATACCTTCTACATTTTATGTTTCTACTTAAAAGTCATCTTTTCAGAAATGTGACCATTTCCTTTCCTCTCTATCCTATTGAAAATTATACTCTTTATTTCAAATTTTGTGCTGTATAATATTTTTACTATTTTTTATTATCTCTTTGTGTGTTTATTGCCAATCTTCCTTATTACAAAATAAACTTCGAAAAGACAGAAAATGTTTCTCTTTTTCACTGCTGTATCTCCAGTTGCATGAAGAGTGACTAACATACTTTAAGATTCAATAAATAATATAGCTAGTCTTTGCAACCTAACTGAACTTTTTTAAATGAACAAAAGAATGGTTAATTAAATGACCTAGAATTAAGTAAAGCAGACTGAAAAATTACCTAAGCATCAAAATCAAATTACTGTATAGAAAAAATATATATTTACTTACACATAAAATGATACAGTAAAATATTTTCACCAAAATGTTGCCAATATATTATAATGTTCATGAAATTACAAAAATTTTCACTTTGATTATGCATATATTCTGTCTTTTTTACAATTTACATATTCTATTAATTCAAAAAATATTATATTTAAATTAATCTTCAAATACCTGTATTTTGAAATTAATTTGAAACATAAATTGTTTAGCTACATTTGACATTTTTAAAACAAAGCACAAACATAAATTATTTTAGTAGCCTGAACATATTTAGAAAACAAACCATATTCAATGCACATGAAGTCAGCATACATTATTCAAGACAGAATGTAATAAAAAACAATGTTTTATAAATATCACTTTTTTTGAGAAATAGGTATAATTCAAAATCTATAAAAATCCTGGAATATGTTTTTACATATTGTTTTTCTCTCTATCATCTAATCAAAGGTGATAAATATTCAGGGAGTAAAAGGGTAATGGACATTTTATCCTTCGCCTTGAGAAAGATTTTAATATTCAAACAAAGTTTGTAATTGACCCATTATCATAAATCTAAGTTCTTTAATGTAAAAATTTACATTGTAAATATATATTGCTTGTCTGAGTGGAAAATGTTCTTCATTTTTCTAGTAGGCACAGAAGTTCTATGTTTTAAAGAAAAATAAAATCATTATAATAGGAATAGTTATGTCTATTAATACTACAGCTCACTTTCTTTATGGTAATAATTTGAAGGTTGATTGAGTCGTTTTATATCATTTCTTTATTTAATAAGATGAGTGAAAAACCCACCTCATTCATAAAGCTTTTAACTTATATAAAAATAGGGTATATTTATATAATATGCTCTATTTAAAGAATCTCTCAGTGGCAGCGTGCAAAGATTATAACATTTTATTATTATTTCCAGTGCACATTAAATTATTTTTGATAAATTAAAATTAGGCATTTTAATTAATTCCTTTTTTCCTGGCAACATATGTCATGCTTTATTCAGGATTAAATTAGACTTTTAGAATTTAATTAACTCATTTTAAATGCACACAACTTCTAGTAGCATAAAATAAAAATTATGTACATACATAGAAAACAATAGATCCTTCTGGCTTTAAGAATTTAAATAACTCAGTTGAGTTACAACTGCTTATTATTTGTGATACAAATGCATATATCTCTTCCACTTAGAAAATCAAACATAATTATACTAAATACAGTTTGGTACTATATCTATTAAATCAAACATTTTATTATAAATAACCAAAATGTTAGATTGGTAAACACATTCATCTTTAAGTAATTATTTGAAAAATGAATATTGTTAATTTAAATACATCTGAACAGATACTTTTCTGATCGGTGGCGTATTTCTTTTAAATAAAATAGTTTACTAACATCATAATTACTAATGGATCTTTAAAAAATATATATAACTCATATTTTTAATTTTATTCAGAAGGAATAAAGAATTATTAACAGCATTTTGAAATTGGAATAATTGACCCTGTATTTTGAAATCTTACACCTTCCAGACAGTAGAAAAAACATAATAATCAGAAAGGAAAATATAACATACTAAACCTATAATATTTAGAATATGTTGTCTTCTAGATAACAAAGCAATGAACATAATAAATAAGAGTTTCCCTTCTCATTCTTGGTTATATAGTCTAGTTTAGAAATAAAGTGAGAAGAAAAATAAGTAAAATAATTTCAAATATGATAAGTCCTGTACATTTTAAGAAGAGAGTACTGTGATTGTGATTTATGTTGGCAGAAGGGAGGAAACACCTTCACTATGGAGGAAAGTAATCAGGTTTTGATGTATTTCATTGTGTAAAAATTGAAATATAATACCAAATGATCTACACATGAATGGTGAAATGAAAACTATTAGGATTGGGATTGTTAGTTTATTTAATTTAACATGTTATATTTTTAGTCCATTTTAGTTCCTCTGTGTTTTTCTTATCACTATCCCTGAACTGAATTCCCTGAGGACAGTGGCTGTGTCCTCTTTTAGCCATAAACTTGCATAGCACCTGCATTTAGACTACCCTAGATGCATGTTTCTTAGGAAAAATAACTGATGAATGGCTAATTATTCCCAGCCAAAAGATCCTTTAAGAGGATTTGATTGCTAATAAATACCTAACTTTCCTGAATGCTAGTGTTTTGACAATAAAGATTTTCTATTTTAGCTTTTATGCACTTAATTCTACAAATTATAGACTAATCAGATTCCAACCAGTTTTCACATAAACATTCTACTTAGTCAAAATATATGTAACAGTGATCATTTATAAGTATCTAAGCAATCGTACCTCTCAGTAGACACCCTATCAGATGGTGCCTCAAACTGATACAGCCAATTATTACTTCTGTTGCAATTGACCTTTCTTGAAAAAACTCACGATTTTCAGTTACTGATATGAGAACATGGAGGGATGCAATACACACAGAAATATGTGATTTTTTATTATTTGCTGATGGTTTCTAGAAGAGCAACAATAACACAAAATAAATGTTTGATTCTCTTTTTGTATTTGGTATCAAAACATAAAAATACGGATTTCATGACTCAAAGGCAAAATTCCACAAAAATTATGCATTCATTTTTATTCTAATTTGTGGTCTTGTATCATTAGGTTGGATTATAAATATTAATACATTATAATTAAAATATACCCCTGTATTCCTGTCACACATTCCTCCACTACCCAATTAATCTCATGCCTTAAACTATTCTTCATATCATACCTAAGATTTCATTCTAATTATTTACTTTCTGTTGATGTACTAAGTTTCTATATGAATTTTTTCATTGTCAAAACCTTTTGCAGGTTGAGTTTGTGTTGTTTTTTAAAATTTGAAACGTCCATAAATATATGTTAAAGATATTACTGGTTATCATCAATTTTATATGGCATTTTTCCTCTTTCTAGCACTCCTGGTATGCCTAACCTAATAGAAGAAATTTCTCTCCCCCTTCCCCTCCAAATTGAGAAAATGTTAACATATTAAAAGTCTTACTAAACAGAAAATATGATCTATTTAAAAACACGTAGACCACTTAGACTTATTACAGATGTGATGAAGTGTAGGTTTTCTAGGTTTCTAGGGCATTCATACCTCATTCAGTTTTACCCTGATCACCGGTAACTGTTTTCCTGCATACTTATATGAACCACACACTAGGGATCCAATTACCCCAGCTGTTTTTCAGAAGGCTTGCAAGTGTCCCAAAGAGATAGACCCTTCTATTTTAAAAATTCTATGATAACAATGTTTTAAATGGCTTTGCGATGATTCCTAAAAATGGTACTTCCTCATCTGTGGGATAGAAGACTTCTGCTTTTTCCACATGTAGAATTTTGTGCATCACATTTTTTCCCTCTCTCTCTAAAGTTTCAGCCATTACCCATGTTCCCTCTACACTTTTCTGCTCTTATAAAGTCTTTGAGAGAAGAAAAATTCTTCTTTCCCCTTTTGTACTGGATTGATTCTTCCTATATTGTTAAAGGATCAATTAAAATGTTAGTGGTAGAGAAGAATGGAAACAAATGGGATATGAAGTGATTAGTATTTGGAGAAACCTAATGAAAAAGAAATAAAAAAATACCAGGAAACCTCACTTTTCAGCAGCCCACCTAACTCTTGCTTTGAAATTTTTTTGCTTTGCATTATTAAGCACTTGAATTTGAGGACTTGTCTTTTTTTTTTTTTTTTAATCTTTCCATTCAAATTACATTGACTACCACTCTTATGGGTGTACACTTCAGGGAATTTTTGTAAATCTCACATGCATATTTTGGTTTTCCTTAAGTGAATTTACAACTCATTAGCTCTCCAAAGAACTTTTCCCGTAGGATTCACTGAGCTGCTGTTCTACTGAGCCAACTGCTCAGTATTCCAGTGGCCTTTGCTAATCTCAATACTTTTGTCTGCAAATAGTTTCCTATTTCTTTCTTAATTTTTCAGGACCTCATAGATCAAGAAATAATTGCTGTCTACTACTATAGAATATTTGAGGACTTATTTCTATGCACTATGCATTTTTCTTTACTTCTAAAAAAAAGTATTTTGGGTCTCCTTTACCTATAGGCTGGATTACCATAAAGATACCTATGATACACATGTTTAATCATATGTGCTTGATTGACACAATTTAAGCAGCAATGGACATCTTAAAGCTGCTACTCCAACATGCTTTAATTACTAATGCTCTTTCTCTTGGAGACTGCGTTTTTGATATAAGATAGAGCTCTAAAATCTCATACCTCTCTCTGTTTTTGCTCCCCAGTGAAGTTCTGTATTCTCTGTATTTCAATTCTTCCTTACCTATTATATTTTTATAACTTTTATATAGTTTATTTGTTAAGTTTGAAAGTAAGCTTCTCTGTATTTTACTTGCAGGACTTACATAATTTTGAACTTTACCTTATGGATGGGAAATTACATATATGATTTCCTATTTCAGATTTTATGTCCCTTCAAAATTTTCCCAGCAAAAAATCAAGAAAAAAACGATCAAATCCAATCTTCCAGGAACCTGTGTGTTAGTCTAAACTTTACCTTGAATTACTCTAGTAACAAGTTATTGTGAGAAATGTGAAGATTTTTGATACCAGGGAATAACTGATTTCTTTCTGTGTTCTCAGTTATCTGTGGATCTTTCTCAACAGTCACCCACATATCTACAGAAAAAAAAAATTACTAAGATTTTCAAGACTTATAGTACATAAACCGATGCCTTATGTACTGACTGTTCTTTTTTTCCTTCTTTTTAAAATAACTGGGTCATATATTTCTTTGTATATATTCTGCCCTATAAATAGGCCCTGTGAAATTTTCATCTTCTATATTGTTCCTAGTAACTTATAGCCAGGGCTATTACTAATATGATGTCCTCTTATTCTCGTATATTTTCATCCTCAAGATACAAGATTTTTGGTGTTTAAAAAATATTCCTTTTTAAAAGGGGTGGACACGGTAGCTCACACCTATAATCCCCGCACTTTGGGAGGCCAAGGCAGGTGTATCACCTGAGGTAGGGAGTTCGAGACCAGCTTGACAAATGTGGAAAAACCCTGTCTCTACTAAAAATGCAAAATTAATGGGGTGTGGTCTTGCATTCCTGTATTCCCAGCGACTTGGGAGGCTGAGGCAGGGGAATTGCTTGAACCTGGGAGGCAGGGATTGCAGTGTGCTGAGATCGTGCCACTGCACTCCAGCCTGGACAACAAGAACAAAACTCCATCTCAAAATAAATAAATAAATATAAATAAAAATATTAATTTTCACCTATTAACTTCCATTCATTTTCTGAAGATTTTCTTTCATCTATCTTAATAATTATATAATTATTATATGTATTAAGAAAAAGGAAGGCAGCAAACCACACTGCCATGTGTGTACCTATGCAACAACCTTGCATGTTTTTCCCATGAACCCCAAAACCTAAAATGCAATAAAAAATTTAAAAAAAGAAAGAAAAAGTTGCTATATTATCAATTAAGTATTTTGTTTTTATAATGTCAAAAAGATTATGGGATATTGGAGAGCTGGAGTTTTGAAATATAATACACTTAATGAGTAATCTTTTAAATTTTCAGAATAAATGTACAAATAATTACATATTTATATCTATGTTTGCCCATGTAAACATATGTAGATACACCCAGATACATTTATGAAAATATATATGATTAACTATAGATAGACATATATATGTAAGAATGTGGGCATGTATACACATATTGCCTTTTTCGAAAATATATCTGACATAATAGCATATTCAGTAAAAGTACAGGTTACTATATCTAAATTATTTACTTGATATTAGAAGACAGGTTATACTAAAAATTGCCTGCAAAAAAAGCCCACATTTAACAGTCTCACAATTAAACATAGAAAGTTTCTATTGAACCACAAATTTGCATAATCCAGCTATCATAAGAAGTCTGACATTTGCATTAGTTATATAATATCAGTATTTTTTGTTTTTAAGTTTAAAATTGCATTGTATCAAAATATAGTCAGGGTTGTATATTCAGACTGATCACCTGCTGGAAACCTAAATCATAGTTTACTTTTACAGTTTCTGAGTGTTCACATCTAAGACATGTTGAATTGCTGTTTGGAGAGATTTTTATTATAGATATGGTTGAGATATCACATTTTGAGGAAAACGACCAATAAAATCTTTAGACTTCCTCACATGAAAAATACCTGAGTTCATATTCTGAATCCTATCTCATTGGCTCTTCTTCTTTTCTTTCTAATCAAATAGATTTTTAACTTTGAATTGTGATCATAATGCATTCATCACTTTAATTAATATTACAGAAATTCTACAAAATAATTTAAATTTTTGCTTTTTTGTAACATAAACATTGAAGATGTTTTTGCACAAATATGTATACATAATACATTTGCTAATATGTTGCTAGGGTTATTATATCTTGAAATGGGAACGATCATATAGATTATTCAACTCCACTTTCTCCCCCATACTATTTTATTGTTAAAGAATCTTCTGTGTTTTAACAAACTATTGCCACAGAAGCATGTGCCAAAATATCAGAGATTTAATTTAAAAATGTATTTACTACTTTATCTTTGTCCATCCATAATTATAATAGGTCCTTTGAGTTAAAGCGGCCATCCTTTTTATAAAGTAGATACTTACCTCTATTTCCTTTTTTCTTATATTATTTTTAATGTAAGACAATTATTTTTACTCTTAAATCTCATGAACACCTATTTGCTCAAAATGTAACAAATTGTCTTGTGCTATAAAATAAAATCTTTTATCCAATTAGAGGCTTTTATTTCTATCCTAGATTATCTGTGTTTTGAATTCTTTTAGAGGAGATACTTTCATTTCATTCTCATGTGTGTTGCATACAGTGGTATTGGATGTGGTTTAAAGGGACCTGCAGTCTTCTTTGGACAGTATAGCTATCATGTACAATTTATGGTGCGTGCATGAAACTAATGGTTATTTCCCCTTATCTCCCAAGCTTTTCAGTGCTCTATACTCTTAGCATAATGAATAAGCCAGCTGTTGTCATTCACTCTATAAAACAAAAAAAGCACCTGTAACACAAAAAACAGTAGCCAATTGGACCAAAGTTGTTGTTGTTGTTGTTGTTGTTTTTAATAATTATTAGCTATTATTTCTATTCAATATGGCAGTTAGATTCAATTCTCTCTTAATTCTTGGGGCAGGTCAGTCATTTTCAAATTTAAAACTATTCTCAAACCAATTATTACCCTCTAAAGGAAATGTAAAAAATATAAAAGAAAAATTGCATTTGATATATTTGCTTCTAAATAGAAATGAAGCAGTACATGTTCTGCCAAGTTCAAAGCACAACATAATGGAAGGAGTTATTTTTAAGATTTTATATTTAAAAAGGTAGAGTTTATTGTATATGCTATCTTTATTTGATAAAAATGCATGCTCAACACCAGAAAACAAAATGATAAAGTGATTACAAAAGGTATTAATTGCAATCTGAAAGGATAGTATGATAAAACTACAATGTTTGTGTGATCTGTCATTTTTTTCTCAACTATAAAAGCAATTCTTTATAGCTATGCCCAAATATGATATTTTTGTAGAAAAAATGCTTTAAAATTTTTATGAACCATAAAAATATTTGCTTTTCTATCATACAAGTGTATTCTCTTTCTTTCATAATGTAATCTATTACCTTAAATACTCTTAAGTACTGTATTATCTTCTTTCTTGTACCTTCTGTTCTTGACACTCATACTGAATTATCCTGTTCAATTCTACTAAATATAGAAATCATATCCAAGTAATCACAGGGAATACAGACTTTTTGTTTCTACTGTTATATTATTAATATTCCACAAAGTATGTTATTATTAATATTAATAATATTATCAGTATTTTATATATAGATAGATCTTGACTAAAATTTATTATTTTTAAAATTAGGTTTAAAATTATGGTTTGAGTAAAATGAATAATTTTTTATTTTAAATGAATTTGCTATGATTTGGTGATTAGAATAACAAAGGTAATATGATACATCTGAGAGTGTCAAAATATTCTATGGCTAATGGTTGGTCTTAGGAGATCAAATGGGGAAAAAGAGAATGAATTATCAAAAATACTTCATGAATATGGCCATTATTCATAGGAAAAATAATTTAATTATAGATAAGAGTAAAGTAAGCTGACATTTTATAAAGCAATAGTATCAGATTTCCTTTTTTTGTGTGTATGTCAATCTATTAAAACACTTTATTGGTTTAGACATCAAAATCAAGTACTTTGTTCAATGATCTATATCTTTTTCACATAAGGTCATCCAGTTATATAAACTTGTCTATTATAATTGAATATGTGTCTAACCACTACTCATTGTAGAGTTTATATAATTTTAACATGCCACAAAATATTACAGGTCAAATATATATCTGTTTAGAGATCAAAATTATTTAATGGAAATCAATTGTTTCATCAGGAGCTTTTACATGCTCTTATACTTTCCAATTTTCACATTTTTTTCCTTTTCAAAGATGTACAAAAATATCTTTGAGAGGTTTTAAATGAAGTTCTAATTATGTGACTAGCTTTTGTAATCCAAACTAATGCAAAAGAATAAAAACAGAATCAATTTATAACTAAGAATATGAGTAAATGTATGTACAGTTGTTAAATTGGACCTCTGTCAATTTTTGCTGATGTCCAAAAATGTGAGATGACAACTACTCTCACTTTCGATAATAAAGTTCTAGATCACTTCCTCATGAAGAGCAAAGGCTGTATCCAAGAGTCAAATCAGAGACAAAACACCAACAGGCTTGAGCCTTTTTAAAAACAAGTTAACATATCTGAGAAAGAATCAAGGAATTAAGAAGAGAATTGAACTGGAAATAATTATCTGTGTTACGAGGGTCAAATTCACTGATACATAGGAGAAGCTTAGAATGGATTCTTTTAGTCGTGAGAATTCCTTAGAAAACTTAATATGGGTTTTATGGAATTTGAGAAGCACAGTGGACTACTGTAAAAATTATGCTTAAGAAAGTTTAGTCAAGAAACCGAGTAAAGTGGCCTGCGGGTTGTAGCTGCAAACTCATCTACAGCAACATAAAAGTCCTGTAATGCCAGCATACCACATAAGAGAATCATTCTGATGTTAATTCAGATGACATTTGCCTGGAGAGGTAAAGAGAATTCAGCAAAAATAATGTGGGCATATATATTCACATCCCAAAAGAGAAAGCAGCTGTCTAGAGGTCAAATGTTGGGGATCCTCAAGGGGCTCTGAAAGATGTCCCAGAAGAGAATACTTTTAAACATCTTTCAAGCTCAAATTAATCACAGAACCCATAAGCTAGGCATATATTGATTTCTTAATCCTCCTTCCTTTTCTGGCTTTTATCTGAGAGGTCAGTAAAGACATTTGGCATGGGAAAGGTGTAGAAGTGCAAAGCACTAATTTGAGGACGCCATCCCCATTCCTCAGTTCCATTAAAGGCTTTCAGGGTTAATTCTGAACTACAGAAAAAGAAATGTTTTGTTTTCAAAGGAAGTACAGAATTTTGTCTGTTTAATTAGACTGGTTATTTAATGACAGTTTAATGACTTTAAATCATTAGAGGGTTGTCATTATCTTACTGAAGAGTTAAGTCATGAGACCTGTCTTAGATCTCATCCAGGTACTGGGGAATTAGACATCTAGCTTCATAGAAGAACATTTCTGAACAAGTAAAGGGGAAAATAATAAGATTTTCCCTATTATTCTCTGAGTTCCATTTATTCAATGTGAAATTCCTCAAATTAAAGACATGAATGATTCTTAAGAACTCTATTGTTAAAGGTATTATATCTTGTCATTTTAGGTAATGCTATAATTACAACTGAAATGTTAAATTATGTTAATAATATTTCTATTTTAGTGACCTACTACTGCATTGTAATTTTATAAAATTAATATATTTTTCTGTATTTCTAAAAGTTTCTGAAGATTTTCTTAGCATTTTAATAATATTTCAAGCAGCTGACTATCAATTCTAGTGTTTACATTTTGCTGTTAGAGATTTCCCCCAACTTAATTCGGTTAATTTTAGCATATATTATGATTTTCGTAACTATTTTCTTATGCATTTTTTTTCAAAATACATTAATTTAATGAAAAAATCACTTGGTAGGTATTAGATGATTAATTATCTTTGATTTGTTGCTAATTTGTATGTTTTTCTATGTGAAGTATTATAAGCAGAAAATCTACTTACATTATTGTAGGGAACCAGACCTACGTCACCTGCAGGTACCCCATATTGGGTGGTGACAAAGGAATGATAAAAAGACAGATTAAGAGAGAGAGTGGGACCAGGAGGCCATCAATCATTACTTTGGAGGAAACAGTGAAGGCCCTGAGCTCTAGTCATACACACTATTTATTGATTACAATCACTTTGATCTATAGGGTAAGGGTGCAGTGATGGTGGAGTGAATCAGTGAACTGGAAATGGAGTGTCATCCTAAGGATTGATAACAGTGGTGGTTTGGGAATTTCACAAAACAAGAACATGTGGTTCTCTTTAGCTTATTATCTATGTACAGCTAGTGAAAGCATGGACCTTACAAGGAGCCTGCAAGTCTGGCTACGTCATAGTGCTATGAAGCAGTTTCACATTTGTGAGCAGATTGTGGTAAGGAAGCCTAGGTCACCCTGCACCAGAACATGAGGCATGAAGAGGCCTTCCTCCTCAGAGGCATCCTGCGGCCTTCTGCAGTTTGTGGTTCCTTGTTTATGTGTTACTCATAATCAACTTATGTAGGCACTCTATAAGTCCCTTCTCCTTTGCTGCTTTCCCAACACATTGTATTGCAGGCTAAGTAATTAACTTGATATTTGCAAAATATACAACTGATAGTTCCAATATTGCTTAAATTTTGTCAAAATTTCAATAAATATTTTACCTGAATAGAAGCTAGTTGGTTTTAATGCATTTTCCTTATGTTTTACATGCCTTTTGAATTGACTTTTAATTAATAAGAGCTTTATTATGTAGCCAACTCTTTTGTAATAAAGGATAAAATATGGACATTTTGAGGGAATTATTCTAATTCTATTGGTATGCAGCCAACAACTTCATCAACCAACAAATAGCTCAATTACTTTTAAATATGGCTGGAACCAATAAGTTATCTAGAAAGAAAAGGGTAACAAGGCTGAATATATAATTAGACTGCAGTGTGTCTGAAATGTATGCTAAAATAATTGTTTTGTAGTTCAGTGGAAAGCCAGTAAAATTTTGAATGCAAGAAGCTGGCATAGTCAATACTTACTTTGATTCTGATTCATCTCTTGGCAGTGTATGTAATTTTTTAAAAAATTGAAAAGACTAGAATAAGAAAGAATATAGGCCATTGAGTAATATCAGAAATTAATAATATTCAGAGTATAACTAGCTAGTGGCTAGTTAAATTAAATAAAAGGGTAATTATTGTGAAGAAAGAATTTGCTAGAATCAATTTCTGATGTAAAAATGTAGATTAAGAAATAAATTCTAATTGTTATGCTAGAATAATATAAATTTTATGTGGTCATGCTATCCAAAAATAATTACATACTGATAAGAGATGTGTTCAGGGACAATCTATTGTTGATTATTTTTTTATTCTGAGAGTAAGCCCCATTCAACTGAATTAGGCTGTGTAGTTTTCCATTGTGTGGAGCATTCTATGAAAGACTGAACATTTGTCTGTGCAATTGAGGGGAATAACTTTTATGTCTTCTCTTATTTATTCTGTCCTGTGCCTGCCCAGGTGTTCTGTCCTCTTGATATCTACCAATTCGCCTTGCCTCATCCCATGCCATTAATTGCTGCTTTGCTGGCATATACTCTTGGATTAAAATATTTTTAAGAAATACTTATCATGTTTTGTATTATCCTGGCTTTTGGTGCTTCAAATAAAAATTACAAAGCAATTGAAGCCCTAAAAATGGCAAATAAATGAAAAGAAAAATGGATAGAGTGTCAAGCATGAGAAATGTCTATACATATACATATATAAATACACACATATATGTTCATTTTATATATAATTATATAAATATGAATTATAAATAGAAAAACAATTGGTCAGAAACCAATTCAAAACAATATTAAAGTTCATGAAGAGTCTGGTTACTTCAGATGCACTAAAAGTAATAATACTTGGTTTATTTTTTTCTCTGCAAAAGGTAGAGACTAGCCTCATTTGCCTCCTTGCAGACCTCGTGCATGCTAAGCCACATAATCATATGAGAATGCAGCATTTAAGCTTGACAGAATAATAAGAAAAATTTCTTTTTGTAAAATTGATTCCAAGTTTAACTTGGCTTTAATAAAATAGCAGGATATAAGACCTTAGTTATTCTCACAGCAGAAATTTATGCTGGGACTGAAACCATTCATTTACACTAAATAAAAATGTAGATGTTTCTATCTTCAAAATGATTGTGGAACTAGTCTAATGGCAAAAATTTAATAATATTTGGATATTTATTTTTATATATTCAATTTTATAATACTGTGTTATATTTTTATGATATACAGAAGTTTAAACATTCTGGCACAGAAATGAGGCAGCACAAAGAACCCTTCATTAAACTTATTCACTCTGAATTACATAGAATCAGCATTTATGCTTTGGCATCTTTTTCTTATATTTTATAATTTATAGTTTCCTACTAATTGTATGTTTTGCTATGAATATTCTTTCATTTTCATGACTTGGGAAATCAAATGCTAAACTAGTCTCTGAGTATATATATATATATATATATATATATATATATATATATATAATAACCAACTTTTTCTATCCAAATATTTTCTCGTATTTTACTTGTCTTAGAAAAAATTCATTAAACTGGCTGGTTTGTACAATAGTTACACATTAAATAGAATTGCCTCATTTAAAAACTATCTTTTCCCTATGAATTTTTATTTTATTGTTGAATTTATTTCATTAATGTCTGCTATTTAACTTAGCTGCCTTGGTCAATTTTCTAAGGCTAATGAATATTAGCATTAACTTGACTTAGTCTACTGAGCATTATAAATGTCAGAAAATGATTTCCTCTTTTCAGCAGTTGTCTTCTTTACAGCTTTTTTTCTCCATATTTTTTGACTCCTGAAAATATATTTGAGATTCTATTTTGCCATGGTTTTGCTTAACATCAAATAAAATGCACAAATAATTTATTCATATATAAGCTCACCATTAGCAAGCTTACACAAACCATTAAACACATTATTTGCAGGTTTGTAAATTACATTTTTTAGCACAAACTATTGCTCAAATCCACTATATATTTTATAAATGGAAAAGAAATAAACAGGGTCAATTGAATCCTTTTAGCAAAAAGGTTTTAAATTCTGCCTTAAGTGAACTTATTTCCATTCATTATTTTTGGACACATATAAATATGGACACATACAAAGAATGAGAAGAAATACTTCTTTTTTGTTGAAGAATATGTTTTAATTCTATTCATATCTGTTGAAGCATAAGAATAATAACTTGTTTAGAAAACCATGAATCTTATGTTGTAAAATATACATAGTAAATAATTTTTAAAAATTAATTATATGTTTTTATTTCTGAAAAGTTATTATAAAAAGAAAAGCAACTAAAAATAAATCACTTCTGTCTTATTTTCTATTTCCTTGCTATTTTTCTAAAGATAGCTATCTACTATCACATTTCTAGAGTATCTTGTGCCCAAAGAGTGTTTGATATAATTATTGAGGGTACATTTTTTCTGTATGTTTTATAATTTTGAGTGAACAAAAAATACAAAAAAGTGTGGTAGTGGTTATTAGATAATGTTATTATATGGCTATTGGTTGTTACACAATGTTATTATGTAGCTATTAAATCTGTTTAACTCATAAGCTAAAATAAGTAGTTGTTTTTGCATATAGACATTTTGACATTAGCATTGCTCTTTAAATTAGAATAAATATTAACAGGACTATATGCATAGGGTTTGGAAGGCCTTTAAGGAAAACCACTAAAGGTTAAACAGACACAACACAATGTAAAAATGTAACATCTCAAGTACTCATGGTAATCAAGAGAAAGATGTCTTCAATGATATTAAATGTTACATTATTTACTCAACACTTACTTTGATTTCTTTATCATAAAGGACAATTACTAGGTGAGCTTCCCATACTCACTTCAGAGATACTTAATATCCAGCTAATTCATTACTATTTCAGTAAGAAAAATTACAGATATTACTATCGATTACTTTGGAAATCAATTACTACCCACACAGTGCCTAAAACCATACTGAATAGGAGTTGTCCACTCCTTACAATTCAGAAATATACTGTGTGATAACATTCAGAGAGAGATACTGTGAAATTTTTTGAGTCCTAAAGATTTTATTTAAGAATATTATTGTATATCAGAAATGACAAAAAAAAAGTGGTGAAAATGAATCATCTCACTTCATATGATTGATTCTTAAAAGATGACATCATCCTCCCTACTTCATTTGTCTCCCCACTTCTTCACCCCCACCAAAAATGCATAAGTGCAAATAAATGGTTTCCTGTATATTCCATAGAAGTATTCAATCTCATAAATATCACATATTAAATTGGAAGTCAAGTGTTCTGTCTTAACATATGTGTTAGTTGCTATACTGCTTTCATGTCAATAACAATAATAATAAAAACAACTAATACTGAAACAATGAGGTGGATACTGTAGACATTATTCTTGGGTCTTAAGATTTCAAGAATTAAATTTAGTTGTTTCCTTGTGGACCTAAATTAGGTCTACGCATACATTAGTCTGTGTCCTAAATTCATGCTTATTGACATGAGCCTTCTTTTTAAATTGAACATATGTACAGATATACAAGCCAGTCCTGGGAATTCTATAAATGAGTGGGGAACTTTTAGTAAAATTGCTGTAGAGCTGTATAATTAAAGTACAATTAGCATAATATATATGTAGTTAATATAATCTACTTCAATTATTAGTTATTAATCAATAATTTAATCCCAATTCTTTGCAAAACACCACATGAGCATTAAGATAAATGATAAACCCATTTGGTATTTTTCATTCAGAAGTACAATATATGTAAATTCAGATCTTATATAGCACCCTATGAGTAATACAGACTTAAGTATTGAAGTAGATAAGACAATTAGAAGACGATTCAGGGGGAAGATAAAAATAATGAGTCATTTTTATACTGCATTTTAGAATCTGTAAATGTATTACATCAGAAGTCAGCAAACTGTTACAGATCCCTGGCCAAATTATCTAAATTATCTACATTGCTTATTTCTATGAATCAATCATATTGGAAAACATCCACACCTGTTTATTTATATATTGTCTATGGCTGGTTTTGTACCACAGTTGCAGAGGTGAGTGGTGCAACAGGAACCATATAGCCTGTACAGCCTATGCTACTTGCAGCCTGGATCTTTACATAAAAATTTGCCAGCTTTTGCATTATGTCATTAGAAAAATGTCATTAGGAAAAATATTGAATTATTATAGAAAAGAAAAAATAGAAGAGACTTTGGAGAAAATACTAGCATAATGTGACACTCAATCCTTTCTACTAAAAAGAACAAGAACTGTTGAATAAAATAAAATAATTCAAAATCTGTAAGGAAGGGTCAACCAAGAAGGGCATGTTAACCAAACTTTTTAAAATTTCAAGCTGATATTATATGAGCTATGGAGAAAGGGTTTAGGTACTAGATCTAAGCATATATTATTATATCTAAGGATTTAGGTTTCTAAAACAATTTTGGGACAGGCAATAAAACCTACCTTTTGTTTGATAAATAGGCAGAGACTAAAATCTGGAACCAACTTCATAAAGCTACTGGCCTTTGCTGAAAAATTAATATCAATAATAATTTTGTGTGTGTGTGTGTGTGTGTGTGTGTGTGTGTGTGTGTGTGTGTGTATGTGCAGCAGTCAGAAAATCAGACACAGGAATGGGTTGAAAAGATCACATAAATATTGACAATCATATGCATAAATGTAAAGAAATAATTATGATAATTTGGGAGGCATTCAAAAATGTAAGAAAAATGGATGTAATCAAATTTAAAGCATATAAAGCCTTGAATTATTTAACAAATGGGCATAGACATTGATCAATATTAGGCATATTTCATATACATGAAAATGTTGGGCTACTATGAAAAAAATATAATGCATAACTTTCTAACCAGTATGAGAAATTAACAGAAAAAAAAAAAAGATTATGAATCAGATGAAAAAAAAAAAAAGCAAGGAAAGGGGAAAATGTGTTAGAGGTATAGGAAAAAGCTTAATGAGCACAAAATAACATGACAGGGTGCAGTCTAAATATAAAATAATCACAATAAATATAAATGAATTAAAAATGCCAGCATAATCAATCTGGATTAAAAGACATGGATAACTCACAATTTGCAAAAGTCAGAGTAAAGCATAATTACACAACAAGAATAAAAGTAAAACTGTGTGAGACAAATAACCAAAGAAATATGATTTAGCTATACCATCAACAAGAATATAAAGCAAATACAAAGTAAATTACTTCATATAAAAAATGTTATGAGATAATAAAGAAATCACTAGTAAACTATGAAATTACAAAATTTTATGCCCTAATAATATAAACTACTTTTGTAGCATTCAAAAATAATGAAACAATAAGAAAAAAATTAAAAAATTCCCAAGCAGTGGAAAATTTTAAACACAGTTTTTAGAGAGATTTCCACATCAAGTTGAGATTTTCTTTTTCAGATGCGGTGGCTCATTCCTGTAATCTCAACACTGGGGAGGTCAAGGTGGGTGGACCACCTGAATTCAAAAGTCTGAGTTCAAGAACAGCCTGGGAAACAAGGTAAAACTACCAAAAATACAAAAGAATTAGCTGGGCTTCATGGTACCCACCTGTAGTGCCAGCTCCTTGGAGGCCAAGGTAGGCGGGAGGTTGCAGTGATCCAAGATGGAGACACTGCATTTCAGCGTGTATGACAGAGTGAGACCCTGTCTCAAAATAATAATAATAATAATAATAAATTAAATAAGAAAAATAAAAATGAGAAGAGACATTTTTCATTTTTAGCTAGAATATAGAACGTGTAAATAATATAATTAATTATTCATCAAATTTATATATATATATATATATGCCTATCTAAAATAATCATGTAATACATATTTTCAAACACACATGGAATCATTATAAACATTGAACAACTAGGTCATGAAATTTTTTCATAAATATCAAATAATCAGTATAATATAGAAAACATTTTCTAACTACATTGTTGTTATAGTATATCAGAAATAGTCCCTACCAAATTACTAATATATGAAACTGAAAACATGTATATATATAATTAAAGAGTAAAATAATAAAGACTAATGGAAATATATGTTTTCATACACATACACACAATTAGAATTAAACGGTGATGAAAATATGACTTTGTTACTTATACTTCTATGCAGCTTCTTGTAACATAAAGCCCAAAATAACAGTTGTTCATTCAAAAGAGAAGTTTATTTCTCACACACACATTAATTTAGAGCAATCCTTGGTATTGAGACACGATCATCCATTACCCAAGTTTCTGTCATGTTGCATTTGCCAATATGTAATTTAATTTTACCCACCTAAAAAGGAAGACTGATCAGGGAAAGAACATACCCTGTTCTTTAAGGACTCTTACCAGAAGTTGCACATAGTTCTTTATTTTATATACCTTGACTAGTTGTTAGTGATACCTCCACCTACTGATGCAGAAGTTGGGAAGTGTACTCATTCTTATGGTGAGACTGGAGTCCAGTGGATACAATTAAGGTTTCTTTTACTATAGAAGATTAGGTAAACAGACACTAGGAGACAACTGATAGCTATCGTAGTCACAACATGTTAAAACAGAGAGGCTCAATAACCAGAAATCAAAGCTTTAAAGAAGTCATTTCATCAGTAGCAGAATATATATTACATCATTTCTCTTGAATTTATTTGCTCTATTTAAAATTGAATTGTTTTTATAATTTATTAGATATATTTCTAATAAATTTCTAATTTATTTCCAATAAATGTCATAATATATATGTTTCTTTGGAAACAAAATATACTAAATTCCAATACTTTTTTATTATTATAATTAAAGTTCTGGTCTACATGTACAGAACATGCAGGTTTGTTACTTAGTTATACACGTGCCATACTGCTTTGCTGCACCCATCAACCCGTCATCTGCATCAGGTATTTCTCCTGATGCTATACTTCCCCTAGCCCCCTACCCACCAACAGGTCCTGGTGTGTGATTTTCCCCTCTCTGTATCCATGTGTTCTCATTGTTCAGCTCTCACTTATGAGTGAGAACATGTCATGTTTGGTTTTCTGTTCTTGTGTTAGTTTGCTCAGTCTGATGGTTTCCAGCTTCATCCATGTCCCTTCAAAGGAAATGAACTCATTCTTTTTTATAGCTGCATAGTATTCCATGGTGTATATATATGTGCCACATAGGCTTTATCTAGTCTGTCACTGATGGGCATTTGGGTTGGTTCCAAGTCTTTGTTATTGTGAACAGTGTTGCAAAAAACATATGTGTGCATGTGTCTTTACAGTAGAATGATTTACAATCCTTTGGGTATATATCCAGTAATAGGATTGCTGGGTCAAATGATATTTCTAATTTTAGATTTTTGAGGAATCACCACACTGTATTCCACAATGATTGAACTAATTTACACTCCCACCAACAGTGTAAAAGCATTCCTTTCACTCCACTTCCTCTCAAGCATCTGTTGGTTCCTGACTTTTTATTGATCACCATTCTAAATGGTGTGAGATGGCATATCAATGTGGTTTTTATTTGCATTTCTCTAATGACATGGTATGATGAGCATTTTTTCACATATCTTTGGCTGCATAATTGTCTTCTTTTGAGAACTGTCTTTTTATATCATTTTTCCACTTTATGATGGGGTTGTTTTTCTCTTGTAAATTTGGTTAAGTTCTTTGTAGATTCTGGATATGAGACCTCTGTCAGATGGGGAGCTTGCAAAATTTTTCTTCCATTCTGTAGGTTGCTTGTTCACTCCGACGATAGTTTCTTTTGCTGTGCAGAAGCTCTTTAGTTTAATTAGATCCCATTTATCTATTTTGGCTTTTGTTGACATTGCTTTTGGTGTTTTAGTCATGAAATCTTTGTACTTGCTTATCTCTGGAGTGGTATTGCCTAGGTTTTCTTCTTGGTTTTTATGGTTTGGGGTCTTACATTTAAGTCTTTAATCCATCCATCATCCATCTTGAGTTAATTTTTGTATAAGGTGTAAGGAAGGGATCCAGTTTCAGCTTTCCGCATAGGGCTAGCCAGTTTTCCCAACACCAATTATTGAATAGGGAATCCTTTCAACATTGCTTGCTTTTGTCAGGTTTGTCAAACATCAGATGGTTGTACATGTATGGTATTATTTCTGAGATGTCTTTTCTGTTCCATTGAGCTGTATATCTGTTTTGGTATCAGTACCATGCTGTTTTTGTTACTGTAGCCTTGTAGTATAGTTTGAAGTCAGGTAGCATGATGACTCCAGCTTTATATTTTTTTTATTTTTTCTTAGGATTGTCTTTGCTATGCAGGCTGCTTTTTGGTTTCATATAAAATTTAAAATAGTTTTCCAAATTCTGTGAAGAAAGTCAATGGTAACTTGATAGTGATAGCATTGAATCTATAAATTACTTTGGGCAATATGGCCATTTTCACAATATTGATAATTCCTATCCATAAGCATGGAATGATTTTTCCCATTTATGTGTGCCCTTTCTTTTTTCTTTGAACAGTGGTTTATGGTTCTCCTTAAAGAGGTCCTCACATCCTTGTAATTTGTATTTCTAGGTATTTAATTCACTTTGTAGCAATTTTGAATGGGAGTTCACTCGTGATTTGGCTTTCTGTTGTTCTATTATTAGTGTATAGGAATGCTTGTGATTTTTGCACATTGATTTTGTATCCTGAGACCTTGCTGAAGTTACTTATCAGCTTAAGGAGATTTTGGGCTGAAGTGATGGGGTTTTCTAAACATACAATTATGTCATCCTCAAACAGAGACAGTTTGACTTCTTCTCTCCTTAATTGAATACACTTTATTTATTTCTCTTGCCTGATGCCCTGTTCACAACTTCCAGGACTATGTTAAATAGGTTAGAGAGGGCATCCTTGTCTTGTGTGGATTTTCAAAGGGAATGCTTCCAGTTTTTGTCCATTCAGTATGATATTGGCTGTGCTTTTGTCATAAATAGCTCTTATTATTTTGAGGTATGTTCCATCAATACCTAATTTATTGAGAGTTTTTAGCAAGAAGGACTGTTGAATTTTGTTAAAGGCCTTTTCTGCATCTATTGAGATAAACATGTGGTTTTTGTCTTTGGTTCTGTGTATGTGATGGATTACATTTACAGATTTGCATATGTTAAACAAGTCTTGCATCCCAGGGATGAAGCCAACTTCATTGTGGTGGATAAACTTTTTGATATGCTATTGGATTTGGTTTGCCAGTATTTTATTGAAGATTTTTGCATCAATGTTCATGAGGGATACTGGCCTGAAATTTACTGTTTTTGTTGTGGCTCTGTCAGGTTTTGGTATCAGAATGATGTTGGCTTGATCAAATGAATTAGAGAGGATTTCCTCTCTTTGTATTTTTTGGAACATTTTCAGAAGGAATGATACCAGCTTATTCTAGTAGCTTTGGGAGATTGCGGCTGTGAATCCATCTGGTCCTGGACTTTTTTTGATCGGCTGGCTGTTAATTCCTGCCTCAATTTCAGAGCTTGTTATTGGTCTATTCATGGATTTGACATTTTCCTGGTTCAATCTTGGGAGGGTGTATGTGTCCAGGAATTTATCCATTTCTTCTAGATTTTCTGTTTTATTTGTGTAGAGGTGTTTGAAGTGTTCTCTGATGGTAGTTTGTATTTCTGTGGGATCAGTTGTGCTATACCCTTTATCATTTTTCATTCTGTCTATTTGATTCTTCCCTCTTTTCTTCTTTTTTAGTCAAGTTAGCAGTCTATTTTGTTGATCTTTTTAAAAAAAACAACTCCAGGATTCATTCATTTTTTGAAGGGGTCTTCATGTCTCTGTTTCCTTCAGTTCTGCTTTGATCTTATTTGTCTTCTGCTAGCTTTTGAATTTGTTTCTTCTTGATGCTCTAGTTCATTCAATTGTGATGTTAGGGTGTCTATTTTAGATCCTTTCTTCTTTCTCTTGTGGGAATTTAGTGCTATAAATTTCCCTCTACACACTGCTTTAAATGTATCCCAGAGATTCTGGTACATTGTGTCTTTGTTCTTGTTGGTTTCAAAGAACTTCTTTGTTTCTGCCTTAATTTGGTTACTTACCTAGTAGTCATTCAGAAGCAGTTTGTTCAGTTTCCATGTAGTCGTGCAGTTTTTTATCTTTATTAACAGATATTAAGTACAAATTGGTTTTAGACATATACAGAAAAAAAGTTCACCAGTTTCCTAAATCAGTATTAAAAATAGATTGATATTACTTAAAGTATCATCTAAATATTTAAAAACAAAGTAATATTGCTTCCTAACCCTCTCCTTTCTCTTCTCTCCTTACCCTTTCTCCCATGATCATCCTCCTTATTCATCTTCACAAAAGGGGAAAAGAAGTGCTGCTGTTAAAGTTACCTTAAACCTCTCCTATATTCTGTTAAGTCCTATATATAAATGAGGCCTAAGAATTAAGATTGTTTTTTAACTTTTTGTGTCTAACTTCTTATTTTAAGGGATAAAATGTTGATCTTAAGAAGTATTTGTAATTAGTGCATAAATACTAGGTAATCAATACAGAAGAAAGAAATGTGCTTACAAATATACAGAAATGCAGATACATGAATGAGTGTGATTATATATATAGTACATATAGATTACATATACATGTATATATTTATATGTATTACAAATATAATATACATATAATAACATCTGGTAATCGTGTATATCTGAGCCATGGTTTTCAAAACACTGTGATTAATGTGCTGTCAATGTACTCATTAGTTTATTTGAAAACATACTGTCTTCTAAAAATAATAAAGCCATTCAATTTAAAAATAGTATTTTTCTCATTTTAATAACGTTTAAAGCATTTTTTTTTTCATTTTAAACTTTAATAAAGGAAGTGTTTAAAAATATTTTAAAAAATTTAGCTGGAGGGATCATATGTACTATGAATATTTGTGACAAATTTTACTCTTTTGAGACATGTGTTAGAAAGCTGTTGTCATTATTAGAATTTCCAAATATAATACTTTCACTGTTATTACTTTTAGTAACATATATTATGAAAATGGAGTAGATGTAAACTGCAGGACTTGGTAAAATGAAATATCCTTAAAGAAAATAATAGTGTTGAATTTTTTAAAGTACCCCATAAAATAAAAATATAAATGTGCTGTCAATAAAAAGATACTAACTTACTATAAAATGCCTACTTACATTCAATTTATGACTGCTTTACTCTATACCACTGAATAAATTTCCTCAGTTTATCTTTTATGGTTTTATCATTACCCAGTTTAACAAAAGCAGCATCATTATCTTTGCTATCATGTGATAGAATATAAATGAAATTCGGCCCAATTCTTCCTTATTGTTGAGAACAAGATTTTAACCCCTACCATACAAGCAAAACAGAATAGTCTTAAAAATCTGGGGTTATGAAATACACTTTCTGTATATTTCAAGTCTGTGACATTAATTGAGTTATTGAAATGTTCTGAGAAAACATTTACACATTTGTTATTGGAGCTAAGAAAATACAGGAATAGGGTAATGATCAAATGGAGTCATACATGCAAATTTCCTATTTAGGGTCATATAAATAGAAAAGATTTAAATTTTAATGTATTGTTATTAACATTCAAAACTATTAATTAACTATGTTTTCATTTGCATTGTATTTCTATTAATATTGGTTATGGTATCATGTATACTGTTTAGGAGGATTCAAATAAAAATGAAGTTAATGCTTGGAAATAATTCAGTTGTAACACATATCACCATACATGTCAGTCTACAACTTGCATTCTTATAATCTATCAAATAGACTGTTTTATAAATATCAAGATATTATTTATTATATAGCAGACATATATAATATGGTGTCTATTATATATTGAAGTTTAAAATAATTAAGAATATCCAAGAGTATCCTAAAATATTGGATACATTATTATGGATTTTGTTTGTAATATCAAATTTAAATTAATTTAAAGTCCCATTAAACTATAATTATGAGGCACAAAAAATTAAGGTACACATTTAATTAACTTTGGTGAATATGGATGTAACTGCATGACATGACACTAAATATAGAAACCATAAAGGAAAATACGGAGGGATAGACAAATTAAAATAAGTTAAAATTACAACTCAAGGAGAATAAAATAAAAAATACAAAAATGTAATTAATAAAATTACATTTTTTCATGCTTCTTCCTCAGTAGCCAGAGGAAGAAGAAATGATGAGTTGAAGGACAAGAGCCCTTGGGTTCCAATGCTAATCTCCTCTTTCTGGCTAGAAAATGATCATGGAAGGCTGGGCATGGTGGCTCATGCCTGTAATTGCAGCACGTTGGGAAGCTGAGATGGGCAGATCACCTGAGGTCGGGATTTCAAGTATGAAAAATATTTGTATTACAAGTGATAGGAACTTACTAATAATGTAGAAACAATTCAGTGTAAAAAATGAATAACTTAGAGGAGGAGGGAGCCAATGTATGTTCAGAAAAATCACAAAAACTATCCAATAAATAAGCAAAAATAGATGTATTCTTACTAATATTAAAAGAAATACAAACTAAAGTCAGGTTACAATGTGGAAATTTTGAATGGTAAGATGATAAAGCATAATAAGAATGTCAGGTTTGAAGCCTAACCCTCTCCTCCCCTTTCTTTTCCTCTCTCCCTCCCTCTTTCCTTTCCTCCCTCTCTTTTTCCCTCCCTCCCCTTAGCTTTGTCTCTGCCAGGTGTCTTCCACAGTGAGACTTCAGAGGCTTCTTCTGGGCAGAAGACAGGAGGGCCACGTTAAAAGTTTTTTTTCACAGTTTTTAGAAGACAGAAGGGGTAAGAATAGTGGTGGGAATCTCGCACCATGCTTCTCTCCCTTCCTTCCCATCCTGCTTCCTCTTCCCACACTTCTCTGCTGCCTTGGCAATGAAGTATGTTTATTGGTGGAAGAAAAAAAAAGCTGCTGCTGCTGGTCTCTGCTCCGTAATTTTTTTTTTTTTTTTTTTTTTTTTTTTTTTTTTTTTTTTTTTTTTTTTGAGACAGAGTTTCACTCCTGTCACCCAGGCTGGAGTGCAATGGCACGATCTCAGGTAACGGCAACCTCCACCTCCCATATTCAAGCAATTCTGCCTCAGCCTTCGAGTAGCTGAGATTACAGACATGCACCACCACACTCGGCTAATTTTGTACTTTTAGTAGAGAAAGAGTTCCTCCATGTTGGTCAGGCTAGTCTTGAAATCCCAACTTCAGGTGATCTGCCCATCTCAGCTTCCCAAAGTGCTGCAATTACAGGCATGAGCCACCATGCCCGGCCTTCCATGATCATTTTCTAGCCAGAAAGGGGAGATTAGCATTGGAACCCAAGGACCCTTCTCCTTTGACTCATCATTTCTTCTTCCTTTGGCTACTGCCTCCTGAGGCCAGGAGAGGGAGGGTGACATATATGACTGACACCCTTCTGTTTTAAACAAACAAACCAACAAACCACAGATCATCAGACACAAGGCCCAAAATATGATCCTTTTTGTTTGTTTGTTTTGTTGTGTTTTTATTCTGCAACTTAGCCTAAGTTCTTCCTTGTAGATGTAGACATGCCACCCAATACCCCTTTCATCTTTCTCCTCTGAGGATGCAAGCTCTCACAGGCTGTGAAGAATGTGTCACAAAAACATTTGCCCCTTCATGTTCTGAACTATCTTAGATTTTGAAAGGGTCGCTGAAACTTACTGGTCTAAAGGTGTACCTGTCAGGTGTATATAGAGATGGTGTGACTAAGGAACAATTTCTACTTTGAGAGAAAACACTTACCGTGTTATCTTTATGACTTCGGACCTCTTTCTACACTTTGCAGACAGGATCTACCTGAATAAGTGATACTGGTTAGTGATGAACAATCCCATTATTTTCCTGTGTGGGGTTATGGTATCTCCAGTTATTCCAGTCATTTATATCCTGGGAATATGACATTGATATCCAAGCCAAGGAACAATCTAAAGAATGCCTTGGACTACCAGAATCTGAACAACACAAGGCATATCCTCTCCTACCATCTTAAAAGAGAGCATGGCCAAGCCATTATCTTAATTTCTGATATCTAGTCCCAGAACTGTGAAAGAATAAATTTATATTGTTATAAACCACCCACTTTGCAATAACAGTAACTCTAAGAAACCAATACACATAGTAATTTCTCTTGATTAATTTTTGCTGTGGAAACAATCTGCTAGATATGTGACAGTACATATTGGACTTGCTATTGCTATTGCTAAAATAGCAAAACTAGCCTTGTTATTGCTTAAATAACAAAAATGTAAAAATCATGTATATGTAGGTTATAGGTGATTTATGAACCAGTATATATATCAAGAATGAAATAAATCTCTACTAATAGTCATTAAAGTGCATAAATGCGTAACAGAAATAATCCAACATGCATAATTGATACATTGATTTTGTTTTTCATCTAATCATAGCTACACACAAACACGCATACACACAGACACACACATTAAATAAAAATTAAAATAATGCACATAAACACAAAATAAGATTGCTTTTATTCTGTTTCTATGTTAGTATTATGAATGATCTTGATATTTTTATACATTTTATAATTGAACAAAATTTTTATACAATAACCATATATTCATAATTTTAAATTACAATTAAAGCAGCAAATATATTTTAATTTAGAAAAAAGATAAATCATATCTAAGAAATGCCTAAGTTTATTAAATTTTTCTGCTTTAGAATTCCACAGAAGATTAATGATATAAAAAATTTGCGATGGTTGGTAAGACTAGGACAAAAGCATATATATATATATTTTAATAGGTTTTAAGCCTGATTTAATGAAGTTTTAATGTTATACTTCGTAACACACCAGTATATCCTCTATAGTATGAAAGATAGTAATTGGAATATATGGTCCAATTCACATTCAATTAGTGATATACTATTTCATACTAAAACTGGTGCTGCTGCTAAATCATTTCATTTGCAGAATTCTAATTGGATTTTATAATGACAATTCAGAGAAATTATCTGGTGAAATTTTATAGTTATTTCGATATCTCTTTATAATAATGTTATTAATTATTAAATCTATCAACTCTGATTTCTACAAAAAAGACTAGTTATTTTAGTTACTTAATTGTAAGAAATAAGCTAAAACCATTAGTGTAATTTCATAAATGAAACATATGTTGACCAAATACAACATAATATGATTGACACCTATGTTAAAAAGTAATTATTTTTCAAACATCAACTCTTTCTTACAGACATTAATAATATTGCAAAAGAGAAACCAAACTTTTCAAATAAAGTGTCTCAAATATGAAATTTAAAAATATGGTTTACAGATAATTGCATACAAAGTGTTCTAGTAACATTTTAAAACAGATAGTAAACACTTTTAAATATATTATTTTCAAATAAATAAAATAATTTAGAATAAATGATTCAAATATTTTTCTATTAAACACATGTAACATCAAAAATTTATGTAGCTGGCTAAATGTGAAAAAAATAGATCCAGAAACAATTATAGGAGCTTATCTGTATTGGAGCAGATTATCTGTATTTTGCAATCATGTAGAATAGAAGTTTAGTGAATTAATTAGTAAATTTTTGAAGCATGTGGGCATTCTTATATTAATATAAGAAGATATGCCATTTTTATTACTTACCTTTTGTACAATTAAAATAGGTATTAAATAGAATATACAGCTATAATCTTTGAAAACAGATGACATAATTTCAAGATGATATCATTTCCAAACTATAATAATAAGGACTACCAGGATAGTGAAAAAATGTTACTTTATCAAAGTTATTGATTAAAAAATAAATAAAAATTACATTGTTTTAAGCAATGATAATGATTTTGAAAATATGCCCAATGCCATTAGTAGTATTAAAAAAGATTACAATATATAGCATAATAATCTACTTACTAAGAAATAAAAAATTCTCATATAAAGAAAAATTGAAAACTATAATATTCAAAATAAAGCTTAAATAGAGAAATATACAATATTTCTCAATGGAAAAATCATGTAAATAATTCCAATTAAAGGTACACTTCATTTTCTTGTGCTTTGTAGCTATCGCATTTTTTTTTTTTTTTTTTTTTTTTTTTTTGCAAATTCATGATTTGTGGCAGCTCCACTTTGAGCAAATTTATCGGCACCATTTTTCCCACATCATGTGTTCACTTCACATTTTGTGTGATGCTTCAGTAACTCTTGCAATATTATAAGCTTTTTATTATCATATATGTTATGGTGACCTGTGATCAATGATCATGATGTTTCTATTGTAATTTTTGGGGTACACCTCAAACCATGCCAATAAGATGAGAGTTAACCAGTGTATGTTGTGTGTGTTCTGACTGCTCCACCTTCCAGGCATTTCCTCATCTCTCTCCTTCTTCAGGCTTCCCTATTCCCTGGAGCATAACAATATTAAAATTAGTCCAATTAATACCACTACAATAGCCTCTAAGTGTGTTTCTCACTTTAAACGAAAAGGTAGAAATGATTAAGTTTAACGAGGAAAGCATGTGGAAAGCTAAGATAAGCTAAAAGCTAGGTGTCTTGTGCCAAACAGCTAAGTTGTGAATGCAAAGAAAAGCTCTTGAAGGAAATTTAAAGAGCTACTCCAGTGAACACACAGATGATAAGAAAACAAACCAGCCTTATTGCTGATATGGAGAAGGTTTTAGCAGCTTAGTTGGAAGGTTAAATCAGTCACAACATTCCCTTAAACCAAAACCAAATACAAAGAAAGGCTCTTATTCTCTTCAAGTCTATGAAGGCTGAGAGAGGTGAGGAAGCTTCAGAAGAAAAGTTTGAAGCTAGAAGAAACAGGTTCGTAAGGTTTAAGAAAAGAAGTCATTTTTGTGATATGAGTGAGTTAAAGGTAAAGCATCAAGTGCTAATGTTGAACCCACAGCAAGTTATCCAGAAGATCTAGCTAAGATCATTGATGAAGGTAGATATGCTAAACAACCAGTTTTCGATTTCACTGAAGGCAAATAGGAACAAAACAGCCTTATATAAGAAGAAGATGCCACCTAGAACTTTCATAGCTAAAGAGGAGAAGTCAATGTCTGGATTCAAAGCTTCAAATGACAAACTAACCCTCTTTTAAAGGTTATGCAACTGGTGACTTTAAGTTGAAGTCAAAGCTTACTTAATATTTAAAAATTCTAGGGCCTTTAAGAAATACACTAAATTTACTCTACTTGTGCTCTATAAATATAACTGTAAAGCCTGGATGACAGCACATCTGTTTATAGTATGGTTAACAGAATATTTTAAGCCTACTGTAGGACTAATGCTCAGAAAAAAAGATTTATTTCAAAATACTACTGCGCATTAACAATGAACATAGTTATCCAAGGGTTCTAATGGAGATGTATAAGATTAATGTTGTTTTTATGCATGGTAACATCACATCCATTCTTCAGCCCATGGATAATAGAGGGATTTCTACTTTCAAGTCTCATCATTTAAGAAATATATTTTTAAGAGCTATAGATGCCACTGAGATTGATTCATCTTGTGGATCCACACAGTCACTGAAAACCTTCTGGAAAATATTCACTATTCTAGATCCCATTAAGAATATTTGTTGGCTGGGCATGGTGGCTCATGCCTGTAATCCCATCACTTTGGGAGGCCGAGGCGGGTGGATCACAAGGTCAAGAGATTGAGACCATCCTGGTCAACATGGTGAAACCCCGTCTCTACTAAAAATTAGCTGTTGATGGTGGTGCATGCCTGTAATCCCAGCTACTCAGGAGGCTGAGGCAGGAGAATTGCCTGAACCCAGGAGGTGGAGTTTGCAGTAAGCCAAGATCACGCCATTGCACTCCAGCCTGGGTAACAAGAGTGAAACTCCATCTCAAAAAAAAAAAAAAAAAAAAAAAAAAGAGAGAGTATTTATCATTTATTGGAGGAGATAGAAATGTGAAAATTAATAAAAATTTGGAACAAGTTGATTCCAACTCTCATGAATGTGTTTGAGCAATTCAGCACTTCAGCCCAGAAAGTAATTGCTTGATAAGACAGAAATATCAAGATAGCTAGAATTACAAGTAGAGCTTGAAGATGTGACTGAATTACTGAAATCTTATAATATAAATGAAGAGTTGCTTCTTAAGAATAAGCAAAGAAAATGATTTCTTTCAATGAAATCAACTCCTGCTAAAAATGCTATGAACATTGTTGAACTGACAACAAAGGATTTTGAATATTATATACACTTAGTTGATAAAGCAGCAGCAGGGTTCCAAAGAACTGATTCCAATTTTGGAAGAACATCTGTGTATAAAATGCTATGAAACAGCTTTGCATACTACAGAAAAATCTTTTGTGAAGGAAAGAATCAATCTATGTGGCAAACTTCATTGCTTTCTTATTTTGAGAGGTTGCCACAACCACTCTAACCTTCAACATCCACCACTCTGATAAATCAGGAGCCATCAATTTGAAAGCAAGACTTTCAACCATCAAAAATAATATCATTTATCAAAGGTTCTGATGATCATTACCATTGTTTAAAAATGAAGTATTTTTAATTCAGTTATATAAACTTTTAGACATGATGCTACAGCACACCTAATAAACAACAAGATAGTTTTAATATGACTTTTATATGCACTGTGAAGCCAAAAACATTAATATGACTCACTTTACTGTGCTATTGGTCTTATTGTTATATTCTGGAATAAAACCCACAGTATCTCTGAGATATGCCTATTCTTACAAATATTTCTATGAATTCAAAACAAGTCTAAACAAAGTTATAATATTTTTAACTCTATGACAATTCTAAAATTTTCCTGGAAAAATCATCTCAAAGCACCAAGTAATATTTTTTTAAAATTAAGTTTCTTTATCTAAAATAAAAATATAGGTTGATAGAAAATTCAAATGCATACATGCCACTTTAAAATATGGTAAAGATAGCCTTTCATATCAATAAAGAATAAATAATTACTACATCAAAAACATCATTAAATAGAGCTACAGCAAAGAACACATTACAAAAATATACAACATATGTTGGAGAAAAGCATAATATTGTTTTAATTCTTTAAAATTAATCAATGATAGATAAAAATGTATCCTTATCAACAAAAATAATGCAAAAGGAAATTAATGAAATTTTAACTTTTCAAGTTGCATCCATTTGTAAAATATTAATAAAATGACAGTATCAAACATCATCAAGGACCATGGTGAAACAGGAATTGCATGTACTGTTTGTGGGAGTGTATATCAGAAGAAAATTCTGGAAGACCATTTTACAATATATATTGGAAATTGTAAGCTATGTATTTTCACTTACAAAAATTTATTTCTTAAAGTGAAAATTGACTGTATACTTATTTAACTTGATGCTTATTGGTCATTAAAAGATGAATATGTCCAAAATAGCATGTCCTTAACAACAATGTCCAAACCAAGAGCCAAATTAAAAATTCAGTCCCATTCACTATAGCCACACACACAATACCTAGGAATACAGCTAACCAAGAGATGTGAAGGACCTCTTCAAGGAAAACTACAAACCACTTCTCCAATAAATCAAAGATGACACAAACAAATCAGAAAACTTACCATTCTCATGGATAGAAGAAATAAATATTGTTAAAATGGCCATACTGCCCAAATAAATTTAAAGTTTCAGTGTTATTTCTATCAAACTGCAAATAGTATTCTTGACAGAATTAGAAAAAAAAAAGCTATGTTAAAATCAGATGAACTTAAAAATTAATAAAACTATAGAACAATAAAAAAATTCATATGGAACCAAAAAAAAAAAATCCAAATAGCCAAGATAATCTTAAGCAAAAAGAAAAAAAAAAAAAAAAAACAAACTTTAGTCATTGTGTTACTGGACTTCAAACTATACTACAAGACTATAGTAACCAAAACAGCATGGTACTTGTACAAAAAGAGACACAGACAAAGAAAACAGAACACAGAGCCCAGAAATAATGCCACACATCTACAACCATCTCATACTTATTATTCACATGTAAAATTCACTTATTTGAGGCAAACATTGGCTTACACTCACAAAATGACATTAAAATAATAAAATTGTTTTATTTTAATTATTAGGTATTATTAAAATATAAGATAATAAAATTAAGTTCAGTATGCCATTAGATTCACTTCTGGCATGGTAAGTGATGGCAGAGTTTAGATATATGTAAGTTTTGCTACCAATCCAATATGCATGCTTGAAGTCATTTCTTTATCTGATATTTATAAAAATAGACTTTGGATTGTGAATTAAAGAATTTTAAACCTAATAAATTGCCATAGAATTATCATTTATCTTGAAAAAATTTGGTAATGAGACTGTTGAAATAAGAACAAAATCTTAGAAAATATAGCATAGAAATAGTAATCATGATTATTTCTTCTCTCCATCCTAGTACTCTTATTTTCTTTCTTTTATTTATTTATTTATTTATTTATTTATTAATCATCTGTTTAGGCATAACATACTTTTTAGACTAACTCTTGAAAAAAGTGAAAGGTTAGAATGTGTGTGTTTGTGTTTGTGTGTATCCATGGTTGTAATTTAAGACTATTTTGAGTAGAGAAATTACTGATCTGGAAAATCTAAGTGACCCAGATTGCTGCAGGGAATCCTGTCTGCTGCCATTAACCCTTCCCTCCATAATGACAAACTATGAGTAAAGAAAGCTTCTCACAGCAGGTTGTGACCACTATCTATGATTGTGCAAAGGATTATAACTAGAGTGATACAATAGATAGAATGAGGCAGAAAATCTGTATCAGAAAACCTAAAAACTAAATATCAAATATTTATGTTTATTTAAAGGATAATTGAAATTAAGATTTAGCCTCACCTTTTAAATTTTATTTACTACTGCACATGCAGAATAATTACCATACCTATACAATCTCTAATAAGGTTCATCTGAAACCAATTTTAAATATTGTGAAAATAAATATGTAACAGTGAATAGGATAGTTTAACTGGAACTAATATAATGTGAAACAGTATTATTAAGAAAATACTTAAGCATTGTCTATACAAATTTACATGCTAAAACATAGCACTATAAAATCTTTTGATGCTTAACTGATACATAAGAGAACTCCTTTTATGCCCGTGACACTTTTAAATATCAAGGTAGATTGAATTCCTTACTGATTCTCTGATTTTGTAAGTGCTATTTATAAACTTTATATTTTCATTAATTTAGTTGATCCCCTTCAATATACAGAATTTTCTTAGTAATTAATTCAATATTAAGAATGAATATAATTTGACTGTTCTTATAAAGAAGAATAAAACTTATTGCCATAATTATAGGTGTTCTTCTGAGTATCTGAGACTTTGAGAAAGGAAGTCAACTTTTTTGTGAAGGCCACTGAACCAATTTATAGCCAACCAGCCATCCAAAAAATTTCATAGTTCTGGTTTTACTTATGGAATGAAAGAAGATAGAGCTTCCCTTATTTTTTTTTTTACACATTCTTAAAACATGACAAGAAATTTTTATTTACAATGTAACTAAAACTGTACACTTTTGAGATTATATGTCATACATGCTAATTTTCCTGTTTTATCTATTCAATGGTTAAATATTTTTTATGTAAACATTATAATAATGCATGAAACAGGAATCATTAAAACAATAATAAAAATGATTTCTAGTGTAACCATTTTATCCAGGTAATAGTTCACATTTCTGGTAACTTTTATATCAACTTGTCAAGATAAACATAAGAATTCTATTCATATAATCACATTTGAGGTATGGATCCTCAAAGATAAGTTTTTAGAAAACTCTCATTTTACAGATACAAAAAAATAGAGGTTGCAAGCACTTTAATAACTTAAAGATGATTTCACAATTAATGCAAAGTCAAGACTATAAGCCAAAGAATGACTTTTAATTATTTGATTTTATCCACTATTATTTTAGTGTCTACATTTGAAACAACAATAATTGAATTTAATTGGTTTAAAATGAAACAAAAGACAATATAGCAGCTATGAATATTCTATTCACATTTCAATATTATATAATGTTTTAACCATTGTGTTCCCAAATGAAATTATTTGATTCATTACATACTTAGTTCAAATTGACTTCCTCCAGTTCCTCTAACATGTAAGAATTTAGAGTCAGTAAACACAAATTGCCATAAATTGGCACATGTGTTTTGCATATAGATTTTTATTGTAGCTATATATATATATATATATATATATGTATATATATATGTATGTATATATATATGTGTATATATGTATGTATATATGTATGTATATGTATTTAACATATATATAATATTATATATATATACAAACACACTACTGTATATATTGTGAGTGTATATAACTATTTCCAAATATTTCCAGAAACTAAGTACCTCTTAAGCAATAACTTTCCAGTACCCTTTCTTTAGATCCTGTAATTCTTTAATCTACTTTTTGTTTTTATGGATTTTCCTCTTCTCGATATTATGTGCCCTATTTGTCCTTTCGATCTGGCTGATACTACACATATTGTTATGGAAGTCTATCCATATTACACTATGCACAAGAACTTTAATATTTTTGCCGATAATCATCCAGTGTGTGTGTATATTACACTTTATTTGGTTATTACTCTATTGATGGACATGTGTGCTTTTTCACCTTTTGTATATTTTGAACAATTTCACAATAAACATTTATGGATAAGAGTCTGCTTAAACCGCCCCCCTCCCATTTTTCTTTATTTTAGGGAATATATACCTAGAATTAATATTTCTAGTTCACTTGGTAATTCCATGCTTAATTTTTTTTAAGAATTGCCAAGCTGTTTTCTACACTGGCTACACCATTTTACATTCCTACCAGCAATAATCCCTTGAAATTTTTGCCAACAATTGTTAATTTATATTATTATTATTATTATTGCCAACATGCCAACATCCTAGTGCATGTGATATATTATCTCATTGTGATTTTGATTTGCATTACTCTGATGGCTAATTATGTTGAACATCATTTTATATGCAAACTATTTTAACATATTTTTGAAGAAATATCTATTCAACTCATTTGCCTTTTTTTGAACTTGGGTTATATTTTTTATTAAGTTATATAAGTTATTGATATTCTGACTATTAAATCTTCATCAGATATAAACTATGCAAATATTTTGTCAGAATATTGGTTACATGTTTCAAATGTAGTTTTAATGTGTTTTAAATAAAGTAATTCATATAGAATTTTCTTTTTAAAAATAGCATATTGTAAAGAACTGCCAAAGTAACAGTAAAGTATATTAAATTTGAAAGCTACTATGAGTGTTAGAGAATTACTGATGAGGGTACAAGTTGTGTTTGATCCTTGTTCTTCAGTTTCCTTTTGCTAGAGAAAGGTAGATTGCTATTCAGCCATTCTAATAAATAGCATGAGTCATGATTATCAATTTTTATTCATGAAAACATTGCTTAAAGAAAGTGATCCTCACTAAGTATATGTTCTTCATTTGCAAGAAAATTCTGGCAAAAGCATTAAGCTGAGAATAAAAACTACCTTAGTTAATGTGATGACTGATACGTTAAAAATTATTAAAATAAACATTATGATCAACAACATTATGGTAAACAAGCAATATATTGTTGTGAACAAACATTCTCACAAAAGGAATTTGGAAGAAATAGATTGTATTCCAGTGAACAGTTTGCAAAACAGGGATATTTAGTCTTTGGTATAAAATGAAAATCTGTTCCAGAGAAAAAATAGAGGGTTCATGTTTTGTAGAAAAATTTCCATCCCAGGTTCCCAGTAAGGTTTTTAATCCAAATGAAGGATTTAGAGTGACACTGCTAAGTCCTAATTGGTTGCTAGAGCTGAGTTCTGACTGGCTGGGGCAAATGAGCACTGATTGATTGGTTCCCAAGCCCCAAACCAGAAATCCCTATCTTTGTTGTTGTTGTTGTTGTTGTTGTTTTTAAAGCACAACAGGAACTGGTTTGGATTCATTGTAGAAAGGAAGGTTTTATGGTACATTTAAAGCATGTCTGAGAACAGGTGACTACTCTCTCCCTGAAACATGACCACCTGGTTCTATTTTAACTTTAAGCACCTTAGTTAGCAACGTAAGTACTCCATTTTGTTTGTTGGCTGGAGTGTGCTTTAAAATTGTAAACATTAAAAAATATCACATTGAATCAGTGCTGTAGCCATGAATCACTTGCTGTCAACATTTAGCAGAAGGTGTTAGCCAGAACCGAGAAATTAAGAAACAAAAGGCATAAATCAAAAAGATGAAACAAAATATTCACTGTCTGTATTTATATATTAACAAGTATCCTATTCAGAGCATTCTAAAAATTTAAATATTTTTACTACCTTAAATGCTCTTTTGTAATTATATGAAATACACACACACACACACACACACACATATATATATACATATATATATATATATATATATATATATATACTGTGCAAAAGTACACTCTGTTCCAAGAATAGATTTGCTAATCTAGAATAATAAAAATATGTGTTTTAGTATAAACATATTGTCACAACAGCTCAGTTTCACGGGAACATTGGGAGAGCGATTTTTAAACAAAATATCTGTGAATTGATTCAACCATACAGTAAGAATATTAATATCTTCTCTGTTCTTCAGGTGACTAAGTCATTTGGGGAGGTTAACTAATTTGTTTAGGAATATAGAAATAGTATAGAGTCAAAAATAATTAAAATCAGAAACAAATCTAATTCTATCCATAACACCAGTACTTTTAGAATTTTATTATTTTGTAACAATTTAGGAGGACATAACACAAGTTTTGAAAGATAATAATAGGTTATTGAAGATGTTCTACAACAGAAAAAAGGCATAAAATAGATTTATTTATACATATACTATGATACCTTTTGTTTACATGTTTTAAGCTACAAAGTTACTGAGCTTGTTATTTTAAGTGTCATATTACAAGGTGTTTTGATATTTCAGAAAGTGAAATTGAATAACATATTAAGGGACAGGGTGAATGTATTATGAGTATGTAAGTGTATTTATAACTGATTAGTTTTGCTTATACCAATGATGAGGATGAATATTAGTGAATCACTTTCCTATTTAAGTTTTGATATGTATATATTCATTCTTCTTTGACACATGCAAGTGTTTTTATATGCACAAGTGGCTGATGCATATATACTATGATTAAAAATCTTTTATATGCATAACTACCAAATAGTTTGCTTATAGATTTTTTTTCCTGTGAAAGTATGTTCTGAAAATCAAGTACACAGAATTGCAAGACAAACTCTACCTTAAAGCACTTACATATCCCTGACAGCCATGTACAAGGAAACAAAAGGATCAAAACCAAAAAGAACACCACAATAAATGCATCCATAAGTTACATAAAAACTGTTTATTAACTTGTGAATATTTAGCTTGAAGCAGAACATGAAGTAAAAATAAGGTCGGTAACAGTTTGAGAAAGGTACATTCAAGATGTGAGATTTCAAATAAAAATAAAAAAGGAAGGATTCTAACCAGTCATATTTTGTTTCTTGCCACACTGGCTACTACTTAATAATGTTATTTGGATCTCAGAATTTGGAGGTTGCATCTTTTAAGCCTCTAACTGGCCACCCTGGGAACCTCCTAATTCTGATGATGTGCTATTTCATCAAATACAAAAGTGGAGTTGTCACCCAGTAAAAATGAAGCACTGACTGAAGAAAATAACAGATAATCAAAGGAGACTAGAAGAGAATACAGTGTCCTTTTCTAATAGCATTCGAATTGAACTGTGTTCTTCCACTATATCTTGTTTCAATTTTAAAAAAAAAAAAAACATATTGAGACTTCAATTTCAGTGTGAGAACAGTTTCTCTCACTCATTTCTGAAGAGAAAAAAAAAAAAAACAAAACAAACAAAACAAAACAAAACAAAACAAAACAAAACAAACAAACAAAAAAAAAAAACACGAAGTAGAATTAGCAATCTTTTTATAGTAGTAATCAGCTGTAATCTCCTGGAAGACTCCTGCATAGTCTTCCAGGAGATTATAGCTCATCACCATTACAAAATAATAAAATAATTTTTTTTTAGTAAAACAATTTATAGTTGCCTCTACTATAGCTGAACCTGAGCCATTTACAGACAATCCTTATCTCCTGCCTTTAAAACTTATTATAGATTCTTCCCCTTCTTGATGGTAAAGCTCCTTACTGTTCTGATGTGGTCTGGTTATGTGTGCTGTAGTTCCCTGTTGACATTACTGAGTGTGGAGTTTTTTGACCAGTAAATCCTCTGGCTTCTATATTCATCACTGTTTCTAATGTATTAGAGCACTCCAAAATCTCTGTGGTAATCAGGCTAAGCCATTCTAACAAATAACTCTCTGTGACTTCTTGGTCAAAGAAGATATATCACTAAAATCCACAAAACGAGTTTAAATGAAGCCATATTGTGTCCATTGAAGAAAATGCTCCCTCAAACAAGCCAGAGTCCAAGTTAGAAGAAATAGTAAACACTAATGCAAGTGACTAAAAGAAGGGCCACTGTTAACGCTACCCTGAGATTCACATGTTTTGGACATAGAGATAATGTCATGTGACTCAGTTATTCATTCAAGAGATACTCTGAATCCTGGAGGGCATGCACTAGCTTCACCAAGAGATGGCGGTACTTTAGCTTAGGCTTTAAATGTCTATTCCAAATCACTAATAAGCCAGTTGCATCTAGCTGTTGGGGTACATGGTAAAATCAATGTGTCCTATGACCTGAATATCTTCGTGTCTCTTATTTACTGTAAGATCAACCCATTGGTTCAAGCCAATGCTCTATGAAATGATGCCATAAAATAAGGCATCCTGTAAGCCCACAGATCATTACACTGGTAGAGACATTATGACCAATAAAGGTAAACTTATTCAGATTGTATACCTGTATACATTCAAAGTATATACCTGGTATAATAAGAAAGTAACCTGGGCAGCATACTCAGCTCCTAGTTCAGAAGAGGTTCTTAGCCTGGCTACCCGAAAGAATGGGGAAAGGGGCCCGGGAGGTGTGGTAAATTTGCTGTTTGAGTAAATACCATGCACCCAAAGGGTTTTGCAGAAAAGCAATTTATTAGAGAGAGAGAAATAAAGAGAGCTCCCACACTGTCATGGGAGGGGACCCAGAGAAGGAATCCCTACAGGTAAGGAGCAGCTGGAGTTTTAGCCCTTGAGTTATTCCCTCCCCATTCATGTTCTCATCCATTAAGAGGAGTTCTTTCAACTTCCTCTGGAGTGATTGATCTTTGACTCAGATTGTCTGCTTGGTCCACAACTCTGTGTTACAGAGCCCCTTCCTCCCAGAGCTTTCTGCAGGCTTTTTGGGATAAAGGAGCTTCGCCTGGCTTTCTCTACCTAGCCCTGGCACAGGAAACCCAGACAAAGAACTTTAATTTGAAACCCGTCTGGTTCCTGGATGGAGGTGTGGAGCCAGGAAACTCCTGCCTTTGAAACCATGCCCCTTGTGGACCCTGGAAGAGAAGTCTCTCACTACTGCACAATCAAAAGTCAAGGGGGTTCAGATATCATTTATCCACTGCCAAGTTATAGGCTAGTCTTCCCATGGAAATGTGCCAGTCCTAGTCTATACTGCTAACAGGTTGGTACTCAGTGATGGAAGTAGAGAGAATGCCTTACAGAAGAGAATCCCATGTTGTTGAGCTCAAACATTGCCCACTTTTGTTTGTGAGCTAATTGTACAAGATCTGTAACTGAGGAGAATATTGTTTGGAATCCAATATAAGGTTTGCCCTTTAGAGTACTAGACAGACAGATAAGACAAAAATATCTAAATGCTCTGAACCCATTCCCAGAAATCCAGCCACTTATATTTTTGTCAGACTTCCTTATCAATTTTCTATGAATTGCTGTATGCAGGCTTGTGACCACTTACCAAGTAATCTATTATTTTTCAAGTCATTATAGATTATTACTTCAGTACATGTTTCTTTATATACAAAGTAGATTATGAATTATACTTATCACAGGTCTGACTACTGGAGAAACTTCCTTTTATCTCTGTTCTCTAGGATCTTTTCTGAGGAAGACTGTTACTTGACAACAGATCACTTTCATATTGAGTCAAAATATTCTGCATACCAATTTGTGAACCACGACTAAGTTATCTCCTCCAATCTCAGTTTGTGGAAGTAATTTTCCATAAAGACATAAATGAGATTTGAGGGGGATTAGTATTGCTAAGAAGATGTAAAGCATACTTGAGTATCTGGGCCACTTGAGGAAAACTTAAGTAACTTCAATACTACTAAATGTGAGAGTAACTATCATCTAATTTACCAACAGTTATTTGGTTCCTATCATTTGCAGATAGATAAGAAATGTATCTATGAAAACCCAACTGAAGGTTCTATTTTCTAAAACTGTTTCAGTACCAATTATCTGATTCTAAGTTCTCCAAAAATAAGAATGATAACATAATTAATATTCTAATACTTTATTTGGAAATATAATTTTAAGAAAATGAGATTGAAGAAAAAGTTGGACTGAGGCAATAAAACAACTGATATAATGCATTACATCCTAAGCAAGAAGACACAATGACTTATTCAACAGCACTTGGCACACAGCATGTGGTATATGATGTGTCTCAAAAAAGGTACAAGAAAGAATGGAAACTCAGAGTACTCTACTGAAATAATAAAATAGTTTATGTCTGTTACCTTGTCCCATTTTTTATTGATCAAGTTTTGTCTTGCAACTTCAGATTTAATCATTTAATTTCTTGATGGACATTCCAAATTCTAGAACCTATAATCCACAATGTAGTGTTTCATGCAGATTTAAAGAGAGAAAAAAGAAGAGAGAATACTGAGCAGGTAGAAAGGTGACTAAAAGAAAAACAAGGAGAGCCAGAGCCAAGATGGCTGACTAGAAGCAGCAGCATTCAGTGGCTCCCATAGTAAAAAATCGTAATAAGCATGTGAATCCTTCACCAGCCACCAATGTATCCAGGTACTCTCATCAAAATTGGCTAGAAGTCTGGCATGACCCAAGGAGAGAAGGAAGAACAATGTTTTGTGGTGGCCCACCTGAGAATCACTAGGGGCAGGAGAACCCCCTTCCCCCAGTCAAGGGAGTCAGTGAGTGAGCATGCTCCTTAGCCAGAGAAACTGTGCTTTTTCCACATAACACTGCAGAAAGATTCCAATGGTGAACTCATGCCAGTAGGGCCTAGCATCTCAACCCTGGAATGTGCAGAATCTTGCAGTCTCTCCACTGGAATCTGCTTTAACCTACCAAAATCCCTGGAGGAGGGACAACCAGCACTGGCTATGGCTACCTGCTGTCTAAGCCATTTGAGCTCCTTGGGGGAGGAGCAGGAGCCAGCACAGGGACTTGCAACTGCCTAACATGTTGAGCTCCCTGGATGGAGGAAAGGTGGCACCCATTCTATAGCTCCAGGCTGTGCTTTTCCCCTGCTGAAGACAGGGAGGATGGATAGCTTGGTCCCAAGACTTGTCCCAACACTTCAACGCACAAGCTGTGGCAGTCTGTGGCCAGAATTTCTTCTTTGGGTGTAACCCTAACCCATCTTTCCTCAGTGGATGGGCTTCCCTGCAGGAACTCCAATAACTCCAGCCATAAATCAGATCTCCCTGGACCCGAGCCCCTAGAGCAGGCGTCCCCAAACTACGGCCCAAGGGCCGCATGCGGCCCCCTGAGGCCATTTATCCGGCCCCCCGCTGCACTTCAGGAAGGGGCACCTCTTTCATTGGTGGTCAGTGAGAGGAGCACAGTGTGTGGTGGCCCTCCAATGGTCTGAGGGACAGCGAACTAGCCCCCTGTGTAAAAAGTTGGGGATGCCTGCCCTAGAGAGAGGGGTGGCTGTAGTCTCTGCAGACCAGCACACTTAGCCTCTCTTTCTGGTAGTTCTGAGGAATCTGGGCAGCAAAGATGAGTGAGTTTCCTTCTAGCTGAAACACACCCCCTCCACCAAGGGAGAAAGTACTTCTTAAATGGGTCCTGCTCCACACTGATAAAAGTAATTACAAGGACCTTAAACACACTAACAAGAAAAAACAAACAAACAAACAAACAACAACAAAAAAAAAACCACTTCAAAAATGAGTAACAGATATGAACAGATGCTTCTCAGAAGACGACATTTACTCAGCCAAAATACATATGAAAAAAAGTTCAACATCACTCATCGTCAGAGAAATGCAAATCAAAACCACAATAAGATATCTCATACCAGTTAGAATCGCAATTATTAAAAAGTCAGAAAACAACAGATGCTGGCAAAGCTGTAGAGAAATAGGAATGCCTTTAAACTGTTGGTGGGAATGTAAATTAGTTCAACCATTGTGGAAGACAGTGGCAATTCCTCAAGAATCTAGAATCAAATATACCATTTGACCCAGCAATCCCATTACTGAGTATATAGCCCCCAAATTCTTTACTGTAAAGATGCATGCACACATATGTTTATTGCAGCACTATTTGCAATAGCAAAGACATGGAACTAACCTAAATGTCCATCAATGAGAGATTAGATAAAGAAAATGTGGTACATATACACCATGGAATACTATGCAGCCATAAAAAGAAATGAATTCATGTCATTTTCAGAAGCATGGATGAAGCTGGAAGCTATTACCTTCAGCAAACTAACACAGGAACAGAAAACAAAGAACTGCATGTTCTCACTCATGAGTGGGAGTTGAGCTTTGAAAACATGGACACCGAGAGGGAAACAACACAAACCAGGGTCTATTGGGGAGTGGGGGTGTTAAGGGGAGAGAACTTAGAGGACAGGTCAATAGGTGCAGCAAATCACCATGGCACATGTATACCTATGTAACAAACCTGCATATTCTGCACATTTATCCCCCACATTTATCCCCCTTTTTCTTTTAAGAAGAAATAAGGGGAAAAAAGAAAAAAAAAAAGGAGTAGTTTAAGTATTTCAATAAATAGAAAGTTTGGGTACAAATGCACTAATATACAAGGAACTATGAAGCACAGTGCTGTGACACAGGAGAGGTGACTTATCACTATAACTTGAGCAGCCTAAACTGTCAGAATTTTAATTACAGTTTCTGAAAATAAATAAATAAATAAATCCAATAAGTAACTGTTCAGTTGTTGTTTAAATAATAAGCATCTTATTAAGTAAGGGAGTAGGGTTATTGCTTTCTGAGTTTATAAATGAGGGCATTGTAACTCAGAGAAGTAATAAGTTCAAAGCCTAGATATAAATGGTAAAGGCAATACTTAAATCTATGCTTATCTGATTCTAAATTCAGTATACTGAAACACTGCTGACATTAAATAATGCTATGTACAAGATTGAATACTGGTGTTTATATCAAATAATGTTCTATATCTTACACAGAAAATCAAATTATGGCCATCTTTGTTAAAAATAAATAATATTTAAAATAAGTTATCTCACAAAAGCATACACACACATTTCCAAAGATCTTGGAAGTTATTGTTCCTGTCATATAAAATAAACAGTGGGCCAGGCACAGTGGCTCATTCCTGTAATCCTGGCCTTTTGGGAAGCCAAGACGGGTGGATCACTTAAGGTTAGGAGTTCAAGACCAGTCTGGCCAACATGGTGGAACCTCATCTCTACTAAAAATACAAGAATCAGCTGTAATCCCCTGTAATCCCAGCTACTTGGGAGACTAAGGTGAGAGAATCACTTGAATCACAATCTGGAAGACAGAGGTTGCAGTGAGCTGAGATGGCACCACTGCACTCAGTCCTCAGCCACGGTGTGAGACTTCATGTCAAAAAAAAAAAAAAAAAAAAAAAAAAAAAAGGAATAAACTGAAAATCAATGTTCTTTTCTAGAATTATCAGAGAATACCATTACAGGGCAAAGTGCCTCCCTGAAATTTGGAGAGAAGAACAAATACAATGAAACTGGAGATCGCTCACCCAACTCCACTTTAGCCATATATTAGTAAGAACATTTAAATGGTAATTTTAATTAATTGCCAGAGGCTGAGTGTGAATTAGCTTGACAGTGAAAAATCACTTGGGGACTAGACTTAAGGGAACACCACACTTCTATGAGTTTTACCTATGAAACCACATTAGCATCTTAAAGAAGAAGACACATTTCCCATTGCTCCAGGGATAGAAAGAAAAGAAGTAGCCATTTGGTAATGACATTATCAATTAGATAGGGCAATTAGACTATTCAGCACCATCTAGTCTTCCTGCCTTTATAATGGAAGAAAAGGAAGGGCCAAAATTCATTTCTGAAGGTCACATCCCAGATACTCAGGTCTTTTAAGTCCTAAAAGGACTAAAATTTAATGATAAGAGTTAAGATCTTTTTCCTCCACATCAAATGATAAAAAGGCAGATACTGAAAGTATTTTTGGATTAAAAACAAACAAACAAAAACAATGAAATAATACCCAACTGAATTTTGTCTATCAGATATCCACTTTAAATATAAAATCATTAATAGTGGACCCGGGTTTTTTCTTGGGTGCTGGTGAGGCTCAGCTCCCCAAGAGAATGCTGTAGGTTCTTGGCTTCCAACCTCCTAAAGAATAAGTGATGGGACCACTGCAGGTGTGCTGTATGCTCAAAAAAGTAACTATTAGACCCAAGAAGTATTGCAGTAGTGATTTTATTTAGGTAGAGAAAAGGGAAGAAGAGAAAGACTTCCACAAAGAGTATGGAAGGGGATTCCAGAGGGGAAATCCCAGAGAAGAAAGGGAGCTCCCACCATGTGGAAAGGAATTCCAGAGAACTGGAAATCTGGCATAGGTGAAGGAGCAGGGGAATTTATCTTGGGAGAAATTCCCACCTTCCCAAGTTCCTCTGGCCAATAAAGGAGTTCCTTTAAACTTCCACTGGGGTGATTCACTCTTAGTTTCTTCCCATGCATGTGAAATCAAATATATACTCTTATATCTCCTGAAAGGAGAGAGATGGGAGGGGGGGCCATGGCACTGGGAAATTCTTGCCCTTAAAACTACACCCCCTCATGGACCCAGAAAATGAACACATTCCCTCATTCCCCGCTCTGAATGGGAAAATTCAACTTCTGTTGGAATTGGGGCGTCAATCGTCTTTAACTACTTCCTGCTGAAATGGGGCATAGAAGAGGCCCTGCAGCTGAGGTTTCCTCTAGAGGGGAGTCTTTCAGGGGTGCAGGTTGATCTAGAGGTCCACAAGAATCAAGGACTTCCAGAGGTCCAGTGGCAGGATTAATTGTGACCTTATGTTTCTATAAGAAATGAATGTGACAAGGTGGTTAAAGATGAGAAGCCCAGAGTTATAAATGAGCCTAGGAGAGAACAGAGTCAGGTTTTTGAAGGTCTCTAGCCCTGTGTTTTATTGATTTCTGAGTTCTGTGTTCAAAACAACACTTGAGTGGTTTACAAAATAGCAGCATTTTTCCTAGAAAGAAACAGGTTTCCTTCCTCTCTGTTGTTAGCAGATTTAGGGCCCTTTTAATTTTAAAGCTATGGCAGCTAAAGAGTTAAGCTAGTTTTCAGAGAGAGCTGCTTTTTGCAGAGAGAATTAGCCTTCTTTTTTGTTATATTTAACTTCAGATATAGCTTATAGTAACTGAATAGAGGTAGTAATTTTCCTAATGCCAGCACCAAGTTTTTCTATTATTTGAGGGACAGCGAAGTTGAGGGTTACAGTCCTATTAATGCCAGGATAAATTAGACTTATGAGGGGTTACTCTTCTGAGGATCTTGTTGGAAAAGCAGATGTACATCTTCTAATGGCTCGCAGGTATATGAAGGGTCATCTCCTTGAACTTCAGGCTGTGGAGTGGAGGGTCTATTACTTTCCTCAGGGGGCATCTAAGGCTTCAGCTGAGTGTGATGAATCCATGAGTTAATTTCCACTACCTTAACTGCCACTGGGGTAGACAGAATAACCAAAAATGGTCCTTCACAGGATGGGCCTAGAGAGGGACAGTCTCAGGGAAGAGAATTAACAAGTACCAAGTCTCCGGGGCAGGAAAGAAATACTGAGAAGGCCACGCCGGTGTCCCGGAGGAGATTAACTTCCTGGACCTCTATGGTCAACATTACCCAGGGCTCTGTGAGGGTGACAGCTCATGCTAGCACTTGTTCCAGGCATCATCAGTCCTACCATTGGGTCATCTAGTCAGACATCTTAGACCCTGGTGACCTTCTTCCCCTAGGACAGTGTGCTTTCCAGTGATTTCCTTGGCACAGCAGGCATGGATGAGATGGTGGTCCATTCTTCTGGGGACAGTTTCTTATAACATGTCCCTTCAGACCACAATGGTAAAAAGCTTTGCCAGCCTGGCAGCTAACCCGAACCTTTCCTTCATTTGAGCCCCTGGGGTCTGCTTGCCTGAAGGCCATAACTAAGGCTGCAGCCTTTCTCTGATCTCTCCTATTCCTTTCAGCATGTTCTTCTTGGTCTCTATTATAAAACACCAAGGTTGCCTGGTTCAGCAATGATCCTAAACTCTGTTCTGGTCCCAAGGCCAGCTTCTGAAGCTTCCTCCTGATGTCTTCTGCTGACTGAATAATAAACTTGTCCTTTAGTGTTAACTGACCCTCAGTAGAGTCTGGTGACAGGGGAGTGTACTTTCTTAAAGCCTCTCACAATTGCTCAAGGAAAGCTGTTGGGTTTTCTTTCCTTCTTTGAGTTATGGCGGACAACATTGCATAGCTCAATGGCTTCTTCCTAATTTGCCTTAATCCCTCATGTATACAGGTTAGGAAATGCTTATGGCTCCAGTCCCCCTCTTCTGAATCCAGATCCCAGCAAGGGTCTGTGCCAGGGACTTCCTGTGTACCTCTGGGATATTTATCCTTTTCTAAATTCCCCTCCCACTGCCTGTAGAGGGCAGAGTTTGGGCATCTGGGTAGCCTGAGATGCCCTAGCTGTCTTGGCCCTCCCTGGCTCCTGTTGAGGTACAGGAGCCGAGGAGCCCTGGTTGGCATTGGTGGAGGTAGTTGCCACAGTGAGTCCCACATGTGGCGAGAGTCCCACATGTGGAGGTAGTCCTGAAGAGGGCTGGATAGGGTATGGGGCACAGACCTGACAGCTGAGGCTTATTCCTTAGGGAAAAGAAAAGTTGCACATAGGAGACCTCAAACCATTTACTCTCACTTTTACAATGCAAGTCTAATTGTAGAATAGTGTCATAATCTATACTTCCCTTTGGATGCCAGGTTTTTTCACTCAGCAGGGGGTATTTCAGCCACTCTGTTAGACAGAGAAAGATGAGCTGCTTTTTCTTCAAAAGACACTTGTCAAATTGGTCCTAATTTTTCAGTATACATTTTAATGGAGACTTGAGCTTGAGAATAGAAGCACCCATATGAAATTGAACACAAGGGACGCCCAGATCCCCAGTTAAAAAAATTACAACCTTTTCCATCTGAGGCATCCCCCGGGTAAAATGGGTACTGAAATACAATGTCTTTCAGTCAGTATACCAATTTTGTGTGCCCAAATTGCATGATCAGTCTTATCAGAGGGCTTTCCATGTACTGGATTCCAATCACAACCTACCAGCATCATGGACTCATGCCCAGGGCCTTGCATGACCTCCAGTGACCACCATGGAGGCATGGAAAAAAAGGACCTATTGGGTTGGATGGTAATTGTACAAACAAGCTCCAGCAAGGACAGTGAGGCTCAGGAGGTGGGTTCCAATATTTCCAGCAAAGGTCCAATTATCGCAGGCCAATTTATAAAACTGCCCTAGAAGTGTAAGCTTCTAGGGAGGGGCCATTAGAGCACACAATTCAAAGAGGCAGGCTGGGCCACTGCAGCCACCTTGACTGTTTGAGTGCCTTTTTTGCCCTGCCTCCTGACAGAGGAGAAAGTTTGCCATGCTTCCACTCAGGGACCTGTGGTCACTATGTTGCCAGGACCATGTGTGCACCCCAGGCCTTATCCTTAGCCCCCTTAAACAAAACAATTATTAGCCAAGAATTTTCTATCACATGAAACTAATCTTTATAAATAAAGGAAAGACATAGTTTTTTGTTTCTGTTTTTTTGTTTGTTTGTTTTTGTTTTTTTCAGAAAAACAAATGCTGAGAGATTTGCCAGTATGTGCCAACACTAATGAGAATTGCTAAAATAAACAGACAGAAAAACTTCTAAATCTTGAAACAAAACCTCAAAATACACCAAAATAGTATCTCCTTAAAGCATGAATCTCAAAGGATCTATAAAACAAAACACAATAAATTAATTTAAAAGAGCACAGAGTATATAGGAAACAATAGCACAATGAATAGAATAGTACCTCAAATCTCAATATTAATGTTGGATGTAAATGGCCTAAATGTTCCACCGAAAAGAAACAGAATGTCCAAGTGGGTAAGAATTCGGGAATCAAGTATCTGTTGCCTTCAAGAGACTTACCAAACACATAAAAACTTAAATAAACTTAGGTTAAAGGGGTGGAAAATAATACTCCAAGCAAATGGACACCAAGACACCAAGAGCGAACAGGAATAGCTATTTTTTTTTAATTAGACTTTAAAGCAACAACAGTTGAAAAAGGCAAAGTGGGACGTTATACAATGATAAAAGGACTAGAGAACAGAAACATATCACAATCCTAAATCTATACACACCTAACACTGGAGCTTCCAAATTTATAAAAAAAATTACTACCAGACTTAAGAAATGAGATACATGACAACACAATGATTTTGGGGTACTTCAATATTCCACTGACAGTACGAGATAGTTCATCAAGACAGAAAGTCAACAAAACAACAATAGACCATAGAACAAATAAACTTGGCAAATATTTCAGACCATTCTACCCAATGGTAGACCATTCTACCCAACAAAAAGTAGATGCAACATTCTCCAAGATAGACCATATGAGAGGCTACAAAACAAGTTTCAATAAATTTAAGGAAATCAAAATTATGTGAAGTACTTCTCAGACCATACTGAAATAAAATTGGAAGTAAACTCCAAAAGAAACTATCTTATATGGATTGACTTTCTCCCCACCCAAATATCATTTTGAATTGTTGCTCCCACAATTCCCACATGTTGTGGGAGGGACCCAGTGGCAGATAATTGAATCATGAGGGTGGGTCTTTTTCATGCTATTCTCTGGATAGTGAATAACTCTCACAGGATCTAATGGTTATATAAAGCAGAGTTACCCTGAACAAGTTCTCTTCTCTTGTCTGCTCCATATGAGATGTGCCTTCTTCCATGATTGTGATGCCTCCCCAGCATCATGGAACTGTGAGTCCATTAAACTACTTTCTTTTGTAAATTGCCAAATCTCATGTATGTCTTTTATCTACAGCATGAAAAGGAACTAATACAGTATATTGGTACCCATAAAGTGGGGCACTGCTGAAAGGACAGATACTCAAAAATTTGAAAATTGGAACTGGGTAACAGGCAGCGATTAGAACAGTTTAGAAGAGAGGACTCGGAAAAAAGACAGAAAAATATGGGAAAGTTTGAAACTCCCTAGAGATCTGATGAATGGCTTTGACAAAACTGCTGATAATAATATGGACAATGAAATCCAGGCTAAGGAGGTCTTAGATAGAAATGAGGAATGTGTTGGAAACTGGAGCAAAGATGACTCTTGTTATGTTTTAGCAAAGAGACTGGCAGCATTTTGCCTCTGACCTAGAGATTTGTGAAACATTTAACTTGAGAGAAATGATTTAGGGTATCTGGTGTAAGGAATTTTTAAGCAGCAAAGCATTCAAGAGGTGGCATGGGTGATACTAAAGATATTCAGTTTCTAAAGGAAACATAGCATAAAAGTCTGAAAAATTTTCAGCTTGACAATACATAGAAAGAAAAAATCCATTTTCTTTGGTGAAATTCAAGCCTGCTGCAGAAATTAGCATAAACACAGAGGAGTGGAATGATAACCTTCAGGACAAATGTGAAAATGTCTCCAGGGCATGTCAGAGATCTCCACAGCAGCCCCTTTTATTACAGACCTGGAAGCCTAAAAAGATAAAATGGTTTCTTGAGCAAGGCCCAGGGTCTCTCTACTGTGTGCAGTCTACAGACTTGGTGTCCTAGTTCCCAGCTGCTCCAACAGTGACTGAAAGGGTCAAAGTACAGCTCAGGCCATGGCTTTAGAGGGTGCAAGCCCAAAGCCTTGGCAGATTCCTTGTGGTTGTAAGCCTGTCAGTGCACAAAAGTCAAGAACTGAGGTTTCCAAACTTCTGCCTAGATTTTAGAGGCTGTTTGGAAATGCCTGGATGTTCAGGCAGTTGTTTGGTGCAGGGACAGGGTGCTCACCAATAACTTCTGCTAGGGCAGTGAGGAAGAAAAATGGGGGGTGAGCACACCCTCACAGAGTCCCCACTGGGGTGTTGCCTAGATGCTGTAAGAAGAGAATCACTGTCCTTAGACCACAGAATGCTAGATCACCTGCACTATGCACCTAGAAAAGCTGCAGACTCTCAATGTTTGCCCATAAATGCAACTAGGAAGGAGGCTGTACTCTTCAAATCCACAGGGGAAGAGCTTCCCAAAGTCACGGGAACACACCACTGGCATCACCACATGCATCAGCATTGATATGAGATACAGAGTCAAAGATTATCTTAGAATTTTAAAATTTGACTGTCCTGCTGGATTTTAGACTTGCATGGGGCTTTTAGCCCCTCTGTTTTGTCCAAATTATCCCATCTGGAATGGCTGTGCTTACCCAATTCTTATACCCACATTGTATCCAGGAAATAACTAGCTTATTTTGATTTTACAGGCTCATAGGTGGAAGGGACTTGGCTCATCTTGGATGAGACTTTGAATTGTGGACTTTTAAGCTAATGCTCAAATGAATTAAAACTTTGGGGGACTGTTGGGAAGGCATGATTGGTTTTAAAATGTGAGGACATGAGATTTGGAAGGAGCCAGGACAGAATAATATTATTTAACTATGTTTCTAACCAAATCTCATCTTGAATTATAGCTCCCATGTTTTCCAAATATTGTAGCAGAAACCCAGTGGAAGATAACTGAATCATGAGGAGGGTTTTCTATGCTGTTCTTGATATAATGAATAAGTCTCATGACATCTGATGGTTTTATAAAGGGACGTTTCCCCGTACAAGTTCTCTTCTCTTATCTAACACCATGTGAGATGTACCTTTCACCTTTCACCATGATTATCAGGCCTTCCCAGCTATGTGGAACTGTGAGTCAGTTTAACCTCTTTCTTTTGTAAATTGCCCAGTCTTGATATTTCTGTATCTGCAGCATGAAAATGGACTAGTACACCCTCAAAGCCATTCAAATACATGGGAATTAAATAATCTGTTTCTGAATGACTGTTGGGTTGACAATGAAATCAAGATGGAAATTTTTTTAAAAAAAATTAAACTGAGTGATAATAGTGACACAATCTATCAACATCTCTGGGATACAGCAATAGCAGTACTCAATGGAAAGTTCATAGCATTAAATGCCTACATCAAAAGGTCTGAAAAAATACAAATAACAATCTAAAGTCATACCTCAAAGAACTAGAGAAACAAGAATATACCAAGGCCACATCCAGCAGAAGAAAAAGAATAACCAAGATCAGAGCAGAACAAAATGAAATTAAAATAAACAAACAAAAGAACGATACAAGATAAATAAAATAAAAAGCTGGTTCTTTGAAAGATGAACAAAATTGAAAGACCATATTGAGATTAATCAAGAAAAGAAGAGAGAAGATCCAAATAATCTCAGTTAGACATGAAGTAGGAGATATTACAACTGATACCACAGAAATACAGAAGATCATTCAAGGCTACTTTGAATACCTTTACATGCACAAACCAGAAATCCTGGAGAAGATGGATAAATTCCTGAAAATACATAATTTATCTAGATTAATCTAGGTTGAAATTGAAACTCTGAACAGACCAATATCAAGCAGCAAGATTGAAATGGTAATAAAAGAAAATGCCAACAACAAAAAAAATCCAGGACCAAATGGATTCACAGCTAAATTCTATCAGATGTTCAAAGAGGAATTGATATTAATTATATTAAAACTATTCCAGAAGTTAAAGAGGAAATTCTCCCTAAATCATTCTATGAAACCAGTATCACCCTATTATTAAAACCAGAAAAAGACACAACAACAACAAAAAAAGAAAACTACAGACCAATATTTCTGATGAACATAGATGCAAAAATCTTCAGCAAAATACCTAGCCCACCAAATCCAACAGCATATCAAAAAGTATGCTGTAATTCACCATGATCATGTTGGTTTCATACCAGTGATTCAGGGACGACTTAACATACACAAGTCAATAAATGTGACAAATCACATTAACAGAATTAAAAACAAAACTTACATGATTATCTCAATAGTTATGGAAAATCTCTTGACAAAGTCCAGCATTCCTTTATGACTGAAACCCTCAGCAAAACTGGCATAGAAGGGATATACCTCAAGGTAATAAAAGACATGTATGGCAAAGCCACAGCTAACATTAGAGTGAACAGGGAAAAGTTGAAAGCATTCCCCTGAGAACTAGAACACGACAAGGATGAAAACTTTCACCACTTCTATTCAGTATAGTATTGGAAGTCATAGTCAGAGCAATCAGACAACATAAAGAAATCAAAGGCATCCAAATCTGTAAAGAGGAAATCAAACTGTTGCTGTTCACTGATGATATAATCATACAAATAGAAAACCCTAAAGACTCAACCAAAGAGTTCCTAGAACTGATAAATGAATTCAATAAAGTTACAGAATGCAAAATCAATGTATACACATCAGTAGCACTGCTATACACCAACAGTGACCAAGCTGAGCATTAAATCAAGAACCCCAATCCTTTTACAATAGATTCAAAAAAAATAAAATACTTAGGGATATATCTAAGGAGGTGAAGGACCACTATAAGGAAAACCACAAAACACTGCTGAAAGAAATTATAGATGACACAAACAAATGAAACACATTCCATTATCATGCATGGGTGGTGTATTAGTTTGTTTTCACAATGCTGATAAAAACATACTTGAGACTGGACAATTTATAAAAGGAAAAGGTTTAATTGAACTTATAGTTAAGTGGCTGGAGAAGCCTCACAATCATGGTGGAAGGTAAGAAGGAGCAAGTCACATTTTTCATTGATGGCAGCAGGCAAAGAGAGAGATCTTGTTTAAGGAGACTTCTATGTTTCAAAATCATCAGATCTTGTGAGAATTATTCACTCTCATGAGAACAGCATGAGAAAGACCTGCCCCCATGATTCAATTTCTTCCCATCGGATCCCTCTCACAGCATATGGAAATTTGTGATGAGACTGAGAACCAAACCATATCAGATAGAATCAATATTGTGAAAATGACTGTACTATCAAAAACAATTTACAAACTCAATGAAATTTACATCAAAATTCTACCATCGTTCCTCATAGAACTAGAAAAAAACAATCCTAAAATTAATTTAGAATCAAAAAAGGGCCCAGATAACAGAAGCAATACTAAGTAAAGATAACAAATCTGGAGGCATTACATTATCCAACTTCAAACTATAATACAAGGCAATAGTCATGGAAACAGCATGGTACTGGAATAATATTGGGCACATAGACTGATGGAGCAGAATAGAGAACTAAGAAATAAAGGAAAACACTTACAGTCAACTGATCTTCAACAAAGCGAACCAAAATGTAAAGTGGGGAAAGGATATCTTATTCGACAAATGGTGCAAGCCACATGCGTAAGAATGAAACTGAATGCTCATCTCTCATCTTATTTAGAAAAAAAAAAAAAAAAAATTCATCCAAGATGGATCAAAGACTTAAATCTAGGACCCTAAGCAACAAAAAATATCGATGATAATATTGGAAACACCCCTTTAAACATCGGCTGAGGCAAAGACTTCATGACCAAGAATCTAAAGCAAATACAACAAAAACACAGATAAAGAGATGGGACTTAATTAAACTAAAAAGCTCCTGGAAAGCAAAAGAAATAATCAAAGAAATAATCAGCAGGGTAAACAGAAAACCCACAGAATGGGATTAAATATTTGCAAACTGTGCATCCAACAAAGGACTAATATTTAGAATTTACAAGGAACTCAAATAAATCAGAAAAAAAAAAAAAATTACTATCAAAAAGTAGGTTAAGAACCTGAACAGACAATTCTCAAAAGAAGATAAACAAATGACCAACAAACGTGAAAAAAAAAAAAAAAAAAAAAAAAAAAAAAAAAAAAGCTCAACATCGCTAATTACCAGGGAAACCCAAATCAAAACAATGCAGTACCACTTTAATCCCACAAAAAAAATGGCCGCAATTTAAAAATCAAAAAATTATAGATGCTAGCATTGATGTGGTGAAAAAGGAACACTTTTACACACTTGGTGGGAATGTAAACTAGTACAACCACTATAGAGGACAGTGAGGAGATTCCTTAAAAAACTAAAAGTAGATCTACCATTTGATCCAGCAAGCCCACTCCTGTGTATCTATCCAGAGCAAAAGAAGTTATTACAAGTTATTACATGAAAAATAACACTGGCATACACATATTTATAGCAGCACAATTAGCAATTGCAAAAATATTGAACCCTCCCAAATGCCAATCAATCAATGAGTGGATGAAGAAAATGTGATATGTATATACTATGAAATATTACTCAGCCATAAAAAGAAACAAAATAATGGCATTCCTAGCAAGCTGGACGGAGTTAAAGACCATTATTCTAAGTATAGTAACTCTGTAGTGGAAAACCAAATGTTGTATGTTCACATTCATTTATATGGGAGCTAAGCTATGAGAACACAAAACCATAAGAATGATACAATGGACTTTGGGGACTCGGGGGAAGGGTGGGAGGCAAATGAGGTATAAAAGATGACACATTGGGTATACTGTACCACTGCTCAGGTGATGGGCACACCAAAATCTTGGATGTCACCATTGAAGAACTTATTCATGTAACCAAACACAAGCTTTTCCCCAAAATCCTATTGATATAAATAAAAAATCCCCATAATTGAAATTTTAAAAAATCAGTTGATTCCAGTACTGAAATAGAGAAAATCTTAGGTAAACCATGAATGTCTGGTGGTGTGAGAAAGTAAGATATTCAAAAGAAGGTGGGAACATTTTGAAAGAACACAAGAGCCAGTGGAACACAGTAGCCAATCAGACTTATGGTCCTAAAAACCAAAGCTGAATCAATTTAGGCAACAAATAATGATGGCATTAAATTTCAACTTATAAAATAAAATATTTAGAAGTATATATTTATATAAATAATTGAGTAAATAAATAGGAGAAGTAAAAAAGTATAAGGTAAAATATATGGTAGGCATATTCTTACTCTAGTTAGAATAATTATTACCAAAAAAATGCTTGTGAGAATATGAAGGGGAACTCTTATACACTGTACAGTCATTATAGAACATAGTATGAAGATTCCTCAAAAAACTAAACATAGAAATACCATATAATTCTGCATTGCCACAACTATATATATATATATATATATATATATATATATATATATATATAATCAGTGTGTTGTAGAGACATCCATACCTTCATGTTTATTGCAGCACTATTCACAATAGACAAGACATGGAATCAACTTAAGTGCCCATCAGCTGTTAAATGGGTAAGGAAAATATACTATATATCCACAACAGAAAGTTATTCAGCCATAAGAAAGAATGAAATCCTGTCACTCCTGGCAACATAGATTAACCTGCAGGACATTATGTTAAGTGAAATAAACTAGACACAGAAGACAAATACTAATTTTTTCTCACTCGTATGTGGAAGCTAGTAAAGTTGATCTCACAGAGGTAAAGAGGAGAATAGTGGTTACCAGAGCCTGGGAAGAGTTGGGAGAGTGATTAAGAAGATGTTGGTTGCTGGGCACAAACACACAATTTGATAAAAGCAATAAGTTCTAGAGATCTATAGCTCAGTAAAATTATTACAGATAATGACAATTTATTGTATATTTCAGAATAACCAGAAGAGAGAAAAGTGATTATTTCCAACAAAAAGAAATGATAAATGTTTGAGGTGATGACTATTCCAAATACTCTGATTTGCTTTACTATACATTGTATACATATATTGAAATATACTTGTACCCCATAAATATGTGAATTATTATGAATCAGTTAATTTTTTCAAAAATTTAATTTTTAAAATATGATTTAAAAAGCATACCTAATTATACTTTAACATTGTTGAACATCTTTGAAAACAATATGTCTACTACTCGAGTTTTGTGTAACAAGTCACCTCGTAGCTACATGTAGCTTAACTCAATTGGTTGTGATTAATGAATGACATCTAGTTTGACAATGAAGCAAAAAGCAGAGGGACAATGGGTTCTCTAAACTCATAGGTAGGGATGATCATGAGAACACAAACTCTAGCAATAGTAAAACGTCTTGGGATAGCATTAAGCCTTCCAAGTTCTGTGGAATAAATATTAAACTCATTTATAAATGTAAAGATCAGTGTGATCTCAACCAACTTATATTGATGAGCCTAAAAAAGGAAAGGAAACTCATTAGTGAACCAGAGACAATGAGGAAGTAAGAGGTCTCTCATTTTGCTTTTAAAATTTGTTAAGTGGCAGCCTTTAGCTTTTTATGTATTTTAAAGAAATCAAAATTACAGCATATAAAGTATAAAATGTATATTTACATATATTAGATTTGGTAATACAGAGACATTTATCTTTAACATTTAAAAATATTAATTAGCATTAGAAAACTAGTATCTTTCAGATTATAAATGTGTTGAAGAATGAATAAAAGATTTTTATATGATTTAGATAACTCTGAATGTCTTTATAGTTATAAGTTCAATAAAATTAATTCATTTTCAAGTCACATTTTTATAAAAGTGGGCTGTTGCAGTTTTAAATCCTATAACTTTCTTATTGTTGGAATTTTCTAATTTTACAGTGCCAAAAACAGGGTAATGATATAGAAAAAGTATAATGCAGTATAATATATATCCATACCAGTAAAGTAATGAGCTCAGAATGGTAGTAAAAAAAAAAATCAATTAATTTTTATGGATGTTTTAAGATTTCAATCTTGTATGGTTATTTTCTGAGCTATGTGTAAATGTTATAACAACACAATGTAAAGGAGCAGGTGGTCTCTTTTAAAGAATACAATGTGCACATAGATTCAAAATAATTTTACTAATATTAACATAACAATATCCCTTGTAAGTATCAGAAATCTAAATATAGTCTAGCTAGAGACATACAAAAGCACCTATGCCTCAAACAATTAATTTTAAAATTGCATTTCTTATCTACCTTTAATTGTTTCAGCCAATGCCTTCCAGATACACAGTTCATATAACACATCCAAGATTCAAAGTAGAATGTAGATTAGATTATTTTCATTTGTCCTGAAAAAATAATAATTATCTACTGGCATTCATTAGGGTAGGGCCTAAGTGAATGAAAAAATTCAATTGATACATTATTCGTTTAAATACTAGAGAAGGCATTTTGTTTCTGTGAATATAAGAATCTAATTTTAGCATTCAGTCAATGCTGAAGAAAAAAAAAAAGTGAAAATATGTGTCTACCTTGTACCATTTTTAACACATTTTCCCTATATGTGAGGGGGTTCTCCAGGTATTACTTCAGTCATTTTTAGACTTGTGAATTGATCATTTTGCCTTCCCAGGAGATTGGGAAAGACAAGTTACCAAGATTAGTTTGATTTTTAAAAAATCTTTTGAGGCAATTGTCTTTTTAATCATAAGAGTCCCTCAACATTATGATAGAATAATAATCCATACTGACATTGATTCTCCACTGACATGGTTTATTCCCTGGAAAAACATGCAGAAAAGTATCATATGTATTTTAATCTTGATTTCCCATATAGTGATTCCTCTGTGTTTGTATTTAACATCTACGTGATATACACAATAGAATTTGGTTGAGAAGCTTACACAGTTAAATTGATTTTCTGCTCAACTATCGACGTGATCCTGGGAAAAATCTGGAGGTGTAGGGCAGTATTTTCAAGGATTAATGTGAAAAAAGATCAACCAAGGACTTTTAAGTGCACATTCTGGTTCAGTAGAACTGGAGTAAAGACTCAGATTGTGTATTTTTGAAACACTCTCTGTCGATGACAATGCTGGCCCTTGATGCTAATACTGCTTGTCTGTGAGGAAAAATTGTGAATTGAATATAAAGTACTTAGCATCATGTCTGAAATTCAGAAAAAATAATAGCATGTATTAGTTACTTTCTAGCTAACATTCTTTCAAGAGAACATATGTATAGTGCATACAATTACATAATAAATACCAAATTTATTATTTTTCATTTCTCAGATTTTCCTGTTTATCATTCATATTATTTTAAAGTTTAATCAAATAGTTTTCTTTTTATTTTTCATACATATATATGTATGAAATATATATATAAAATATAAATATATAGAGATTACATATCAAGAAAAATTATATATATATATAAAAAACGTATCAAGAAAACCTAGCTAGTTTGAGGGAGAACTGTCTTTTTCCTATGCTTATGATATACATTATCATACTATTTTTGAAGTTATGACAAGGAAACCTAGCTTGTCCCTTAAACACAGTCTCTTATAGTTTATTTCATTTGTTGAGCTACTCATTGAATTTTTTTGGCTTCAGTAATTATTGCCGTGTAAATCAGCAGGAGTGTGTTAGTTAAATACTCTTTTACATTCTCTCCATCAAATCTAATGTCATAATTTTTTTTCATTAATAATTTTTTTAGCAGTTTTAGGTTCACAGAAAAATCGAGCAGAAAGTACAAAGTTTTCAGGCACCCCATGCACAATCTCCTGAAGTAGGGACGGATTTCCTGCCCTGTACTTGAGTGGTAGCTTTATTTTGCATATTTTATTTTTCCAACTCCCTCAGCAAGCTGAATCAAACTTTACTTCTGATATTTGAAAGGAAGATTATAAACCCACAATTATTAACTCCTCTCCAGCCCCCACCTTCATCAATTAATCCAGACACTATCAGCCTGCTGTGTCAGCAATAAATCAGCATTTTGCAAAAGATCGTTAAGAGTTAGCAAGTGGAAAATATAGTAGCCTCAGAATAAATTTAGATATCTTTTCTGAGTTTACCTAGAAAAAATATATTACTGCTGTGATGTGAGTTTTGTAGAGGCACAATTTAATACCAGGTGAATAAAGGAGTATTGATTCATCTTTGAACAGTGGAATGAGGGAATTACAGACTAGATTCTTTGCAATTGGGTCAGAGAATATAGTACGTGAATGAGTCAGAAATTTATTGACATTTAAGATATAAAATTTTAAATATTTTAAATTTTATATGTAAAATTTTTTAACATTTGTATTTTTTATCCATGGAAATCCAGGCGTCCCCAAACTGCAGCCCCCTGAGGCCATTTATCCGGTACCCCGCCGCACTTCGGGAAGGAGCACCTCTTTCATTGGTGGTCAGTCAGAGGAGCACAGTGTGTGGCGGCCCTCCAACGGTCTGAGGGACAGTGAACTGGCCCCCTGTGTAAAAAGTTTGGGGACGCCTGAATTAGACTATTCTTCTGCAGTAAAAGTATATTAAATATCAAATTTTATTGTGAATTTAGAGTTTTCTTCCAATTTTTATTGTTAGGTGTTTATAAGTGTACGATTAAATCTTTAAAATGTATTTTTTTTTTAATTTTACACTTATGTAGTTCTTCTCTCATAATCTCAATGTTTTCTTCCTTTGATTTTATTTTGCCTTATACAAATATTGTTACATTAGCATTATTTTACTTAGGAATTTCCCATAGATCTCGGAACTCTGCCTATGTTTTTATTCTTATTATTTCATTTTGTTGTAAGTAATGTCTTTGTGAGTTATATATCTGAACACTTCAATCTATGAGAGTTTAATATACTCACTTTTATAATAATTAGCTAAAAACACTTGCCATTATTATTTTGTTTTTAGTTTAATATGTTCCTTTTTTCTTCATGTTCTATTTTTGAAATTACAAACTTTTCTTCAATTTTTTTTCTCATATTTTAACCTCCATTTTTTGAAAGACCCTTATTATATTTGTTTATTACAGTTTACTTTCCAGTTGTTATTCTTAAAATTTTATCATACATAATCTTTTTCACAAAGTATAAATCTGTTTTGGAAGTAACTTGTTCTTCAGTTATTTTCATTCTCCAAAACATTCTTAACTTCTTTATAATTTTTGCTTAAAACATATGTGTAAGGACTTTTTAAAAATCAAAATATTTCTATGTAATCTTATAGTTAATAATTAATAATTTAAATTAGAGTAATATATTAGTAAATGTTTGACATTTTAAATAATTTCTCACTACAAGGTCTTGTATATTCTTTAATAAAGATATGCACAATATACATTCATGTTAGAATTTTAATTTTATTACTGAATTAGAGCTTTATATTTTACTGGAATTAGACACCTAGATAGGCAAATATTTTCTCTTAGTTCTTTAAGTACATTATTTCACTGCATCTTAACACTTAATTTCACTAGTAAGAAGTCTGATATCAATCTGTTTGTCCATCTGTTTTTGAACTTACTGCTTTCCTGTTCATAGTTAAAATTATGGCTTTTCATCATAGTGCCAATTTAATTTTAGAAATCAATTTAATTTTATTTATTAAACTCATTGCATCTTCACAATTTAAAAATTCAGAAATTTGTTTAGCTCTCAATGCTGTCCACATATTGATTCCTTTTATATCATTTCTATGTCATTATCTTCAATTTTTCCTTCTTCTGCCTAGAAGATTCTGGAGAGTTTTGTTTTTATTTTTTGTATATTTTCTTGTTACTCTTATTCATTCATGATAAATTTCATGTTTTAAAAGCTTTCTTAATTCACTAATTTTTGCTACTTTATTTATTTTACCTTTTATCTTATTTCTCTTTTATTATTATTTGAAATAAAATTAATTCCTGGCACTTGTAAATAGTTCAATGTTTATTGAGGACAGTGTACAAAAAGTAGATGTCACTGAGAATTGAAGACAAAATGAAATGTACATTGTGAAAAACCTTATAAACTTCACAAAGTTGAGACTTTCTTCTACAAAGAGAAAGAGGCATTCCTATAAATAGAATCATTCGGTTTCAGTTGGTAGAGCAAAAGCTATTTTGTACAGACATGACATATGGAATTTAGTATGTACTAATAGCTTGCATGCCTCTTGCAAAAACTGGGGTACCAGAGGTCAGAAAAGCTGATACTGCAGTTTATGAAGCTGCAGACCAAGTATGATAAAGGTCTTTCAGCCTGGCTCCGTGGTTCACGCCTGTAATCCCAGCACTTTGGGAGGCCAAGGCAGGTGGATTATGAGGTCAGGAGTTTGAGACCAGCCTGGCCAACATGGTAAAACACTGTCTCTACTAAAATAAAAAATATTAAAAAAATAAAAATAGGTGTGGCGGCATGTATCTGTAATCGCACCTGCTCAATAGACTGAAACAGGAGAATTGCTTGAACCCGGGAGGTGGGCGAGGATTGCAGTGAGCTTAGATTGCCCCACTGCACTCCAACCTGGGAGACAGAGCAAGACTCCATCTCAAAAAATAAAAATAAATAAAAAATAAAGGTCTTCCTTTAACACACTGGAATGGTTGGTTCTCAGAACATGCCACACTCCACAACAGTTCTCTTGAGTATCAAAAAGCTCCAAATACCAGTGATATAATTGAATATATGGTTTTGAAGAGCTCAATGTAAAGGACACTCGATTTCATGTTTCGCTCTTCTGATAACTGTTGCTGCCTTGTGAAGTGAGTTCTGGATGCTTCTGCTCATCTTTCTCTTGGGACTTCTGGACCATAGGACTATGGATACTCTTAATTTTCTCAAGTTCTTCCCATTCATTGCAAGTGGTTTCTTCATTAAATTTTCTTTAATTTCCCAGTGTGAATGTCCTAGCTTATTTTCTGGTTTCCTGACTGATGACCTTACCTTTTTCTCAGATTCCTTCTATTTGAACACAGAAACTGGTCTATTAGTGTTGGTGGAATTATTAAATATATCTCACTATTATTAAAAGTTTCAATTAACATAGTAGATGGAAAATAAGCCTCTGAAGTAAACTATTTCACTTGGCCTGTATATTTTTTTATGCATACAATAACCTCTAAAATTATTTTATAAAGTGTTTCTGTCTTGGTTTCAAAAAAGTAATAGTAATATATTCTCTGTGGCCTTAGAGGTAAATTTTTTGAATCTAGAATCTTAATTTGTTTTTTCTATGCAGATACAATGGATAAAATACAAGGAGCAGACAGCAAGAAAAAATAAATTATCTTTTTTTCATAAAGTGTGCAGAATGCTAGCTGAATCAAATAAGCACAAAAAGATAAATAACTGCTTGAACATTAACTATATTTATATCTTAATATGTTTTAATTAATATAGAAGTTATTAATTTATATATAACCACATATACTAATTATGTAAATTACACATAATTTACCTCAATTATATTATAAATATAAGTTTTATTAAGATATAAATTATACATACATTTTAATTACACTATATTATTAATATATTCTATATTTAGATGTATCAGGATGATATAGCATATATAAAAATTATATTGTGTAATATATTAAAATGGTAGTATCCATATATAAATATTACCTATTTGTAAGATGTGTGAATATTATATATAAATATATTTGAATATTAAGATAGTAATATAATATGCTAATTTTATATGTTTCTATTAAAATAATTTACACATGAATATATGATAATGAATATAAAAATAATTTATTTATAAATATGTAACATTATTTAGTATATGTTACATATTCTTAATATATTTTAACTTTCAAGCCATTATTTATATATATATATTTATCTCATTACAACTGCATTCATGTTTGCTGCATAGGTAGTTATTAAAAAATATTTTATCCATAACCTGGTATAAATTTGCCTAAACTTTGAGAAACCCCTAATTCTAGCATCGTTTAGAAATGATGTTACTAATAAAGTTTAAGAAAATAACCAAAATTAACCCATAGGTACTTATGTTATAGTAGCTTTGAAAGACAGTTTATCTATATTAGTTTCCTGTAGCTGCTGTAACAAATTACTACCAATTTCATAGTTAATATATCAGAAATGTATTTATCACAGTTTAGGTGGTCAGAAATCTAGACTGAGTATTACTGACCTGAAATAATGGTGTCCACAGGGTCATTCTTCCTCTGGTGGCCCTAGTTTAGAGTCTATTCCTTAAATCTCCCAGATTCTGTTGGCTGCCAGAATTTCTCATTTCTCACTTCAACCCTCAAGGCCAGTATCTTCAAATCTATTTGGCTACTGATTTATTTCATCTTATCCTGCATGTTTGACATCTCCCACTGCCTTTCTCTTATAAAAATACATATGATTATATTTACTAGATGTATCTTGCATTATTCTTCAAATTTTAAAAATACATATTAGTTTTCCAAGATATATTTGAAATCTTTCTTCTCCTATTTATATAATTCTCAAACAATTTTTACAGTTTAAGACCTGATGTTAATGTTTCTCTTTAAATATACAAATGTAAAATAGTATGAAAAGTATATTATAGCTCCAAGTTCATAGCATATTAGTTTCCTTCTCTGATTCCTATGCTAGCTAATTAAAGTGTTCAAGAAACAAGTTCCTAAATAAGTTATTACATTAGAATGAAATACCTTATTGAAAAGTTTAGATGCTGCTGAAGTATTTAAACATAATTCTACTTCTGAAATATTTAACATCAGGCAAATTTTAATCAGAACACACTGTACATTTTAGTGAATGAATTATTTCTATTTCATCACAGAAAGGTGCATATGTGTATACAAGGGGTTTTAAAAAAACAAAAACACTTTTTGTCTCCTCTTCTCCTCCCAACTTCTGCTTTTGATCAAATTTGGACTAAACTGATGCCTAGTATTGTCTCTGACTTTCTGTGTCATTTATTATTAGTGTCTGGAAAAATTCCTGACAGTCATGATTATATTACTATGGCATTCTTGCATGTCCTGAAGCAGGATCAGAAAATGGAAAACAGTACTCACCTTGAACTACTTATACTTTCTAAATCATCTGTTTAATAATAAATATTTACAAGTAATAAAAAGTACAGATAAATTAAACTCTAAGGCAGGCGTCCCCAAACTTTTTACACAGGGGGCCAGTTCACTGTCCCTCAGACCGTTGGAGGGCCGCCACATACTGTGATCCTCTCACTGACCACCAATGAAAGAGGTGCTCCTTCCGGAAGTGTGGCGGGGGTGGGGGGATGGATAAATGGCCTCAGGGGGGCTGCATGCGGCCCGCAGGCGGTAGTTTGGGGACGACTGCTCTAAGGTAATCCTCAAGAAGGCATATGTTATATTATTGTACATGAGATGTTCATCTATTAAAGTCCGTCACTCTGTAGCCAAGACATTATATCCTATTAATAAAAAATGAGAAGTTCTATGATAGTGTAAATACTAGAAAATGACCATCTGGCTTATTTCTTATACCAGCTTGAGCATTATTATTGGGAAAAATTTAAAGAAACATTTCCTCATTGTTCTATCATATCTGTCATGGGACCACAGCAGACTTGTAGATCTTAATGTGAGAATGCAGAAGAGGATCATTTTCCCTATACTCAGAAGTTTGAAGCTGTATGATTAAGGAATCAATTGCCTTTCACTTCATGGACGTAGAGACTTACATAAAATAGTAATAAAGTATACTGAAACCCTGGCTCCTACCAGCTTTATGTCAGTGATTAGTGACTGAGGGTATGGAAGTCAGGTCTTAAAATGTCAGTATTATTTGTCTTAAGAACTGAAACTTAGCTAAATTCCCTGGAGTTCTGAAGGAGGCAAACTCCTTTCCTGGGAGGACAATATACATGTATAATGTAACTTCACATCAATATTCCAGAAACACAATTGGATAATGCTGACACTACGAAAGAGAATAAGACACAAATTACTAACAATAGATCCAACTTTGATTCAATATAAAGGAATATGGCAAGATTGAGTGGAAAGTTAGTCCAAAGTGGCATGTAAAAATGAAGATAATAAGAGGCATCAGAGACTTATACTAAAGTAGAAATTAGAGACATAAGAAACAAATTAACTGTGAAAGAATAAAAAGGAATCAGAAAATTTATTTAAGTAGGAAAACAGTTGAATATTATTAGAAATAAATTAATAATGACAATCAAAGATTTTGGGATGCCAAAGATGAATAACAGTAACTAAAATTCTTATGGTTAAAAATCTGCCAATAATGCCTAAGCATTACAGAAAAGCAGAATTGATTTCATATCATTGCACTAAGAACAACTTGCAAAGCTATATATATATATATATATATATATATATATATTTGACTATTTAAAGATATTAGAACTGTCAAACTAGCAAACATTTGCAAAACTGGATTTTAAAGAAAACAGAATCAAGCCAATATTTGGCAATGCTTTTCATCTTAAGGACGTTTTCTATTTGAAAGTAAATGAGAGGCTGAGAAACTGAGCAGAAATTGCCTATGGATCAGTGGATAACTGTGAGAAGAAACTCAGAGACTGAGGGAGACGGTCCTAAGGAAACAATCTCAGCTTTTAGTTAAGAAACTATTAAAGGCGAATTGAAAATAAACCAGACATAACAAAGAATAACACATAGATTGAAAGTGTTCCATACCTAGGTTAGTTGACAGAATCAAAGTAAATTTTCTCTGAGAGAATATTATCTCCTCTATAGCAAGCTTGCTGTGGTCCTATGACAGATATGATAGAACAATGAGGAAATGTTTATTTGAATTTTTCCCAATAATAATGCTGAAGCTGGTATAATAAATAAGCCAGATGGTCATTTTCTAGTATTTACACTATCATAGAACTTCTCATGTCTCTAGGATATAATGTCTTGGCCACATTGTGAAGGACCTTAATATATGAACATCTCATGTACAATAATACAACATTTTTTATCTTTACTTTTTATTACTTGTAAATATATATTAGTAAATAGATAATTTATAAAATATAAATAGCTCAAGGTGAGTACTGTTTTCCATTTTCTGATCCTGCTTCAGGACATGGAAGCATGCCACAACAATATAATCATGACTGTCAGAAATTTTTCCAGTAATCTAAACAGCATGGTACTGGTACCAAAACAGAAATACAGAAATTGCCACACATATACAACCTGCCAAATCTGATCTTTGACAAACCTTACAAAAACAAGCAACGGGGAAAGGATTCACTATTTAATAAATGGTGGGGAAAACTGGCTAGCCATATGCAGAAAGCTGAAATTGGATTCCTTCCTTGCACCTTAAACAAAAATTAATTCCAGATGGATTAAAGATTTAAACATAAGACCTAACACAATAAAAATTCTAGAAGAAAATCTTGGCAATACCATTCTGGACATAAGCATAGGCAAGGACTTCATGACTAAAACACCAAAAGCAATGGCAACAAAAGCCAAAATAGACAAATGAGATCTAACTAAACTTAAGAGCTTCTGTCCAGCAAAAGTAACAATCATTAGAGTAAACCAACAACCAACAGAATGGGAAGAAATTTTTGCAATCTATCCATCTGACAAAATGCATAAAGAACTTAAACAAATTTCTAAGAAAAAAAAACAACCCCATCAAAAAATGGGCAAAGGATATGAACAGACACCTTTCAAAAGAAGACATTTATGCAGCCAACAAACATACGAAAAAAATGCTCATCATCACTTGTCATTAGAAAAGTGGAAATCAAAACCACATTGGGACACCATCTTACACCAGTTAGAATGGTGATCATTAAAAATCAGGAGACCACAGATGCTTGTGATGATGTGGAAAAATAGGAATGCTTTTACACTTTTGGTGGGAGTGAAATTAGTTAAACCATTGTGGAAGACAGTGTGGCAATTCCTCAAGGATCTAGAAATAGAAATACCATTTGACCCAACCTGCCATCCCGTGACTGGGTATATACCCAAAGGATTATAAAACACTCTATAATAAAGACACCTGAACATGTATGTTCATTGTGGCACAGTTTACAACAACAAAGACTTGGAACCGACACAAATGCCCATCAATGGATAAAGAAAATGTGGTGCAATACACCATGGAATACTATGCAGCCATAAAAAAGGATGAGTTTATGTTTTTTGCAGGGACATGGATGAAGCTGGAAACCATCATTTTTAGCAAACTGACACAAGAACAGAAAAACAAACATTGCATGTTCTCACTCATAATGGGTGTTGAACAATGAGAACACATGGACACAGGTAGGGGAATATTACTCACCAGGGCCTGTCAGGTGGGTGGGAGGTCTAAGAGAGGGATAGCAGGGGTTGGGGTATTGGGGAGGTATAACATTAGGAGAAATACTTAATATAGATGATGAGGGCATAGATGCAGCAAACCACCATGGCATATGTATCCCTATGTAACAAACCTGCATGATCTGTACATGTACCCCAGAACTTAAATTATAATGATAAAAAAAGAAGATATAGAAGTGGCCAATTACCATATAAAAAAAGCACAGCATCACTAATCATCAGAGAAATTCCAGTCAAAACCACAATGAGATACCATGTTGTACTAGTCAGAATGCCTATTTTAAAAAGTGCAAAACAACAAATGCTGATGAGGCTGCTAAAAAAAGGGAATTCTTATACACTGTTGGTGGAAATTTAAGTTAGTTCAGCCACTGGAAAGCAGTGTGAATATTTCTCAAATAACTTGGAACTACCATTTGGCCCAGAAATCTCATTAATCAGCATATATTCAAAACAATGTAAATTGTTCTACTAAAAAGACATATGTATGCATATGTTCATCGTAGCACTATTTATAATAGCAAAGATATGGAATCAACCTGGTTGCCCATCAATAGTGAGTTAGAAAAAAATATATATATATATATATGGTACATATATACCATGGAATACTACACAGCCATAAAAAAAAAAAAAACACAAAATCTTGTACTTTGAAGAAACATGGATATGGCTAGATGCCATTATCATAAGACAACTTAGAAATATAAAACCAAATATCACATGTTCTCACTAATAAGTGGGAGCTAAACGTTGGGTACTCAGGGACATAATGATGGCAACAATAGACACTGGGGATTACTAAAAGGGGAAGGGAGGGTAATAGTTGAGTAACTACTGGATACTATGCTCACTACCTGGGTGACAGGATTATTTGTTCTTAAATTCACAGCATCATGCAATATACCTATGTAACAAACCTGCACATGTATCACCTGAATCTAAAATAACACTTGAAAGTATTCTAAAAATTAAAAAAATAGTAAAAAATGGAATTGAGTAGTTTTAACTTAATATAACTAAAATTTAAAATTTTAAAATGTCAGAACAAACAATATAGCAAGACCGAGATTGCTATTTTTAGAAAGATATGCATACAAGGGTAATTTTGCACTTAGGAATTTGGATTTGGATCTGGAAATTTTTATATCATTACCTAATAAAAATGGCTTATGTTGATCAACTGTTTGTAGAAACAATGTGGTTTATGCCTAACACTTACTTTCTTTCTGGGAGTCTGAAAATTTGACATACGCTAGCAGAAGGTACCTACATGATCAGCCCTAGTGTAAACACTTGGCTGTGAATCTCTTACAGATTTCCTTGGTAGACAATAATTCATGCTTGCTAAGCTGTTGAGAACACATATTAGATAAAGGACTTATAACCAAAATATATAAAGAACTCTTAACCCTCAGCAATAATGAAAACCAATGACCCAATTTTTTAAATATGAAAAGAAATCTGAACAGATGGCAATGGTTATCTAAAAAGATAAACAAAATCATTTGTCGTTAGAAAAATGAAAATTAAAACAACAATGGCCAGGAGCAGTGGCTCACATCTGTAATCCCAGTACTTTGGGAGGCCGAGGCAGGCAGATCACTTGAGGTCAGGCATTCAAGACCAGCCTGGCCAGTGTGTTGAAACCCCATATCTACTAAAAATACACAGAAATAGCCAGCACACGCCTGTAATCTGAGCTACTCAGGAGGCTAAGGCACAAGAATTGCTTGAACCTGGGAAGTGGAGTTTCAGTGAGCAGAGATTGTGCTACTGCACTCCAGCCTGGATAACAGAGTGAGACTGCCTCAAAAAAGAAAAACAAAACAAAACAAAAACAAAAACAAAAAATATATGAAATGTCACGACATGCTTGTTAGAATGACTAAAATACAGTATAGCTAACAATACTAAATGCTGAAGATTTGGAGCAACAGGAACTCTCATCCATTGTTGGTAGAAATGCAAAATACTACCATCAGTTTGGAAAATAGTTCAGCAGTTTATTACAAAGCTAATTATATCTGTACCGTGTACCTAGAAATTGAACTTAAAGCATTTATGCAATCAATTGAGAACATATGGCCACAAAAAAAATCTGCGTATAAATGTTGATAGTCTCTTTTTCTTAATGGTCCTTCAGTGAAAGAAACACCTATGTCCTTCAATAGATGAATAAACAAACTGAGATTATCATTCCATGGAATACTACTCAGTGATCAAAAAGAAAGAGTTATTATGCTCTGCAAGAATGTGGAAAAATCTTAAGGCAAATTTTTGAATTAAAAAAGCCAGCCTGAAAAGGCTACATACTGTATGATCCAATTATATGACATTTTAGAAAAAATAAAAACTGTAGAGATAGTAAACAGATTAGTGATTGCCAAAGGTTTGAGAAAAGAAGATTGAAAAGGAGAAGCACACATGATATGTAAAAGACATGAAACTATTCTGTAAGACACAATAATGGTGGATAAATTATTTTGTACATCTGTCAAAACTTACAAAACTTTGGATCACAAGGAGTAATTCTTAATGTATACAAATATTTAAAAAAAATAATTAAGGTGTCCAGTAATTCCAGATGGAATGTACATAATTATTTTAAAAATCTGTTAACAAAAGTATGAAATGAATTCTGTGGAAAAAGTACAGGCCTAAGTAATTTTGGAAATGTTTAGACTGTGCAAATAAAAGCAAGAAGAACTTCATATAATCACTGTACCCTACATCATAAATTTGTTTCTTACAGAGGTGTTGTTTAATAATTCTGAAGCCACTAAACTTGTATACTAGAATAGAATAATTAAATAATGAATACCATTCATGTTTTTCACTGTTGGAGTCTGAGGCTAAACAAGTAAGGACAAGAATAGAAAAGACTAGAATGATCAACGTGTTAATGTATTAATATTGGAAATATCAATATAAATGTATGTTTAGCTTGATACAGATACAAAAGGTTATGTATGGAATTATGTACAGATATTTTATGTGCATATGTTAGTATACATATGAACATATAATTGTTCTGCAATCTGAGAGACCCTAGTTTCAAAATACTGCAGTGTCAATAAGCACAGGTAACATTCAGATCTTGGCATCTACTTCCATTTTCAAATAAAAGATTAATCTATGCTTTTTGGAGAAATCACTGTGTCTAGGATAGAAACAGAAAAATATACAAGATACATCTTGAGTATCCTACAGTGCACAAAAAGAAGACTTCCAAAATCCCAATTACAGAGTATGTCACAGATACACTGGAGCCTACTGAAATAGCTCTCAGTGACTAAAGCTGGAAAAATCAGAGTTAAAAAAAAAAAGAGTATTTTATTATAGCTCAAAGTAAAAATATTCATGCATAATTACATGTATAAATGTGGATACAAATACATAATTGAATAAAATTATAAGTGAAAGAAAATAAACAAATTACTGATGTAAAGTGATTCTAATAATGTACATAGATAATTTAAGAAGATGGAGCATAATTCTCTCCTTCCTTAAATATGGGCTAATTTGAATCCTTTCAAATCACAGAATATGGAAGATGGGGCAGAGGACTTAAATTTCTGATGTGGAAGTCTGGCAAACACTGTGTCAACCTGGTGACCAGCCTTAACATTGACACTATTAACTTACATGGAAAATATGTTTGTTTCATATGATAGGAAGAAATATTGCTTGAATTCTGTGGTATTCCTCTCAAGAACATACTGGGTATAAAATAAGAAAATTTGAATAAAATATTATCTTTAGTTAATAGTAATGCATCTGATATGGTCTGGCTGTGTCCCCACCCAAATCTCATCTTGAATTGTAGTTTCTGTAATTCCCATGTGTTGCAGTGAGAGGCACCTGGTGGGAGGTAATTTAATCATGGGGGCATTATGCTGTTCTTGTGATAGTGAGTGACTCATGACAAGCTCTTATCTGACAGTTTTACAAAGGACTTTTCCCCTTTTGCTCGGCACTTCTCCTTCCTGCTGTCATGTAAATGAGAATGTGTTTGCTTCCCCTTCTGCCATGATTGTAAGTTTCCTGAGGCCTCCCAGCACTGTGGAACTGTGAGCCAATTAAGCCTCTTTCTTTTACAAATTACCCAGTCTTGGGTATGTCTTTATCAGCAGACTGAGAATAGACTAATACATCATATAATTGAATGAGTAATACTGATAACTTCATGAAAAGAGAAACAGGAAAGGGATGAGGATAATTAACTTGTAAACATTGTAGTAAGAAAAAAGTAAAAGAAATAGGATGAGAAAGAGAAAATAAGTTTGTCATTTCTTAGAGATGATCCATTTATGTAGACAAAATAAAAAAAAAAGAAAAATCTATATACTGTTATCAATAAGTAAATTTTTCATGATTGCAGAATACAATAATAAAATTATTCTCAGATTTTGCCTTGAAAGGGTATTTTTCTGCACAGTATGATTCTGACTAGGCCCAATGAGTACATTTGTCCAGTTAAGTGACATTGTTCAACTTCAGAGTCTAAATATTAAGAATTTTGCAAGGCTTTACAGACTCATTTGGGTCCTTCTCACCTTTACCGTATGAAAAAGTCAAAACTAGCCTCCTAATGATTATAAACCACATGTAGCTAGAAACGTCATCTTACCCAAGTGTCTTAGAGTAGTCAGTTCCTAGCTTTCCTGACTATTTATTGCAAACCCAGGAGGGAATCCAACCAGAATGATCTAAGCAAGACCCACACCAGTAAAACCACCCCAATGAGATGCAGCCAATTTGTCAATGCATAGAATTATGACCTAAAAAATTGTATGCTCTTTTATGCTGATTAAATTTTGAGATGCTTTATATAAACCAAAGCTAACTGACACAAACCCAACCAAATATGTGCAAGACCTATAAAAGAAAATTATGAAGCATTATGAGACCTATAAGAAGTTCTAAGTAAATTGAGGTATATACTAATGTCGTGGATAGAGAGAGGTAAAGATGTGTATGCTCCCCAAATTTATCTAAAAATTCAATGTTTTCCCAAATGCAACATCACCAGAATTTTGAATTTGAAATAAAAAGCTGATTATATAATATTTATGGTAACAACAACAACAAAAATAAACTATTAAGAATCACTGGGACATTCTTGAAAACAAATAAAAAAATTTGTAAACATAATTAACAGATTGGTTATCAACATTTATTTTAATTAGGACAAACACAGCAAATAGGACAATATAATATTTGCATGAAGAAAGACAAATGTAGAAATACAACAGAATAAATAGACAAAAACTAGACCTACATAATAAATATGCTCTTGATTTATAGCAATGTTTACATTACAAAATAATCAGCTTTAAATAAATGAAGGTATGAAGTGTATACTGAAATAGAAGAAAATTATCTGTGACCCCTATCAAACATTATACACAGAAAAGTATTACACAACCTAACTGATAAAAGTTAATTTGTAAAATTTATGGATATAAATGTAGAGTTAATTAATTTAACATATTGTTTTACATGAAAATTAAGAACTTTGTTCATAAAGAATACCAATACAAATGTAAAATCAAAGAAGAGATGAATTATCTGCAATAAATACAACTCATAAAGGTCTTAAAAATATTCTCCCGGAATATAAATCTGTAAGAAAATATACTAATCAATAAGAATAAGAGAGATAATGCAAATGAAAAATGAAGAATTAAACTTGAGGATAACTTCATAAAAATATTCAGATATTCAATAAAAACACACATATGTATAGTTCCCTATTATTAATCAAGAAAAATACCAAGCAATGCAGGCACTGTACACTCATCAGAATGGCTAACATAAGAAAGATTTTTAGTATCCTGAGTTGGCAAAGTTCTGTAGCAATTGAAACTATCATACGTTGCTTATACAAATGTGGGTAAATAGATGCCACTTAGAAAAGCTGGGAAGATCTACTAAAATAGAATAAAATAACTTCTGATGACCAAGCAATTCCACTATCTTTACATAGCCTTGTGAAATTAAGTAATTCAAATTTAATGTTATTGGAACTTTAAATTATTTAAGACCTGAGAGGAATATGACTTCCTGGCCTAAGTCACATAAGATGCATCTGTAACTTCTCCAATTCCAGATGAAATCTCTACCTCATTTTTGTTCTGCAAATTTTTAGGGAAGACTAAAGGCTACCACAGAAAAGACCCCTAAAAACTGTTAGCTTTTCTCACAAAATATTAAGCAATCTTTCTTGGAATGTAGCAAGCTGTAACCAATCAAATCACCTTAACATATTCACTTGCATTATTGCAACCCTATTAAACATTTCTGTTTCTGGCTGTGTGAGTGAAACCTTAGCTTTCCCATTTTGGGATGCTGACCATATTTATTTGAAGTTTGTGTTTCCTGGGTGACTATCCTAAAGCTTTGAACTGAGATAAACTCTAAACATAATCATGTTTTTAAATCTAATTTAAGTTGACATTTTGGTGACCATGAAGAAACCCAAACGGACCTCCAGTGATACCCAAATCTTGGTCAACAAGCAGAGCTCTGCTACCAGCAAAATGACTTTCACTCATCCAGCCTTGCTAGACTCAATGGGCAATATCTGATAAGGAAGACCCTTTTGGAGGGCTGAAACTCTCAGCTTGGTTGAGGTTCAAAATGTTTTCAAGATATAGACTTTCTAACTCAACAGAGTTGGAATTGAAGCTCTACCACTAGGTAGAACCAACCTTCCCTCCTTCTCTTCCTTCCCTTCCTTCCCTTTCTTCCCTTCCTTCCTTCTTTCCTCTTGCTTTCTTGTTCTCTCTTTCTCTCTCTCTCTCTCTCTCTCTCTCTCTCTCTCTCTCTCTCTCTCTTTTTTCCAGACTGAGTCTCACTCTGTTGTCAAGGCTGTAATACAGTGGTGTGATCTCGGCTCATCACAACCTCCACCTCCTGGGTTTAAGCAATTCTTCTGCCTTAGCCTCCACAGAAGCTGGGACTACAGGCACATACCACCATGCCCAGTTACTTTGTGTGTGTGTGTGTGTGTGTGTGTGTGTGTGTGTGTGTGTGTGTGTGTTTATTTTTAATAGAGATGAGGTTTCACTATGTTGGCCAGGCAGGTCTTGAACTTCTGACCTTGTGATCCCCCTTTCTTGGTCTCCCAAAGTGCTGGAATTACAGGCATAAGCCACCATGCCTGGCCTTATTTGTTATTTTCTAGAGATTTTGCTCACCAGAAACTTGTGACTTTCACTTTTCTCTGAGGTTAAGATCTTGTTTTGAATTATTCATTAGAGTTTCTATAGCCTTTTCTCTCATTAAAAATTTTGGGCAGGAAGAAAACAGTTTTTCTTTGAAAGTAGAAAGTAAATCTTTGTAGTTTAAGCAAAATTTGAAATCTTTAAAATTGGCCAGATTCTGAAGCTTTGTTTGATTGTCAAATCTAAACTTTCCTCTTGAGTGACCAAAATTATAAAAGGCTTCCTATGTAAATAAAAATAAGAACCAAAGTTGTTTTGTTTTTTAAATTTTTATTTTATTATTATTATTATTATTTATCTTTTATTATGACCAGAAGGCACCATAGGTGACTAGGGCCTTTCAGGTAAGTCAGAGTGTATTTCTCATGATGTAAAATCATCTCACAGGGAATCCCTTGTGAAGAAAATACAAGAATGCTTGCTTAACCCAGTGGGCCCACATTAAAAAATGGCCACCTAGTGCCTTAAGCACCCAAGTCTCTTCTGATCACTGAGATACAAGAAAGGGAACATTTGATTCCAGGGTGACAACTCAAGGAAATGTTCCCACAGGCTGTACACTTGACTCAAAATATCTTCCACTAAGCTTTTTGGATACTGAAGAGAAAAATCTAAATTATGGGCAGTCATCTAAAACCAAGTCTTCATTTCTTTTTTGAAACTTTAAAAATATTTATTCATTTAGAGGATAATAAACTCAATACACGCTAACACAAATAACATTTTTTTTCTTTTTCTTTTTTTTTTTAATTGTACTTTAAGTTCTGGGGTACATGTGCATATCTTACAGATTAACAAACTCACTCAAAACTGCACAACTACATGGAAACTGAACAACTTGCTCCTGAATGACGACTGGAAAAACAATGAAATGAAGGCAGAAATAAAGATGTTCTTGGAAACCAATGAGAACTAAGACACAATTTACCAGAATCTCTGGGACACATATAAATCAGTGTCTAGAGGGAAATTTATAGCAATAAATGCCCACATGAGAAGCAAGGAAAGATATAAAATCTACACCCTATCATCAAAATTGAAAGATCTGGAGGAGCAAGATCAAAAAAATTCAAAAGCTAGCAGAAGACAGGAAATAACTAAGATCAGAGCAGAACTTAAGGAGATAGAGACACAAAAAAACCTTCAAGAAATCAATAAATCTAGGAGCTGTTTCTTTTGAAAAGATCAATAAAATAGACCACTAGCAAGACTAATAAAAAAGAAAAGGGAGAAGAATCGAATAGATGCAATAAAAAAGGAAAAAGGAGATATCACCACTGATTCCACAGAAATACAAACTACCATCAGAGATTACTACAAACAACTTTATGTACATAAACCAGTAAAACTGGAAGAAATGGATAAATTCCTGGACACTTGCACCCTCCGAAGACTAAACCAGGAAGAATCTGAAACCCTGAATAGACCAATAACAAGGGCTGAAGTTGAGGTAGCAATTAATAGCCTATCAATCAAAAAAAGTTCAGGTCCAGACGGGTTCACAGTCAAATTCTACCAGACATACAAAAAGGAGCTGCTACCATTCCTTCTGAAACTATTCTAAACAATACAAAATGAGGGAATCCTCCCTAACTCATTTTATGAGACCAACATCATCCTGAAGCCAAAACCTGGCAGAGACACAACAAAAAAGAAAACTTCAGGCCAATATCCAGGATGAACATAGATGCAAAAATCTTTAATAAAATGCTGGCAAACCAAGGCTTCATTTTTAAGGAGAGATCCACCACTAGAAACACCAATTGCATTCATTGTATAATACTTATGGTGCCACTTCATGAAAATATTTAGAAAACTGTTCACACATACGATGACACCAAATTTCAATGATCAAAATAGGGCACATTTGAAATATCTAAATTAATTTACTGCATACTTAATTAGACAAAGCTAGCTCTAAAATGAAACAAAATAACTAGAAAATTTATTTGGTACTTTGAAGGCTTTTAAAAGAGGTTCTAATAAACATATTCATTTATAGGAGTAAAACAAAAAATTGTCTAAAATAATTTCGGAATTAGAAAAAGATTCTGAAATTTCTCCTTCTGCTTCAGCCCTTTCTTTTCATTAGCACGCATCTCCAGAACTTCCTAGCCAAGACTTACATCTCCCTCCTTTTTTTCCTTAACCTTATTCTGCTGTTCTGATTACTCTCTGGGAACATTCTGTATCCAGTAGAGAAGAATCTGTCTCAGTTTATCAACCATAATCAGAGGTCAAACTTAAAACTATAATTAAAGAATTCCCTGACTGATGTTCTTAAGAACACTATTAGAAATAACAGAATAGTCAAACATCTGAGCTTATAATTTCAGGTTATCTGATTTATATCAACTGGTCTACAGGCTTGTTTTAGAATGTAAAGCCAAATATTTGATATAAAAAAAAAACCTGAAGCAATTTTTAGAAGACTTTCATACATTTTCTGAAGCAGATTATGAATGAAACACTACTGCTAAAACCTAACTAAATATTTCCTTAGTTTTACAAAAGGTGGTAGATAAGAACAAAATACAGGGCCAACAAAAACACTAATGAGCTTCTAATGTTATACTATGAAAGATTTGGGGAAAAAAATTTAACAATCAGATCTATTACGAGAAAGGTATGCTAATCACTGAAATAATACTCTCCCTAACTTAAGCAATATAAATGAATTCAATGACAAATTGGCATGTATAATAAAGAGAGAATTTCCCGGTTAGGCTACCTCTGAATCTCATGATCTAGTTACTTTTGTTGGCCAAATTTATATATCCCAACCAAGGAAGAAAAGAAAATAACATTACAAAGAGAAGAAAAGCAAAAAGGTCTTGAGTTTACAGCTAAAATAATTGTTCAGCAAATTTATAACCCCAAATGACTTCTTAAACTCAAAAACTAACCCAATTCTCTCTTCTCAATGAATGTAAAAACTGTGGACAAGAATTTGACCAAAGGGTATAAGTCAGAGTGAGAGACTGAGGCATGTTTTAGAACAGAAGTGAAAATTTATTAAAGACTTTTAGAGAGAAAACAAAACTTGGAAGACGACAAAGCAGGTGACTTGAAAGATAAACGCAGAGTTTGACCTTTGACTTTCATACGTTGGTATACTTGGGGTCTTGCACCCCTTCTCCCCTGATTCTTGGGGTAGGCTGTCCACATGTGCAGTGTCCTGCCAGCACTTGGGAGGGGCCACATGCGCGGTTTGTTTACTGGTCGTGTACACACACACTTGAGGCATTCTTCTCTTAACACTCAAATATTTCTAGACGGTCACTTGCTGGTTAAACTAAACTATTTTGCCTTTTAGTGTGCATACTTGAGCCCACTTGCCCAATTCGTAACATCTTTTTGGGAAGCTGCTGATCACTAGCTACTTTCAGGTTTTTTCTGTCTATCGGGAGATTACCTTTTTCTTGTGCCAACTTGCCAAAGTATTATTTTAGAAAGGCAATATAACAACTGCCTGACCACCACCTGATAGGTGCCTGACGTTTCTACTGTGGCTGGCAATTTGGGGGTCCTCTCCTGCACTGCTCCTGTCTGACTAGCAATCTACTGCAGCGACACTAATACTTCAGGATAAATTTAAATTATTTTAAATTGAGAACAAACAAAGTCTTACTGACACTGAGTTACATTATTAGCAATGAATCCCACATTATGATAAGTACTATTCCTTGAATTTGAAAAACAATACTGATGGTAGGTGAAACATACACTTTTATATCAGCAAATAAGTCTTAATTTATAGTTTTCAATTAAGTTTTATATAAGGAACACATTTTTCTCTTGATTTCCTCAGCCCCCATCCATTTGATAGGGAGAAAATTTTCAGAATTATATAATGCCCACATCGTCTTCTCTAAGAAGGGGGTAGGGGGATAGATTTAGAATTAGAAGATGAAACTGAATTACTAGATATAATTTTTGCTCAAACTCTGATTCTTTTAATTCATAAACTGCAATTCTTATTGCTATGGAAATACTAAATTGTTAATAATGAAGAACTACAAAGCTGTCAAAAGTAGTATCTGATCAATTGTGGTCAAAATCATCCACCAATACTGGAGAACTTAGCTGTCTCAATCAAAACTGAAGGAGGTCCATCTAAATGTCTTTCAAACCTTAAGCAGTATCTTCTAAGATCAAAGACTTTGGAGGGAATAAGAAGTACATTTTTGAAATGCATGAAAAGATAATTTACTTCTTGTACAAGAACATGTAACACTCTATTCCTTCTTGTAAGAAAACCAAGTGGTATAGGAATGGTGAAGATTTGTACAGGATCCAAGAGCAGTTAATAACATGGTCATTCCTTGACATCCTGTAGTAAAAAAAAAAAAAAAAAAAAAAAAAAAAAAAAAAAAATTGCCTCGTGGAGACCTTAAAATCTCCCCAGTTTGACTCCTCTGTGACTTATTCTTCTATTTCCTGCCACTCTGTTCCTTTTTGTCATCTTTGATAGAACATGAAGAAAATTTATAGACTTCTCACAGCCCTGTTATTTCTTAAAGAACACACAAAAAGGAAACCACATGCCCTACTTTTAAAATTTTCTGCTTCCCTGGTGGTATTCCAAGAGTCATGGGAATGTAATAACCTACCCTGGGCTAGCATAACTGACTCCGTTTTAGCTTTAAACTCCAACCTGGCTTCCCCCTCCTTACCACAACCCCTTTGGGTGCATAACTGGGTCATGCAGCACTTAGAAGCATAGAAGCCTACTGTTCCTAACACTTGTAACCATTGTAACCTCATCCTGCTTGTCTTACCTACCAACTGCTATTCTAAGCAAAAAGTTTCCCTTTGATCATTGTATAGAAAGAGCCTGATCCCCCGCCCCCCCCCACCTTCTTGGTAATTGTGTGGAAACCACCTGTGCCCACAGGCCCTTCCTCTAACCTGCTTTTCTGCTTCTGTAAATTCTGCTTCAACTAGGTACTCCCCTGCTACCTAAATAAAGGTATAAAAGATAATCTAACCCCTTCCTTGGGCCGAGAGAATGTTGAGCTTTAGCTGTCTCTGGGTCACCATCAAATCAAGAAAGGAGTCTTAATTTGGGACTCAAAGTGTGGCTTGTTCCTTCTAACTAGTTGGATTACAACAGGAAGAATCAGATCTAAAGCTCTGCTCTCTTTCTGGGATTTCTTTGGTTTGTGGGAGTACCAGGGATCACTTTATACCATGAAAGCACGTGACCTTTTAATGTGCAATTGTAACGGGAGGGAGGTGGGGATGGTGGGGGGATGGTGGGAAGGTAGTACCCAGCTCCCAAAGCTGTAGATTCTTGGCCTCTCTAACCCAGAAGAATGGAGAAAAGGGCCCTAGAGGTGCAGTGAGTTTAACGTTCGAATGAAATTGTGGACTCAAAGAGTTTTGTGAAAGAGTGATTTATTAGAGAAAGAGAAAAGAAACCGCTCCCACACTGTCATAGGAGGCGACCCAGAGAAGGAATCCATTTTGAAATGAGCAGCTGAAGTTTTAACCCTTGAGTTATTCCCACCCCATTCATGTTCTGGTCCAATGAGAGGAGTTCTTCAAACTTCCTCTGGAGTGATTGATCTTTAACTCTGATACCGGATTGGCTACTTATTTTACAAACCTGAGTTACAAAGCCCCCTCCTCCCAGAGCTTTCAGTGGGAATTTAAGACAAAAGAGCCTCACCTGGCTTTCCTTATCTGGCCAGGCAGGTGGGTGGGGGAACCAAATAACTTTATGTTTGAAACCGCTCCCTTAAGGGACCAGGGAAGAGAAGTTTCTTTAAGGCAGTCCCTCACAATGCCCAATAACTCATTGGTGAGTGCTGTGGTTTTAGATGGGACTAAGAGAGCTTATGATATATGGTTATTACTGCACAGTGCGACTCATTTATTTGTGGGTTTAGACAAGAAAATTGTGGCTTGGAGCCCTGGAGCCTGTGAAACACTCACCACTGAAGGATAAGAATCCCAAGTGGGATGGACTGATCACAGAATGGACTTATTTGTATCAGGTTGCCCACCAGCCTTGGGGGAAAATGTCCTTGCAATGAAGTGCACTGTGGAAGTATTATAGACTCATGGTATTCCCCTTTTTCTAGGATCCAATAATTCCATTATTGAATGGAATTATTGGGATTCTCAATTGGGATGGATTTAAGTGTTTTGTTATTCACTTATGCCTACTTTTTGCATATTTAAATATTAAGGTGTTGAAAACTGCATGCTTTCTTTGTCCTATACATTAAGGGACTCCATCCTGACGTCAGCAATAAAATCAGGGAACAAGTTAAGTTGAAAAGACTGCCTATCTAACTAGATAGGCTTCTAAAATATGACTTAGTGGCATTAAGTTGGCTATTTTTAAACTATTTGTAAAATAAATTTACATTTACAAAGGAAATCTCAATTTATAATGCCATCTTCCTCTCTGTGCCTAAGCCACTAGAAATTTTTGAGATAAGGAAAACATTGGTTTAAAGTTTACATAACAAACATTATCTTTGTTAAATATACTTTTATTGACAATCTTGTCTTTACTGGGCCTTTATCTATTCTCTTCTTCCATTCAGCAAATATGGTATTTAAATGTAAGTTCTATGTCTTTGGGATGTAAATTTTTACTTAAGAGTTGTGTCTTTGGAAGTTGCCTAACTCAGATTTAGAGTTGCCTAACTCGCTAACAATTATTTAGAGCAATGGAACAGGTGAGAAAGAGATTGATAGAATAAGGGTGGGGGGGGGAACTATTGGAAAACTTGCAAATGCAGAATGTTACAACACTGTAGAATTTGCTTCTATCTATATAAGTGTAATATTTTACTACCAATATATATGAAATAGATTCAATTAGTAGACAGGCTTTTTATGAAGTTTGTTTGTTTTTTGCTTTCCATATTACAGTTTCTAGATGCAGAAATCTAAATCTTACTCTTCTTCCCCTGCTTTTAGATGAAAAGCCACATAATTTCCTAATCTTAAACAACCAGCTGCTTTCTACTAGGATGGTCCTGCAAAAGAAAACCTCTTCTTACCAACACTAATGTTGTTTTGTTTACAGATGGATCATACTTGAAGGATGACTCTGGAATTTATCATGCAGGTTATGTTATAAGATTTTTAACTGAGAATACAGAAAGTGATTATCTTCAGAAGCAAACTTGGCTCAACAAGCTGAGTTAATAGCATTAATTAGAGCTTGTCAATTGGCAAAAGGAATAACAGCTAATATTTATAGAAATAGGACATATGCTTTCAGAGTAGCTGATGACTTTGGAATGCTATGGAAACAAGGAGAATTTTGAACATTTCAAATCAATCTAAAAAATTGGACACTTTGTTTCAAAATTTCCAGAAGCTATATTATTGCCAAAAAGCATTAGCCATTATGAAGATTCCAGACCATTGAAAGTCAGACACTGCAAAAAGCAAAGAATAGCAATTATCAAGTAATATAGCAAAAAAAAAAAAAAAGGGGGACTCCCTTTAATGTATCTGAGCAAGAAAATCAACCCATTTTGGCTTTTAAGCAAGCACTTGATTTTGATATACAATTATTTCAATTCAAAGTTCTAAAGTAGAACAAGAAAATTGTTAACAAGTAGGGTAAATAACTCCACTGTGACTGAACTATGGTATGGACCAAATGGTCTACTCATACTTCCAACAAAATCACAGTTATCTTTCCTAACTTATGTACATGATGTAATTCAATGGAGCCCTGGTAAAGTGATTACCTGGAGAAAACAGGATTATTGAAATTGTCTCCAGTCATTGCTTATAATGTATACAATCACTGTCACATCTGCAAAAACCATAATCCAGGGAAACATTTACATAGTTCTCAAGGTCATTTTTCTTTACCTGAAGGCATCTTCCAAGCATGACAATTATATTTTATTCAAATATTTACATTACAAAGTTACAAGTACATTCTAATGTTGATTTATATGTTTTCTCATTTGGTAAAAGCATTTCTATGCAGAAGAGCAACAGACTTAGGAATAAATAAAATTATCTTAGGGAAAAATATTCTGATATGTGGAATTCCTCTAGAAATTCAGAGACTCATTTCACTGGACAAATAATCTATTTTATATGTAAAATATGGCTCACTCTCCAACATTTCTATTATGCATATCACCCCCAATCATCTGGGCTAGTGGAACACACAAACAAAATAATCAACATTCAATTGGCAAAATTAACCAAGGCTTTTCAAATCCCTTGGCCAAAAGCTCTTTCCTTGGTTGCTTTTTCTTAGTCTAACATCCACCTCTTTCTCTGTTGATAAACACTGGATGTCTCTATTTGAAATTATCACTGTCAGACGTATGAAATTATTTTCAGGTAATTGTAAATCTGTAATATCAAAGGGTTATGTGTTGTATTGTTGCAATAGCATTATGAGGGGAGCAGAAGGACCATGGCCATCAACCAGTAGATTTATCTATTGAAAACAGCATTCTTCTAAAGGACTCCATTTAACCAAAATGGAAGGGACCTTACTAAGTGCTCTTAACTGACCTGTGTGCTGCTAAGTTAAAAGTAATAGATTCTTAGATACATGTCACTCGTTTTAAAATGTCACTTTACTAATTTATATCTTATCTTAAATCAGTGATTTAAAATTAAGACTATCTAGAACCAACAAGGATTAGAAAAAAATATCAGATGCAGTTAACTTTGCTTTCTCAAAACACCAAACCAGACCTGTGTCTAAACTGATGCTTATTATTAATAATTATTAATAGATTAATAATCATTAAAAGTCTTATTTTTGCAAGTTCACACTAAATATCTTTCTTTTCAACCCTAGTTATTATGCTTTATTGCTACTATCAAAGCTATTGTTTATGACTCTAACTTCTTCGTGAAATGGAGACAAAACTATGCTGACAGATTACAGAAAAATAATTGTTGGATAGGTGACCTCATACCTATTTCTGGTGGTTTATATCTATTGTGGTGGGTATTGCCTTCTAAGGAAAATATTGGATAGAATATTAGAAATATATCTGTATTTCTCAAGAACAATCATTGGTGCTTACATTAGTATGACTAAGGATGACATTCATAACCAGACTATTAATAATACTTAACAAAGCAAAGGACGTGGGAAGAGCTTTATGATAGATGAAACCATTTTTTACCTTTATCATGAATACTACTATTGCCTCAATGGAGAAATAAAAAAACTTAATTCCAGGGTGGTACAATGTTGGAATTCACTCAGAGTGGCTGGCAAAATATTAGGGAAAGTTATAGATTATAGTCTGAAACCTTTTGGAAGGCTAAAAGTATTTACTGGGGCAGGCTGAAGATGGCCAGTCTGTTACATTAAGGAAAAGATAAGGGCGATAAGAGGCTTTCCCAGTTAAGTCTATTTATCCCACATCCATTTATCTCTACTCTAACTCTTGATTCATGTAAATGTTGTGCTGGATGGTCCTCTCAGGGAGATCAAAGGAGAATCACCCATTAATCGTGTGTACTCTGGGCCGCAGAACCTTAAGCTTTTATCATTTGTAAAACCACTCTTTCAACCATGTTAATTACAGACAAATGTGTTGACTAGAGAACCTGTGTTATAAAATCTTTACTGAATAAATGTAAGAATGGGACAGGGAGTCTTGGTCAATTGGTGGCAGTTGCCCTTTGAAAGCAGCCAACAACCATCCCTAGCTCTGCAAGTGGTGATCGATGTCTAAGTACAACACAAATTTGAGACATCTCTATACAGCTTACCCCTTCTTTTGGTCAACTTAGCTTTATGTTTAGAAAAAAAAAAAAAGAATTACATCAAAGACACATAGCTCAGTAACACTGAAGATATATGATGAATACCTAAGAAATAATGTATCCAATGTATCCACACCCTTATATTACAAAGTACCGATTGACATGCTACTGAATGAATGCAGTGACTAGTATTTACTGGCTAGCTCCAAATGGAATGACTTGGCAATGAAGCACCAGTTAACGGCTACAGTTACCCAAGGACATTTAGGACAGTGTTCTTTGGGTTATAGCTGGGCACAAGGTTAAATGGTTCATAGTCTTTCAAAGCTTGAACATTTTTCTTATTTATAGTCTTATTGGGCTCATTTCCTATTTCATTGGTATAATCATTTAGCTTTCATCTTTCTGCCCCAACTGGGTACTGAGGTTGTCATTTGACGTGTAGAAGCTTTAACCAATTACACAATAAAAGGTTGTAAATGGTAGCCACCTGGATCTTATTATTAAACAGTGAAGTTTCTCTTATGAGAAATGCTGTATTGCAGAACCATATAACTTTACATACTCACTGCAGTGCAAGGGGTCATAAAAGCTTGAGTGTTGCATCTATATCCCAGATGATCTGGATAATATCTTTACATTAATGGTTAATATAGAAACCCAAATAACTAACCTTTCTGTTGTAGTACCGTCTCTGGATTATTGGATAAGAACCTTATTTGGATCTTAGGAAACTGGTGGCAAAAGCTAGAAATAATAATCATTTGTTGCATTTTGTCTTATTTTTGTCTTTACTTCTGGTGTGGCATTTCTTGGCAATAGAGTCAATGCACAACTGAAAAAATTAAAGGTTGTTCAAAAAATTTATTCATTGAAGATGAAGCTGTGAAGCCTGACTCAGGTCACAAGGTAACCTTCTTCACTTGCTCCAAATTTGGGCTATACCCCGTCAGCTTTATAGATTGGTAAATTCCTCACCAATGGGGCATGACTTCCTAGGAATGAGCTTTTCTAGCAACACTGAACTAAGCTCCTGAGCTTATAGGGAACCAAACTGTTTGAGTTTACCTACCATGCTTTCTCTGAAACATCTTGATGGAAAAAAAGAAATGTGAAATTAAATAATTCAAGCTTAAAGTTGTTGGAACTTTAAATTACTTAAGCCTTGAGATGAATGTGATTATGTGGTTTGAGTGATGTGGCATGCATTTGCAACTTCTGCTTCTTTGTTTATAGATTAAATCTCTTTATTTTTTTCCTCTAAATAATTAGACCAAATGCTACAAGAGATAAGGCCCGTAAAGACCATTGCTTCTCCTGACAGAAGGTTATAGCAATCTTCCTTGGAACATAGCAAGCTCTAACCAATCAAATTGCTGTAATGGATGTACTGGCCTTACATGGAAAATGTTGTAACCCTTTTGAACTTCTGTGTTTCTGCCTACATAAGTAATACTTTAGCTTCTGCACTTAGGAAAACTGTCACTTTGGAGTCTGTATTTCCTAAATGCCATTCTCAAACTTTGAGCTTGAATAGACTGTGTACTTAATTATATTTCCTGGATCCCATGATTTAAGGTTGCCATCTTTATCTTGCATGTAAGCATATTTTTTACAAAAAGATATATATAAGAATATTCATTATATTCTTAAATGTAAGAACATTCAAATATTCTATCTTTTTAATAACAAAAATATTAAAGCAAAATTAATTTTGGTGTATTTATTCAATAAAATATTACATAATAAAAAATGAATGAATTTATTTTCCATAGAAAAACAGGAATAAATCTTTCATATACATTTAGTAGAAGTTCATATACAAAAATATACAGCTCTATAATTTCATTTTATTAACGTTAAAAAAGAAGTGAGATGTTTAATATAGTTTCATCAGCATGCATTATCGATTACTAGATAATAGTTTTAGTTTATCAAGAATATAAAAAAATTACCTTTAATTGTAGTTTAAAGATTTTTTTCAGCACAACACAAATTGAAAGATGTGAGAATTGGAAACCACTTGAATTATTAAAAAGTTGGATTGTTATCAGAGCTTCATGAAGTAACTGGAGTAACATTAGAAGAAGCTTTCATTTTTCCTTCTATTGCCTCAGATTGTAGACTGTAAATCTTAACATATTCCATAAAATGAAGAACAGTGTACTTGCCAGGTTGCAATTTGTTATTCTTGGTTTTAATTTAGCATTGCCAATGTACCAAAATATAGAAAGGAAAAAATAAAAGTTCTTATAAGAGAATATTTTCAGTAATTTGACCAGAAATATCTATAAGCTATTAGTTGCTACTTTGGTATTACTCTATGGATTTTTTTTTTTCACTTCTCTACATATTACCCATAGTCACCTTGCTTTAACTTATCTTCTGTGCTGCTGATATAATCTAAGCACATTTATCCTCTTAACATGATCAGCCTTGTGGAGCTGGGTCACAACTAACATGACATTAATGTTGATAAACTGATGTATTTTACTACCTCACTGATGTTGGTTTTGTCTTGCCTTATGATGTAAGGTTTGGCTCATACATTACTGATAAGACTACTCAGGAAATTAGATAAATGCCTGTGGCAAGTTCAACTATTGGAGTCATAAAAAAGACAGACAATACTACTACTCTGAAGACCTAAATGTTGGTGACACATAGATGAAAAATTATTTGTCCAAGTATTTTTATAAAGTTGGAAATTTACTTCAAAGATGGTACTTCCCCACATTGTGCTAACATATTTTATCTTATATATATATATATATATATATATATATATATATATATATATATAATGACACATAAATAACAGATATTTGTGTTAGGTATATTACTGTTTTGAAGGTCAGCCCATTTATTAAAAAGTTTCTTTTATCCTGTATATTTACAAGACATATCTGAGCTGAATTTTTTATCATGGGCATTTTAACAATAATTCGACTACTGCCTATTTCCTACTGAGTTGGAAAAGAATAGACTTTTGTTATGATAAAATGTTCTTGATTTTATTTAGAAAAAGATGAAACAATTCTATGGCAATATAATTTACGTTAACAATATAGATGAGCCTATAACTGCTTTCCCATTAACACTTGGTTTTACTCTGTTTACCATTTTCTAAAAAGTCCACCTTTAGGGTTGGAATATTTTATACTTGTCTCCAAACAAAACGTGTCTGTTTCTATAACATTTTACTCATGTCAGGTGTGCTGTTATTCTGTGAAAGAAAATAGGAAGAAAAAAATGTAATTTTTATTTTCCCCTAAAGGCTTTTTACACATAAGTAAAACCTGTATGGCAAAAATATTATTTTTTCTACAAGTTCTTCATGAGGATAAATGTTACTCTACTTATAAAAAATAGCCTGTGTTAGTGAAAGTGATGGCTAATTTAGTCCAAGATGAAAATCTCCAATGGGAGAAAGTAGTTTTTTTTTTTTTTTTAAACATAAAATGGTTTTAAGTCACTTGTATAAAACAAATTAACCATGAAACCTTAAAATAATTTTACGTTACCTTTGATGTTTATGTAGATATGTAATATTTAAAATAGATTTAGAAAACATATTTCAATCGATTTAGAAAAACAAGAATGTGTGTGTATATGAATATACCTGTGTATGTTTATATAGGGGTGTTTGTGTGTTTTTGGCAGTGAGGAAAGAAAGAAGATAGACTGAATTGCTTTTAACATAGTAGAATTAATTTAACATAGAATTTAATTAAAGAAGATTATTGAGGGAGAATGTGATTTAGTGATCAAGGTGGCTTCTAGGGTTGACTAAAGTGTAGATTTCCTTCTCACTATAGGACCTTGACCTCTTTTATCTTAGAACATTTACCTTAGATGACTTGTAATTGCCAATTTTTTCTCTGCCTCCTTTGAAATGTATACACATTTCCTGAAAAGCCTCTTGTCAAGTTTAGAACCTGGTAATATCCTTCTCAAGGATGTGGGAGCTCATAGTCTCATAGAGGAGATTTACAGATTTCTATTGTATTTATCTTCAATGTTTAATAATGAATATATTTATGTGAGTACATATATAATATAAAATATATAATTTTATTTTTTCCAAAAGGAGGTAGAAGACAAGTTCACTTAGAAAATTTACCTTACATATAGAGATAATTAATAGTCTTTTAGCTACATAGACCTAGATGCAGAATTGAGTTATTACTTGCCTGAAAATAAAGATGGGTTACTCATCACCACATAGGAACAAATTTTATATCATAAGTACAGTAGCATATCTGGGGTATTTTAAATAGGCCTGGTAGACACTGCTGATGAATTTAAATTCCAACACACTACCAAATGTATGTATAACAACTACAAAAAAAAAAATTCAATAGGGCCGGCACGGTGGCTCATGCTTGTAATCCCAGCACTTTTGGAGGCCAAGGCGGGTGGATCACGAGGTCGAGAGATCCAGACCATCCTGGTCAACATGGTGAAACCCCGTCTCTACTAAAAATACAAAAAATTAGCTGGGCACGGTGGCACGTGCCTGCAATCCCAGCTACTCAGGAGGCTGAGGCAGGAGAATTGCCTGAACCCAGAAGGCGGAGGTTGCGGTGAGCCGAGATTGCGTCATTGCACTCCAGCCTGGGTAACAAGAGTGAAACTCCGTCTCAAAAAAAAAAAAAAAAAAAAAAAAATTCAATAAACAATTTGGTGCAGTTAGTTAAACAAGTCTATTGGAAAGTTTGACAATGCTATGAATTCACTAAATTGACTTTAGTTTCTTCATGGGCAAGGAGATAAACAATATATTCCAGCATTACTACGAGATAAGGCTATAAGACTGTTTTGTTTAGAGAAGTAAACAAAATACCAGACTGGCTGCATATGAGCATTTCCAAACAAGCAGAGTTATGTATTAAGTTCCATCGAAGGCCAAGTGGCAGTTGAGTATTTGGACCCAAGCCCTGAGGTACAGAAGAAGAAATATGCCTTCAAATGTCACAGACTAAAAGAAAATAATATTGAGCAGATTTACCCAGCCAATGCCATTTCTTTTCACAATATCCACAATACATTTGCCACAGGTGGTTCTGATGGCTTTGTAAATATTTGGGATCCATTTAACAAAAAGCGATTGTGCCAATTCCATTGGTACCCCCACGAGCATTGCATCACTTGCCTTCAGTGATGATGGGACTATGCTTGCAATAGCATCATCATATATATATGAAATGGATGACATGGAACATCCAGAAGATGGTATCTTTATTCTCCAAGTGACAGATGCAGAAGCAAGTGGTTGTCAGATACAAGTGGTGGTCTAAGGTCAGATGTCTAAGACCTCTTGTGAGGTCTCATATTATTATTAATATTTTGGTTTTGATATATTGAAGTTTATTTTCTACCATAGTAGAGTTTAGCATAACCTATGTAGGTAGGACAAGTAGAATAAAAAGATAAAAATGTTATTTTAGTGTTTAAGAAACCAATATTTTACATAGCTGAAGATCCTCTGTATCAGTTTTTTATTTTTTTTCTTTCTATAATTTTTATGAGAAATTTACATCCAGGCACTATCATAGATCCCAATTTTGGTGAGTATGAAAAAATATGAATAAATTAACTAAAATTAACTGTGTTTGCAAAATAATGAGCTCTTACTCCTGAATTATATATGGTTATGTTTTAGTTTGAAATGCGTGCCGTTAACACAGCATTAGTTAAATTATGTATTGCATATTGTCTGTAGTAAGTATAAGTATTTTACCAGCCTACAAAATTGTCTTCCTCAAGCAAGTTTTCATTAAGAGGATTGTGAAATATTCAATAATTGATTAAGCATTGACTAAGTAACATAATGTTCCCATTGAATTTTTCTCAATTAACTTTATATTTAGTAAAAATATTTTGATTTAAATATAAACTTTAAAATCATTCTGTCTATAAATGAATGTTAAAAAGAGAATATAATATTGAAATAGAATAAATATTATAAAATATAATTGAGTAGAAATGCTTTGCATAATATTAAACATATTTTAAAAGGATTTAATTTACAATTTTAATTGTAACTGGGAAGGTTTATTGTTTATGTACCTGGTCCATGAAGTATGGATCAGCTGTCTCTACAGTATCTTTGTATTTTAAATTGGTGCTATTCTGTGTGTTTTTTAAATATAAAAACATTTGTTTATAATACAATAGCTATTTTAAAACTAATAACTACACTGAATATGAAATAATTAGCCATGGCTATTCATAAAATGATTTATTCATTAGTTATTGTTCATAAATTTTAAAGAATGCATAATATGTGCGTGTGTGTGTGTGTGTGTGTGTGTGTACTATTTTTTCACATACATTTAAGACATGATAAAGTTATTGAGAGGATAGAGCAGCAATAAAATGTTCTCAATGTATGCATTTTTAACATGACAGAATGCTGTACATAATAAGGGAAAAGGTTTACAATGTAACCTGACAGACTTTGCTATGTAGAAGGAGGTTATAATACTATAAAATAACATTAACAAAATATAGTAATAATATATGATATTGTTTCTATGATGAATATAGATTAATGATAAATATGAATACCCAATTTATAATATAAATAATTGTAATCTGGAGTTAATTCAACGCCAACTGATTACAGTGTTATAAAATATAAAACATGCAGATGATAACTGTTAAAGTTCTAAAGACAAAGGCTTAACTAATCCCTCTTTTTATTATGTACTTATTTCTAAAAATATGTTGATCAGTACTGTCATTTATCTGCTTAATGAATGCAGATCTTGCTTTTGCATAAAGTTAGTGTCTTAGTCCATTTTCATGCTGCTGATAGACTGGGCAGTTTAAAAATAAAAAGGTTTACTGGATTCACAGTTCCACATGGCTGGGGAAGCATCCCAATCATGGAGGAAGGTAAGGAGGAGCATGTCATGTCTTACCTGGATGACAGGAAGCAAAAAGAGAGCATGTGCAGAGAAACTCTCATTTTTAAAACAATCAGATCTCATGAGATTCATTCACTATCATGAAAAAATCTGGGCCTACAACATGTGGGAATTATGGGAACTACAAAATAAGATTTGGCTGGGGACACAGAGCCAAATTATGTCCTAGTAAGCCACAGCTCATCGGGATGGGTTACTAGAATTAATCCTTTACCAACAGAGGTTAGGAGCTCTGACCCCCAACCAACAATTGACAAATATTTTGTTCGCTATAGGTATTATATATTGTATTCTTACAATAAAACAAGCTAGAGAAAAGCAAATAATATTAAGAACCTTATAAGAAAAAATAATTTATAATATTGTGCTATATTTATCCTTACAGTAAGTTGAAGTGATTGGTTTGTAGGATGAATCATCTATCTGAAATGGTTGATGACCACAGCTGCAGACCTCAATCTAAAATTCATATTAAGTGATTCCATTTTTTCTTGTAATGTCGACTTTTCTCTGCTTGGGAGCACTTCCAGCATCACTAGTGGGACTTTGTATGGGTATTGAGACAGCCAGGTAGGAGGGTGTGATGGTTAATACTGAGTGTCAACTTGATTTGATTGAGGGATACAAAGTAATAACCCTGAGTGTGTCTGTGTGGGTGTTGTCAAACAAGATTAACATATGAGTCAGTGGGCTGGGGAAGGCAGATCCACCTAAATCTGGTGGGCACAATCTAAGAAGCTTCCAGCAAATATAAAGTGAGAAGAAAAATGTGAAAAGGAGAGATGGGCCTAACCAACCAGCCAACATCTTTCTCCTAGGTTTGATGTTTCCTGACTGCAAACATCAGACTCCAGGTTCTTCAGTTTTAGAACTTGGACTGGATCTCCTTGCTCTTCAGCTTGAAGACAGCCTATTGTGGGACCTTGTGATTGTGTAAGTTAATACTTAATAAACTTTATACTTGTAAATATAAATATCCTATTGGCATAGTATATTTTTATAGTCATGTATATATTTATTATATTTATATATGTATGTATATATATGTATGAGTGCAGATGTATATATATATATATATATATATATATATATATATATACACACACACACACATATATATATATCTTTCCTATTAGTTCTGTCCCTCTAAGAGAAGCCTGACTAATACATATTTTGGTATCAGGAGTGGTTCTAGGGAACAGAATATTATAGATAGAATTCTTTCATTGGTTTTGTAGTTTCTGGAGTTAGTTTCTGGTAGCAAGAGTGGTTCTAGAGGAACAGAATATTAAGGATAGAATTATTTCATTGGTTTTGGGGGTCTGGAGTTGGCTGCATAATATGATTAGATCTCAAAATGCTAAGACCTCTATGTCTAATAGCATGAACACTGACAGTCCTTGGCATAAACTGTTCAGAGAGTTATGCAAAATAAATGCATTTCACACTCCTGATTCACTGTTGATGAGAGTCAAGGAGTTTAGTGACTTTATACATGATATCTTTGACCATATGTAGAGAACCAAGAAACATAATGAAGCTGTTTGGTTGCTCCCAAGTTCAGTAGACAAAGTGATAAAAGAAAACAGTGAGCTCAGGATTCTGTGTCCCAGCTTCAGAAGCAGATACTGAGCCTCAAATCTGCTAAGATTGCCCTAAGTGAGTCTTATCTCCTGTAGGGAAAGAGCTGAAATTGTGGAAAATAGACACAAGCTCTTATCATGTGAGTGGCTGTCCTGTAATGAAGGTGCATGCACAGCCTTGCCAGGTGTCTTCTGTTAAAGTGAGGACATTGATTGAAAGAATGGGAACCTGCAACTTGGAATGGGGACATATGGGAGAACCATGATGAAGCTGGCTGTTTGTAAACTCTGATGGACCTTTTTTGCCAGAAGGAACAGCTTCCCCATCCCCAGTAGTGGCAACATCCCCTCTCCCATCCATGCTGCTGTCAGCCTTTCCACATTTGTCTGAGGAGATAAACTCTGCACTGCCTGAGGCAATAGTGATGGCCTCCCCTAGGCAGTTCCCAGGCAAAATAAAGTTGATTCTCTGCAGGAGCCAACCACAACACCCCTGTTTGCTTCTAGACCTATCACTAGACTAAACTCCCACCAGGTTCCTGGAAATGAGTTTGAGAGTGTGACGCTTGAGGAAATGTGCTACACCCAAAAAGAACTGCTTGAGTTCTCTAATTTAGCATGAGAGAACAGGCATGAGAATGGATATTAAGGGTAATGGATAATGGTGGAAGAAACAGAGTTGGATCAGGCTGAATTTATTTATTTGGGTCCACTAAGTAGGGACTCTGAATTTAATATTGCAGCTTGGGGAGTTAAAAAATGTTCTAATAGTTTATTTGCTTGGTTAGCTGGAATATGGATTAAAAGATGGCACTATGAGTGAGCTGGAAATGCCTGATCTCCCCTGGTTTAATTTAGAGGAAGGGATTCAAAGATGTAGAAAGATTCAGATGTTTGAATGGATTAGTCACTTTAGACCTACTCATTCCAGCTGGAAGGGGTCAGAAAATATACCCTTGACCAATGCCTTGCAAAATAGATTTGTGAGGGCAGCACCTTCATCTTTGAAGAGCCCCATGATTGCTTTTCTCTGTATGTCAGATCTAACAGTAGGAATCACAGTCACTCGACTACAAAATTTAAATACAAACTAATACTGAATCCTGAGGTGGTACGAGCCAAATAACACTCAATTGTCAAAAACAAGGTGGGCATAGCTATCTCTGCTGGATAGCAGAGGCAAAGCAAAATCAAAATAGTCTGACTTGTGTAGAGCTCTGGTATTGTCTAATTACAGTGTTTCTAGACGTAAAATTGATAGTAAGTCTACTACATTCCTACTTATTTTGTCTAGGTTGAATGGACAAAAGAGTAATTTGAATTATAAGGGAATCATGACCCCTCAACCAATGTCCAGACTTTAACCAGTTTACAGACCCAGAACACTTGGAATGAAGGGAAGACCAGGTCCCCTGAAGGAAGGAACCCACTACATTATTGACAGCTTATGCAGTGAATCTTTCTCCCATCCTTCCCCAAAAAGGCGTCTGACATTTTGCCAGGGTAACTGTGTGTTGGGGAAAGGGCAATGATCAGACATTTCAAGGACTACTGGACACTGGCTCCTAGGTGATATTGATTTTAGGACACCCAAAATGTCATTGTTGTTCTTCAATTAAAGTAGGGGTTTATGGAGGTCAGGTAATGGAGTTTTAGCTCAGGTCTCACTTACAGTGGGTCCCTGGACTTATCCTATGGTCATTTCTGCAGTGCCAGAATGCATAATTGGCATAGACATACTTAGCTGCTGGCAGAATCATGACATTGACTCTCTGACTGGCAGGGTGAGGCCTACTATGTTGGGAAAGGCCAAGTGGAAGCCATTACAGCTGTCTCTACCTAGAAAAATAGTAAATCAAAAATAATATTATATCCCTGGAGTGACTATGGAGGTTAGTGTCACCATTATGGATTTAAAAGACACAGGGGTAGTGACTCCCACCTCATCCCTGTTCATCAACTCCATTTGGCCTGTTTAGAAGAGAGATGGATTTTGGAGAATGATAGTATATTATCATAAGCTTAACCAAGTGGTGACTCCAATTGTAGCTGTTGTACCAGATGTGGTTTCATTGCTTGAGCAAATTAATACATCTCCTGGTATGTGGTATGTAGCCATTGACTTGGCAATTGCCTTTTTCTCCATTCCTGTACATAAGACCCACCAAAAGCAATTTGACTTCAGCTGGAAAGGCCAGCAATATACCTTTACTGTCCTACTTCAGGGGTATATCAACTTTTCAGCTTTGTGTCATAATCTTATTTGGAGAGAACTTAAGGCTTTTTTGCTTCTGCAAAATAGCAACCTGAACCATTAAGTTGATGGCATTATGCTGATAGTAAATCTTATTAAAATTCAGGGGCTTTCTACCTCAGTAAAATTTCTAGTGTTCCAGTGGTATGGGGACTGTTCATTTAAGATAAAGGATAAAATGCCGCATTTGGTCCCTCCTGCAACCATGAAATAGGTACAAGGCCTAGTCGGCCTTTTTGGATTTTGGAGAAAACACATTCCTCATTTGTGTGTGTTGCTCTGGCTCATTGATCAAGTGACATGAAAGACTGTCAGTTTTGAGTGGGTTCCAGAACAGGAGAAGGCTCTGGAATAGGTCCAGGCTGCTGTGCAAGATGCTCTACCACTTGGTCCATATGACCCAGCAGATCCCACTGTTCTTGAGGTGTCGGTGGCAGATAGGGATGCTATTTGGAGTCTTTGTCAGGCTCCACTGGTAAAATCAGAGGGGAGGTCTCTAGGATTTTGGAGAAAGGCCCTGACAGATTCTGCAGATAACTACTCTCCTTTTGAGAGACAACACTTGGCCTGTTACTGAGCTTTGATGGAAATTGAATGCTTGACTGTGGGTCCTCAAGTCACCATGAAATCTGAACTGCCTATCATGAACTGAGTGCTTTCTGACCCATCTAGCCATAAAGTGGGTCATGGACAGCAGTGTTTCATCATTAAGTAAAAGTAGTAATTTGGCTCAAGCAGGTCCTGAAGTCACAAATAAGCTATATGAGGAAGGGGCTCAAATGTCCATAATCTCCACTCCCACCATCCTGCCTTCTCTTCCCCAGCCTGCACGAATGGCCTCATGTGGAGTTCCTTATGATCAGTTGACAGAAGAAGAGAAGACTAGGGCCTGGTTCGTAGATGATTCTGCATGATACGCAGGCACCACATGAAAGTGGACACCTGCAGCACTACAGCACTTTGCCTGGAAGGAAAAATGCCAGATGTGTTATTACATACTGATTCAGGGGCTGTGGCCAGTGGTTTTGCTGGATGTTCATGAACTTGGAAAATGCATGATTGGAAAATTGGTGATAAAGAAATCTGAGGAAGAAGTATGTGGATGGACCTCTCTGAATAGTCAAAAACTTGAAGATATTTGTATCCCATGTGAATGCTCACCAACGGGTGATCTCCACAGAGGAGGAGTTTAATAATCAATGAATAGGATGATCCATTCTCTGGACACCATTCAGCCTCTTTCCCCAGCCACCCCATCATCACCCAATGGACCCATGAAGAAAGTGGCCATGGTGACAGGGATGGAGGTTATACATGGGCTACAACCACTGCTGGGTGCCCACTTTGCCAGCAGCAGAGACCAATGCTGAGCCCTCAATATGGCATCATTCCTCGGGGTGATCAGCCAGCCACCTAGAGGCAGGTTGATTATATTGAACGTCTTCCATGATGGAAAGGGCAGAGATTTGTCCTCATTGGAATAGACACTTCAGATATGGGTTTGTTTATCCTGAAACTATACTAAAACTTTTTTTTTTTAATCAGTTCTCAGAACCCATGGGCAGAGACTATATGGGGTTTTGTAAGTTTTATATATAATCATATCATCTGCAAAGGATATAGTTTAACTTTCTTTCTTCCTATTTGGATGCCTTTCATTTCTTTGTCTTGCCTGATTGTTCTGGTTAGGACTTCTAATACTATGCTGAGTAGGAATGGTGGGAGTGGGCATCCTGTCTTCTTCTGGTTCTCCAGAAGAATGCATTCAGCTTTTATGCATTTGATGTGATGATGTTTTCTGTGGGTTTGTCATAGATGGCTCTTGTAATTTCGATATATGTTCTTACCAGGCCTAGTTTGTTGAGGGTTTTTAATATGAAGGGATGTTGAATTTTATCAAAAACCTTTTCTGCATCTGTTGAGATAATCATTTGGTTGTTCTTTTTAGTTCCATTTATATGATGAATCACATTTATTGATTTGCATCTATTGAACCAACCTTGCATCTCAGAAATAAAGCCTACTTGATTATGGTAGATTTTTTTTTAATATGCTGATGGATTTTATTTACTAATATTTTGTTGATAGTTTTTGTTTACATGTTCATCAGGGATATTGTATATGGTGTTTTTGCATTGCTATAAATAAATACCTGAGACTGGGTAAGTTATAGAAAAAAGAAGCTTAATTCACTCACAGTTATGCAGACTGTACAGGAAGAATAGCAGCTTCTGCTTCTGGGAGGCCTCAGGAACCTTTTATTCATGGCAGAAGGTGAAGCAGGAGCCAGCCCATCATAATATCATACATGACAGGAGCAGGAGCAGGAGCAGGAGCACGGTGGGGAGGTGCTACAAACTTTTAAACAATCAGATCTCATGAAAATTCACTCACTATTACAATAACAGCACAAAGGGAATTGTACTAAATCATTTATGAGAAATTCACCCATGATCCAAACACCTCCCACAGGCCCCACCATCCACATTGGGCATTACAATTTGACAGAAGATTGGGTGAGGACACAGATCTGAATTATATCAGTTCTTAGACTGAAGTTTTATTTTATTTTTTTTCTGTATCTGCAAGGTTTTGGGATCACAATGATGCTGGCTTCATACAATGGGTTAAGGAGTAGTCATTCCTCTTTTATTGTTTGGAATCATTTTAGTAAATAGTACCAATAATCATTTGTATGTCTGGTAGAATTTAACTGTGGTTCTGTCTGGTCTAGAGCTTTTTCTGGTTGGTATGCTTTTTATTACTGATTAAATATTAAAAATTGTCTGTTCCCTTCAAGATTTCAATTTCTTTCTGTTTCCATCTTGAGAGGCTGTATGTTTATAGAAATTTGTCCATTTCTTCTAGGTTTTCTAGTTTATGTGCATAGATGAGTTTGTAATAGGTTGTGATGGTTTTCTGTATTTCTGTGGGGTCAATGGAAATGTCGCTTTTGTCATTTCTGATTTTGCTTGTGTGGATAGTCCCTGTTTTCTTCCTTATTAAAATTGTTAGCAGTCTATCAGTCTTGTATATTATTTCTAAGAGACAACTTTTTGGTTTCATAATCTTTTAAATGAATTTCTGTACTCAATTTTTTTAGATCAGATTTGATTATGGTTATTTTTTTTTCTTTTGCTAGCTTTGGAATATGTTTGCTCTCTTTTTCTAGTTTTCCTAGGTATGATATTAGGTTGTTAGTTTGAGATCTTTCTAACTTTCTGATGTAGGTGTTTAGCACTTGAAACTTTCCTGTTAACACTACCTTAGCTGTGTCACAGAGATTCTAATAGGTTATATTCATGTTTTCATTAGTTTCAAACATTTTTTTATTTCTTCTTTAATTTTATTCCTTACCTAAAAGTAATTCAGAAGCAAGTTATTTAATTTTAATATAGTTTTATGATTTTGAGAGCTCCTCTTGGTGATAACTTATATTTTTATTGTGATCCGGTCTGAAAGTATGGTTACACAATGCCCATTGCTTTGAATTTGGTGAGATCTGCTTTATCGCGGAGCATGTTCCTCAATCTCAGAGTATGTGCTGTGTGCAGATGAGAAGAATCTTTTTTCTGTTGTTGTTGGGTGGAATATTCTCTAGGTGTCTGTTAGGTCTTTTGGGAAGTATTGAGTTCAGGTCCTAAATATCTTTGCTAACTTTTTGCCTCAATGATCTGTTTAACACTGTCAGGAAGTATTTAAGTCTCCCCCTGTCATTGTGTGGTTATCTGAGTTTTGTTTTAAGTTTCTAAGAACGTGTTTTATGAATTTGAGTGCTCCAATATTGGGTGCATATGTATTTAGGACAAATAAGTATTCCGAACCCTTTATTATTATGTAGCAGTCTTCTTTGTTCACAGTCCCCTCCCCCCCCTTTTTTTTTTTTGAGTCCTGCTCTGTTGATTAAGCTGGAGGGCAGTGGCCTGATTATGGTCCACTAGAGCCTCTGCTTCCAGGGCTCAGTCAATCCCCCGACCTTGGCTTTTTGAGTAGTTGAGACTACAGGCACATACCACCATGCCCAGCTTTTGCCATGTTGCTCAGGCTGGTCTTGAACTCCTGGGCTTAAAAGATCCACTCAGCCTCCCAAAGTGCTGGGATATCAGGTGTGAGCCACCATGCCTGTCTCTCTTAGTACATTTTTATCATTGTTGATTTAAAGTTAGTTTTGTCTGATTTAGCAATAGCAGCCTATACTCTTATTTGTTTTTTGTTTGCTTAATATATTTTCTCCAATTCTTTGAGCCTTTGGGTCTCATTGCATGTGAGATGGGTGTCTCAAAGACAACACACAATTTTTTAATCCAAATTGTCACTCTGTGACCTTCCAATGAAGTGTATGGCTCATTTACATTCAAGGTCAACATTGACATGTATGGATTTGATCCTGTCATTGTATTGCTAGCTAGTTATTATGTAGACTTCATTGTACAGTTATTTTGTAGTGTCAGTAGGCTATGTATGTGTTTTTGTGGTGGCAAGTACTGATCTTTTATTTCAGTGTTTAGCACTCCCTTACCATCCTGGCCAACATGGTGAAACCCCATCTCTACTAAAAATACAACAACAACAAAAAAAAAAAAAAAAAGAGAGAGAGAGAATTCCTTTTTAAGGATGCTGAATATTGGCCCTCAATCTTTTCTGGCTTATAAGGTTTCTGCTGAGAGGTTCCCTGTAACCTTTATATATATATATATATATATATATATATATATATATATATACACACACACACACACACACGAATACAAATGACATAAAGAGACATAGTTTTATATAAATCAGAAGACAAAAAATTACTTTATACCATTGAGCAGTGAATAGAGAGTATTTATACACGGGCTAGAAATTTAAGTTGGCTATACATTTTTAGAATGCATATTTGCAGTTATATCAATTTCAAATTGTGTACAACTGCAATTCGGTTAGTAATTAATCCTACACAAATAATTTTTCATATACACAAAGTTATATGGATGAGGATACTTTCTACATCATTTGTCATAATAGGGCAACTGTAAAACCTAAATACTCATAAATAGGATAAATATTAATAAGTGATGCATCAATACTGTAGCATTCCTGCCATGGCATTCTCCCAAATAATGTAGTATCAATAATAGACTATTTTTACCATGACTCTCTCAAACCAAATCAATTGAAAAATTAAAGCTGATCAGAAATAATTTTCATGATTTCTTCTTAATCAGTAAGGGATTATCAGAGTATTTATCATTTGGTACTGTGGATGTAAAAAAAAAGAAAGAAAGAAAAAATACCCACTATAATGTAATCGTGCCTAAAGATCTATGAAAAACATTGATCTGTTATTAAGAGTAGATATGTCCAGGGAGGGGAAGCAGTTTGGGATACATAGGTTACAGTTTCAAATTTTATTTTTATGAATTTGTATGCCTTCATTCTTAAAGAACTATTAAAATAGTCATACATAAAAAAAGATCAATGCTTAAATATCTATTAATTAATTTTGTATATATAATTAAGCTACCAGATTGCCAAAACTTAAAATTTTAGAAAGTAATAAAATTGTTGAATCACATTTTAATTTTTATTGTAGTTTAATGTGGTTCTCTTTGCCTGGGAATCCTCTTATTCCTTTTGTTATCTGGCTTGGGGTCAATGTTAGATGATAGAGTAATGAGATTTGTGCTTTTAATACTTTACTTATACCAATGAACCTAATTGACTGTTTAATCTATTACTTGATTTTCTTTAAGCAAGTAGTCTCTAATGTACTATAGTATTTTTCTATCAGACAAAACCTTAGGAACCCTTCTTAATATAATAAATTTAGCCCGGCGTGGTGGCTCACACCTATGGTTCCATCACTTTGGGAGGCCGAGGCAGGAAAAGCATGAGGTCAAGAGATCAAGACCATCTGGACAACATGATGAAACCGCGTCTCTACTAAAAATACAAAAATTAGCTGGTCGTGGTGGTGCATGCCTTTAATTCCAGCTACTGGGGTGGCTGAGAGAGGAGAATCACTTGAACCCAGGAGTCAGAGGTCACAGTGAGCCGAGATCACACCACGGCACTCCAGCCTGGTGAGAGAGAGAGATTCCATCTCAATAAATAAATAAAATAAATATAAAAAAATATAAGTATATAAGACTCATGAGGACCAGTAATATGAAAATATTATTGTTGAAATAATAATGAACAAGTTTCCACATAGTAAGTTTTATTTTTTAATTTTTTTATTAAATTATTAAAATGTTAATGAGTTCTAGATGTCATAATTTTAAGGTTCCAATAAATATAAACAATGTTGAGACTTTCCAATAATTATAATGTGAACTGAAAATATATCTTATTTCTATTGTTAACAAAGGCACAGATGCAGTTAAAATTACCATGATTTATTATCACGGAAGACAGCCTCTAAAATTTACCCCTGAACCATGATTTTATCTCCTGGTAGTCATGTCTTTGGATAATTCCCTCTTGAGTATGAGTTGAACTGAGTAATTAGTTTCCAACAGATAGAATGCAACTGATGTGCTGAAATGTCTTTTCTCTGATAGGTTATAAAAAGGCTTAAGCTTCTGTCTTAGTTTCTCTCTCACTGTTTTGACATGTTCACTTGCTCTTTTGGATTATTTTCTCTGGGTAAAGCCAGGTGTCTTGTCAAGAAGCAGCACTGGACAGATACTCAAGTCATGATCTTGAAAGTAGACTTTGTAAGGCTTGCCTATAGACAAGTGGATGAATTTGGAAGAAGATACTCCTGGCATTAAGCCTGACATAATTAGAGTCCTGGCTCACACCTGCATCTAAAAGACTCAGCTGAGATGCCTAGCCTAGATTCATGACTAAAAGACATCCAAAGATAATAAATGTTTATTGTTTCAGATGCCAAATTATAGGGTAATTACTAGGCAAAAATAGCTAGCTAATTGAAGTGTGTACACTCTAGTTAAAAGAAATAATAAATTTCAGTTTGAGATGATAAGAATAAAGATGTATTCCAGTTTCATAGACCTCTGACTTAGAACTCTAAATTAAGAATGTCAGTTTTAGGTCTACATGTTTAGAGTAAAATAGTTTCACTCATTTAAGCTAAAAATAGAACAAAGTGCATGTTACAATTATCTTTAAATACTTTAAATTCCCGAAAATAAAGTAAGCAATTTATGCAATGGAAGAAGGCAGCACCAATAGGCTTAAATTTGCAAACTATTTTATCATTTTCTGAGGTGAAATTTTATTTAGCAGTTAGGAAATTCTGCCATTTTATTTGGTTACCAACAATAGGTAGAAATTTTCAGAAGCTGCAGCCATACACATATGTTAAGTTATATTATTCAATTACATTAATTTATTTAAAGTCATGGATGCTATAATTTACTGAAATAACAGGCAGTCATCAGTTTAAAGATAAAACTCAGGCAAAGGATCAAGGAAGTATTTTTGTCAACATAAAATATAAATGAAAAGTTTTTAACACTTTTAAAAAATAAATTTTATTGTTTATATTTAAAGTATACCACATAATGGTCTAAGATATATGCATATAGTAAAATGGTTACCATATCGGAACAGATTAAGGTACACATCCTCTCACATAGATACCCATTATTGCCCCTGTGGCAGGATAAGGCTTAAATGACTCATGTTGTAAAAGTTCTGAATGTAATATACCATTATTAACTACAGTTTTCATGTTGTAAAAACTTAGTTTCTAAAACATTTTAGTGAAGTGCATATTTGATAGCATACTAAGGAAGTGAGAAGAGGCCATGATATTAAAAACCTGTTTCTCTCATTGTAATAATAAAAACAAATTTTTAATAATAAAATAAGTGCTGTAAATATTCAAATCAATTTAAAAAGTTTAAAATATATAGATTAATAGAGAACAAAGCTTGAAGATTTGTTCATAGAAAGTCAAACATCAATTTTGAAATTACTAAAAAGAAATCAAACAGCCTGGCAGCTCATAATCAGAACAACTCAGCTTCTTATTTTAAATGACTAGTTGATAACTACCAAAAAAAAAATGTAAATCTTACACAATTTGCAACAAGAAGAATGATAATAAACTTCACATCTCCATTTATACCTGCCATGTGGTATACCAGGCAAAACAAAACTTTGCCTATTCAAGAAATATAGCCCAAACATAGTTTAGTCACTCAGAATTATGTAAGAGAAGACTGTCTTTAAAGATACTATCTTACATCTGTATTTTTAAATATTTTTTATTTAAGAAAATTCTGGGCACTTTAGCAAAAATTTTAGTTAACTGTGATAAAAATGACATATACCAATACACAAGAGAAACAAATTTAATATTTATTTATATTGACTTGTTGAATAACCACATAACCACAGAAGGAAAATTTTGAGGTTTTTGGTTTACTTGTTTTATTCTAGAAAACATCCTTATGAGAAATCCTATTTTGTATGTGAACTATAGCATCATCTCTTGAAATCGCTGTTTTTCACAGATTGAGTAGTACAATTTGTTAGCCACAAAAGTTAAATATGTGTAAGAGGCAGTTCATTGTTATTCTCAAAGTAAATGTAATATACATAATATAATAGTAAACAAACACGGCATGTTCTCACTCAGAAGTGGATGTTGAACAATGAGAACACATGGACACAGAGAAAGGGAACCACACACAGGGGCCCATTGGGGGTTTGGGGGACTAGGGGAGGGACAGCAGGGGGTGGGGAGAGCTAACATTAGGGGACATACCTAATGTCAATGACAGGGGGATGGATGCAGTAAACCACCTGGCATATTACCTATGTAACAAACCTGAACATTCTGCACATGTACCCAAGAACTTAAAGTATTAAAAAAAAAAAAAATCGAAGTCATTAATTCTCTTCTTGATAAACTAAATGATTTTTATATTAGAACAAATATTCATTATTTTATCATTCTGATGAGGCTTTTTTGGTCAGAAGAAACAGACTCCCCACTCGCAATGGTGGCAACATCCCCTCTCCCACCACATTGCCATTAGCCTTTCCACCTTTGTCTCAGGAGATTAATTATGCACTGCCTGAAGCAACAATGATGGCCTCTCTTGAGGCAGTTGCCAGTCAAGACAATGATGATTCTCTTCAGGATCCACTCCCAACACCTCCTTTTGCTTCTAGACCTATAGCTAGACTCAAGTCTTGGGCTCCTAAAGGTGAAGGTCAGAGTGTGACTAATGAGGAGATGCACTATGCTCCAAAAGAACTGCTTGAGTTTTCAAATTTATTAGGCAGAAATCTGGAGAACAGGTATGGGAATGGATATTAAGGGTGTGGGATAATAGTGGAAGCAACATAAAGTTAAATCAGGCTCAATTAATTGGTATAGGCCCACTTAGCAGGGATTCTGCATTTAATTATGTAGTTCCTGGGACTTAAAAAAATCTTCTAATAGTTCATTTGCTTGGTTAGCTAAACTATGGATCAAAGGATAACCCTCTGTGAGTGAGGTGGAAATGCCTGATCTCCCTTGGTTTAATGTAGAGGAAGGGATCCAATAGGAATATTGGGATGGTGGAGTGAATTAGTCATGTTAGACCTACTCATTCCAGCTGGAAAGGTCCAGAAGACATAACTTTCACCAATACCTTGCAAAATAGATGTGTGAGGGTAGCACATGCATCCTTGAAGAGCTCTGTGATTTCTGTTCTCTGTATGTCAGATCTTATGGTGGAAACCACTGTCACTCATTAACAAAATTTAAATTCAATGGAAATAATTAGATCCTGAGTTGGCCGGAACCTAGCGGCAACACTCAACTGTCAAAGGCAAGGTGGGCATAGCTACCATGATGAACAGCAGAGGCAAAGCAGAAATCAGAATAGTCTGACTTGTGTAGAGCTCTGGCATTGGCTAATTAATCATGGTGTTACTTGATAGAAAGCCTATTACATTCTTACACCATTTGTATAAGCAGAACACTTCCATGTCTACAGACAAAAGACATTTGAAAAAATATAGAATTATAGCTCCTCAATAATTTCTAGACTTGAACCAGTTTACAGATCCAGAACCCCTTGAATGAAGGGATGGGTGGGTCCTCTTGAGGAAGGACCACACTATACTACCTACAATATATTCTGTTAATATTTCTCCCATCCATCCCCAACATTTGCTCAAAGCCACTCAACAAGTCTCAAGGAGGTTCCATACTTTCTCACATCTTCATGTCTTCTGAGCCCTCCAAATCTTAGGAAGTTCCAAACTTTCATCTGTTTCCCTGTCTTTTTCTGAGCCCTCCAAACTGTTCCAGTCTCTGCTACCTAATTTAAAGTCACTTCCACATTTTCCATTATCTTTATAGCAGCACCTACCCTCTATGGTACCAATTTACTGAATTAGTTTGTTCTCATGCTGCTAATAAAGACATACTGAGACTGGGCAATTTATAAAGGAAATAGGTTTAATTGACTCAGTTCTGCACGGCTAGGGAGGCCTCAGGAAACTTACAATCATGGTGAGAGGGGAGGCAAACACATCCTTTCTCACATGGCAGCAGTGAGGAGGATAAGGAGTAAAAAAAGGGAAAGCTCCTTATAAACCATCAGATGTAATGAGAATTCACTATCATGAGAACAGCGTGAGGGTATCCACCCCCATGATTCAATTACCTCCTACCAGACCCCACCCATGACACATGGGGATTACGGGAAATACAATTCAGGATGAGATTTGGGTGGGAACACAGCCAAACCATATCAATAACATTATGCTGACTGGATCCAATGAGTAAGAAATAGCAAACACACTGAACTTATTGGTGAGACATTTGCATGCTAGACAATGGAAAATTAATCTTACTAAAATTCTACCTCAGTGAAATTTCTAGGGGTCAAATGGTGTGGGGTCTGTTGAGACAATTCTTCTAAGGTAAAGGATAAGTTACTTCATGTGGAACCTCCTACAACCAAAAAAACAAAAGAGGCACAACACCTAGTAGGCCTATTTTGTTTTTGGAGGCAATGAATTCCTTATTTGGGCGTGTAACTCCAGCCCATTTATCGAGCAACCCAAAAGGCTGTCAGTTTTGAGTTGGATCCACAACAGGAGAAGGTTCTGGAACAAGTCCAGGCTGCCATGCAAGGTGCTGTACTACTTGGGCCGTCCAGCAGATCTGATATGGTTTGGCTATGCCCACATTGAATCAGGAAGGCGGTAACCCTCATGCTGTTCTCATGATGGTAAGTGAGATTTTATGAGATCTGATGGTTTTTATGAGGCTTTTCTCTTTTTCACTGATTCTTCTCTTTGCTGCCACCATGTGAAGAAGGATGTGTTTGCTTCCACTTTTACTATGATTGCAAGTTTCCTGAGACCTCCTCAGCCATGCTAAATTCATGTGTGATTCAATTAAACCTCTTTCCTTTATACATTACCCAGCCTAGAATATGTCTTTATTAGCAGTGTGAGAATGAACTAATGTGTGATTCTGAATGTCTGAAGCCATGTGTGATTCAATTAAACCTCTTTCCTTTATACATTACCCAGCCTAGAATATGTCTTTGTTAGCAGTGTGAGAATGAACTAATGCAAGATCCAATGGTGGCTAACGTGTTAGTATCAGACAGGGATGCTGTTTGGGGCCTTTGGCAGGCCCCAACATGTGAATCACAGCAAAGGCCACTAGAATTTTGAAGCAGGGCCCTGCTCTCTTCTGTAGATAACTGCTCTCCTTTTGAGAGACAACCTTTGGCCTGTTACTGGGCTTTGGTGGAAACCGAATACTTGACTGTGGGTCATCAAGTTACCATGTGACCTGAACTGCCTACCATGAAGTGGGTGGTTTCTGACCCATCTAGCCATAAAGTGGGGCATGCACAACAGTATTCCATCATTAAATGGAAGTGGTGTATACCTGATCAAGCTCGAGCAGGTCCTGAAGACATAAGTAAGTTACATGAGGAAGTGGCTCAAATGTCCATGGTATCTAATCTTGTCACCCTGTGTTCTCTTCTCTAGCCTGTAGAGATGGCCTCTTGGGGAGTTCTCTATAGTCGCTCAGCAGAAGGGAAGACTAGGGCCTGGTTTACAGGTGGTTCTGCATGACATTCAGGCACCACTGAGAGGTGGACAGCTGTAGGACTATAATCCTTTTTCAGGACATCCTTGAATGACTGGTGAAGGGAAATCTTCCCAGTAGGCAGAACTTTGAGCAGTGCACCTGGCTGTGCACTTTGCATGAAAGGAGAAATGACAAGTGGTGTAACTATATATTAATTAATAGGGTGTAGCCAATGGTTTACTGAACTTAAGGGACTTCAATGAATCATGACTGGAAAATTGATGACAAAGAAATTTGAGTAAGAGGTATGTGGATGGATCTCTCTGAGTGGTCAAAAACTGTGAATATATTCGTACCCCACGTGAGTGCTTACCAAAGGATTACCTCAGCAAGGAATATTTTAATAATACAGTGGATAAGATGCCTCATTCTGTGAATGTCACTCAGACTCTTTTCCCAGCCACTCCTATCATTGCCCAGTGGGCCCATGAACAAAGTGGCCATGGTGACAGGGGTGGAGGTTAGGCATGGCTTCAGCACCATGGACTTTCATGCACCAAGGCTGACCTGTAAAGTCACTGATGAGTGCCCAATTTGCCAACAGCAGAGATCAACACTGAGCTCTTGATATGGTACCATTTCTCAGGGTGATCAGCCAGCTATTTGGTGACAGGTTGATTATACTGGACCTCTTCCATCATGAAAAGGGCAGCAGTTTGTTCTCACTGGAATAGACACTTACTTCAGATATGGATTTCCCCTATCCTGCATGCAGTTCTTCTGCCAAGGGTACATCTGTGGGCTCACAGAATGCACAGAATGCCTTATCCACTATCATCATATTCTACACTGAATTGCTTCTGAAAAAGGCACTCACTTTATGGATAAAGATGTGAGGTAGTGAACTCCTGCTAATAAAATTCACTGGTCTTACCATGTTCCCCATCATTCTGAAGCAGCTGGTTTCTTAGAATAGTGTAATTAGCTTTTGTAGTCACAATTACAGTGCCAATTAGGTGACAATGTTGTGCAGAGCTGGGGAAAAGTTTTCCAGAAGGCCATGTATGCTCTGAATCAGTGTCTGATATATTGTACTGTTTTTCTCATAGCTAGGATTCAAGGGTCCAGAAATCAAGGGGTGGAAGTACAAGTGGCACCACCCATCACCCCAGGTGACCCCCCCAACAAAATTTTTGCTTCTATTCTTGTGGCATTATGTTACTCTGGACTAGAGGTCTTAGTTCTAGAGTAAGGAACACTACCACCAGGAGACACAGCAATAATTCCACTAAACAGGAAGTTAAGATTGTCACCTGTCCACTTTGAGCTTCTCCTACCTCTGAGTCAACTGGCCAAGAATGGAGTTACGGTGTTGGCTGGAGTGACTGACCCATACTATCAAGATGAAATCAGTCTACAACTCCACAATGAACTTAAGGAAGAGTATGTTTGAAGCACAGGAGATCCCTTAGGGCATCTCTTAATACTACCATGCCGCGTGATGAAGGTTAACGGGAAACTACAACAACCCAATCCAGGCAGGACTGCAAATGACTCAGACCCTTCAGGAATAAGGGTTGGCTCGTTTCACCAGTTTAAAAACCACCAACGTCTGAGGTATCTGCTGAAGGCAAAAGGAATACAGAATGGGGGATAGAAGATAGTTTTCAATAGCAACTATGATCACCTGACCAGTTGCAGAAATGAGGAATGACATGAATATTTTCTCCTTACTTTGTTAAGAATGTGTTTGTACATATATACACTTGTACTAAGAAAATATCTTCATTTTATTTCCTTTCTTTTTCCTTTATTATGTGACATAAGATTTATTGACTCCACATTAGAATTTAAGTGTTGTTAACTTTATGTAATAGCATTTAGATTAAAAATTAGTTTGCTTCTGGTTGTATGAAGTATAGCGGAATTATGTTAGGTGTAATTATGACCTTGTTATTGTCTTTATTTGCAGAGGTATGTGGGTTTCAGTTGACAAGTGGTAGACTTGTGATGGTTAATATTAAATGTCAACTTAATTGAAATGAAGGATGAAGAGTATTTTTTCCAGGTATGTCTGTGAGAGTGTTGCTAGAGGAGATTAACATTTGAATCAGTGGATTGGGAAAGGCAGATCCACCCTTAATCTTCATGGGCATTATCTCTTCAACTGCCACTGCGGGTAGAAAAAGCAGGCAGAAGAAGCTGGAATGAGCAGATGTGCTGAGTTTTCTGGCCTTCCTCTTTTTCCTGTGCTGGATGCTTCCTGCCCTACACCATCAGATGCCGAGTTCTTTGGCTTTTGGATTCTTGTACTTACACTCGCTGTTTGCCTGTGGCTCTTGGGCCTTTGGTCACAGACTGAATGCTGCACTGTTGGCTTCCCTACTTCTCAGCTTTTGGAATTTAAAAAGCTCCACTACAGGCTTCCGTGCTCCTCAACTTGCAGAAGACCTATTATGGGACTTTACCTTGTGAATCACTTCTCCTTAATAAACTCCCTTTCATACATACATATATCCTATTTGTTCTGTCCCTCTAGAGAACCCTGACTAATAAAAACAGTTACTATAACTTTTTTTCTGAAGAAAACAACTACTTTTGATATTAAAATCAAAGGGTAAAATAATTCGCCTCAGAGGCTTTATAAAAAAGCAGTTGTACAAAGCAGTAAATTATATTCTTAACCACATCCTTTCAGTAAATAAATAAAACTCCATGGAGTATTTCTCAAAATATAGTCACACTTCAGTATCTGTGAGGGATTGGTTTCAGTCGACCCTGAAAATACAAAAATCCACAGATCCTGAAGTCTTTTGTATAAAATAATGTAGTGTTTGTATATAACCTATGTGAATCCTCATGTGTACTATGAAACATTTCTAGACTACTTACAGTAACTAATACAATGTAAAGTCTATGTAAAAAGTTGTTACACTGTATTGTTTAGAGAATAATGATATAGCAATCTGTCTGTACATGTTCAGTACAGACACAACCTTTCATTGTTTTCTCCCCAGTGTTTTCAATCTGTGGTTCATTAATTCCATAGACTTGAAACCCACATATATGGAGGGCTTGCTATGTATATATTTTTCTTTTGAAACAGGGTCTTACTCTGTTGTCCAGGCTGGAGTGCAGTGGTATGGTCATGGCTCACTGCAGCCTTAATCTCCTGTGCTTAAGCCATCCTCCCACCTCAACTACCTGAATAGCTGGGACTACAGGCATGAGCCAGCCTGTCCAGCTAATTTTTGTACTTTTAGTAAAGATGAGGTTTTGCCATATTGCCCAGGCTGATCTCAAACTCCTAGGCCCAAGTGATCCACCCAACTTGGCCTCCTAAATTACTTTTATTACAGGCTTGAGCCGCTGATCCTGGCCTATATTTCTTAATTAATGGGAAAGTGCAATGTGTAGTTTAATTAAAGCACTTCTATATAGCATCAGTACAATTTTGACCATGGAGTTCACTGAGGGATTGGCTTAGGTTGGAGATAGATTATGAATACTGAGATTCATAATAATGGATTAAATAGCCTGTTATTAAGATTCTATGAATATTGTTTTCTCAAATGAGATTTTATAAAAATCATTCAAAAATTTCTTTTTTTTAAACAAAAGACCAGTTTATACATTCCTTTGAATTCTGTCTAAAAAAAAAATTAAATATACAAATTACATTCTCAAACCCAAAAGAATCTTTCTAAATAAATGAAATACAGATATAGACAAAGTCAGGACCCAAATTATTTAAAAAACGGTTTTTAAATTATAATAAATTATATTTTAATAGCAAATGCAATAAAAAACTGACACTTATACAATTGTCAAATTTTCAACAAGTTCAATGACAGAGCAATGGTGCCACAATTTATTTAAGTAAGAATTGTTCACAAATGTTTATGCTTTTGTAATATGCTTATTTAAATTTTGTCATTGAATTTAAAGAGCAAATGTTGAATCAACCAAAAAAATAGACATGTATTTATTCTTAAAACATCCAAATTTTGCCCAAGTGTCTAAAGTTGTGAATTACAAAAACATCCTGCAGAAAAATCGGGTATTTGGTAAAGCAAGGCACATAGGACAAGATTTTTATAAAAGTGCTTGTTCTCTGCTCCAATAACTACTTTAAATAACGTGGAGATTCTTAAGATGCCTTTCAATATACCATAAGTTACTTTTATAAACCTTTTTAATGTAAAGCATACACCCATAGTAGTTAAATATCATAACAAGGACTGTATAAATCAAATTGAGTGATGCCAAACCCTTAAGAAAAAACCCAGTTCAGTTTAATAACCATACAATGACATTTTAAAAGTTCAATAATTTGATATGTAAGAATAATCAGTATTACAGTAAGTGTAGAGAACATAATTAGTTTTTTTCAGATTATATCTCCTTAGAATCTAAATGTCATACATTTTTTTCTTCTGTGAAATCATGTGACATTCAATATAAATTGATGTAAATATTTTAGTTTTACACCTCTAAACTATATATTCCACCATAAAAGTAGCCTACATTTCTACAATCACTTATTACAGAATTGATAATATAATACTACTATGTCAAAACATCCATCAGTTTCATTTCAAACTTTTCTTCCCGAATACCATATTCTTAATTTGTAAAATAACTATTGATTGATGCTCTTCCCCCATGAGTTAGCACATTTTCACATTGAACAAAGTAGTTGCATGACAACAAAACATATAAGAATTCAAATAATGAAGGAGTTATCATTATGAAAGCTTGATACAGTAAGGCTTGTAGGGGTCATGAAAACACACATCACGCATACAAGGAAATGTCATTATCTGTATAGGTGACATGATTCTAGGACACAGGTCCATTTTCTCATATATGATTACTTTTTATGAATTTAAAATTATAACAACACAGCCCAATCTCTTATAAACATTTTCAAACCCACTAGAAAAGCAAAATATAAATTATGCCTTTCTAATAAAATCATGCTTTGAAATTATACTTCTTTGTCCATTTTTACAATCTCTTGTTCCCATTTTTATAACTTTTTTTAGGAATCTTGAAAATTGTGTTTAGATACCTAAAAAGGTGTTACTACTGTAAATAACATGCCTACTATCCAACAATTTACTTGTATAATTTTTTAAATTATTAAAAGAGAAACAGACTAATTCTAAATAATTAAATGTGAATGCACACTGCATTAGGTAGTACCCCAACCAATATTTCAATGTGAGCTAAACATGAATCATATTTATTCTTGAATTTTGAACATTTGCAGGATTTAGATTTTACTTAGCAGTAGGGAAAAAATGTAAGTCTGAATATTTTGCAGTTTAAAACTGCCATGTTCAAAATATGGTGAACTTATTAAACAAATATTCTAAAGGGTGATTACTGAAAATCATGTTGGGCATCCAGAATGTGTGCTTGGTGCCAATATGGAATCACTACAAAATTGCTTTTAAAGATTTTGTAATTGTAAATGCTTTTAAACTTTGGATGGAATTGAAGAGACCTGCAAATTGTAGACTATGACAGCAAAAGCAAGATAACAATGCCAGTTGATGTTAGGCAAGTGTACCCAACAGTTTGTAACATCGTATTTTTAAGCCAAATTCTGTTTAATAAAATCCATGAGAGTTATATAAAAAGAATTATTTTGAGGGCTGGGCGTGGTGGCTCATAACTGTAATCAAAGCACTTTGGAGGCTAAGTTGGGTGGATCACCTGAGGTTGGAGTTCAAGACTAGCCTGACCAACATGGTGAAACCCCGTCTTTCAAAATAAATAAATAAATAAATAAAAAGAAGACTTATTTTGTACAGTATTTATATCTACTAGAACAGGCTTTAAAAATACATAGAGTATGGCCTGGGTGTGGTAGCTCACACCTGTAATCCCAGCACTTTAGGAGGCCAAGGCAGGTGGATCACAAGGTCAGGAATTCAAGACCAGCCTGGTCAGCATGATGAAACCCCTTCTCTACTAAAAATATATACGGATTTGGAAGATATATCTGTTCACAGGTGATGTGGTTGTCTATGTGAAAATTTTGAAAGAATTGACCAAAAATACCTCCTGGATCTAATAAATAATTGGCAGGGCAGAATAAAAACTTCATACAAAAATGTCAACTGCCTTTTTATATACCAGCAAAAAATGAGTGGAATTTAAACGTAAAAACACAGTACCATTTATATTAAAACCCCCAAATGAAATATGTAGGCCTAAACCTAAAAAAAAAAAAAAAAACAACTTACGAACTCTTAACTCTAACGAAAGAAATCAAAGGGAAACTAAATAAATGTATTCCAGTTTCATGGAAGGAAGACAATATTATCAAGACCTCAGTTCTCAAATTGATCTGAAGATTCATAAATCTAAAATAAAATCCAAGAAAGTCACTTTGTGAAAATCTCCAAACTGATTTTAAAATTTTTATAGAGAAGCAAAAGATCCAGCATAGCCAACACAATATTTAAAAAGAAGAACAAAGGCCAAGGAATTACACAACCTGACTTCAAAATATTCTGTGAAGCTGCAATAATCAAGACAGTGTTGTGCTGGTGAAGAAACAGACAAATACGTCATTGGGACACAAGAGAGCATCCAGAAATTGACTCACATAAATATAGTCAAGTGATCTTTGACAAAGGAGAAAATACAATACAATGGAACAAAGATAGACTTTTCAACAAATGGTGCTCAAACAACTGGATGTTCATATACAACAAAACAAAAGAATCTAGACACAGACCTTACAGTATTCACAAAAATTAATACAAAATGGATCAAATAACTAAACTATAAAACTCCTAAAAGATAACATTAGAAAACAATTAGATGGCCTTGTGTTTGATGATGAGTAATACATACAATACCAAAGGCATGACCAATGGGAGTGGAAAAGAAATTTGATTAGCTGGACTTCATTAAAATTTGCTTTGCCAAAAACACTGTCAAATGAATAAAACGACAAGCCTCAGTCTGGAAAGAATATTTACAAAAGACATTTCAGATAAAAGATTGATAGTCAAAATATACAAACAACTGTTAAAACTTAACAATCAGAACAGAAACAATCCAATTAAAAAAGCAAGCCAAAGATCTTAACAGCCACCTCACCAGAGAAAATATACAGATGTCAAGAAAGCATATGAAAAGATGTTCCACAGCAAATGTAATAAGGGGAATAAATATTAAATTAAAACAATGAGATACTGCTCTACACCTGTTAGAACTGTCAAAATTAAGAGCACTGACAACACCAAAAGCTGGTGAAGATGTGAAGCAACAAGGTCTCTCATTCATTGCTGGGTGGACTAAAAAATGACACAGCTACTTTGGAAGGCAGTTTGGTGTCTCACAAAACTAAACATAACCATACTATATTATCAAGGTCCTTGAGATCTACCCAAAGGTGCTGAAAACACATTCACATAAAAACTTGTACATGGATATTTACAGCAGCTTGATTCATAACTGCCAAAGTTTGAAAACAATTGAGATGTTATTTTAATGGATGAAAAATAACATTTAACAAAATTTGTCAATATGCAAAGGTCAACATACAAAAATATTCCAGAAACTGGAAAATTAAAACTTTTTAAAAAGTCCATTTCCAATAGCATAAACAAGAATCCTTGAGAATGAATATAAAGAAAGTATATAATATCTGTTCACTATGAATTATAAACACTGGTAAAAGAAAAGTAAATAAAACCAAAATAAAGAAAGCAGCTTCGATCATGAGAAAGAGTTTTAATTGTTAATTTAAGAATTCTTCATAAATTGTTCTACAGTTTAAAAGGAATTCGGTTGAAAATTCTGGCATATGTACTTTTGCTTTCAGCTATGATAGATGGAAAAACAGGGGCCAGATTTGCTCTCTCACCTGAAAAAAAAGAAAAAAGACAAAGTATGTGAAGCAACGTTTCATGACACTGTGTAAAAACTGACAAAGGCAATTATCTTGAGAGACAGGCAACACATTAGAATAACCCTTCCATTGCTTTAGTTTACTGCCTTGTGAGGGTTTTCAGGCTATGGTGCAGGACGGGCAATGAGTCAGACTGCCTGAATAGAGCAGACCGAGCTGAGACTGCAGAGACCAAGGAGGCTACTTGCAAAATAGAGAGGAGACAGCTGCACAGTGAGAGAGAAATCCAGATACATGCAAAGAATGCCCTTAAGTATTCAGCTGAGTTCTGTTCAGTAAATGCTGTGAGGAAACAGCCTTACAACAGGAAAAGAACTACCCGAAAGCCAGTGCCTGACATTCAAAGGGCCAGAAATAATGGCTATTCTCAGGAGCTTGACTGAAAAACCTCAATTTTCATTGTGCATGGAGTATAAAACAGAGTATTGGCTCAATACTGGGAAATTAGGTCTAGAAATTAAAAAAAAATACTAATTTGGGTGGAAGAAAGAAGATATATGGAAATCTGTATCTCCACGTAGAAATAAAGAACCTGGAAAATAATAACTAATAATAAATGATTGAACACGGAAGCTTTTTTTTTTTAATTATTTAAATCCCTAAAAGATAACTGAATGTTTAAACATAAACAATAATAAAGTGTTTATCACATATTTCTGTTATTTGGGTTTATTTGTGCCTGAACTCATTTGTACCCTTTTTTATGATAGATTACTATAGGGGCCACCCAATATTCATATTTAGTAGGTATGATAAGACCCAACTCACTCTGGGTAGTTGTGGCTGCAGGGTTACTTGATGTCCCGTGGCTGAGTTCTTCGTCGCTGTCAGAGTGCAGAAGTACACAAGGAGCTGTTTTTCAGTGATGTACAATTAACTGTTGCAAGTAATAGGCCTTTACTTCAAAATTCTACATACGGCTGACATTCTCTTATTAAAGATTGACATAAAATTTATAAGATTTCTGTCAAATTGCCCCTGCAGCCTAGGAATGCATAAGAAAAATTTCCTACTCTAGACCAAAAATCAAAGCTACCTGAGTTTCTTGTTAATCACTGAATTGGCTTACAAGTAAGTGTATAGCATACTGTCTTCAAAACCGGAAGAGTCATTTTGCTTTGCTCCTAGTGACAGGAAATGTACAAGGCAATAATTTGTGCTTTGCAAGGGTTGTTCCAGTATGTCTATATTTCATAGATCATTCCCCACAACATTCGCTGATGTGGGTGGGCACCTTATGTATTTTTGGTTTTCATTGTTGTAACCAAGCGAGTTGTAAGGACAGCGCCACACTCTGAGACTAAATGAGTCCTTTATTGCTGGCGACTGAGAGATGACTAACTCTCAAAATTCTCTCAGCCCCAAAGAAGGATCTTGATTCCTTTGTATACCTTGCTTAAAGAAAAGGGGATGGCAAAGCAGAATTTTACAGAAGAAGAACAAGCAAGTTAGTAGGAGGAAGCTGGTAACCAGGAGGCAGGAGGTTCCCACAGTTTCTGGTTACCAAGGGTATTTCCATACAATCATCAAGCAGGGTAGCAGGGGGGCTCTCCATACAATCAATCACCAAGGTGTTTTTTTTTTTTTTTTTTTTTTTTTTTTTTTCACAATAACAGGTAAGGTTGCCAAGCAGGATGTGGTTACATCAGTTAGAGGTACTGAGAACAGCATGACCAAAACCTCAACAGTTCAAGGCTCTGAGTACAGTGTGACCCAGTAATGCACCTGAGGGGGCCATGGCAGGGAGGGAGAAGCTAAGATGGAGCTTGTCAGGCTCACAGCTAAGATGGAATCAGTTAGGCTAGCACAAGTTAAGCTAACACATTATCTCCCATCTTCTAGAGCATATATGTCTTATAGTCTCCAATGCTCTTGATATTTTTTGTAAAGTCCAACTAATATGATAGAGTAGATATACTGGCTGATATAATAATATAGTATGATGGCCTACATAATGCCCAGCTGGTTCAAGTTTCTCCAGAATACATAGTGACAGAGGACATGGGGAGTCAAAAGCCTTGTAGAAAAACTCTAAACAAAAGCCTTGCAGAAAAACTCTAAGTATATATACTGTTTTTTTTTAATGGGCCAAAAAATAAAGTTTATTAATATAATGCCTGGTATATGTTCAAACTTCAATAGCTGTTATTAATCTCACTGGCAAGAAACAAAATTTCAAGGGTTAAATCTATGACTTTTCTGAATATTTTATAAAATCATGCTGATTAATTTTTATACAGAATTATTTTTAAATGGTATTACCATTCAACTTGTTTTTTCTACATTTCACTTGACAATATATTTTCAGAATATCAACAAGCTTTTTGGAGTGTAAGTAAATTCAGACTTTGCTAAAATAGGCCTCCAGTTCCCCTCCCTGTGTCCATGTGTGCTCATTGTTCAAATGTGGTGTTTGGTTTTCTGTTCTTGTGTCAGTTTGCTGAGAATGATGGTTTCCAGCTTCATCCATGTCCCTGCAAGGAACATGAACTTATCCTTTTTTATGGCTGCGTAGTATTCCATGGTGTATATGTGCCATATTTTCTTTATCCAGTCTATCCTTGATGAGCATTTGGATTGATTCCAAGTCTCTGGTATTGTAAACAGTGCTGCAGTGAACATACATATGTGTGCATGTGTCTGGCGAAGATGGCCAAATACGAACAAGTTAAGAATATATACTGTTAACCAAACCATGTGAGTATAAGCTATTTCTGATCCTCAGTCCTGATAGAGATGGAAAGGAACATATTTTCTCACAAAAGGACACACAAAGGATTGAAGTAATATTAATCTAACAAGGATAACGCATGACAAACAGCTGCAACTAGGGCTACTACTGAGTTTCCAGTAGTCTACTGTCTATTGTAATACTTGGAGATATACTTTTTTTTTTTTTTTTTAACAGCTAGGCTGTTAGAATAAATGGTAATAAGATAGGAACCCTCTTTTGAAACTTTAACTTTTTAGGGGTGGCATTAATCTCTACCACATTTCCAAGAACATAATATCATTTTTTACTTACGTTTTTGGCAAAGGTAGAATATTTTTCAGGGACTTTATTTTTTCTCCTCCACCTTATAATAGCATTTGTCCTATAGTCTAAGTGGGTCATTCATGAACCACACTTGGGCTAGGAAATCTTTTTGTTTTCTTTAACATTTTGTATACATGCTGCTTCTGAAATGGGAGCCATCAGAGTGCTCAGACCTCAGATATCAATGGGAACTCAAACTCTGAATCAAGAGGTCTTCAACACATTGTATTTCATTTTCTAAGGGTAATTTAGTAAATGACCATAGGTCCATTTAAAAAAGGACTTGGAACTCATTATTGCATATACAGTACTTGAAATAGAAATCCAGCATTCATTTTCATGGGAATCTGTCTTCTTTTTCAGACAAAATATTTTACATCTGAAAACAGACTCAGGTTCAGAACATATGCACAGAATCATGACTTTTTGTTGGAGTCACTTCTTTTAACCTCTTGATTATCTACCTTTAATTGCTTTTAATTTTCTACCTTGTTGCGTGAATATCTATGTTGCCACAAATCAATCCATTTTATATTAAGCATTTCTATATGTCTAGTGTATTAGATAACCATGGCTGCATGACTACCGCTCTGAACTTGACGCTCATTGTAATGACTGCACCCAACTACAGCTTACAGTTAAATAATAGACAATATCTCTATTATTTTGAGATCCTGCTATCTGTATTACTCTCAGAAAGCCTATTTTATCAATTAAATAATTTAAATAGAATAAAATTGTTTTATTTATTTATTTATTTATTTATTTTTGTGAGATGGAGTTTCACAAAACTCCAGAAATGGCACGATCGTGGCTGACTACAACCTCCACCTCCCAAGTTCAAGCAATTCTCCTGCATCAGCCTCCCAAGTAGCTGGAATTATAGGCATGTGCCACCAGGCCCAGCTAATTTTGTAATTTTAGTAAAACGGGATTTCTCCATGTTGGTCAGGCTGGTCTTGAGCTCCCGATCTCAGGTGATCCACCTGCCGCAGCCTCCCAATTGCTGAGATTGCAGGTGTGAGCCACTGTACCCTGTCAATTATTTAAATTATTAATTTTAAAAACCCGGCCACTGATAAATGAAAAACTGGGTTTGCTTAAGAAATATTAAAGGGTAACTAAGCTATACTAACAGCTCAGATTGAATAATGTTTTTAGCAGGAGAGCATTTTATAGTCTGCTTATAGTTTGATTGTTATGATCGACCATTTTCCTTGAGAAACGAGCACTCTATGTATTCTCAAAGCAGAAAAAGCAACTAAAGTGAAGACTCCTACTGCCAAAGATGCTGCTGCATATTTTACATTTCCAACGTTAATCCAAGTCTGATTCTGCCTGGGTCTTTACTTTAACTTTTTTTTTTTTTTTTTTTTTTTTTTTGAGATGGAGCCTCCCTCTATTGCCCAGGCTGGAGTGTAGTGGCATATCTTTGGTCATGGCAACCTCCACCTCCCAGGTTCAAGAAAATTTCCTGCCTCAGCCTCCCACATAGCTGGGATTACAGGCACATTCCACCACAGCAACCTAATTTTTGTATTTTTAGTACAGACAGGGTTTTGCCATGTTGGCCAGGCTGGTCTTGAACTCCTGACTCAGGTGATCTACCAGCCTTAGCCTCCCAAAGTGCTAGTATTACAGGCATAAGCCACTCTGCCTGGTCTACTTTAACTTTTAAGATAACTCATTGTGAGAATTTTGTTTTTATTGGACTCTAGTAACCTCCAGAGATCTCCTTTAGTTACCTTCTTTTAAAGTGACCAACACAATCGTAAACATTCCCCAGAAATGAAGGAATAAGAAAATTCAAATTCATGAACATTTTTGGTCACTTTCTCAGTGTATGGCAGGACATTTCTAAGCACTAGAAAACTAAGATAATATCAAAAAGGAAGAGTCAATCATTTACATAACTTCAATAATTTTTAAATTAATTGATTTCCATTGTAGAGATTACTTTGAAGAAGATATTAGAAAGGATAGATAAAACTTTAGATCTCTGAAACAGTAAAGATGGTCACCTAAAATAAGTTCAACAGGCTTAGCCTTGGAAAAACCACCTATTCCACAGACAATAAATGAAAGAGAAAATGAGAGAGCAGGAGATAGAAGAGATTCCATGGAATGAAAAATTTAAACAAGTCAATAGAGAACTAAGAATAATTGAGATGTTGGTGATTCCTAACTTGCAGTTAATGAGTTATGGTTCCAATATTTTTACATTAATGCATTCTGAATATTGAATATTTAATATTCATACATTCATAATATATGTATTTTTAAAATAAGTAAGGGTTAGTACTATGCGGAGAATTAAGTACTTGACTATTTGCCAAGTAAATTTGCTAAGAACTTTGTTTTTCTGATTATAGTCTGGATTGGATTTTATTACTGTAATTAGTTTTATTCTTATTCAATATTTTAGGTTTGATTTGCATTCTGAAGCATTTTAAGGCATAATATTCTACTAGGTAATTTTATTATAGAAATTATTATTTATATCCCTTCCCTACATTTTTCTGCTTTTCTTAATTAACACATATATTCTTCTCTTTTCTTTTCTTTTCTTTTTTTTTGAGACGAAGTCTCACTCTGTCACCCAGGCTGGAATGCAGTGGCAGAATCTTGGTTAACTGCAACCTCTACCTCCTAGGTTCAGGTAATTCTCCTGCTTCAGCCTCCTGAGTAGCTGGTATTACAGGTGTGTGCCACCAAGCCCAGCTAATTTTTGTGTTTTTAGTAGAGACAAGGGTTCATTATGTTGATCAGGCTGGTCTCGAACTCCTGACCTTGTGATCCACCTGCCTCGGCCTCCCAAAGTGCTGAGATTCCAGGAGTGAACCACCATTCCTGGCCAATTATCATATGTAATCTTAATGTTAATTGGTATGTACTTCATGTCTCTAAGATTGCAGGACATGCTTTCAAGGGAACCTTTTTATACCTTCGCATTTGTTACTAGTCTGGATATTGTCACCCTAGGTTTTATAAAAATTGTTTGTTACAGTACATTGTTTTATTTTTCCATTGCAATTGCTTTGAGGTTTCTATTCTAATTAATACTTCATTTGTAGAGATCTGAAATTTCTCTGTTTGCTTTTGAATATATGCAGTTTAAAAGTTTTCTTTGGATGCAGAGAGAAAGTAGAAATCACAACCACTTAAGAGACCCTCTGCTTCAAGGAAAGGGTCTTTTTTTGTTTGTTTGTTGTTATTTCCCCAGCACTTAACAGATGCTCCATTTAATAACATTTCTTGATTAAATAAGCATATTATGCATTCTACATTACTGCTTCTCTTTCCATAGAATCCATTCCAATCCAATAGATAATTATCTACTACTTAAAAATTGGTTTCATCAAATATAAGAAACATCTTATGGGCATAATTTCTCTCACATTTTTGTGATATTTATAAAGTTTTATTTAAAAGTACTTCATTCTTAGTAAAAGGAATAATTATACTGCTGTCTTTGGAAACAAGTTTTTAGTTGTGAGGAAAAAGAAAGCAGTATCTTTTTTATTTTCTTTTTCTCAGCAATTAAAAGTATAGAGAAATAATTACTAAGAAAGACGGGTTTAAGATGATCAGGATTTAGGCCACACGTACTTTCTGACTTCAGGTAGTCTCTAAACTTAGCTTGGCTTTATGCATAATACAAAGGATTGTTTTCACTGATTTTCTTTAGGTAGGTTTGCAAATACATGCACATAGTGATTGGCAGCAATTTTTCTGAGCAGCATCTTCTCTCAGTAACCTATCCAGAAATGTGAAAATATACTCACACATTTATTTTGTCATAATCAGAGGAAGTATAAACTTTTATACCTCAAGAAATGTTTTTTAAAAATCTGTATCATCAGTAAAAGTATATCACAATAATTTTTCTTTATCTTATTAATTCACGTGAAGCTGATGAGACATTATGGGTAGAGAATTCACTGATTATGTTTTGTTAGCAATGGGTTCACATTTCTCATCTCTTCAATTCTTTTTGCACTAATTAGCATATGGAATGTATTCAGTGCAAGTAAATTTGTCAATCACATTCATCGTGACCTAGTAAGAGGAATTCTTATTCCTACCTACTCACATGTAGCAGTAATTGTGTTGAATATATCAGTGTGTATGTGTTTGTACATGTGCATATATTTGTATATATGCATACAATTTTGTGTGCATATATGTATATAAATATATACATATAAGCTTTATCTATCAATCCATGTATTTGTCTCTAAATGTGTGCACCCACAAACAGTATATGAAGTTTTTAGAATGAATTATATATGTTTATATATAGTTTATTTATTTATTAAACATATGTTTAATATATATGTTTTTAACATGAATTATATTAACAAATAATTCTGTTATATGACACAATTTTAAATATTACTCAGCATGTATGTTTTAAATGACATTTAATTGAATTTAAAAGATAAAATTTAAAGAATAGCAATTATAATTTTTCTCCTGGCACTAAAAAGAAACAATTGAAAGATTCAGTCTGCTTAGCTGTTAAGGATATCATGATCAAAACAATAGTGGTCTTTAGCCATTTCTTTTCTTTTCTTTTTTTTCTTTTTTCTTTTTTGAGAGAGAGGTCTGGCTCTGTCACACAGGCTGGAGTGCAGTGGTGTGGTCTCAGCTCACTACAACCTCTGCCTTCTGGGCTCAAGTCAGCCTCCCACTTCAGCCTCCCGAGTAGTTGGGACTAGAGGCAGGCACCACCACACCAGCTAATTTTTGTACTTTGTGTAGAGACAGGGTTTTGCCATGTTTCCCAGGCTTATCTCCCCCAGTGGAGGCATTGCAATTTTGTAAGGGAAAAAAATCTGATAAACATCTATTTATATAAATAACTATCTGAAGAAAATATTGCCTAGGTTTTTGTTTTCATTTTCAAATATATTTTTTATTTTCCCAAATGGCTTGCTTTTGAAAAGTGAATAATGTATATTATTAACAAAGCAAGTAAAGATGCAATATTGTAGTCCATGTGCAGAAAAAAATCACTATTGCCAAATTAGATATTCAGTTTAAAGATTATAGGATTGCATTTAGAAACAGAACAACTTAGTATAATCTATTCCATGAATACATAATTTTCACCAGGTCAGCCCCTTCCTTTTTTGATTTTCTCTACAATGCCCAGATGAGCTCTTTGCTATTTTGCATCAAAGACAAATTACTTCCTTCCTGTACTCAGGAATATAAGAATATAATGAAACTCAATGTCATTTAGCCAGCCATCAGATTATAAAGATTGGCCACTACGACTAGGTTTAAAAACCTTCTCAGATAAATAGCACCCATTTTGTCCCTTTCTTGATTTAAAGTAGAATGGAAGGAGATAAAATTACAAGCAAGGGTTTACTACATAATTTTTGCAAACATCTAGGAAAGTAATTTTCAAACATTTTTTGTATGTTGCCCATTTACATGGGAAACAATTTTATTATTAAATGATAGAAATACTTGATTTTCATAAATTAGCATGTTAAAAAGCATACACTGGAAGTCATTGAGATTTTGAATTAAGGAATTTAGTAAAGTTTCTTCCTGTTACATAGCATTGCAGGACTCCTATAACACATTCATTCTAAATATGAATGGAAGTTCCAAAACTTTTCAGAGAATGTATCCACTACTGAACTTGCTTAGTTACTTTCAGAATTACTTTTTAAAAAATAACAATTTAGTTAGATTTGTCATTATAATCTCTTTGTCAGATTTTTAGCAAGTAGATATGTCAATTTGAAGTATTTTGACCTCTAGTTCCCAAGACATTTACCCATGAAAGTGTGAGTTTTCAAAGAGAAACACACCATGACTTAGTGTTAAACAGTTGCAAAACACATATCCCAGGCTACCTTACTTGTACTAAGGCATGTTATTAGTTATTTGCTGTGCGGTGTTTCATTAAATATGTTGCCTATTAACATAATTTTTAAAAAGTACCTTTCTTCTGATGGTCTCTGTATAATTCCAGTCCTTACTGCCCATCAGATTTGAACTACTGCTATGATTGGATCTTCCAGGATTTTCTAAATTTTTCATTCTGAAAACTCCCTGGGTCATGCTTTGATAGAAAGAGATAGGCCAGTCATGGTGACTCAAGCCTGTAATCCCAACATTTCAGGAGGCCAAGGAGGTTGGACAGCCTGAGGTCAGGAATTTGAGACCAGCCTGGCCAACATGGTGAAATCCCACCTCTACTGAAAATACAAAAATTAGCCGAGTGTGGTGGTAGATGCTGTAATCCCAGCTACTCAGGAGGCTGAGGCAGGACAATCACTTGAACCCAGGAGGCGGAGGTTGCAGTGAACCAAGATTTCGCCACTGCACTCCACTCTGAGCAGCAACAACAACAACAACAACAACAACAACAACAACAACAACAACAACAAAAAGAGAGATACTCCTTTGCATTGTGCAAAGGATTCTTTCCTAATTAACTCTGAGGTAAAAAAGCATTTCACATTATTCAAAGCATTAAATGTTTTGTCATTGTGCCATCTTCAAAATAATTATTTTGTGTATGTTGTTCAGGAATTTCAGTCATTTGACTTTATTTGTACAATATTGGGTGAGCATAAAATGAGTATTTTATTCTTTTCATACATCCCAATTTTCTTCTTTATTACAACCCATTTTGCACATGCTTTTTTCTCTTCCTTCTTTCTGAAGCATTGTGCACATTTTTCTCTTTGAAGGTGTGATTATTTTAAACATATATTATTCATTTGTGCCATATTTGATGATTTAAGTTTTCTTGAATAAAATTTTTTGATTTACAGAAATGAAAATTAAAGTGTCTCATAATAATATCAAGATTAAGAGCATATCCAATGTATTGAATACCGTCTGTGAAACAGACAACTATGATATTTAGATATACTGACTAATTATATCTTTATAATACATTAAAAAATTAATAATGCAAATGTTAAATTAACAAATTGGAAAGAAACTTTGAATTGAATAATTGGATAGGTTTGTTTTATTGAAATTATGTATAATCTGTAATATATCAAAAACTAGGTGCTTCATAAATATTAACTCTTATACTCCACATGACAAATATGAGGTCATTCATTATTATTACTATACACTTTTTATAGATGAGGAAAATGCAGCACCGAGATGTCAGACAAGTGGAGTCTCTAGATCATGTAACTAATATCAAACCTGGACAGGTTGTCTACAGAGTACACAGGCTAACCCACAATGCAATGCAGACTCCTCTTAATTGCCTTCATCCTGAGGGAGCACATGCTACCCACAACTGACACCTCCTGCTTTGTTTAAAAACAAATAAGGGCACCAAGGATATACAGTAAGCATATACGGGCACAATGGTTATACAAAGTTCCAAAAGACTGAGGGTTAAAGACAACATTTATAATTCCTTTTGCAAATAATTGTGAGTTCATAACAGAGAAGAGATTGCTAGATGGTGCTAAAATGTAAACTAACATACTGTGTCATTACTTAAGAGATTAAAATGATGTAGCTTTAACAAGGGTGCAAGCACACCATATTGAAAAAGAAGAGATGGAATTTTCCCTAAGATTAGTTGGTTCTATCATTATACCTCTAAATTAGAGAGAACATTATTAGGTAAATCTACAAACTTAAGTATTACATGAAGAGAAAAGCAATAGCAGAAGAAATATTCAAACACAATAATAAAAGGGGAGTGGCTCACATTGAAGTCCCAAAGCTTGACTGGTTGTGTCATTAAGGTGGCACTCTGTCATACTGGATGCACACTATCAGGTCTACCTGGAAGCTTTTCCTTTCAGATGTTTATGTATTTCATCATATTTGGAAGCCCTCTTTCTGTATGAAACTACGCTGTTGGATGCTGCCTTATATTTTTTCTTTTTTTTTTTTTTTTGTTCCTCCTCCCTAGTCCGTCCTTACACTTCAAGACCCATTTGGAATCCTACTTGTACTTAAGTTTCCTCATATTATCACAATCTAATTGTATATTTTTTTGTCTGCATTTATATAAGAAATATGATTTAATTGTGTTAAGTAACAGCATATTTTCTTAGGTAATTATAGTTTAATATAACTGCCTATTTTAAATTTTAGCAGTCCTTTGTCTTTATCTATATTTTTGGTTAAATACTAAGTGTATTTCCCACAGTAGATTTTCAAAAAAAAAATGTATTTTAAAAATTATTAGTGTGGCTTGACATTCCTAAGATATATATATATATATATATATGGTTTAAAGAATGTCTGTTCTTAAGGCTTTTGACAAAATGATTTATCATAAAAAAAAATTGTCAACAATTTCTTAGAATGTGTGTACCCTTGTGGTGGCATAATAATAGTTTCCAAAGATGGTCACATACTACTTCTCAGAATTTTTCAATATGTTATCTTATATATTTAAGAAGGGCTTTCTATGAATGATTCAGTTAAGATCTTGATATTCTTATTTAATCCTGGATTATCTGGATAGACAAATCTAATCTCATGGATCAGTAAAAGCTGGGACTCTTTCCTGGCTGTGGTCAGAAGGAAAGAATGGTCAGAGAGAAGCAATGTTTCTGGCTTTGAGGATCCAAGGAGATAAAGAATCAAGAAATGTGGTGGCCACTAGAATTTGAAAAAGGCCAGGGAACAGATTTTTCCCTACAAGCTCCAAAAAAATGCAGCTCCGCTGATACTTTGACTTCAGCTCAATGAAAATCCCATAGGTTTCTGACCTGTAAAACTACAAATTAATACATTTGTAGTTGTTTAAACTAATAATTTTGTAGTAATTTGTTAGCACAGTAATAAAAATCTAATACAATTACAATGATAATAAAAAAATTTTACACTAGTAAAAAATTCCATATAGTTCGATTTCTTTTAGTTTATGATCTTTAAATCATAATCATTACCTCAGCTTTCCATGTCATATGGCTGTCACAAAGTCTCATGAAATTTTTTTTACCATCTGTACTTGGAGAAGGGTCAGCATGTAAGTTGGATATAAGAGCTGAGAAAATTTTCTTCCAGTTTTTGCATAACAGGTAGTAAAATGCATGGAAATTCTTTTCATAAATTTTCCTGATCATGTTCGTGAAATTCTCTCTCTCTCATCAATCACTCATCTATATCTATCTCACTAATCTCTCTTTAGCTCTCTCCAGCTATCTCCCTCTTTACATCTGTGCATCTCTCTACCTCTCCTCTCTCCATTCTATCTCTCTTACCTCTGTCTCTCCTTTCTGTTTCTATCTTTACTCCTCTTCTCCTTCTTTTTCTCCTCTATCTCTCCTCTCTCTCTTTATTTTTCATCTCATCTCTCTCTCTCTCTCTCTCTCTCTCTCTCTCTCTCTCTCTCTGTCTTCATCAATTTCTATTAACAAGCTGGTAATATCTGTATACCTGTAAAATTTCGAAGATAAGAATCTATCCAAGTTTTAACTGAAACAAGTTATGTCCAAACTGGGGAGCTTTCTAGTCTCAACACTCTCATTTGTTGTCATTGATAACATGTCCTACACATATTGATAATCACAGCTCTATCTCTTTCATTTAGCTTTTATCTGCTCTCCCTTCCTATGTTTCAGTTTCCTAAAATAGGTGACTGTAATGTTATTTATTTTCTTTAATATAATTATAACTGAATATGACTAAATTCTAAGGTAAACAAAGCTGACTACATTCTTGTTAATAATCATATGATCTCATGATTTTCGAATGTTGACCCTAATCAAACAAAAAGAGACTAGCCCTCTTTTGCCCACTTGTTTCTGGTTTTGATCATTGTATACATGTCTTCTCTTTTGAAAGTCTTCCACGTCTCCCACCTCTTGCCTCATCTGTTAAGCTGTCTAAGATCTATCATCTAATTGAGACTTTATTCCCATTTAAAACTCTATCAGAATTAGTCTACAAAGGTTTTTAAAAATAAGCAAAATAAATTACTTTAAGCCCCTAGAAACATATTTGGAACTATCTTTGATTTTTCTATTATTTTTTGCCTATTCCAGAAAAAAGAAAAACTTAACTTTTTTGTACTCTTTAACTCAATATGCTAACATTAAGTTTATCATAGACACAGAAAACAATCAAATTCAATAAAAAGTACTTAAAATAAATATTCAGTAATATTCTTTAAAATTTGTAAATAACAAAACTCATGTCTTACTTTATTTTATAAATATACTATAAAGTTACTCATATTCATTCATCAAATTAGTTACAAAGAAATATTTTTTTAGAGAGTGTCTGTTAATGATTAGGTGCACAAACTCCAGATGGAGGCTATTAGCTTAAAACCTTGGTTCTAACTCAGAGTGGCTCTTTGGTCAAGGGGAAGTTTCTCTGTGTTCTCTCCTTATCTTGGCTCTTTATTAAGTTCCTGGGAGAATTAAGTGAATTAATATACATTATGTCCTCAGAACAGTATAAATACACAATAAAAAACCATCATAAACACTAGGAGACAAATAATGTAAAACAGCAGCTGGAACAGGTATTAGATTACATAGTGATAAACTGAAGATGAACAGATAAGACTAAAAATCATATTTTCTGAATGAGAATGGCATATAAATACGTGTCATAATACATTACTCTGCCTTATTATCAAAATAACTATTGCTGTGCTCTTTACCATCAATGAAGCAATACCACAAAAATCCCTTAAAGTAGTGAAAATTCAAAACATGTCCAGATAAAAATTGCTTTTATATTGATGCCACCTCTAGGGATATGTTTGGAATTGAAATTCTTGTTTTTGATCACCTTGACATTATTGTTCATCGGAATGAACATGAGAAATTGCTCATCAAAGACACATAAAATTTCTTAAAAGACTGAAATTTAAAACCCATCCCTGGAGCTTGTCTTAATATTGATGCAATTTCATAGCCAGGTTTGAATTTAATCCCTTGTAGATTTTAAATGAGAATTATTTTTACACTGCTTACACAGTAAAATAGGAGGATTCTCAGCACAGAAAAATGATATTGAGATGGTACAAAATTCAGATTTTCCCAATGAAATAATAATGTATATGTACTACCACATTTTTCTAATAAACTCCATGTTCATTTTAATGCTCAAGTTTATAACAAAACAATAATAGAATTAATACAAGATATTGTTTTATTAAATCAGATTTGTAAACCAGAATGACAAAAAATGTAACATTTTTCTGCAGACATGAAAATAATGCTAGAGAAATACTTATTTTTGTATTCCTTTCATAGATTTTTAAATGATACTTTTACATGACAGCATAATATATTTATAGGTAATATATAATCATGTCAGTCAACTGTTAATGTATTTTCTAAAAGCATAGTTCATAACACTCAATTAACATGACTGAAAGAAAAATATCAAGAATATAGATTAAGGCTGGGCGCGGTGGCTCAAGCCTGTAATCCCAGCACTTTGGGAGGCCGAGGCGGGTGGATCACGAGGTCGAGAGATCGAGACCATCCTGGTCAACATGGTGAAACCCCGTCTCTACTAAAAATACAAAACATTAGCTGGGCATGATGGCACGTGCCTGTAATCCCAGCTACTCAGGAGGCTGAGGCAGGAGAATTGCCTGAACCCAGGAGGTGGAGGTTGCGGTGAGCCGAGATCGCGCCATTGCACTCCAGCCTGGGTAACAAGAGAGAAACTCCGTCTCAAAAAAAAAAAAAAAAAAAAAAAAAAAAAAGAATATAGATTAGACCTAACTATGAATGTTTCTTTGTTTTGTTTTATTCATGTAGGTACAAGTTTTAGAGTAGACACATATGTTTAACGTGCATCTCTAAGAAAGAGATTGAGGCATTGTTGCTCCAGGCCACTGAAATGAATCCAGGAGAAATAATCATTAATTTGACAAATATTTTTTAAACACATGTTAGGCAAACCTATTGCTGTGGTTAATAAAAATAATTCTAACACTCAAATTCGAGGAGAAGGAAAATAAAGTAAATAATGTCATTTCTTAATACATTCTGTAATGAGCATAAATAGAAAAAAAGAGAATGTAAGGGAGATTCAGGAAAGCACGTTGCAGGAAGAGATAAGAGCCACACACTGGCCAGAAAAGAAACAAGGAAAATCAAGTTAATGGGGTGTGTTTGGGCTGAAACATAGCCAAAGGGAGGGAGATAATGGTTTGTAAAGAGCTCAGGAAGACTGCTTTGGACCAGTTTATGTAGCCGCAGAAAGGCACGTTACGTTTGCTTTAAAATTACACAAGAAAGTCATGAGAAAAAGCTTTTAAGGACATCCGTTACTGATTTAATTTGCATTTTAAGAAAATTTCTGTGACAACCTGTGAGAGTATCTGAGGAGTTTGCCTGTGGAGGGGGTTGTCAGCGAGGAGGTAAGGAAGGAGGCAAGAGGCTCTTGCAGCCGGGCACGGTGGCTCATTCCTGTATTCCCAGCACTTTGGGAGGCCGAGGTGTGTGGATCACGAGGTCAAGAGATGGAGACCATCCTGGTCAAATGGTGAAACCCCGTCTCTACTAAAGATACAAAAAATTAGCTGGGCATGGTGGCGCATTCCTGTAATCCCAGCTACTCAGGAGGCTGAGGCAGGAGAATTGCCTGAACCCAGGAGGCGGAGGTTATAGTGAGCCGAGATCACCCATTGCACTCCAGCCTGGGTAACAAGAGCGAATCTCTGTCTAAAAAGAAAAAAAAAGGCTCTTGCAGTCTTCAGTTGCAAGAGCGAGTAAAATCATGAGAGGCACAATTTGTTTTTGTTGTTTAAAAACTCAGCTGGCAGCCTGTTTGAGAAGATATAAACTTGATATTGGTATATCTAAAAATTGAGCCACATACTTCAGTAATTCACCAAAAGAAAAAAGGATACTTTTTAGTTATAATGAGAAATGTCTTTTTGTTATGGTTGAGATCTGTGTCCCCACCAAATCTCATGTCAAATTGTAGTCTCCAGTGTTGAACGTGGGGCCTGGTGGGAGGTGACTGGATCAGGGGAGTAGTTTCTCATGAATGGTTTGGCATCAACTGTGTGGTACTGTTCTCATGAGAGTGAGTGAGTTCTTGTGAGATCTGGTCATTTAAAAGTGTGTAACATCTTTTCTCTCTCTCTTGTTTCTCCTCCCACCATGAAAGATGCCAGGCTCCTCCTTTGCTTTCTGCCATGAATGCCTTCTGCCTTCTTGAAGCTTCCTCCAAAACTGAGCAGATGCTAGTCATGCTCTTGTACAGGCTGCATGTGAACTGTGAGCCAATTAAATCTCTTTTCTTTATTAATTACCCAGTCTTAGGTATTTGTTTTTAGCAATGTAAGAACAGGATAACACGCTCTCTGTCCTTCAGACTTGATTCAGATTCTGATTTTTCTTCCTCTGTATGACCAATAAAATTGAATAGCTGGGTTTCCTAGAAGGAGCTGTTACAACATTGCAGAAGTTTTTAGAAAGATACTCAATAATGACTCTCAAATGTAATTTATCAGAATTCTTCCACAAAAGAAAATTTTAGAAGTTCAACATGTTAATATGTGCAGAGTCGTTTTATATTCTAAAAATACTTAACTCTGACTCTAAAAAGTGGTTATGACTTACTTGTAACTTCTAGTGTAGACCCAAGAATGTACAGGGTCTACAGTTAATGTACATTAACTTCCAATAGTGACTCTGCAATTGGTAGTTGTGTGACATTGTACAAGTCACTTGGGCAGTTTAGCTTTTCTCAAACTCTATTTCCTTATCTATAAAATAGAGACAAAAAGAGTATCCCTTTCAGAGGGTTGTTGTAAGATTTACATTAGATAATAAATAACTTAAAAAAAAACAGAGTATAACATATAACAGTGACTAACTAAATATTAGTAATACTATTATTTACATATTTGTATATCATTTATACTCCTCTATGTATATATGAATTCAAAATTAGTTTTTCTGACAGAAAGAACATTTATATAAATTAGTTTAGAAAACAAAGCAACTTTTTGTACAAATCTTTTTATAAGGGTGAACAATAGAGATGGTTTAATGATTTTGCCGGTACTTTTAAATGTATTACTTTTCTATTGCTCCTACTACGAATATCCACAAAATTTATGCCTTAAAATAAGCTGTTACATTGCAGAAGAGTTTTTAGAAAGATATTCAATAATGATTCTCAAATGTAATTTATCAGAATTCTTCCACAAAAAAATTTTTTAGAAGTTCAATATGTTAATATGTGCAGTAATTTTATATTCTAAAAATACTTAATTCTGACTCTAAAAAGTGGTTATGACTTACTTGTAAATTCTAGTGTTATTTTAACAATAGTTTTTTTTTTTTTTTTTTTTTTTTTTTTTTTTTTTTTTTTTTTTTCAACCTTACAGTTTTGTGAGTTAGAAGCACAACATGAGCCTCACTGAATTAACATCAAGATGTCAGAAGGGCTATACCCCTTCTGGAGACTCCAGGGGAGAACTCTTTTCCTTGTTTTTTTTTTTTTTTTCAGCTTCTATAGGTCGTCCAGATTCTCTGTCTTTTGATTGCCTTTTTCTCTCTTCAAAGCCAGCAATGATGCATTTTTCTGTGTCTTTCTTCTATAGACACATTTGCTTCTGACTTCTGCCTCCCTCTTAAACACATAAAGGTATTTGTGATGAAAATGGGCCCACACAGATAACCCAAAATAATCTTATTTTAAGGTCTACTGATTAGCAATTTTAATTTCTGCAGCAACCACCATATATGTGTGTGTGTGTGTGTGTGTATATATATATATATATATATATATATATATATATATATATATATATATTTGCCATCTAAACCTAATTTATTCTAAGGTTCTAAGAATTAGGAAATAAATATCTTTGAAGAGCCATTATAGAACATTATATATAGAGAGGGAGAGAGTTTTCATGACTCTGATAATAGTAATTCCTTTATATGATAGTTGTGTCATTTAAAAAATCAATTCTACCTTTTCATTTTGCATTCTGAAAGACAGTGAGAAATGTCTTTTTGAAATACATTATTTATTATGAGTGTTTTTATATAAATGATACATTTGACACGTATAGAAGCTAAAAGTTAGTAACAAACAACTAACATTGCAGACTCTAAATTAAACTGCCTCTGATACATATTAATCATGGTACAATTAACATATTTATTTATCTTACCATTTACATCAACTATAAATTATCTATTAATATTCCCTTTCACTGAAAAATTGTAATATGTAACTAAACATGCATTATATTTTGAGCAAAATAACTAAAAGAAAATGAAAAAAGGACAGATTTGCTTCCTAGGAAAAACAGGCAAAACCTATTTTGATCACAGTGGAGATTTCTGCTTGGAGTTTTTCTAGTCAGAATTCTACTTTATTATTTTACCATCTTAGCATATTTGAAATACAAATGTTTACTCCATTTGTATACATGTTAAATTATGTTCAGTGTCTGTTAACATTTTGAGCTTTTTTAACTAGTGTATAGTCCAGTTACTGGTCAATGGTTTGAGGAGTGGAGATAGGAAGAACAAAACAAAAATTTCACTTTCCTGGAATGTTAATTTTACACGAAATTTTGTCTAAGTGGCTGAGTATCACTTTTTATGTTTGAAGAGTTGTTTCATAAAATACAATGCAATATTTACATTTTCATGACAAATTTTGCCTACTGAGAAATGCATTCTTTTTTTTTTTTTTTTTTTTTTTTTTTTTTTTTTTTTTGAGATGGAGTTTCGCTCTTGTTACCCAGGCTGGAGTGCAATGGCGCGATCTCGGCTCACCGCAACCTCCGCCTCCTGGGTTCAAGCAATTCTCCTGCCTCAGCCTCCTGAGTAGCTGGGATTACAGGCACGTGCCACCATGCCCAGCTAATTTTTTTGTATCTTTAGTAGAGACGGGTTTCACCATGTTGACCAGGATGGTCTCGATCTCTTGACCTCGTGATCCACCCGCCTCAGCCTCCCAAAGTGCTGGGATTACAGGCTTGAGCCACCGCGCCCGGCAAAATGCATTCTTTTAATGCAGCAAATTTACTTAGTAACTTGAAGAACTATGCCTGGGCATGTTTATTCTTCCCTGCTATGATAGTATCTGTATTAATCCATTTTCACAAGACTATAAAGAACTACCTGAGCTGGATAATTTATTTAAAAAAAAGAAGTTTAATTCATTCACAGTTGCACAGGCTGTACAGGAAGCATGGTTGAAAAGCCCTCTGGAAAGTTATAATCATGGCAGAAGGGCAAAGAGGAAGCAAGCACATCTTACCCTGGTGGACAAGCAGAGAGAGAGAGAGTAAAGGGGGAAGTGCTACACACATTTCAACAATCAGATTATGTGAGAACTCCATCACAAGAGCAGCAAGGGAGAAATCCATACCCGTGATCCAATCACCTCCCACCAGGTTTCTCCCCAGTGCTGGAGATTACAATTCAACATGAGATTTGGGTGGGAACACAGAGCCAAATCATACTGTTCCACCCCTGGCCTTTCCCAAATCTCATGTTCTTCTCACTTTTCAAAATCAATCATGCCTTCCCAAAAGTCCCCTAGAGTATTATTTAAGCATTAACTCACAATCCAAAGTCTCATCTGAGACAAGTCAAGTACCTTCTGTCTATGAACCTGTAAAATAAAAAAGCAAGTGAGTTACTTAGCAAGATACAATGGAGGTACACGTATTGGGTAAATGCTCCCATTTCAAATGCAGAAATTAGACAAAACAAGGGGCTACAGGCCCATGAAAGTCTAAAACCCAGCAGGGAAGTCATTAAATTTTAAAACTTCAAAATAAACTCCTTTGACTCCATGTCTCACATCGAGGGCACACTGATACAAGGGATGGGCTCCCAAGGCCTTGCACAGCTCAGCCTCTGTAGGGATGCAGGGCACAATATCCCAACACTGCACCAGCAGGACCCTGGGCCTGGCTCATTAAACTATTTCTCCCTGCTAGGGCCTGTAATGGGAGGGGCTCCCACAAGGTCTCTGAAATATATTGGAGGTCTTTACCCCATTGTTTTTTCTATTAACATTTGATTCCTCTATATTTATGTAAATGTGTGCAGCCATCTTGAATTTCTCCCCAGTAAATGGATTTTTATTTTTTACCACTTTGTCAGGCTGTAAATTTTCCAAACTTTTGTGCTCTACTTCCCTTTTAAATGTAAGTTTCAGTTTTAGATCATCTTTTAGTTCATGCATATAAGTGTATGTTCTTAGAAGCAGTCAGGACACTTCTTGAATACTTTGCTGCTTACAAATTTCTTTCACCAGACACCGTAAATCATCTCTTGCAAGTTCAAAGTTCCACAGATCTCCAGCGCAGGGGCATGATGCCCCCAGTCTCTTTGCTAAAGCATTACTCATTCCAAGAAGTTTCTCATCACCACCTGAGACCACCTCAGCCTGAACTTCACTGTCCATGTCTGGATCGGCATTTTGGTTAAAACCATTAACAATTTTCTAGGAAGTTCCAAACTTTCCCTCATCTTTCTGTCTTCTTCTGAGCCCTCCAAACTGTTCTGGCTTCTGTCCATTTCCCAGTTTCAAAGCTGCTTTCACATTTTAAGACATCTTTATAGTAATGCCCCCCTTCTCTGGTACCAATTTTCTGTATTAATCCATTCTCACTCTGCTATAAATAAATACATAAGACGAAGTAACTTATTAAGAAAAGAAATGTAACTGACTAACAGTTCCACAGGCTTTACAGGAAGCATGGTTGTGGAGGACTCAGGAAACTTACAGTCATGGAGGAAGGGCAAAGGAAAAGCAAGCACATCTTACCATAGTAGATCAGGAGAGAAAAAGCCTGTGGTATTTTAATAATGACTTCATTTCATTTAGTGGAATTGTCACAGATTTATAATTATTTAATCTTCTGAACATTAAGCTATATTACCTATAAACAGTAAAATTGTAATTTTACACAGGGATACAATTAGTAAAAGATAAAACAAAATATTTTTAAAATAGAAAAAGTTGTATGATGATACAGTTTGTCCAGCCATAATCTTTAGATAGATAGGATCATAATCAATATTCATTTACCATTGATAATATTTATTTATTTTTATTACTGAAGACCCACATAGATCTATTTCTATATATATTTACAATGAACAAATGGCTTTGGCATGAAAAATTAAAAATTGTAATATTTATTGTAGCATATAGGATTATTTTATTTTCTGATTTCTACTTTAGCTTCCTGGAAGATATCAATGTTCTTTATAGAAATTAAATAACTGTTAACTTAAAACACCACAAGGAACAATGAGGAAGTGGTAATTTCAGACTTATATTTTGTTTTATTGTTGGTTTTCTGCTTAGAATTAGCTCTATGCCAAAATTTATGATTGTTAAAAGTATTACTATCAGTAAATAGATCAAAATTCATGAAAAAATATATAACATTTATTGTCTTTTTAAAGTATATTTCTAATCTTTACAATTAGACTATTATTATCTCACAAAGAAATACATACAATAGGTTCTCAGCATGCTCAATTTTGTTGTTGGGGTGTGTGTGTGTGTTTGTGTTTATGATTGCATACTTTGAGTTATTGTTTTCTTTTTATATTAATGTCCAAAAATGTTAGAATTATGTCACAACAGTCACACTTTAACGCACAGTAAAAAAGATTGTTTAAAAAGTGTTCAGTCAAATATCATTTGATAGTAAAACAGGAAAGTAAAACAGTTTTACTTTGCTGACATACATGAATTATTATAAACATATCAATAACATAGTAATCACATGATTAATATAGGATTATTTTAAAAACTATGCTCAGAGAATAAAAGCATAAATTTATCTTTAAAATTGGATTATGTAAGATAAAATATGTTTATGTTGATCTGCTTTATAAATTAGTTTTAAAATGTTAGTGAACAAAACAGTCATTTTTATTAAGTTTTTATGTATTAGGTACATTTAGCTTTATAGTTCCTGAAAGTTGACACAACCTCACAAAGATAAAGATTTAAAGTACAATTACAAATACTGTAATCTGTTTTGGGAAAACAAAACTTTAGTCAGTTTTTCACAGAAAAAAAAAAATGGTGCACTAATTTCAAAAATTCATTGTTTTAGTTTAGTTGTATTGGGGAATATTCAGAATCTAAGTAATTATATAGCTTTGTATGCATTTGAATTATTACAGTGAGCAATCTGCAATTAAGAAAAATTATTTAAGACTGGATGTTGTTCTTCATAAAATCACAATTTGGTAAGCCAGTAAACATACTTGAAACTATTGATATATTAAAAATTGTATTTAAATACTAGTTTAATTGGGAAATAGACATTTGATATGTTATCACAACCTGACACTTTTAAGGACTTAAAAAACTACTTCTTTAACAATATAAATTTCTGAATATCAGTAGTTGATAACCATAATATTGCTACTGTAACAATGTTCAGCTTTGATGCACGTGGTTGGTGAAGAAGGTTTTCATCAGCATCTCAAGATTACAGCACACATTTTCTTATGCAAAATAGAGAAATCTACAAATCACATCACAAATGGTCTGCACTGCTGAGATGACAAAGCTTTAAATTTATCACTAATTCAGCTTTATCGCTCCATTTCATTTCTAAGAGGTAGTGAGATGTACATATTTTATAACCTAACGTGTACAATGAATGTAAAATATCTAACCTTCGCACCTCAGACTCAAGCATGAGGAACAGAAAAGATTTGGGTAAAGAATGAAAAAACTGCACAGACAGGAATATAAACACGAGGGTGGAGGGAGGAGGAGTTCAGTTTGAGGAAGATTCTTACTGTTTCATATATACCCCATTTATCCTTGGTCAGTATTAATTTAGTATTAAAGTTTGACAGCTGTCTTCTAAGAAACCATTCCTGAACATCCTTCAGTCTTTATGCAATTTCAATATATAGTTTAAAGGCAAAAAAAACCCATAAATGTATGTACATACATACATATTTGTACTATACAATATATGACTCCTTTAAAATCATATTATTTTCAGATGACGTACTGGTCAGAGTTGTCCAGAGAAACAAAATAAATAGGATAAATATAGACATATAATCTATGAGAATTAGTGGAAGGACCAAGAACCAGGAACTCCAATGTCCTAGGGTAGGGGAAGATGCATGTCCTAGCATAAGAAGAGAGAGAGGAAAGACTCATCCTCTGTTTATTTGCTCTATGGAAGTCCTCAACAAATTGGATGTGCCTGCCCACATTAGCGAGGGCAGATCTTCTTTACTCAGTATACTGATTCAAATGCCAAATGCTTCCAGAAACACCCTTCCAGAAATGCTAACAGACACACAGAAATAATGTTTGCCAGATATCTGGGTATTGCTTGGTTCAGTTAAGTTGACACATAATATTAACTAGCACTGATAATTTTTTTACCTTGAAATTATTAAATTGTTTTATAGCTGCATGAATATTTAATCCCCAAATGTGTAGCAAATATTTGCAAGTTATTTAGTTGATGCAATTTTTGTACAATATGTTGAAATTGTTTATATTCTAGAACTGTCAAACAAAATACTAAGTTGATACTGTAGGAAAATAAATATTCTTAGTGCTTGAATAAGAATTATTTAATTCTTAACAAAATTGGACTATTCCAGCTCAAAAATAACTTTGAATATTTTCTCAATTTAAAAAATTGAGAAGCAATACTTTTGAAATATAACTAACAAAATACTTAACAACTGCATAACTGAAAAGTTTGAGGATCCTTAGTTATAGTGGTACAAATGTGCCACTGTAAAGCTTGAATTGGGTCTAATTGTTGCTCCATCTTTAAGAATTTGCTTACAAAGTGTTTATAGTTTCTGCTTAAAAAGGTAGAATATCATTTACAAACAAAATAAGCAAAATAAAGATATTTGAGCTCAACAAAAAAATGTTAGTATTAACTATGCAGTTGGCTCTGAAACATAGTGTAAAATTTTAAAAAATTATGTACAATATAAATCAGTACTTATGGTGTATATGTGAATTACATTGTTACATTCCTATTCATTTAAATAAGACAACTGAAAATTATTATTTTTGCTTTCTAGTGGATCTTAGTTTCATGGATGTACATCTTTGTGTGTGTATGTAAGCATGTGTGTATAAATGTGAATTATATATTGCTATATATTATCTATATATTAAATGTATTAGCACTATGACATGAAATATACATAGCACTGTATGTTGAAGTGGCTTATAGAGAAGAAATTCTGACTACAATTAAATTATTCTCAGACAACATGCTTTCTATTGACCTCTGTGTGCATATGCATTCCATTTTCCTCACAATATTTTCTGTTGTATTTTGTCTTTTTTAACACTGTGACCTTCTTTTTGTTTTTCTGTTTCCCAAAAGCTTCCTCCAGTTTTCTGGATAATTCTCTAAGCTAATCAATGTTCATAAGATGTTTTAAATCAGCCAGCCATTTTTGTTGCTTTCTGCTAAAGACACTAAGTGGTGTAAATAATAAATAGGTATTTATTTGCAGTAGGAGAAAAATCTCAACACGGTTTATTAACTACAGAGCAAATATCTGGGCTATAACAGCCAAACTACTCTAGAAAAAAAACTGATTTGTTCTTTAAATGCAAGTATTATGGATATATGGGGGAATTTAAGAAGCTAGACAGAAAGAGAAAAAGAGGTACAATAACTGATCACACAGTATAATCGAAGAGACATAATAGATTGATTTCCTTGAGGGTAAATAATGTAAGGATCGATATATTAGCTTCTGTACCGATGGGAATCATGTGGGCATGAAAAAGTCAACTGAAGTGCAGTTCTTCAATCTGAAGTCGGGTCTGAAAGTGCTCCGGGCTAGTCACAGATCATGGGCAGATGTGAAGCATCTGTTACTTACACCTGAGTAAGCTAATTAGTTAATTAAATTCTTGGAAGGAGTAGAAAAATAAGCCTGAGGTATAAGCTTTGCCCCAGCAAAGTTATCTGCTGTACTACCAAAATGAATTTGAATTTTAAGCTCTCTGACTAGAAAGCTGGGAAAGAAAGCAAGGAAGGATTTTATTTCAAACCATAAGAATTACAAAAGTTAATTAAATAAGAGAAAAATTGTACTGTAATAGAAACAAGAAGAATGCACACTTCTGAAATGTCCATATAATTAGTTTTATTTGAAATTAAATAAATTTATACCTATTCAAGGCAATATTGCTAAATTAGTCATTATATAAGAATAAAATTTATTCTTCTCAATTATACTTATCTAGGAGGAAAAAAAGCCCTTGATTTAGGGCCTTAATAAAGCATAGGGTCAGCTGTTAATTAGGCCACTAAGGTCAGCAAATCTATTTGTTGCTGTGATTAGGCTTTGTCCGTTGGCTCTGTAGAAGGCATATTTATGTGAACCACACTTCCCACTTATAATTCACATAATTGGGCAAACTCAGAGTGCTAAAATTTCCTCAGTTTTAAGGTCAAATTTTATTTTATACTAAAGCTTTTGATTAGATGTCTTGTTAATGCAGTTTTCTTCTTATACATTAAATATAAAAATATTTTGCACACTCTGTGTAGACAGCATTTAGCTATATGCAGAACATACTAGCTAAAGAAGTTTGAGCTACAATTTAAATTATATAAGTTTTGAAATATATGACATTTGTAATTGGGGTTTTTTTTAAGTTTTAATTTTCAGTTTGTGTGGGTATAGAGTAGGTGTATATATTTTTGGGATACATGAGCTATTTTGATACAGGCATACAATGGATAATAGTCACTTTAGGGTAAATGAGTTATCCATCACCTCAAACATTTATCTTTTCTTGTTCGACAAACATAATTTAATATTTTGCATTGTTGTAAGCTACCTGCTTTCAACAAGTGAAGTTTTAAAAAGACCAACATTCATATTTCAGTATTTTGATCATAATAAAAGTGTTGGAACTAAAGCAAACCACTTGTATCAAAGCTAACATTAATAAATTCTATTGTATATTAGGTCATATTAACTCACTACAATTTGTTAAACAGAAGAAGTTTACACTTGCAAAATTTCATAAAATATTAAAGATGCATGATATCATAGGGAAAAAGAAATGTGTAATTACATTAAAATATAAATTTAAAGTTTTTCTCTTTGTTTAGTAGTATATTTGATTTTTTTAACTTAATGCCTCTGGAAGGGAAAATATTCAGTTTTTTCTTATAATAAACTGTCCCTCGATTCTAATTCTAATAATGAAATTCTTAAGAATCTTGAAATAAAGGAAAAAAGAATACTGTTAAAGGAGGATAACTGTTTGATCATTAAAATAATATATTCTTGTAAAGTGTATTGTAAATGACCCAGTGTGCCCTTTAAGTGGTTCCATATGAGGCAGTAAAAAATGGTGTATTACATTTGCAAAGTCAATAAAGCTGGCATAAAAAGAGATTCTTTGCTTTTCGAAACATCACATAGCCATTACATAGAAACACAATATTAAATAGCTTTAATTCTTTACAGTTAATAATTTTCCACAAAGTACATATATTTCAAAACATATCTTTTAATATAGGCTAGAAATTATTTCATGTTTGCTTAGCAGGCATAAATAAATTAAACAATAATGCGAATATTCTTCAAACTTCTAATTTTTGATAGCTAGGAATACTTGAGAAAATTAGTGGAAAAAATAATTTCCAAAAGGATATGTTTAAATAATGTGCAACATCAGAATAATGCTATGTTAGTTTGTGATTATTTTAGCTTATCTAAATGTCTACATAAAACATAAACTTTAAGATATAAATGCTTCAAATTATGCTAAAGATAGGGCAATCACAAATACAACATAATTTACAAACTAGTGTAATTTACTTGAAAATAAAAATAATTTTATTCTGGAAAATGTTGATAGGGTCCTCTTTCACGAAATTGGCTGATGGAAGCTTGATTGTCAATATTATGGTTAGTAGTTATATTTTTTTAGAATTTTGTCTCAGCAATGTAATTGATGCCATTAGAGTATGACCGAGTTACATGAAGGGAGGAGGTTTTTATCTTTACCAATGAGTTTGTGGTAAAAATGGAAATGAGGAATTATAATATAAGTTCATGTATTCAAAACCTTGCCTGGCTGGCTCATTGTTGCACATAAATCTACATAATATTCATTATCATTGATTGCCTAGGTGCCATGAAATAGCTTATCTTCCTGTTGATTTTAAAATATTGTAACCTTTTTCAAATACCCAGCTATATGATTATATTGAATTATTTTTCCAAAAATAATCTTTATTTTATGCAGGGAATATGGATTCAGCAGTGTTTTTAAGTTATAGTGACCTTGGCAAGCTATTACCTTTTCAGGGCTCAATTTTCCTATTTCCAAGATGTGATAACAATACTTGCCTCCGTTTACTTTGAAAAGAATGAAAATAACAAAGATAAGGCAGATTCTCCCAGGGCCTAAAATAGCTCCTGATAGTAAATGAAATACTTTATAGAAACTGAATTAACTTCTGCTGTCCACAAGTAAAGTTTGAGTAAGTTACTATATCAAAATCATAGAAACTCAAAGAACAGAAGTAAAAATATCACATAATTAAATTAAGCTTTACATTGATTTGGAATTACTATAGAGTTAATTCTGTAATACAAACATAACTCAATAAAGAAAAAGGCAAGAAGGCAGGAATTGGTAACGAGAAAAGGTGCTGTTAATAAGATTACTTATAGAGTGTCTTACAGTTTATAAATACCATCACATACTTTATTTTGATTCTCCTAATAATAACTTGAAGTAATGTCTTACAATGGGTTGTGGCAGATATGTTATGTGTCCCTCACAACCTCCTTCAAGACATTTTTATTTTTCCATTGCCTACAGTGTGGTTAGTTGGCAGCTTTCTTCTCTTTGTTTAGCATTTTCTCAACATTTAAGCCAAGGTTATGCTATTCTCAAGGTGCCCCTCAGCCAATGAATGACAAGGTGGTGATAACTAAGAACACTCTCTTTTCAGGAAGGCTCCCAGCCAGTGACTAAGCAGAATGGTATAATGGTCTACTCCTTCCCATCCTACTTGGCACACTTCACATGGGCAATTTTTGCTCCAGAGCTCCACTGTGGACTAATAGTCTTATCTGTGTCAAAGTTATATGTTTAGCCCTGTCTGATTCTTCTTCCTCCCTTTCCTTTCCACAGAAATTACTTCCTCATAGTATGTTGTATGTCTACATGTGTTTTCCAGAGAGCTCAAACAGGGAAATGGAAACCCCAAAATTGTTCTATGGAGTGTATATGGTTAACGTTGTTTATCAACTTGACTGGGTCACAAAGTACCCAGATATTTAAATATTATTTCTGGATGTATCTGTGAAGATGTTTCTGGAAGATATTAGCCTTTTAATCAGTAGATAGAGTGATGATGATACTCCCCAGTGTGGGTGGGCATCTTTCAATGCATTGAGGACCTAAATAGAACAGAAATGCAGAGGGAGGAAGAATAATCTTTCTCAACCTCACTACTTTAGCTGTGGTTTCAGTCTTCTCTTGCTTTCAGACTGGGACTTAAACTGGCACTCAGGCCTTCAACTTGGATTATAGCTTATACCATTGGTTCTCCTGTTTCTCAGCCCTTTAGACTCAGACTAAAGCTACACCATCAGTTTTCCCAGGTCTCTAGCTTTCAGATAGAAGGCAGTGGGATTTCTCAGCCTCTGTAATTGCATAAGTCAATTTTTATAAGAAATCTTACACACACACACACAGACACACACACACAGATGCACACTTGATTTAATTTTTCCTCTGGAAAACCCAAACCAAATACAGGGTACAAATAAATTAAAAATTACTGTGGAAAACCTTATAAACCAAGAATTAGCATAGTGTGAAGACTCCCAGTCTCTCTCAATTGTGTGTAGAAACAATTAACAGTGCTTTATCATACTTGAGGATCATTTTCAGTAGCAAAAGGACCAAAACCTTACCAACAAAAGGACAAAAATTTGAAAACATGAAATTAAATAGGCCATAGTATGAGAGCTGAAACAAGAAGGCATCTTGTGCAAATTCAGCTGAGAACATGCACATCAGGTGATTCAAATAGTTTATCTCTCCTCACATTTCTGCAAATGACCACAAAAATCCTGGAAAGTATCGATTTGAAAATTACAAATATATTTTTGTGAATAGGAGAATTTTCAATATAGAATCTTTGAATAAAGCAAATTGATTTTATGTATTTTTATGTGTTAATATGCATTTCTTTAATTGAAGAATTATAATTTTAAAAATTAGATTCCCTTCACGAGAGCAAATATCTTTAAAAAATCAATATCTGACTGGGCATTTATGTCTTCCCTTTTTTGTCACCTCCTTTCAATACCAAATAGAAAAATATCCACTTTGAATGGTTTCTATGTTATCTTTACTATCCTTGTAGGGACATATTAGCTCCCTTCTATTTTTTCCACTCACCTGAGATCTGAGAACATCACAATCATAAATTGAAATATATTCCTATTTCTTGAACTACTCTGAATACTAGACATTATAATTTTATTGGACAGTCTGCACTTGCTATCTTTACTTCCATTACTCAATAATCAAAAAAAAAAAAAAAAGCTCAACATTTTGTATATGTAAGGTACTGATTAAGGAAATGCTGGCTTATTGTGATGGTTAATTTTGTATGTCAACTTGGCTATGCATGATTCTTAGTGGTCAAACACCAGTCTAAATGTAGCTATGAAAGTTTTGTTTTTTGTTTTGTTTTGTTTTTTGCTAAGACTAACACTTAAATCAAGAGACTTTGAATAAAGCAGATTGTCCTCCATAATATTAATGTGCCTCATCCAATCATTTTAAAGCCTAAAGAAAAAAGACTGAAGTCATCTAAGAAAGAGGGAATTCTGCCTTGAGATTGCTTTTGGACTTAAGTTGTAAGCATAAACTATTCTCTGGGTCTACAGAATGCTAGATGCCCTTCAGATTTCAGACTTGCCATCATCCACAATCACGAGTCTATTCCTTAAAATAAATCCCTCTTTATATACACGTGCTATTGGTTCTTTTATTCTGTAGAACTCTGACTAATACAGTCTTTACACTCTTATGTGATATAAGTAGTAAGACAAGTTCTACAAATGGGAGTGTGAAAGCATTTGGTAATGTTTATATAGCCTTTGGAAAACACATGTACACACACAAACCCTAGTCATACTGAATTTAAAAACAAAGAGAGTTTCCATACATACTATCTTGAATCCTTAGCTTCAAGCATCACTGTCTATATCTATAGTAATCTGTTACTTGAGAATCACTATAATTTATTAATAGGAAATTCAGTTCTTTTAGTAACTGTCCCAAGTTTTACATTAGTTTGGTACTCCTAACATTGTCCTTTTTATGGCAATAATTTTTTATCTCCTATTTTTTTTTACTTCTCTCTTGGTCTGCATAAGAAAATTGGTACCTTCTAATTACTTTTAATCATTTCTAGTTAGAAATCTATCAAACTTTCTTTGAAATGTAAGTTTTGGCATTGTGATTACTTTTTAAAGTGAATTTTTAAAATATTACAGATATTTTTATAAAATCAACTATTTAAATAGTTGGCTTCTTTTAAAGTCTATTTTGATGATAATTATTGACTTTTAAAATTAAGCTGCCTTCTATCAAAACCCAGAGTGAAGCAGTGCCATGCATTTGCCCATGTTATCCCTCTCCAACCTCCCCACCCACCACTCTCCCTCCCCTAGCCCACTCAACAGACCACAATGTGTGATGCTCCCCTCCCTGTGTCCCTGTGTTCTCATTGTTCAGCAACTGCCTATAAGTGAGAACGCGAGTGTTTGATTTTCTGTTCTTGTGTCAGTTTGCTGAGAATGATGGTTTAGAGATTCATCCATGTCCCTACAAAGGGCAGGAACTCATCGTTTTTTGTGGCTGCATAGCATTCTATGCTGTGTATGTGCCACATTTTTCTTGTCCAGTCTATCACTGCTGGGCATTGGTTGCTTCCAGGTCTTTACCATTGTAAACAGCGCTGCAATGAATATATGTGTGCATGTGTCTTTATAATAGAAAGATTTATAATCCTTTGGGTATATATTCAATAATGAGATTGCTGAGTCAAATAGAATTTCTATTTCTAGGTCCTTGAGGAATCGCCAGACTGTCTTCCACAATGGTTGAACTAATTTACACTCCCACCAGCAGCGTAAAAGTGTTCCTATTTCTCCGTATCCTCTCCAGCATCTGTTGTCTCCAGATTCTTAAATGATTGCCATTGTAACTGGTGTGAGATGGTATCTCAATGTGGTTTTGATTTGCATTTCTCTAATGACCAGTGATGATTAACATTATTTTCATAATTGATTAATCCCTTTTCTGTTGCTTATACTGAAATACCTAAACCTGGGTAATTTATTTTAGAAAAGAATATTTTTTTTTACTAGTATGAAAACAGAGAAGTCCAGGGTGGAGAGGCTGCATCTGACAAGGGCTTTCTTACTGGCTGTGACCTTCTGCAGTGACCCTAGTCAATGCATGGCATCCTATGTCTAAGGGATGGAGCATACTATTATAGCTCAAGTCTCCCTTACTCTTCTTATAAAGCCAATACTTCTACTTCCACAGTAAACTATTAATGCATTTATTCACAAATGAATTAATCCATTAAAGTGGGCAAGAGCCCTTATTATCCACTCATCTCTAAAGGCCTCACCTGTCAATACTACCACATAGGATCATGTTTCAATATTAGTTTTAGAGAAGATAAACATTCAAACCACAGCCATTTCCACCACATAAATTTACAAGGTGAACAAAACTAATCTGATTTTGCAAGTTAGGACTGAGTTTACTTCTCAAGAGGAAAATTGAGATGGTAAGTAGGAAAAAGTAATGTGGTATCTAGTTTGATGGTAATGCCTTATTTAATGAGTCTGGTCACTTTCTTACATTCAATATGTTGTAGCCTTATGGTTTATGTACTTCACTATGTGTATGTTACCCATCAAAATCATTAAGCCCAAGAAAATTTATTACATTATTGTTACTATTTCTAAAAATGTAAAATATATATCAAAATCTTATCTCTAGGAGAACCCCAGTAAAAATTTTAAAATGCAACAATTTCTCATTTGTATGTTGTTCTACAAGTTGTTGGCCATGTTTCCAGGGACACCACTTGGTATCAATCTAGGAGGAACTACTTTTACTTTATTCTCACCTTAGTGCTCTTATTTAAGTCCATCAAAAATGATGGCTTATCCAAGATTCAATAAAATCTTGAAAACCCTTGCACATGTTAAAAGATAAAGCCCCTCTTAAATCATTTTCATCCTTTTCCCCCAATTTCAACTCCTCTCTAAATTTTTCCCCATTTCACCCTCATGTGGTAAGAAAATCCACACATATAATCTCGTCTGTCTTTGAAATACACAGAAGAATGTTTATTAAAAGTACATGTATTGGTGCCAAAAATTATACTTTAGAGGAAATGATGTAATTTCTTTTAGACTTCTGGTGATATTTAGACTTATAAAAGCCATGAGCTAACCAGGTTATCTGAAACATAATTACAGTCATTTAACAATTTTCATTAAAGCTTTAAAGTCAAATCTTGACCCTAGATGTTCAAAAGAAAGTCAGAAGTTAAATCAATTAAAAATTATCAGTTATATGTTATAGAGCAAATTAGAACAGGTGCAAAATTCATAATACCTTTGTATTCTGACTTGCTTTGCATCCTTTTCAAACTCTTATTTCTCCATGAAATTTTGTGTACTTTTATATATCAAAGTAATAATATTCACTAAATGTAAAACATGCAAAAGATACTTTGGGTTTTGTTCTTGTTCTCTATATTCTGAAAGATATGTTTGAAGGACAAATTCAGTTTTCCAGATGAGGTCAGCTTGGAAATCCAAAGAGTCTTTTTTGATTCATGCAGAGTCATGTATTAACCGCTTGAGAGTTAGATAAAAGGGATTTAAGATTTCTCTTCTCATTTACAGATAATTGCTTTAATAACTTACTCTCTAGTTTGTCTTCAGAAAATCAACTTTCTAAATTAGTAGTCTATTGAAGGTCCTCAGGTGTACACAATGTCAAATTTAATATTAACTGAAGTGTATTCTCTATCAGAAGAAGAAATTCCATCTGTGCTTATATTCAATGTCTGGCTACTGAAATATACTTAATCTCCATCTATAAGTTAGTTATGCAAAAAACAAAATTTACAGCATGACAAGTTAAAGCTTCCATCCTTTCATTATCCAATGGATGCAGATCATCCATTAAACAGTTGGCCAATACAAAAAGCATTCAAAGTTATGCATTTGTAACGAAATATATACACACACACACACACACACACATATATATATATATATATATATATATATATGTATATGTATATGTATATATATCAGGTAAAGCATAATCAAATAACAGTATCTTGTATTAAGGTTGTCATTTAAGTTATAGTTTGTACTTATTTATTTTCCACAGAAATATAAAATAGACCAATTTTATGAATCCTTCAGAAAATATTTGACTTTATTTGAAATATGATGATGCAACAGGAAACATCTCATTGTAGTTATGATTGCTCCACAAGACTCAAATTTATGACTGTTTTCTCAATAGTCAGAGTTTAATAATAGAATGAAACTTTGTATGTAGTATATAGAGTTGGTAGCTCCTGAATGCTTTTCTAGAAACTTTATAGAGTTGGTATCTCCATCAAACTTAGATATCTTATGTCTCAATTATATGTCCACAAAAGACAAATTGCCTTCTGCATCAATACTTTCAATCATTGTTCTTGGTTTCTCTGTCTCTTATTATTTATATATCGAAACCTCTCTTTTCTAGAGGTTTTATTTTAATAATGTGAGTAAAATACTCTGTTTTTATGGTGTTGTGGCACTTTACTATAATATTTAGTATTATGAAAATTGAACATAAATTAATATTAAAATGTAGCATTATTTAAATAAGAGGATGACAGTTGAATCTTCAACTGTGAAGTACATAGCTCAACTTAATTTAATGCTATAATTTTTGTAATCCCTTCAACTAACAGTGCATAAAAGTCACCTTTTATAGTTGGCAAACATATAAACTAGGTTGGTAATTTATGAAAATGAACAATGCATGTAATCTGATGCAACAATTTTACTACAGCTGCACACTAAGTATCTAATGAAATAGTTATGTTTATATGTTTTATTAGTTTTATTTTTTCTGAAAAATAGCCAGTATATTTATCCTAACAAAGTGATATTGGCTATATTTTCAATAATCCAAAAATGTTTTGATGTAAAATAAGCTATCAAATACATATTTATATAAATTGAAATTACACAATTTTTAAAATTTATAGATGTTATACCACTAAAGAGAAAAATACAGTTTTTTAAATTTCTTATAAAATCTGATGATCTTGTTTTACATATGAATAAAATCATCACCGAATTTATTCTGCTTTCAGGACTATGCTTTAAAATAGTATTTAGCTACATAAAAAATGAGTCATTGAATTCTAAAACTGTCATGTGTTAAGAATATTAAATCACTTTCTTAATCCTACAGGTCTACTAGAGAAAAGGTGAATCTGTAATACTTTCATATTTTCTTAGAATAAGCTTTAATTGTGCACTTAAGTAGAATAATAATAAAAGGAGTACTCAGATTTTCCTTTTGTATGCTGAAATGGACTATTCACATTTGGAAAACTACCAACCAATTAAAATAACTTATCTTTTAATTCATTTTAATTTTAAGATGAAGAGATATAAAATAAGAGTAAGAGATATTTTCTATTTCAAGTTCCCGTATAATATATTATGGTAAAAAGCATAAGTATACATGAAATAATCAACTCACAATGTAAAATATTGTATATGTGACAGATAAAATCAGGGATAAAGTATATTCCTATTGAAAAGAAGAATAGAAGATAGTGTAAGAAGGCTGACAATAGAATAAGCTACATTTAAAAAATATAAAATAAAGTTAAACATGTATAATATAACAGATTATACAGTGACTTGAAATAAATTAATGAGAGAAATTTACATTTGATACATACATACTTGAAAGTTGTTTTAGAGGGATGACAAGCTGAAAATTCAGTTATAACTAGAATAATGTAAGTTGTTGCTTGCCCTGATTTAGACTTACATCTTCTGTTTAGAATGCATACAGCTTCTGCACACTTTTGTTTCTTTTTCCTAGATCCCATAAAATGAAGCAGGGTAGTTAATTTATAAATAATATCCAACCTGAATATCATTAGTTATATATGGCATTACCACCATATATACCCAAAAAGGGGATATGACCTTTACCCTAGGTGAGGTGTTGTGTGAGTCAGCTAACATACCTCAATCTGTTCTTTCCAGTTCTCTTGGTTATCTTGTCTTTCTCTATCTTCCCTAAGCCTTTGAAACTGATGGGTAAGAAACCTGTTAATCATGATAGTTATTATTTTAGATAAATTAGCTTTTCCTTGTCTTTTTTTTTTTTTGGTGGGTTAAATATTTATATTTCTATCAAATCTACTTTGCATGTCTTAAGTAGCATATTTTAAATTATCTGTGTTTTTTTTTTTTTTGCTCCCTGCAAATATTAAAAAGAGAGAGAGAGAGAGAGAGAGAGAGAGAGAGAGAGAGAGAGAGAGTACTTGTACACTGGATGTTGAGAAAAGCATTAGTGAGTAATAAAAGTTTAAATCTTATCCAAAAAGAAGTTACTGAATGGTGATTGGGTAAAATTAAAAAGATTTTAACAATCCTCTGAGGTATCTAGTGTGTCCGTTCAGGAAAATACATTTTTCATATTAAAAGGCAAAGGAAAACTAGGAAGAGAAATTTCTATAAATGACTAATGAAAACTATGAAGCTGCATTCACATATTGAATTAGAATATATGCTAGTAATCCAAGATTAAATGTGCAATCGAAGATATATATTTGTACTTGAATGAGAAGTCACAACTGTCCATTTGTGAATCATTATTGGATGAAATATGTAATAAGAGATTGTAAGAAACAAGAAACATTAAAGACAATGCAGGTTTCTGAAGACTTAAGATTTTCTTTCTTCTTCTAAACCCCTGCAGGTGAAGGACCACTTGATCCTATAACCCTCCATTCCTATATCCAGAAGTGGAGAATCTTACTAGGTAAGGGGTTCCTAAAGGGAGCACCAGCAGTGGCTGGATTGAAACACCTCTGTCGTCCTAGGAAGGGAAATGAAATGAGGAGATCTGGGGAAAATTGTGTTCTAGTTTCATCTGCATTTATGTAATTTGAAAATTGGACCAGAAAACACATTAGGATATTTTAAATTCAAAAGACAGTGTGAATCTATTATCCATAAAATATTAGATAGTGTTAATAGTTAGAATGCCAGAGAAGTTAAGAGAGCATTTGGAAAATTAAGCAGTTCTAGGATCTTTTATTTTCAGCTCCTAAGTATATGCTGATGAGATGAACAGGGTTTCAAGAAGAAAGGCAGTATCTACCATGTCAAATAACACATCAGGACTAATCATGATAGAACACGTTGACAGTTTATTAGAGGGTTCTTCATAATCCTCAGGATCACGCTAATTCAGTAAAACACAGAGTTGAGTTTCTGCTCTGCCTTTAATAGTATGCTCCTAGGCAAGTAGCTCAACACTTTCAAAACTCAGTTAAAAAACTGAAATGATAATAAGTATTCAAGTCTGAATGAAATTGTAGTTGGTGTTTTTGAAGATTACTAAAGATACTCAAACACTTTTTGATTACTCTAAGTGTTCGTATTTTATTCCAAGAAATATAGAAGGATAATGGAGGGTCTTAAACAGAACTAAGATAATGCCTTAAATTGCTGTGCGAAGAACAGGGTAAGGGTACAACATCAGGAGAAGGAAGACAGGGAGGGAGGAATAGTGTAAATCTATGTGACAAAGGATGTCAATTGCTTGTCAGACACATGATGATTGCAATGAAGAAGATAAGTAGTAATCATAATTTTAATAGATTTTGAAGACAAAATCAACAGTATTGGCTTCTAGAGTCGGTGCTGTATTGTTGCCTGAGTTTGTGAAGTTAGACATTTGTTCAATGGCCAGCAATGGAGAGACAAGTTCTCCATTCTCCAAGCCATGAATGCCAGTGCAAGGCAAGAATACCTTGAGAAATGAAGGCCTTTACTTTTTTCTTAATTAATTTACTTTTTATTGCAGAAATAACACTTAAGACCTCTTAATTTTTAAATGCACAATACAGTATTATTAGCTATAGGTGCAACGTTGTACAACAGGTCTGTAGAACTTATTCATCTTATGTAACTGGAAAGTTATACATATGAATAGCAACTATCTATTTTCCACTTCCCTAAGCCCCTGGAAACTACTGTTCTACTCTCTGCTTCTATGAGATTGACTGTTTTAGATAGCTCCTACAGGTGAATCATGCAGTATTTTTCCTTCCGTTACTGGTTCATTTTGCTTAGGATATTGTCCTTCATGTTCATCCATGTTTTCATAGATGAAAGAATTTTCTTTTTTGAAAGGCTGATTAATATTCTATTGTGTATATATACCACATTTCTTATCCATTCATTTGTCAATGGAAATACAGTTTGTTTCCATATTTTGGCTACTATGTATAATTGTCCAATGACCTTGGGTGTGTAGATATCTTTTCAAGGTCTGTTTCTACTTATTTTGGTTACAGATCCAAAAGTGGAATTTATGGCAATTTTATTTTGAATTTTTTGAGAAATGATCACATTTCTTTTTATAATGGCTATACCACTTTTTTTATTTCTAGCAACAGTATATGATTATACAATGTTCCTATTTCTTCATATCCTCACCAACACTCACTTTTTAATTTTCTGTTAGCAATCCAAGTGTGTGCAGTGATATCTCATCGTGTTTTTTATTATTATTATTTTTATGTTTCTAATTTGCACAGGGGCTTCATTGCATGCTATGCCCTTAGACAAGTAGATCCCTTCAGGATTGAATTGTCACCTTTTTTTTTTTTTTGCTAATAAGCCCACTGTCTCATATGAACTAATTACAGGATATGGTGATTATTGTCAAAACATTGTTGAAAGTTTTTGACTCAAACACTTGTTAGAATTGTGGAAACACAGTTAGTTGTAGGCTGTGAAACACTTTGGTAGCACATAGTTAAATTCTTCTGGAAACCAATGAGGATATTAGCAACTATCTATTTGAACTCGTGATAACTAATCACATCCTCTTATTTATCATTTTTCCTGTTAATATCTACAATTGGAAGCATTGCTGTATTTTTAAAGCTGTATAAGCAGGCCATTTCTTCACCTTGACTGCCTGAAAAGACTAGTTTTCCCATATTTATTGGGAAAAAGATTTGTCCCCACATCTATGGTTAAAACATAAAGGAAAGATCTTCACCAAGTACAATTGTTTTTGAAGACCATCAAGTTGCTTATTTAGCTCCTCATATTAGATGTAATAGTGTTTTTGTTTTTGTTGTTGGTGGTGGTGGTGGTAAATATCTTTCTCTGTATTATTAGCCAACAGAATTCCTATAGAGAAGCAGTAGAGGGTGTTCCAAAGAAGCATTATATTTAGTTGTTCTACAATCACTTCATCTGATGTCTATACTCTTGTAGATGGTAGCAATTACTCTTTTTGTAAACTACTTGGCCTAAAAATCATTATTTCCAAATTTTTACTGAAACATAATTTTAAAAAGTTTAAAATGATAATGTTTCACATGTTTTTATTCTTATTTTCTCTGAATAGGATGCATAGCTTTCTCCTTACAAAGTAAAATTAAATGTATTGGTAGTAATGTCTATAGAATATTTAATTTACTATTAAAAAGTAAATTAAATTAAAATAGTTATAGCAGCAGCAAATTACTGAATAGTTACAGCTTACTGAACTCTGCTTCAATTCTCTTTCCAAGACATAAAAATCAGTAAAGTAAAAAACAGACCGACCAGGTGCAGTGGCTCACATCTGTAATCCTGGCACTCTGGGAGGCTGTGGTGAGTGGATTGCTTGAGCTCAGGATTTTGAGACTAGCCTGGGCAACATAGCAAAACTCCATCTCTACTAAAAATATAAAAACTTAGCCAGGCATGGAAGTGGGTGCCTGTAATCCCAGCTACTCAGGAGGCTGAGGCAGGAGAATCGCTTGGACCCAGGAGGCAGAAGCTGCACTGAGCCAAGATCATGGCACTTCACTCCTGCACTCCAGCCTGAGAGAAATACCAAGATTCTGTAAAAACCAAAACCAAAACCAAAACAAAACAACAACAAAACAAACAAACAAACAAACAAAAACAGATCTACTAGAAGAAGCAAGGCTGTGATCAGAGAACTAAAAACTGAAACTAAAACTTGAAACTGAAACCACAATTTTCCAAAAGCTACTGTTACTTTAAAAATAAGAAAGCATTATACTAAACCAATATCTAAGAGAGAAACTAAGCTCAAACTCAATAATGGTGTATTTAGATTTACATATATCAAGAAGAAACCATTAATACTCTGAACTAACAGTAACTACACAAAAATTTATTTTTGAAAATAAGAAAACTTCTTCTTTCAATAACTTGGTTTATTGACATATTCTGATAAATCTTGTAACCAAGGTGAGCCTTCCATATTCTGTAAGTACCTTTCACTGACTCCCCCATGATCTATCCCATGGATCTCCTGGTTTCCATTTTCCATTGCTAAAAATAACCTATACATCCAACTTTGTTCAACTACAGGTACTGCTACTGATGGTCTTTGTGGACTTTAGCAAGTAACGGTTCTATAGAAATTTGTCTGACATCCTCACTGTCATAGACAATTATGCTTTGCTTAGTTGCCAGTGCAAATGTGAGACTTCTTTAGTATTCATGTATTTAAAGCACCAAACTAGAAACTACTCCAAATGTCCATTGAGAGTAGAATGGGAGGGGTGTTTCAAGATAGCCAAATAGAGGCAGCTCTGGAATGCAGTTCCAGCGAGAGAGACACAGAAGCTGAGTGGTCTGCACAATTCTAGATGAGGTACCAGGTTCATTTTGTGGGTCTGGTTGGACAGTGGGTATAACCGAAAGAAGGCAAGTTGAGGCAGGGCAGGACACTGCCCCTCCCAGGAGCTGTGTGCAACTGACGGGAGCATCAGGGGTGCACCCTTTCTGGGACTCTGGTTCAGAAACTGCGCTTTACCCAAGTCTTCTACAACTCACGGAACAGGAGACCTTTGTCAGGCTTTAAAGAGCCCACAAGCTGCCTGAACAGGACTGAGCAGCAACTTTGGCCAGTGCTGGGGATTGTCTGCACAGATCTAGGCAGAAGTACTGGCTGATGCAGAGAAAGTCTGCAGACCGAGCTACCTGCCCCCCAGAAAGAAGAGGAACTGAAAGTAAGGCATCAGACTATATGGCTGAGTGGGTCCCTCCCTTTCAAAGCCCAGTAGGCTGAAGCTCCTCACGTGAGAATTTTGCAGTCAGCACATCAATTAGAGTGTGACCAGGAACAATGGAGCTATGTGGGGGGAAGGGCAGCCACCTTTGCAGATGTGGCCTTAATCTTCCTGAGTAAAAAGAAGATGCAGTAAATACATGCAGCAGCTCCACTGAGTCTGTGGCAGCCCAGAAGGAAAGGTCACCTCCCCAAGAAGCTATCTGAGATCAAAACTATATAAATCCAACAAGATGGGAAGAAGCCAGAGCAAGAAGAATGAAACCATCAAGATCCAAAACACCTCTCCCCCACTATGAAATCACAACTCCTCACCAGCAAGGGAACAAAGCTAGATGGAAAACAAATTTGATGAATTGACAGAAGCAGGCTTCAGAAGGTGGGTAATGACAAACTTCTCTGAGTTAAAGGAACATATTCTATCCCAATGCAAAGAATCTAAAACCTTGAAAAAAGGTTAGAGAAAATGCTAACTATAATAACCTAGAGAAGAACATAAACGACTTGATGGAGCTGAAAAACACAGTACAGGAACTGAATGAAGCATACACAAGTTTCAATAGCCAAATAGATCAAGCAGAAGAAAGGATATCAGAGATTGAAGACCAATTCAATGAAATAAAACGAGGAGGCAAGAAAAGAGAACAAAGAGTAAAAAGAAATAAACAAAGCCACCAAAAAATATGGGATTATGTGAAAAGACCTAATCTATGCTTGATTAGTATACCAGAAGATGACAGGGAGAATGAATTCAAGCTGGAAAACACTCTTCAGATTATTATACAGGGGACCTTCCCCAACCTAACAAGGCAGGCCAACATTCAAATACAGGAAATACGGAAAACACCACAAAGATATTCCTCAAGAAGCGCAACCCCAAGGCTCATAATTGTCAGATTCACCAGGGTTGAAATGAAGGAAAAAAATCATGAAATGAAGGGCAGCCAGAGAGAAAGGTTGGGTTGCCCACAAAGAGAAACCCATCAGATTTACAGCAGATCTCTTGGCAGAAACCCTACAGACCCGAAGATAGTGGGGGTCAATATTCAACATCCTTAAAGAAAATAACTTTCAACCCAGAATTTCATATCCAGCCAAACTCAGCTTCATAAGTGAAGGGGAAATAAAATCCTTTACAGACAAGCAATTGCTGAGAGATTTCATCGTCACCAAACTTGACTTACAAGAGCTCCTGAAGGAAGCACTAAACATGGAAAGGAACAACCAGTATGAGCCACTGCAAAAAAGACCCAAATGCTAAAGAACAATGACCTAATGAAGAAACTGCACCAACCAAAGGGCAAAACAACCAACCAGTAACAAAATGGCAGGATCAGATTCACACACAACAATATTTTTATTAAATGTAAACAAACTAAATGCCCCAATCAAAAGACAGACTGGCAAACTGTGTAAAAAGTCAAGAACCATTGGTGTGCTGTATTCAGAATCTCATGTGCAAAGACACAAGTAGACTCAAAATAAAGTGACGGAAGAAGATTTACCAAGCAAATGGACAGAAAAAAAAAAAAAAGCAGGAGTTGCAATCCTAGTCTTTGATAAAATGGACTATAAACCAACAAAGATCAAAAGAGACAAAGAAGAGCATTACATAACAGTAAAAGGATCAATACAACATGAAGAGCTAATGATTCTAAATATATACACATGCAATATAGGAGCACCCAGATACATAAAGAAAGTTCTTAATGATCTACAATGAGACTTAGACTCCCACACAATAATAGTGGGAGACTTTAACACTCCACTGTCAATATTAGATCAATGAGACAGAAAATCAACAAGGATATCCATGACTTGAATGCAGGCCTGGACCAAGTGGACCTAATCTATAAACTGTCCACCCCAAATCCACAGAATATACATTCTTCTCAGCACCACATCACACTTACTCTAAAACTGACCACATAGTTGGAAGTATATCACTCCTCAACAAATGCAAAAGAATGGAAATTATACAAACATTCTCTCAGATCACAGTACAATCAAATCAGAACTCAGAATTAACAATCTAACTCAAAATCGCACAATGACACAGAAACTGAAGAACTGGCTCCTGAATGTTGACTGAATAAATAATGAATTGAAGACAGAAATAAAGATGTTCTTCTAAACGAGTTCGAACAAGGACACTATGTACCAGAATCTCTGGGACACATTTAAAGCAGTGTCTAGAAGGAAATTTATAGTAATAAATGCCCACATGAGAAGCAAGGAAAGATCTAAAATAGACACCCTATCATCAAAATTGAAAGAGCCAAAGGAGCAATATATACATAAAAAAAAAAAACTCAAAAGCTAGCAAAAGACAAGAAATAAGTAAGATCAGAGCAGAACTGAAAGAGATAGAAACACATAAAACTCTTCAAAAAATCAATAAATCCAGGATATGTTCTTTGGTAAAGGACAACAAAATAGACTGATATCTAGCCTAATTAAAAAGAAAAGAAAAAAGAATCAAATAGATGAAATAAAAAACAATAACAGGGATATCACAACTGATTCCACAGAAATGCAAACTACCCTCAGAGATTACTACAAACAGTTCTATGCATACAAATCAGTAAGTGTGGAGGAAATGGATAAATTCCTGGACACCTGCTTTCTCCCAATACTAAACCAGGAAGAAGTTGAAACCCTGAAGAGACAAATAACAATGGCTGAAGTTGAGGCAGCAATTAATAGCCTACCAACCAAAAAAAAAAAATCCAGGTCCAGATGGGTTCACAGCCGAATTCTACCAGATGTACAAAGAGGAGCTGGTACCAATCATTCTGAAACTATTAGAAACAATCCAAAAAGAGGGAATCCTCCCTATCTCATTTTACTAGTCCAACATCATGCTGATACCAAAACCTGACAGAGACTCAACTAGAAAAGAAAATTTCAGATCAATACCCATGGTGACCATCGATGCAAAAATCTTCAATAACATACTGGCAAACCAAATGCAACAGCACATCAAAAAGTTTATCCATCACAATCAAGTAGGCTTCATCTCGGGGATGCAAGTTTGGGTCAACATACACAAGTCTATACACATAATTCACCACACAAACAGAACAAGCGATGAAAACCACATGATTATCTCACTAGATGCAGAGAAAGCCTTCAACAAAATTCAACAGCCGTTTATGCTAAAAACTCTCAATAAGGTCTGTATCCATGGTACATGTCTCAAAATAATAAAAGCTATTTATGACAAACTGACAGCCAACATCGTACTGAATGGGCAAAAACTGGAACCTTTCCCTTTGAAATCTGGCCCGAGACAAGGATGCCCTCTCACCACTCCTATTCACTATAGTATTGGAAGTTCTAGCCAGAGCAATCAGGCAAGAAAAAGAAATAAAGGATATTCAGTTAGAAAAGGAGGAAGTCAAATTGTCTCTATTTGCAGATGACATGTTTGTATATTTAGAAGACCCCATCATCTCGGCCCAATATCTCCTGAAACTGATAAGAAACTTCAGCAAAATCTCAGAATACAAAATGAATTTACAGAAACCACAAGCATTTCTTTACATCAATAACAGACTTAAAGAGAGCCAAATCAAGAATGAACTGCCATTCATAGTTGCCACAAAGATAATAAAATTCCTAGGAATACAACTAACAAAGGATGTAAAGGATCTCTTCAAGGAGAACTATAAACCACTGCTCAATGAAATAAGAGAGGACACAAGCAGTTGGAAAAATATTCCATACAATAGTTAGGAAGAATCAATATCATGAAAATGGCCACACTGCTCAAAGTAATTTACAGATTCAATGCTAACCCTATTAAGCTACCAATTACCTTCTTCACAGAACTGGAAATGACACTTTAAACCTCTTATAGAAACAAAAGAGACCCCATATAGCCAAGACAATCATAAGCAAAAAAAACAAACCTGGGGGCATCATGCTGCCTGACTTCAAACAACACTACAAGGCTACAGTAATGAAAACAGCATGGTACTGGTACCAAAACAGAGACATAAACCAATGAAACAGAATGGAGGCCTCAGAAACAACACAACACATCTGCAACCATCTGACTTTTGATAAACCTGACAAAAATAAGCAATAGGAAAGGATTCCCTGCTTAATAAATGGTGTTGGGAAATCTGGCTAGCCATATGCAGAAAGCAGAAAATGGACCCCTTCCTGTCACCTTACAATAAAATCAACTCCAGATGGATTTGGGATTTAAACATAAGACCTAACACCATAAAAACTCTAGAGAAAACCTAGGCAAAACCATTCACAATATAGGCATAGGCAAGAACTTTATGACTAAAACACCAAAAGCTATGGCAACACAAACCAAAATTGACAAATGAGATCTAATTAAATTTCAAAGCTTCTGTACAGCAAAAGCAACAATGATTAGAGCAAACCAGCAACCAATGGAATGGGCAAAAAAAAATTTGCAATCTACCAATCTGAAAAAGCACTAATATCCAGAATCTACAAAGAACTAAAAGAGATTTACAAATAAACAAACAAACAACAATCCTATTCTAAAGTGGGTGAAGGATGTGAACAGATACTTTTCAAAAGAAGACATATATGAGGCCAACAAACATATAAAAAAAGTTCATCATCATTGGTCATTAGAGAAATGCAAATCAAAACTACATTGAAATACCATCTCACACCAGTTAGAATTGCAATCACTAAAAAATCTGGAGACAACAGATGCTGGGGAGGATGTTGAGAAATAGGAACACTTTTACATCATTGGTGGGAGTGTAAATTAGTTCAACCATTGTGGAAGACAGTGTGGAGATGCCTCAAGTGTCTAGAAATAGAAATTCCATTTGACCCAGCAATCCCATTACTGGGTATATTCCAAAAGGATTGTAAATCGTTCTGTTGTAAAGATACATGCACGCATATGTTCATTGTGGCACTGTTTACAATAGCAAAGATCTGAAACCAACCCAAATGCCCATCAATGATAGACTGGACACGGAAAATGTGGCACATATACACCATGGAAACTATGCAGCCATAAAAATAGATGAATTTGTTTCCTTTATAGCAAGTGTCCCCAAACTTTTTACACAGGGGGCCAGTTCACTGTCCCTCAGACCGTTGGAGGGCCGCCACATACTGTGCTCCTCTCACTGACCACCAATGAAAGAGGTGCCCCTTCCTGAAGTGTGGCAGGGGGCCTGATGAATGGCCTCAGGGGGCCGCATGTAGCACACGGGCCGGGCCGTAGTTTGGGGATGCCTGCTTTATAGGGACATGGATAAATCTGGAAACCATCATTCTCAGCAAACTGACACAAGAACAGAAAATCGAACACTGCATTTCTCACTCATAGGTGGGTGTTGAACAATGAGAACACATAGACACAGGAAGGGGAGCAGGACACACTGGGGTCTGCTTGATGTTCTATGGGAGGGACAGTGGTGGGTGGGGAGGTTGGAGAGGGATAACATGGGGAGAAATGCCAGATATAGGTGACAGGGGGATGGAGGCAGCAAATGACCTTGCCATGCATGTACCTATGCAACAATCCTGCATGATCTGCAAATGTACCTCAGAACCTAAAGGACAATAATAAAAAAATATAGAATGGATAAATGTGTTGTGGCATATTTATATATCTCCATGTCATATAATAATAATGATAGAAAACTACAGCACATAAGAACATAATTGATTCTCATAAACAGTATTTAGAGAATCATGCACACAAAAAATACATACTACCTGATTACATTTGTAGAAAGTTTTTAAATAAGAAAAGTTCATCAATATTGCTAGGAGTTGAAATGGTAGTTATCAATGGTGGGAGAAATACCTCCAGGGGTATTTTGGAGAGGCTCTGAATGCTTGTGAAATTTTGTTTTGTTTTGTTTTTGTTTTTACTTTTTTTCTGTGTTCTGCTTGCATGGGTGTGTTTACACCGGAGGAACATTCTTAAAAAGTAGATAGTTAATGATTTGTATAGTTTTATGCATGTCTCTTAGATCTCAATAAAAGGTTATGGAAATAAAACAGAAACCAAAAGTCAAAAATATTAAGTAATATGTTTCTTCACAAGATCTAATCTACACAATGGGCTCTAGTAGATAAAAGTAGATAAAATGAGTTTTATACACTTTAATAAAAATAGATAAAATAATTTTTCATTTGATTTTAGTCAAATGTCATTCATATTTAAAGGGCAAAACATGCTATTATAATAAAGTTGTATTTCACCAAATAAGTAAAATGTTATTAGAAAATGGGAATAGTCTCAAAACGGTATACAGATATGAATTTTATATTTTAATTAAGAAATAGAATACATTTATATGCAAATATATGCCTGTTAGATAAATGTTATTTTCTGATTACATGTGCATGTATCAAATGAGTTTATAAAATAATTTGGCTTTGCTGAATTCACATTTCTTTTTTCCTTTTTACATCATTTTTTATCATTAAAAGTTTAAATAGGAATGAATATGTTGTCAAAGTCCTTCTACACACCCATATATCAAATACATGATTACCATTTATGTGGAGTTCTCAGACTCTAAAAAATATATTCTCAGGCAATAACACATCCAGACTTAACCTGTGTTATCATCTTGTAAACTTCAAAGTTATGTGACCAATCCAACAATAATCATTAGTTATTATAAGCTGAATATGCTTATTTTATCAGATTTCACTTCAATAACTTTCTTATTTTGAATACTATATTTTTAAATTGTCAATGTAATCAGAAGATTATTTCACCAGAGTAGATGTGTCTAGAGATGTGCTACATGAAACATACATCAAATATGCACCAAATTAAACATATATCTAACATATTAGTAGACGTGTCATAATGTAGTTACTATGTAGCCATTAAAATGAGAATTTTTGAGTTATTTGATAATTGGTCATATTGTTTGGCTGTTTGCAACAGGATTCATTAGTAACTACACAAAATAAATGCCAATGGCTGATAAGAAATCTAGAATAATTAGCAAGCATGATGTTAATAATACTGAAACACACAAAAACTCTTTTAAGAAAGTAATAATAAATCAAATTAAATGACGCAGTATTAGCAAGTGTGACAATAAAAGTTCTCATGTTGTTGATTTACCAGCAGAAACAGGCTTAAAAATACAGTTGTTTTAGATTCTGCTTTAAAACATTGTATAATTGCAAAAAACATTTCTAAAGATGTAGTTAATTTTTTTTCATAATGATATTTTTTGAAATGTCACAAAGCAAAGAGGACCACTCTCATCACTTCTGTTCAACACAGTACTGAGAGTACCAACAAGGGCATTTAGACAAGGGGGAAAAATGTATCCAAATTTGAAAATAAAAAGTAAAATTATCTCTACTTGCAGATGATATGACCTTCTATGTGGAAAATACTGAAGACTTGACAAAAATCTATTAGATCTACTAAATAAATGTGGTAAAGTTGCAGAATATAGAATCAACATACAACAAATCCATGCCATTTTTATACACAAATAACAGCCTAGTCAAAAAAGAAAACAAGAAAACAATCCCATTTATGATAGCACCAAAAAGTAAAATAAAATACTTAGGAATAAATTTAACCAAGGAGGTCAAAAGCCTGTATGCTCAAAACTATAAGAAAAAAAGAAAGAAAAAAAGAAAGAAAGAAAGAAAGAAAGAAAGAAAGAAAGAAAGAAAGAAAGAAAGAAAGAAAGAAAGAGAAAGAAAGAGAGAGGAGGGAGGGAGGGAAGAAAAAAAGAAAGAAAAGAAAGAAAGAAAAGAAAAGAAAAAGAAAGAGAAAGAAGAAAGAAAGAAAAAGAAAAAGAAAGAAAGGAAAGAAAGAAAAAGAGAAGGAGGGCTGGAGGGAGGGAGGGAAGAAAGAAAGGAAAGAAAGAAAAGAAAAAGAGAAGGAAAGAGAGAAAGAAGGAGGGAGGGAGGGAAGAAAGAAAAAGAAAGAAAAGAAAGAGAAAAGAAAAAGAAAAGAAAGAAAGAAAGAAAGAACAAAAGAAAGAAAGAAGGAAAGAAAGAAAAATTAATTGGGCCAGGTGTGGTGGCTCACACCCAGCACTTTGAGAGGTCAAGGCAGCTGAATCAACTGAGGTCACAAGTCCGAGACTAGCCTGGCCAACATGATAAAAACCCATCTCTTCTAAAAATACAAAAATTATCTGGACATGGTGATGGGTGCCTGTAATCCCAGCTACTTAGGAGGTTGAAGCAGGAAAATCGCTGAAACCCAGAAAGTGAAGGTTTCAGTGAGCTGAGGTCGCTCCATTGCATTCCACTCTGTCTCAAAGGAAATAAATAAATAAATAAGTAAAAAGAAAGAACGAGAAAAAGAAAAGATTGTCTATGCTCATGGATGAGAAGAACTTTATGTTTCTTAAATTGCTTTAACAATAAACATCATTAGGAGGATCATATGGAGTTTCAGTGTAAAAAAACACTTCCCATGACATAATCTTTTAGTTTGCTCTATACGGTAACAAACTCAACATTATTTGCTATATCCTCATGATTTAGAAATGTTGATAGCTAATATGCATTTGTTATATTGATTTTATTAATGTATTATATTTTATTTATCACAGTGTGATAACAGTAGAAATAATAAGGTAAAATTATGAAAACAAAACTAAAAATGTTCTAATCACAAAAAAGGCTTGCCTGTAACAGTTATCAAGAGAAAAGTTTCAGTTCACCATAGTGACACTGTGACTTTTAGCTCATAATCTCTTGCAGAGGTACAACAAACAAAAATTCGCAGCTACGTGGGAGACTGAGTCAGAAGGGTCCTGTGAACCCAGGAGTTCAAGGGTGCTATGAGTTCTGATCGCACCACTGCGCTCCAGCCTGAGTGACAGAGAACTCCTCTCTAATAAATAAAACAAGAAAACTATCCTCTGCCTTTAAATATTGTTTAATTGACATAAATTTATGCCAGTGTATTAAATCTCCTGATTATCTTAAGATTTCATTTATTGGATGAAACGTTTTGCCTTCAATGAAAAATACAAATACTTCATGAGAGATATATACATATTTTAAATGTAGGACAATGTTTCTTGTTCCTGGAAATCATTGTCTGCTCAAGAATTTAAATTTCAATGGTTTCTCTTTCCCTGGTTTTCTGTTTCTTCTCTGTGAATAGTGATAAGGAAAACATATCCAAACAACATTGGCTCTTTATAACTGAAATTGATAAATCACTGTGCCCATACATTGACAAATAACTATATGCTTATCTGAGAAGTACTTTATTTTCCTCATACATATCTTAACAGTACTTCATAAATTATACCTCATCAACATATATTGAACATCTGCTACATGTCCACAGGCAGATTATGGGCAATGCAGTTGACCAGTTGTCTGCATGCATTGTGTTTACATATCAGGGTACCCAAACATCATACCAGTCACAATTTTACATTAGCTTAAGATTTTACTTTAAAGTGGAATGGATAACTTGAGTACTAGATAATTGTGTTAAATTTAAAGCATTTAAATTAATTTTTCCTGTATATACTCTGTCTTCACAGACTAATGCTTATATGCAATGTTTGTTTGCAATTTTAAAATAACAAAAGCAAAGTGCTAACAAACCATTATTAAAATTATTTAATTTGTTTCTCTAGAAATCTAAACCCATAAAATAAAATTCAAAAACATAATTTTGTCTCTGACATGAAAGAGTATTTAATGGTATATCTTAATACTGTAAATAAAAACACTTAGGTCATTTGTATTTTCTCTCTGAGTAAAAGCAAAATGGCCTTTAAAAGATACTCATAACATGGAATCCCTCTATTACCCCCTCTTCTTAATAGTTTCTTCCCTGGTCACTGTGGTCCAACCCCATTGGCCTCCGAGATGTTTTTTAAAGCCATCAAGCATACTTCTGCTTTACAGCCTTTGAAATTGTGACTCTCTTTGCAGAATCTTTATAAGTTGAATATGTTTACCTTACCAGATATTTCACTTCAATAACGTTATTTTGTTGAATTTTTGAAGGCCTTCTCTACATCTATTGAGGTAATCATGTGGTTTTCATCTCTTGTTCTGTTTATGTGGTGAATCATGTGTATAGACTTGTGTATGTTAAACCAGACTTGCATCTTTGAGATGAAGCCGACTTGATTGTAAGGGATAAGGTTTTTGATTTGTTGCTGCATTTGGTTTGCCATGATATTATTGAAGATTTTTGTGTTGACATTCATCATGGATATTGGCCTAAAGTTTTCTTTTTTTGTTCAGTCTCTGCATGGTTTTGGTATCAGGATGATGTTAGTCTCATAAAATGATTTGGGAATGATTCCCTCTTTTTGGATTGTTTGGAATAGTTTCAGAAGGAGTGGTACCAACTCCTCTTTGTATGTCTGGTAGAATTCAGCTGTGAACCCATCTGGATCTGCACTTGTTTCGGTTGGTAGGCTATTAATTGCTGCCTCAACTTCAGCCCTTGTCATTGGTCTCTTCAGGGTTTCAGCTTCTTCCTGGTTTAGTATTTGGAGGGTGCAAGTGTCTAGCAATTTATCCATTTCTTCCAGACTTACTGGTTTATGTGCATAGAGTTTTTTCTAGTAATCTCTGATGATAGTTTGTATTTATGTGGAATCAGTGGTGATATCCCCTTTATTGTTTTTTATTCTATGTATTTTATTGTTCTCTTTTCTTTTTTATTAATCTGGTTAGCTGTCGATTTTGCTGATCTTTTAAAAAAAACAGCTGGTATTTTATTTTAATTGTGTATTTAATAAAACTTTCCACTCTGAAATTAAAATTACAAAAATAATTCCAATGCTTTATTTTATTAATTTTTGTTTTCAGTACTTTTATTTTTTTATTTGTTGTTGTTGTTTGTTTTTAGATATAGGTGTTGAACTTTGTTGCCTAGGCTGGAGTGCAATGGTGATTCTGAAACATGATCATAGCACACTACAGCCTCTAAATCCTGGGCTCAGGAGATTCTCCTGCCTCAGCCTCCTAAGTAGCTGAGACAACAAGTTAAGTACTACTGCACCTCGATATTTAATTTTACTTCCTAAGTTAATGAAATATTGGATAAATTTAGAATTAATTTTGATTTTTAAAATGAGAACAATGTCCAAACATTTATTCTTGAAATAGTAATTAGTCACAATGTGACTGATTGAATTTTTAATTTTTTCCTCACATTGCCCCCTCTATCTTAGACAATATTTTTATATCTGTGTGAATTGCTCTATGCATTATGCTGTTTTCTTAAACAATTTGCCTATTTCATTGCCAGTAACCAAAATTATTAGTTTAGCTTTGTATCTTCATATTTTCTACAAATTCTCTTTTCTTGTACTTTAATTCTTTTACATGAGCCATTTAATAGGATTTTCCATGTTCAAAAATGTTTGTAAGCAAATTGATTGATCAATTTAAGAATTGACATGTTTACAATATTGTCTTTTTCCTCTGTAAAAACACTGTACATTTTAAAAAATATTTAAATCATTTTTACCTGTTTAAATAATTAGGCTTGTAAGACTTTTCTGCTGAAGTTCCTATTTTTTTTCTTGGAAGACTTTCTCGTGTGTGTGGTTAATTTCATTTTTACTGCTATTATAACTAAGATGGTTTTCTTTTATTAAATGCTGGAGATGATTATTGTTAATACAGAGAAAAGCTATTGTTATGTATATATAAATTCCTATAATGAATCCTATACACATTTGTTATTGCATGCATTAATATTTTTCATTTGATTTTGGTATTGATTTTCCAACTATTAAATCCCATCATATAAAATAATGATAAATTTGCATCATTTCTATAACTTTAATTGATTTCTTTCTGTTGAATCCTTGAATTTACTGCTAATTCCAGAAAAACATCTTAAATAATGTTAGTAATTTTGAATCTGCTTGTTTATATTTGATTTAATACTGATTTATGCTTCTGGGTTTTCAATGTTTAGAAATGTTTAGATTGGTTTAGGTTTATCAATGGAAACATGGAGGAACGAGATCTAGAGAACAAGGGAGCGAGAGTAATGGAAAGTGCAAAGGAAAAAGATGGACAAGACTAATGGAGGAAAGCAGGGAGGAAAAGAGAGAGGCAGACAGAGAGAGAGAGACTTATTTGAGGTGTTTGTTTTTTTTAATAATCAGTAATTGATGAATTTTTCAAATAATTCTTAAGTCTTTAGGTTATTTGTGTTATTAAAATTTTAAAATATAGAAAAAATTAACCTATTACTGTGGTCTCAATAGATTTTCTAATACTTGTCTTTTGTACATTTGCACATCCCATGATCTTTTCAAGTCAAATCCCATGACATCTGTCTGAGGTGGGGCAAGGTAAAGGTATTGGGGATGTTGATATTATTAACTGTTTTGTAGATGGTAACACCTTTGCTGAGCTATAAAAGTATGATCATTGAATAAGAGGAGAAAAAAGGCAATATGATTTAAACAGCTAATTTGGAAATAGTGAGATATGGTATCGGATAAAAAAGGTAATCCTGAATGAATGTCAATCCCAGAGTGTGATGCAATTAAGCTCTTTCCTGCCTTCACCTCAGCACAAGAAAATAAAACTCTAAGTTTTATCTCTCAGACATGGTTTATACTAACAGCTGATAGAAGAAACCCCAAAATTAGTTTTCTCTTGAAGATATTTGGATTTCTGCTGATCTTTAAGCTCTATTTAAAGAATTCCTAAAGAAGAGATATATGAGACCAACAAACATATGAAAAAATGCTCATCACTGGTCATTAGAGAAAGGCAAATCAAAACCACATTGTGATACCATCTCACACCAGTTACAATGGCAATCATTTAAAAATCTGGAGACAACAGATGCTGGAGAGGATGTGGAGACACAGGAACACTTTGACACTTTTGGTGGGAGTGTAAATTAGTTCAACCATTGTGGAAGACAGTGTGACGATTCCTCAAGGATCTAGAAATAGAAAATCTATTTGACTCAGCAATCCCATTACTGAGTATATACCCAAAGGATTATAAATCGTTCTGTTATAAAGACACATACACACGTATGTTCATTGCGGCACTGTTTACAATAGCAAAGACCGGGAAGCAACCCAAATGCCCATTAATGATAGACTGGACAAAGAAAATGTGGCACATATACACCATGGAATACTATGCAGCCATAAAAAATGATGAGTTCGTGTCCTTTGTAGGGACATGGATGAACCTGGAAACCATCATTCTCAGCAAACTGACACAAGAACAGAAAATCAAACACCTCATGTTTTTACTCACAGGTAGGTGTTGAACAATGAGAACACATGGACACAAGGAGAGGAGCATCACACACTGGGGTCTGTTGGAGGTGTCTAGGGGAGGGACAGTGGTGAGTGGGGAGGTTGGGGAGGGATAACATGGGGAGAAATGCCAGATACAGATGACAGGTTGATGAAGGCAGCAAATGACCTTGCCATGTATGTACCTATGTAGCAATCTTGCATGATCTGCCCAGGTACCCCACAAGCTAAAGTACAATAAAAAAAAAAAATCTAGAAAAGAAGCGACACACCTTCAGAAGTAGTGAACATTATACCAAATGATATTTATTTAAGTTATCTATTGCTGCATAATATAGTAGAACAATCTTAGCTAAAAACCAGCACACATTCTTTTCTTACAGATTCTCTGTATCAGAAATCCAGTTAAGGCTAAACTCTATGTATGTATCCGCTGCTTCACGGTCTATCAAAAGACTATCATGAAGAGATAGAACAATACTAGATTCTCATGGGAAATTAGACTTGGGAGAGTCTTACTACTTCCAAACTCACATGGCTGTTGGCAGGATTTAATTCCTGGAAGCTGGTAGGATTGAGAAACTTGATTTCCTGCCAGATGTTGGCTGGAGGCCTGAGTTCTTTGTCATTTGCGCCTCTCGAATATAGCTCCTAGCTTCATCAAAATGTACTAGCAAAGGGAGTGGTGGCAGCAGAGACGGAATAAATTAGCAAGCAAGAAGGTAAAATCATGTTATGTTGGAAGTAACATCCTAGCTCCTTTGCTGCATTCTGTTGGCTAAAAGGAAATCACAACTTCCTGTTTCAGCTCCAACATGTAAAGAGCTTTGATGTAATGGCTTGGTTCTTACAGAAAGATGCAAGCAAGATAAACCAAAATTTGACAACCATTTTTGTATCCATCAGAGAAATGAGATTCGGTGAGGTGAAAATATGATGAGATGGGAGCAAGATCTCACGAAATATAAATTTCCACAGAGTGTTAAAGCTATCAACCCAGTAAATATTAGCACAATAAAAATAAAATAATTATAGAGCCTGAAATAAATATATGCTAAAATTAAATAACAGAAAATAGAACCCTAGACTAATACTGAATTGATGAATTTTTTTTTCTTTTCTTTTCTTTTCTTTTTTTTTTTTTTTTTGGAGTTGGTGGGGGATGTAGTCTTTCTGTGTTGCCCAGGCTGGAGTGCAGTGGCCTCTGGGATTATAGGTGTGAGCTACCGCACCCAGCCGACTTTTCTCCATGAAGAAATAATGTTAACAACTTTGGAATACAGTATGGTGAAACTGACTGGGTATCTTACAGAGATATACTCTCAAGAACAAGGGAATCTTGTAATTTAAATAGATTTTTAATTTCTGTTTCCAAAACCACTAGCTAGAATCTCCTTTTTGAACACATCCTTGTTAAGTCAGTTGGGTTCTGACACTGTGTTCTGCGCCTGTCTCTGGTGTATGTCTTCCTCATCTTGCTAAAGTGTTGATATCTCAGGTCAGACCTCCCCTGCAGGGAATTATGGTCTTTGCCCTGCTTGTGTTTCAACACCCTGTGCAGGTATACATTCTTGTGGACACGACCATTTTCCTCTGTGGTGCATGAGCCACCTTTTATTTTCTCCTTAAGTTCATGTGGACTAGCAATGACCAGAACCTTAAGAACTTTCCCAAATATACATTCTCATATTTGTAAAGAGTCTAGGCCTAAACAATTAGACATCTTAGAAAAACAATTACCATAGAAATTGATAAAAATCGTAACTATTACACTATGATTATTATATAATCATAAACAAACATGCATGGGTAATGTTACACTTGAATTCCCCAAACTTTTTTTTTTTTTTTTTTTTTTTTTTTTTTCTTGAGATGGAGTTTTGCTCTTGTTACCCAGGCTGGAGTGCAATGGCGCGATCTCGGCTCACCGCAATCTCCGCCTCCTGGGTTCAGGCAATTCTCCTGCCTCAGCCTCCTGAGTAGCTGGGATTACAGGCACGCGCCGCCATGCCCAGCTAATTTTTTGTATTTTTAGTAGAGACGGGGTTTCACCATGTTGACCAGGATGGTCTCGATCTCTTGACCTCGTGATCCACCCGCCTCGGCCTCCCAAAGTGCTGGGATTACAGGCGTGAGCCACTGCGCCCGGCCCAAATTCCCCAAACTTTTAAAATTTATTTGATTTTTTTTTTTTTAGCGAATAACAAAAGGATATATTCACACTAGCAGCAAATGTGTATACACCTGTGCACTTGCTCTCTTTCTCTCTGTGTGTATATATACATATCTATGATTTAAATGACGAACACTAAGCATTAAATCATTGTGAAGTAACATTTGCTGGATGAGATTGCATCAAATTAAAAATAAGCAGGTTTATTAAGAGATGTTTTACATCCAATTCTAAAAAATTTAGGACTTATTTGGTTCCTCTGTTTTTGTTAAAAAATATATGTAGGATATAAAAATCTCTATATTTTATAGATATATAAAATATATGTAGGATATAAATATATATAGGTTATTTTATAGGATATATAAAATATATGTAGGATATAAGCTACATCTGTATTTTTTTTTAGGTTAACATGAGGTATTTGAATGTGGAGTTAGAAGAGAAGGTATGCTAATTATATGTATACCCCTCATTCAGTATAAATGCTTATTTATAGTATTTAAGGAAATGGATTGCATATCTACACTAATTCCAATTCTTATTATTTATATAATCACCATAGTTGATAGTTTTGTGAGCTCTCTATGCCAGGCACTGACACGAAGTTATTATTGCTATTACTGGATTGTTTAATTTGAATCTTCCTACCACTCTATTTGAACTGATTACCTTTTCATTTTTATATATGAGGAAACTACACCTTAGAAGATTATTTACTCAAGATCTCACAGCTAGGGAAAAAATAATGAAGTGAAGGGAAAACGTATGAGCCTAGAAACTTTGAATCACCACATGCTTCTGTCTCCCAATATCATCTCATGAATCCCATATAAGAATATCATTATTTCCATTCAGAATCAATTAAATGTTTATTAGTGTGCATGCAAATAATTGAGGTCAAAATATGATAAAAGTATTATTTCTACTTTTACCAAAACATATTTTTGTTTACATGGATTAATCCACTACTTTTACACATTAATGTCCTTAATGAAAAAATAAATCTATATATTTCTCACCCACTATCTATAATTTTAGAATTTCAATAGACACTGACTTTTTTCTCTAGAAAAACTAATGTTAAATTGGTGTTGTACATATTTGACATCATAATTTTCTCTACAAAAATTATTACAGCAATTTCTCATGGTTTTGTAACATTCACTATTACACATTTGGTAGTTGGAATAAAAAACTTAACTTCTAAATAGGAAGAAACAATATCATAAATGAACAATGTTCACTGAGTTTGTTTTTTTTTAACATTTTTCTAGAAATAATCTAAACAATTACTTTCCCATCTTACATATGTGGTACCCAGAATGTATAAAATGACCTTATAATTCTATATTTAGTGTTCTTCTACTATATTATTATAGCTAATATCACTATTTAAATTTTATAGCTTTATATATATATATATATGACAGAATAAGGATAATTATCCTAGAGTTATACTATTGAAAGGAATATAACATGTAAAATAATATTTGATATTTAATCAAATTAAAATTTAAATAAGAGTCTCTGTGAGTAAACATTATTTATGTTTTTAAAAATAAGTACTTTTTAAAATAAACTAGAAAAATGCTGAGAGATAGAGAATGGAAGTTGACATACTGGTTTATTGAAGAGGAAGATATGATCATTTTGTCCTGTATATAGGGACACCTATTACAATAGGTTATAGATAGACAGATAGACAGATAGACACATAGATTAAAAAGCCCATTCTTAGTCCATGAGATAGAGTGAAAGGAACGTTCCTAGCCATGTTTAGTCATTAGAAGAGCATAACCAATTTCTTTTACTTGATTTAGCATCAGACATCAGGTAAATGAGCTAAGACAGAAATAGATAGATTACTTAAATGATAGGCAAGCCACTCTCTTTGAGGTTGCCTTACATTTGAACAGTGGAAGTCACCATACTATTAAGAAAAGCCTACAAACATAATATACAAAAGAATATAGGAAATAATTTATTAACAAATACTATAAGCAAAGGAGGACATTTAAAACATTTTTAAGAGGAAAACATAAGGCTTAAGAAATCCCAAATTAATTTTCTTCTTTACACAGCATGAAGTTGCAAAAAGAACACCGAATTTTTCCCTACTATTTGATGGTTTCTTTTTTTCTCCAGGGTTTAAGCCTTAGGCATTCTGAATAAAAGATATATTAGGGAAAGATGACACAGTAATTCACCTCTCAATTTTATTTTCTCATAAAATGTTACACATATAGGAGAATTCCACTTACTATCATTATATTCAGTATCTTAATCATTTTTAAGCTGAGTTTAAGGAGTAATCTACGATAACACTTCTTTGGAACTAAGTAGTTTTCCTATTCATCTTTCCAAATAACATATATTTAAAAATTCCCATATGTATTTGAAAATTATTTTTATGAGAAAATGTGAATCAAGTCTTTTTTGTAAGTTTTTGTATTTATAATTTATACTATTAATATTTTTCAAAACACTTGTAAACTGAAGCCTTATGTTTTCCTTTTAAAAATGTTCTTTGGACTTTTCTGAAGGGTAAATGTAAAAAATGTAAGTACTTTTGAGCATTACAGATTATTAAAATGTGATTGATGAGGTTAATCTGTTAATGGTCCTCAATGATTTTTCCCTATATTTACGCTTGAAAACTATGCTAATTTTCCCACATGCTAATTTTTATGATGAAGTAATAACTATTCATTTATTCAAAAATATTTATTAAGTTTCTAAAATAGTCTGGAAACTAAATCAGTAGTGAACAAAATATACATATACCCTCCTTCACAGCTCTAGGAATCTCTGTCTTGAGACCTAGAATCACACAAGGAGTTTACACAAAATTACAAATAATAATAATAATAATAATAATAATCAAAACTTTGGGAGAGGTAATAACTGAAATACAGGAATAAGTTTTTGGTGAGAATATTTTTATCTAAGTGGTTCCCTACCAATATAGTGATATGTATTTTTAAAGCACACTTACAGTCGTTACAACATTTCAGTGTCAAAAAATGCTATATAATAGACAAAATACCATTAACTCTACATAAAGAAAAGAAATATATGTTTCCTAGGGAATACTATTTCACTGAAAAAATGTTGACTGATCAAACAGGAAATATAATATTTGAATTATTTGTTCACATCGCAGCAGTGTATTTAGATGAAGTGCCACCTTTCAAAAGTTGCTAGATAATGGTGTGCTCATTTAAAATTTATCATTTAGGAATTAATTTCATGTATGCTATTAGACAGTAAAAATGAAAATAATTGTATGTTTCAAATTATACTATCATTTATAAATAAATTAGAAACAATCCTTCTAATTTTAAGAATATTTTATGTTAGAAAAGTTATATTACTCAGTATTTTTCCCAAAATCTTGATACAAAAATAGCTCAAATTGTATAAATCAGGGTGAAATAATTTTATAATGTAGAATTTCCAGATATAGAATATCCTCCCAAAATTTTTTTTTCATGTAAGTGCGTTCAGTGTACTTTTAAAAAGGCCGGGCGCGGTGGCTCAAGCCTGTAATCCCAGCACTTTGGGAGGCCGAGGCGGGTGGATCACGAGGTCGAGAGATCGAGACCATGCTGGTCAACATGGTGAAAGCCCGTCTCTACTAAAAAAAAAAAAATACAAAACATTAGCTGGGCATGGTGGCACGTGCCTGTAATCCCAGCTACTCAGGAGGCTGAGGCAGGAGAATTGCCTGAACCCAGGAGGCGGAGGTTGCGGTGAGCCGAGCTCGCGCCATTGCACTCCAGCCTGGGTAACAAGAGCGAAACTCCGTCTCAAAATTAAATAAATAAATAAAAAATTAAAAATAAATAAATAAATAAATAAAAAATAAAAATGACTGTGGTCATAAACTACATGAATTAGAGTTATGAACAGAACATCAATAATGAACTCAGCTATGATCCAGCTTTGGAAAAAATAGTCATTCTTGGCATTTATGATTGCAATAATTATTTTTAACCAGGATAATATAAAGTTAGGCGGTCCTACATTTTTAGTTAGTCAAAAAATTGTGACTGTAAGACTTTAAGAGTATTCCGTTTATCATCTTACCAACTTTAAGGGTCATTTCATTTAAAAAGTATTTCTACATACCTGTTACACTTTCACTAGTTTCCACCCAATTACTTACAAACGAGTTTGGTACATACCAAATATTTGACATTTTGAATTTAAGAAAACACTCTATTGACTTTGTTTTTAAGCATCTGCCTTCATACCATTGTATCAGATGTCATCATAAGATCATTAATTTGATACATTACTTTATAAAAACAAACATAATTCAAAAAGCTTACAAAGCTGACTGGTAAAGCACATTTTAAAATATGGCACATGGGCCTGGTGGCTTACGCCTGTAATCCCAGAACCATGAGAGGCCAAGTTGGGTAGATTTCCTGAGATCAGGAGTTCGAGACCAGCCTGGCTGACATGGTGAAACCCAGTCTCTATCCAGTCTCTTAGTCTGGCCTAGTGGCATAAGCCTGTAATCCCAGCTACTCAGAAGGCTGAGGCAGGAGACCTTCTTTAACCTGGGAGGCAGAGGTTGCAGTGATGCAGTGAGCCAAGTTCTCACCATTGCACTCCAGCCTGGGCAAAAAAGAGGAAAACTCCATCTCAAAAAAAAAAAAAAAAAAAAAAAAAAGGCACAATTTTACAGAATGCATTGACCTGAATTCACAATTACAGATTTCTATAATATATGTGACTATTTTATGAGTCTCACTTGTTGTTTATATTATCTCAGAGTAACACAGTGACAGTAACTGTATTTAATTAATGATCTTCAATCTTCACATAGAAATACAAAGAACATACTTGAAAATGAAGTAGTAGAGTATTTTTATGTGTGTTGATTTTGAGATTTCTAGATTAAAAACTATTATAAGTGGGCATGACGGTGTGTGCCTGTAGCTCCATCCATGTGGGAGACTACTTGAGCCCAGGAATTTAAACCCACTCTGGGCAACATGGTGAGATCCTCATCTCTAAAAAAAATTTTTTTAAGTTTCTAGGAAAATGCTGTGTATTTACACGCACACACAAGTCATTCACAAGAAATTATTTTTATGGCTATTTTATAGTGTTAAGTTTCATCAAAGTTAAGTGTTAGTATATAAACTTTGCAACTATTTATCATTTAATGTGTTTTAAGAAGAATTGATAACCACTACTCCCACCTACCATGTGTTTATTTTGTTTTTAAAATTTAAAAAGAAAAAAATTGATATAAAAAGCTATATTTGTATTTTGTTTTGCTTTGATTTGATCGGTGTTTAGCAATGATATGTAACAAAATGCTGATTTAAAGTCTTTAACATTATTTATTTTAAATATAACATTCTTTTTATTTAATTGTATCAGACCTGATTTTATAGTTTCATAGGTTCTTCTAATGTATAAAATACTATATGTAAATATTTTCTTGAGGTATTTTTATCTAAAATTGTCTTAAATCCCCCTTTTTTTTCTATACTTACAGAAGTTACACTGATAGAGATTATAGTCACAAAACCTAATGAGGCATCTTAGTGTTTTTATATACGAATAAATCATTTGAACTCATACTGCTAGAGGCATGCTATGCTATCTTCATGGGTTATAGGATAATTTGAATCTAATGACATGTTAGCAGCACTACTACATTTTTGAGTACGGTTATTTTTGAACCCATATTAAAATACAGTCACATTCCTTAACATTTGAAACTTCAGATTTCCTATACATAATAAATGTACAATGTCAGAGTATAATAACAGTCAATATGCCTCTTAGGAAAGTTCCTGTTACCTATAAGCAGTTAGTTACATTTCATATTTTCTTAATGTGAAATACCGTTAAAGTAGAAATATTTTAATTAGTTAACATTGTAACATTCCTAAAAATTTTAGATTGACACCTTTCAAATATTTTCACAAATCAGCTATCAGACCAACTGTACAACCACCAACCTGGTATACTCCACTAGCATCTCTCACGTGGGATCAATGCCCGAGCTTCCTACTTAACTATTCCCTTATTTCTAAAATGTTCAGTACTCAGAATGATCCCATTAAAACATAATGCATATTGTAACCTCAAAACCCTCCAATTCCTTCTTGTACAGAGAAAAAGTCAAAATACTTATTGTGACCTATGAAATACTAGCCTCCCTGCATGAAATTTAATTTAATTATGTCATCTTCTCAGGGAGGCATTCCTGTTTTATAATTACAGCCCCTAACCTAACCTCCTGACTCTGGTCTGCAATACTTTCAATACACTTCCTCATTTCTTCAGCTGTCTTTTTTTCTTCCTTCATTTTTTTTTAAATGTGATAAAATACATATTATATAAAATTTACCATGGTAACAATTTTAATTGTTCTATTTGAACAATTTAATGGCATTAGGTACATTCATATTGTTGTGCAACTATAACCACGCTCCATCTCCAGAATTGTTTTCATCTTTCAAAACTGAAACATTCTATACTATTAAGCAATAACTCTCCATTTCCCCTCCCCACATCCCCTAGCAACCACTATTCTACTCTCTTATAATTTTGACAACTCTAGATACTTCATGTATGTGAAACCGTACAGTAATTGTCTTTTTGTGACTGACTTATTTTACTTACCACAATGTTCTCAAGGTTCATCCCTGTTGTAATACATTTCATAATACCCTTTCTTTTTAAGGCTGAATTATATTTTACTATATGGATATACCATATTGTCCTATCCATTCATTCATCCCTAAACACTTGGCTTATTTCCACATTTTAGCTCTTGTGAATAATGCTGCGATGTGCATTGGTGTACAAATATCTTGGGACCCTGCTTCTAATTCTTTTTGGTGTATGCCCAGAAGTGGAATTCTCATTTACTCATCCCCATCACTCTCTTCCTTCCAACTGACTTTAGAAACATAGTTACCACAATTATACACCCAGTATCATTCCTAGAATTGTTGTCTTGATCTTGTTCTTTCATTGTTGCAAGCATACTGCCAGAATGCTATTTATTAATCATTGCAAAAGACACACTTTTGGTTCTATTGATTATTTCTCTTTTGTCATTTTTATCTTTTAAATAGTTAAGTAAAATTGCTTTAAATTCCTTTTACTTATCTTGATATCTTATTTGTTTTCGTCTTTTTCGCAGCTTCTGCTTGAAATATTAATTTATTTTAATCATCTTGTTTTCTAATAATTGCCTTTACAATTTTTTTTTTCTGGGGAATGCTCTGTTTCCTTAAAATTATAATGTGTACTTTTGGAAATTTAGTTGGAAATGTATCATAACATTCAGTAATACTGTGATTTCTACTTTGACTAATACTTTATCAAATGACGTGTTTTTGTCTTCCAAATGTATGATAACATTAGCTATTTTTCTGTTTATATCATTTAAATTTTATTTTGTAGAATTCTGAGAATGCATTTGATATCAATCCTTTGAAATTTGTTTTACTTCTTTGTGGTCTAATATCCTGTCAATATATACATAAATTTTCTATATGGCTTTAATATGCAAATTCTGTTATGTGGAATTAAGATTACATTTATTGTTATTCATTTTGTTGAATTTGACCCAATACATTTTGAAATAATTTTGCTATTCACACATTGGACTATTATATAGTTTTGTTTGTTCATTTCAAATTTTCCTTTTTATAACTTGTATGTTTTTGTCCTGCCATACTATTTTGTTAGATAGGTACTTTAATATAACAGCCTTAATTTTGTTAGATATAGTTCAGATTTCATTTTTGGTATTTTCTTTTCTTTCTATTGTATTTCTAATTCCATTTTAAATAATTCAGAGTTAGCAATGTTTATTTATATTGCAAGATTCTCCCTGTTTCAGGGTTTAGGTATATCAAACTTTGGTTTGCAACTTTTTAAAGCAAGATTCTAAAGTTAATTTTTAATTCAGGACCTTTTTCAAAATGTATTGAGTTCTATGGATTCCCTTCTGGGAGTGAACCTCATAATTCCTACACTTAAGACAACGTGCAATTTGAAGGACTCTTTGCATTGGCTCACAGATCCCATGAAACTCTCAGTACTGTTAAATTCTAAACAAAAATATTAATAATTTATATATGACTGAAGGAAGACAATACAATAACATCACATTTATTTTAAAAAGATGAAAAATAGTTTATAATAAATTACTATGTATGAAAATATATTTTTTCATAATCAAGACCATGAAATTACTATCACAAAATTCTATATGCTCATGCAACAAATAAGTGATTTTAATTCATAACTGTATTATGTATATATTTTGTCACCTTAATATTCTTTTCCCAAATTGTTGCCTAAAATCCTACTCACAGAATACTTGCCTTATTCATAGGTTATCAGCCACAAAACTGTGGCTCCTATGAGTAAAAGTTATATAATTTTGAGCCTATCTTTTCTGGACCCAACCATACCATAAACCAACTAGACTTCTTGAGAATAAACAGAGCTGTACCACTGGAGAAGTAAGAAACCACAGCAGGCATTTTAAGTCAGAAGTCACATGTGAAATCGTATCAAAGTCAAGGAATGCCTTCACAATATCAGACAAGTGTGTGTTAGTGCAAAACAAATTATGACTAAAATTAAAAGGATATAAACAAAATGTATTAATTTTTAATTAAAATGTTTATCTAATTAAAATAATTTTATGTTTTTAAATTAAAAATAAAAGAGCAAAGATGTGTTTTAAGTTAGATGAACTGTAAACTTGATCATTGGAAAATTATTGGGTTTCTGTTATTGACTCAACAAAGTTGAGTCATTCTTCCTCAGCGAAGTTCAAACAATATTCTGTACCTCACAGCAAGATGGATACAGCAATAGACACCAAGCTGCCTGACTTCTAACCTATGCCCTTAAAATAATATTGATTTAATTGTAATATAAATATAGAGGGTAATGCTAACTTTTCATGGTACATATATATATATATATATAGATATATATATATATATATATATATATGTTATACAGTTTCATAAGTGTTTCTTATATTAAACTTTTAAAATAGAACAAGAATCACATATATTTCCTTTATTCAGCTTCTTAAGAGAGTGCTATGTCAAAATAAGTATTTAAAAAATGTTGTTGTTTTTATTTTAATAATAATAATGAAAAGAAAATATAAATAACCAGGTACTTGCTAGGGAAAAATGTTTTCTATATATTAAAATCGTCCAGTTAGATGAAGTCTTATTTTATCAATTAAAATAAGATGTATCATCCATGATTTTAGTCTTTTATGAAGGATTTTATGAACATGTATTCCCAAAGTTAAATTACCGAACATGTCAAAAATCACTGTAATAAAAATCAAAACAAAATCAGAATACTTCACTGAACAATGCAGGCATATTTTTACAGTTTTGAAAAATATTACCTTTTACATGTTTAGGGAAAAAATAAGAATAAATTTTGACATTATTGCTTGAAATATTTATCGACATGATTAATTAATAGAAAAATTTATTCTGTTATAACAGAGAAAGACGGCTTGAGCAAAAATAATCCATCTTTGAGGTACTTTTAACAAATAATTTTATTTCTACCTTAGTCATTGATTTTATAATTTTTCAGAACTCTCCTCATTTGAATTATTGCTTGACATACATTTTGGATCACCTACCATTCTTATATTATCTTACATAAATTATAAGGACAGAATGCTAAATCGTGAGTCATAAATTCTCACTTAACAAAAAGAAAACTAAATCTCTTTAAACTTAATTCTTTGGAGTGTGTTTAAGCATATGTACATGATACTGTTTATACTGAAATGAAATCTAGAATTTCAATCATTTTTCAGTAATTATCTTCTTTGCTTCTCACATTTTATAACAGTGTGTGGATGCACCATAACAGGAGGATAAAATGATAAATAAAAACACTTTATATTAACTTTAAGTTTGTATACTCTTGAAAATTTCAAATGTTTTATGGAAAGAAAGAACCTTTTTTTAGCCACATAAATGCTGCTTGTGGTTTAAAGCTTTCTATAAACAATGCTACACCTTTCATTTTACCATATATTAGCAATTCAAGAAATACAAGAAAATTATGCAAATGTCCTTGTGACTACATTGGAATTCTCAGTATATAAAGAAACTCAAATGTGTTCTACTTATGGCAAAGCTTTTTTCGCCAATACTCAATAGGTTTTTAAAAAAGATGTGCTTAATCTTGTTTTCCTGCCATCCAGAATAGTAGTATACATATTCTTTGGTACTGAAAGTTAAAGTGTTAGCATTGACACTTTAGGGAACAGACACATTATGTGCTTATGCATTTAGAACTTTTTTTTTTTTTACAAGAATTCAAACTATTCAGAGAGTTTAGTTGTGTTTTATTCTAATGGCTTATTGTACTGCCATCAGAATATAAGAAAATTTAATGCTACCAGGAATAATTGAAATCAATTAGACCATTCCACCATTCTTATCTTTTTATAATATAGAAGTAGAGTCTTATAATGCACATCATCCATTTATAATAACACTTTCAATTTTCTATGATTAATTTTACTTTTAATATGGTGAGAAGCTATGTGTTTTTTCATAACACTGTTGCCAACTGTTAACTGTTAGTTTGAATACAGCATAAACTGAAATGAGCAATACTTAATTAATACTGTATTTTGTGTATAGTCAGAATAGAAAAAGAATGCATGGACCAGGTGCCTTGGCTCAGGACTCTAATCCCAGCATATCAGGAGGCCAAGGCAGGTGGATCTCCTGATGGCAAAACACTATCTCTACTAAAACTACAAAAATTAGCTGGACATGGTGGCAGGTGCCTGTAATCCCACCTACTGGGGAGGCTGAGGCAGGAGAAGCACTGGAACTCAGGAGGCTGAAGTTGCAGTGAGCTGAGATAGCGCCACTGCACTCCAGCCTGGGCAACAGAGTGAGACTCAGTCTAAAAAAAAAAAAAAGAAAATAAAAGAAAAAAGAAAAAGACTGAATGTGAAGAAATAAAAGCACAATGGACTTTACTCGTCACGTATTTCATGCTAGGCACTCTGCTAATATATTCTGATTCTGATTACATCTCCTTACCAGCTCTTTGGTGGTTTATCCAAAACGTTATTAGTTATAATATTATTTTTTCTATTTCACATGAGGATACTGAGATAAAATGTGGTGTCATTTAATAGGAGAAATTTAATAAGAATCATCACAGGGGAAGACATAATTGATTAAATCATCCCAAATCCTCTGTTCAAATGTGTATCACCTAAAAAAATCTATTTAACAAAAAAAAACTTGTCAAATCCCATTAACTTTTACCTCTATAATATATCTCTTAACTGTCTCTTTATTCTATTTGCAGTTATTTTAATATTTTGACCCTCATTTTGTTTAAGTTAGAGAAAACTGGAATGCTAATATTACTTTTAATCTATTTTCCTCTCCTTCTGTCAATGTGTATAGTAGATTTACTATCTAATATTATCTGTAAATAATTGATCTAGTAATGTAAGTTTTATCTTTATAAACTATTATTGAGTTTCTTATACCTACATGCTAAAATAAGAACAAATCAATCTGTATTCAAAAACATCCACAGTCTCTGTCATCAACTTCGAACCTAATTCCATGAAGTCCCTTCATAAAACCTACGTGATTATCATATGATGCTATTCAATTTTTCATTATTTGACTCACTGATTTCTCACATATTTGCCATATTTTCTTTTTCTTTTCTATAAATAAATATGAGAAAAAGTTACACTTCTTCTTCATTTCTCTTTTCAATTTCTATTCAAGCAGAACAAGTAAGTATCACTTCTTCTATATAAATTTTGTGATAATACAAACCAGAAGTAATAATACAAAAGCGATTTATGCTATTAAAAAAGTAAATGATCACAGTATAATAAAACAAGCACAAAAATATTAAAATAATATAATTAGATGAAATTGAGATCAAAGTTTCGTAACAATACATTTTGGAAAAAATATAACTCAGACATAAAAAATAACATTTTACCAGTGAGTTGAAGAATAAATATATATATATATATATAAAATAATATATATATAATATATATAATAATATATATAATAAAATATTTGTATATATATATAGCATATGCATATATATATATAGCATATGCATGTTGTGTGTGTATATATAGCACTGTTCATTAGATGAGGAAAAGGCTTAAGATTATCAAGAAGAATGCAGCCAAATTATCAAAGATCAGTTTAATTTAAAAAGGACATAAAATGTGGTAAGAACACAATAAGAGGTTGTTTTATACAGAACCAAAATTACTGACCGATGAATGGAAAATAAAATACTAAAAAAAAAAAGAATTTTTTTTCTTCAAGAATGTATTGACATTATTTTCTGAAATATCTCACTTTATTATTCCAAAATCATTTTACTATGAGTTACCTATACAAAACATAACCCAGTCTGTATTTAGAAAATAGAAATTCTCTGTTATCCTGGCATAAAAAAAAAAATCAATTTCCTATGAGGTTTAGGTGTGGGCTAGGTCAGAGCTGGAGTGAAGATAGTGTTGGCTGGGTGAAGATATTCCACTGTCAGTATTCAATTGCCTATGATAACAGAAATGTCCTAAAATAGTCTTAGGTAATGGAAATATGATTTATGGTATTTATATACAGCTGCCTAGTGATTTAAATATAGAGAATATGCACCTATTCCTGAACATGAAAAATACACACATAGCCTTATGCAGAGAAAAAATATTGAAGAATAGAATTAACAAAACTAAGAAATAAACGTGGCAGCTATGTGTCAAAATGGCTGTTTTGCAATATCACTAGTGGAAATGTTGAACATGTGTATGCAAAAATATGGTATCAAATATTATAAGCAAGTGCAAACGTATGATGTCAAATATGACAAAGTTCTTAACACAAAAAATGGCCAAACATCATGAAATAATTATAGTAGACAGGAAGAGGTATAAGTGTGTTAATTTTTAGTTATGTAAGGGGGATTTATAAAAAATTAAGTATGCAAATAAGTTAAACTTTATTTCAAAGTTTTATGGAACATTATAAAAAGAATTATTTAAATATTTTAAATTAACAATAATATAAATAACCTAAATTAAGAGAAGTATGAATAATAACAATGGGAAAATATATGTGTTCCTTCTCTCATTGTTTTTATATCAGTGTTTCTATCAGCACTGTCTGACATTAATCAAGAAATAGAGGTCTAAATATATTACAAAAGTTTATAAAGTAATCTTATGGAATAATCAAAAATTATGAACACCCCAATGAATAAAAAGCACATACATGTATATAAATAAAAACATAAAACTAACAAACAAGAAAGAAAGAAAACAATACATGAAAAAATACCACATGAGGACAGAATTATAATTTTTAGAGCTGTTTATTCCAGTTACTAACGTGTAAAAAATTGCTTCAAATATCTATATAATAACATAATACTAAACTTACTAATGCTGAAGATCAGAAATTCACATGGTACAACAGGAATGGTTTTCTCTGCTGCACTGCCTACTCCTTTCTACAAATCAAAGACTGGGAGCTGACATGTGAAGACTAGCTCACTCACAGGCCTAGAGGTTGATTCGCAATTGGGGTGGTTAAGCAGAACACGTACAACTGTTGTCTTCATGTTTCTGAGGTTTACTCAGAAGATGGCCAACATCCCTTGAAGGGCCTGGAATCCCACCATATCTTGTTCAACAGGGTAGCAAGTCACTAAGCCCAGCCCACACATAACGGGAGGAAAAGTCCCTACCTCCCAGTGAAGCAGTGTCAATACCACATAGTAAGAATGAGTGGGATATGATGGTGCAGCTATATTTTGAATATAAAATCCAGAATAATTTAAATAAGGAGGAAAAATATGAGCAAACCAATATCAAATACTAAACATCATAAATTAGAAACATGTATTTGTGGTATCAGTCTCAATAAAACAATTAAACTAACTATGTACATTATTTTTCAGGTTACTTAAAGAGTGAAACTTGTTTGGTATGTAAAGAACCATTCACATCAAAATGACTCATATAGTTAAAACAAAAAGCAACAACAAAATATTCCATAAATACTTTCTGCTTATATTAATTCGTGTAAAAGTAAATGTATAATTTTCTTACTAAACTCAGACTTAGTTGTTATTAGGTAATTTAAACAATAAATAATATAGAGGGACATTCAGTACCGAGCACAAATGAATAAGAGCCATTTTATACATAAAGTCTTAACATCTATATAAAATAGGTACTATTATAATTATTGCTTACAGATATATAAGAAAAGACTAAGAGTCATTCAGTTATTGGAAAACAACAACTTAAATCTAGATCTGTCTGAACAGGTTTATAGTTATTATTCTATATAGCTTTACAGTTATTACTGATAACTTTAAGTTTTAAAATTTTGATGTAGCAATTTCAAATTAAAGTTGGATACTTTATCTGGTTCAGATAGCCATGTTTTAATTATGCACATACATAATGCACATTACTAGCCCAGTGATAAATTTTGACACAAATACTTGAACTATGAAAAAAAATGCCACTTGAAAAATACTTGCAATTTTCAAACTATTTCACATTCAATTCTAGACCTAAGTTGAGTGTGACACTTTTTATTATGATACTGCCTATCACTTTATAGTACTTGATTGTATAGACTAAAATTTTAACTTGTTCATAAACTTTTCACTAAGTACTTTCTATTCTGCATTCTGTTTAGTACCAGGAACTCAGTGGGTATTTAATAAGGATTAATTGGTGTCAATGACAATAATGACTCTATTATCTTCTGGAATATTGATACCATTAAGAGTGTGATGAGTAAATGAGTCTAACTTTATTTATGATAGTTAACAATGGCCAGGCTGATTAAATATGGAACAGGTTTTTCAAATGAATAAAAGTGGAAAAATTTGCATATAAAACACTAATTAATGTACTATATTATAATCTTAGCAAATTGGAATTACAATTATTCAAAGCAATGCTTGGTGACAGATATTTGGTAGGCAAGAATTGGTACCTACTTAGGTAAATCTATTTATGCAAAGTATAATCAGGTGTCAGAAAAGTGAATATGGTATCCCAGTTCATTCAGGCTGCTGTAACAAAATAACATAGACTGGGTAGCTCATAAACAACAGAAATTTATTTTTCATAATTTTGGAATCTGTAAAGTCCAAAACCAAAGTACCAGCAGATTCATTATCTGGTGGACACCCCACTTATTTGTTGATAGATAGAACCTTCTTTCTGTATTCTCACATTGAAGACCCCTTTATAAGGGCAGCAATTCCATATACAAAGGCACTGTCCACATGACCTATTTACCACACAAAACTACTACTCCTAATCTAATCACATGTGATTGGGTTTTGACATGCAAATTTTGGGGATGCAATCTTTCAGACTATGACATATGGTAAACAAACAAAAAACAGGCTGGAAATTAAAACTTTGCTTTAAGACTCAGTTCTATCATTTTTAACTTGAAGATCTGGACCATATTATTTCTGTTTCAGGCACCTTTATTCACTTACAAATAATATAAATAATCATATCTAGCCTCACAAATGTATCTCTATGAACAAATATTAAATATTAAAAATTCTAGTAAAGATATTTAATACTAAAGATTTTAGTTCAGTATAAAAGAAAATTGCTTTTAGAAGGAAATAAGAAATAAATAGGGAGCAAAGACTACTATACAAGATCTAGTGCACATCATCCTGCAAAACCATTATTTCCTGGACTTTTGCTAAGGAATTGCTAAAGCATTTGGAGCTTAAAATTGGCCACATTGTGAGTATTTACACCAATAATGTCAGAAAAATCTTATGCTTCAGAGTTTTCTCTCCACTCTCACCCCAAACAGCATATATCACTAGGAGGAAAGAAACTGATTAATTCATATAAGTGATCGCTGAATATAACAACAAAAACAATTACTACTTTAGAGGTTGAAACATAAGGTGAAAATCAAATACTAGACAAAAAGATGAAATATTGTCAGTGCTAAAGCTTTCTAATTTTCATTAACTCATTGGGAAACTAATAGGAATAATGACAAATGAAAAATAATACAAAGAAACTAATAGAAAAAAACAAGATAATAAAATTAAAAGAGCAGAATAATAGCTGTCTATGAAAAGCAAAACCAGACAAGAAAAACAAAAAAAGAAAAAAGAAAAAAAGGCATAAATAAATACTATAGGAGTAAAAATGGGCATAAGTAAAAGCACATAGGACTTTAAGCTAGATGAAAAACTAGATGCCACACTATGGAAATAAATGGAAAATAAAATTGTTGATTTTATAGAAAAACATTTATTATTAAAGCAGGGAGAATAAGTTGAAAATTACAAAATAAGTGTTCCTATGAAAGTAAATAACTGTATAAAAAAACTTAAAGAAAACTTGGCTAAAATATCTTACAGGGCAGATTTCTAAACATTCAAAGAATTATTATTGAAAAAGAAAATCTAGGAATAGAAAGATAGAAGATATATATATATATATATTTTTTATTTTGGGGAAGATGCTGTATAATCTTGCAACAAAAGCAGACTTAAAATGTATGAAATAGAAATTTTAAGCTGATCTCACAGATAATTACCTTCCTCTATGTCTCATATACATTGCACAGCAAATCTAGCAAAGGCATTCCATCTGTTTTTAAAAGACTTTCAGCAAACTAGAAGTGGAATAGAATTCATCATCCTGATAAAGTCTCAAAAGAGCAATGGATTATTATAGAAAACATGTATTTAAAATTCCTATAAGATCCAAAAATTGGCAAAAGGAAATCCAAATTGCCAATACATATAAGAACTTATTATTAACATCAATAATAAAAAGATACGTACAAATTTCAATCATGATAAAATATCATTTATAATCCTTCAGTTGAAAAAAATATTGAAAGGTCTGACAAATCAACTGAACTCCAGGAGATATATTCACATTTTTACAATAAAGCATATATATGTTTATTCATTGTACTAAAGAGAAAGCAAACAACAGTAAAAAATCAATGAAAAGAAGAATGGATTTATGATTATATGAATAAAATGGACAGCATATAAGAATGACAACAAATCATGGAGAGCCACATATATCAAGGAAGACATGTATGTTTGTACACCACGAAAAACATGGATTTTATGATACATCTTAAAATATAATTATAAATGATAAACACAATCTCTGAGAATGTTACCAAAAAATCAATGTCTAATAAGCCAAATGTTGACAGCTTTACATCATGATCCTGAAATTCTTGATAATTCCACTCTCTTCAAAACATATTAGTTGCTCAGAGTATGCAATGGTATAATTTAACTTTCAAAAGTCAAAATATAGCTTAAGTTTTTTCTTTGATTTTCCATGAGCAAAATATGGGTGTGTCCATCTCTGAGGACAAAAAGTTACTGAAGTCAATAAATTTCTCCAGTATTAAAATTTTCTGCTGGAAAAATAAAACCCACAAAACATGAGCTATCGAGCCATGTAAAGACATGGAAAAGACATGGGATATATTGTTAAGTGGAAATAAAGCCTATCTGAAAAGACTGCATACTGTATTATCTAATCTACATTTCATCCTGGAAATAGAAAAAAAAAAAAAAAAAGAGAGAGAGAGAGAGAAAATGAAAAGATCACTAATTGCCAGGGGTTCTGGGGCAAGGAGGAACAGGATGAATAGACAGGCCACCGGGGATTTTTGAGGAAATAAAATTATTTGGCATGATATGATGGATATATGAAGTTATGCATTGTCAAAACCCATGATGCTGCACAAAGAAAAACAGGGAATTCTAACATAAACTGATGACTAAAAATAATGTATCAGTATTGATTCTTCAAGTGTAAAAAATGTACCACATTTATCCAAGATGTTCAAAATAGAAGAAATTGTGTGAGACACAAGCAAGAGGTATATAGGAATAGGGGAACTCTGCATTTTGTTCAGTATTTCCATAAACCTAAATTGCTGTAACAAACAATCTATTAAATATTTAAAAGTACAAATATAAAGTCTATTCTAAGGGCTAGATAAATGGATTGTTCTTATAGACTACCATTTAATGGGAATTAGCATTGAAGAGATGGACTTGTACTCATTAAAGAAAATATTAATACTTATTTTTATAATTTTATTAGCAGATATCAATAATACTATTTACCCTCATGAATAGTTTGGGTAGTCTTTAAATAATTTCCAGATGGAATGCATTGGAAGATGCTTTAATAATTGTAGAATAAATTGTAGAATAAAATCTACAATTTCAACACTGAAAAGTATAAAATATCTAAAAATGATATGTCTGAGCTGTAGATAAAAAATACACCCACTCTTATTATTTATGCACACCTAAAATTATCACATCAACTAAAAAATGAGCAAGTTGCCGATATTTATAGATATTGTGCAGATGGCTTTCACATTCATTTTAAGATCATTTCATTCAATGTGTTCACTTTCTATCTTGGACTCCTGAAAGGCTTTTGAAATGTGACTAGCTTTGTTTCTTTTAAAAACCTGTGTCTGTCTTTTCACTAATAGAGTTCTTCCTTTATTACCTGTAAGTCTTGAACTAATTTTCTATTTTTATGTAGATAGTATATATATATATATATATATATATATATATATATATATATATAAAGTTTCACATACACATATGGTGTTTGAATGACCTAAAAATAAATCATTGATGAGAATTTGTGAAGGCTCTGCTTTGTCTTCATGCACTAATGATCTCATGTCTAGTGTTATCACGTTTTTATTTTTTAATGAGTCCTTCTTTATTTCTTTCCTCCCACAGGCAGCATATTTCGATCTCTTTTCAGACCCTTTCTAAAGTCACTTGTTTAATCATTTTCTCACTATCATATTCTCTGATTGCATTACATATATATTCTATATATATTTACTTGTCACTAATCATGTAAAGTCTGTATTAGCCTTTCATTGTAGGTTGCTTTTCAAATTAGAATAGAAGTTTCACTGTTTTCCATTTGCTGCATTTCAGTATCATCAAATTCATCATTGAAGTTAACAAGAAATATTAAATTAGTAAAGATTTTATTTCTTCTTTTAATGATTTGCTTTAGGTTTTCTCTGACAAATCTCTTCTAAAATTCTATATAATGACCAAATAATGAAGTAATTATTTTATTCATATAATTGTCATATTTAGATGCATATAGAAATACTGAACAGTGGTTAGGAATGACTACAATTTAGTCTTTCAAAAAAGAAAAATAATAACTACAATAAAACCTAGCTTTTGAGTTAATGTCTGCCTCTGCAACTTTCTTCCGCTTCCTCGGTCAAGTTAATTGCCTTAGTTTGCTTCAGTTTCCCTAAAACAGGAGCAAATAACAGTTATTTACATTTTGAGATATAAAATAAAAATAAAAATTAGGTTTATATATTTTGTTACTTTTTATTTTTATTTTATGTTTTGAGATACCTGTGCAGAATATGAAGGTTTGTTACATAGGTATACATGTGACTAGTTCACCTATCAACCAGTCATCTAGGTTTTAAGCCCTTCATGCATTAGGTATTTGTCCTAATGCTCTCCCTCTCTTTGCCCCCCAACCTTGGACAGGCCCCAGTGTGTGACGTTCCCCTCCCTGTGTCCATGTGTTCTCATTGTTCAACTCCCATTTATGAGTGAGAACATGTGGTGTTTGGTTTTCTGTTCCTGTGTTAGTTTGCTGAGAATGTTGGCTTTCAGCTTCATCCATGTCCTTGCAAAGGACATGAACTCATTATTTTTTTATGGCTGCATAGTACTCCATGGTGTATATGTGACACAATTTTTTATACAGTCTATCATTGATGGGTATTTGTGTTGGTACCAAGTTTTTGCTATTGTAAATAGTGCTTCAGTAAAGTGCTTAGCATATTTACTTATCATTATAAAATTTTTCAATATATGTCTATTTCAAATCTATACCTATGATTATCAAATGCATATTTTATGTAATACAGTATAGTGCTTCCTATAATATGTAATATTCTCATTTGTTTTGCACTATCTAGTTCAGGAGCTTAGATAATATTTGTGCCTCTCTTTCCTGTGAATATTTTGATAGATAATAATGAAAACATATCCAGAATTAAACTACCCAAGAAGAATATTGGACTTCTGGGCAAGTAGTTTAGTCTTCCTTGAAAACTGTGAATTGGTAATTCAAGTTTATTGGGCTAATGCAAAGTTCTAAACCAATGAAATCTATCTAATTTAACTTCAAACAATAGATAAAGTGTGTTTTACCTTTTTCTTTGCCAAACAAAATTCATATTGGTAGGTGGTGAAGCCAGATTTAAGTTTTTAGAGCCCCGATTCTCCAGGCTGTAAGCCATCATGACACTCTTAGGAAAATAAGCATACAAATTCTAAAACTGTAAATACTTGCAACATAACCATACTAGAAATATAGAAATAATTGTTTATTTTAAATTATTTGCCTTGATAATTAAAGACTTTAATCTTAATTCGCTAAGTACAAAGTACATTTCAAATCTCCTGGTCTAATTTAGAACTGGGTAACCAACATCCTTTTTTTTTTTTTTTTTTTTAACCCAAGGTCTCATCTAGGCTGGATTACAGTGGCATGATCATAGCTAACTGTAACTCCTGAACTTCTGGGCTCCAGAGATCCTTCCTTCTCAGCCTCCCTAATAGCTAGATGTATAGGCATACACTACCCTGCTCCTCTTCCTTTGTTTTGGTAGAGACAGGCCTTCACTACATTGCTGTTTAACTACATTGCCAGCTGATCTTGAACTCCTGGCCTCAAGCAATCTTCCCAGTTTACCTTCCCAAAGTGCTGGGATTGCAGGCAAGAGCCAGTTGGCCTGGCCTACCATCTTTTATAATAGTTTAATGATTATTCTCTATGCCAACATTTCTAGGCATTGCCATCTGTAAAAGACTCCTGTATTCAAATTATGTGGATAATATTTTTTAAGTGCATGGTTAGTGTTGTAACAGTTTATTTTGACATTATAATTTTAAGTCATATTTTAATACTAGTTAATGTTAATAGTCTAATATAAATTTTAAAGTCAGTCATTTCTGTCATAATTTTGCATTCTGGCCCCAATTTCTTTAATAACATTATGATTAAGTTATGCTTGTGAGAAATTTTTGAATTATCTTTTTCTCTCTTTCCAAAAAAAAAATATTAATCACTAAACCATCTGAGGCATCTACTGAAATCTCTTTATTTACTGTTTTTTTTTGTTTGTTTGTTTGTTTGTTTTCTGATCTACACTTAGAATACATGTTCCCCACATCTATGCCCCTGCAGTGGAACTCCTGTTTCTCAGTCTGCTTTCACATCCTTCTTCCATATTATCAACGTTTCTTAGAATGACTCTGATAAAACATACTGATGATTTTCGTAATGAAATAATCATCTAATTGGTTTAGAAGAACTCATATGATTAATATGCCATACAATTTTTAACTTTATTTTTATATCTTCTGTCACATTTCTCAGCAATATGGGGGGGCTATAATTCCTTTTAACACATACATAATGCTATGAATCAAATTGTGTCCCCCAAATTCGTGTAGGCTGAAGTCCTAAACACCTATGTCATAGTATTTGGAGAAGTGACTTTTAAGAAGTAATTAAATTTAAATGAGTTCATGAGAGTGAGGTCCTGCTATGACTTGAATGTTTGTGTTTTCTCCAAAATTCATGTTGAATCTTAATAGCCAATGAAACAGCATTCGGAAGTGAGGCATTTTGGAGGTGTTAAGCCACGAATGGATTAGTGCCTTGTAAAAGTACTTCAGGGGGCAGAATCACCCCTTCTGTTCCTTCCATCATATGAAGACATGGCATTAATCTGCTTCAGAGAATGCATCAGCAAGGCCTCAACTTGGAAGCAGACAGCAGCCCTCACCAGACACTGAATATGCTGGCACCCTGATCTTGAACCTCCTGGCCTCCGGAACTGTGGAAAATAGGAAAATAATGTTATTTTCTTTATAAGTTACTCAGTCCTAGGTATTTTGTTTAGCAGCACAAACGGATTGAGAAAGACCAACATGAGAGGATTGGGACCTCATAAGAAAAGACATCAGAACACTCTCTTCTCTCTCTTTCTCTTTCTCTTTCCTCTTTTTGTGCCTCGTGGACACTGTGAGAAGGTGAGGTTCTATTAGCCAGGAAGAGAGCCCTCATCAGAAACATGCTGGCCCTCCTATCTTGAATTTCTAGCCTTCAGAACTGCGAGGAAATACTTTTCTGCCGTGTAAGCGTTCAACCTATTGTATTTTGTTAGGGAGATGATAAAGAAACCCAACAGCATTGAAGGACAAAATCAGCCTGAACAACTGGATTTTAAAAAATATATAAAATGACAAAATACGTAGGATAAGAATGTATATAGGGTCCTACTATTATACTGCTATTAATATCCTAATAATAACTATCCTTATTGAGTAGTTACTACATAGCTGACCCTGTACTAATTAACGTTACATGTCTTATTAATTTTCCTACTCCTTACAAACTTCTGAGATAAAATAAGTGTTTTTGTTTACACCATTTTACACATGAGGGATGTGGAACCAGAAAGACCATTATGATATGATTATAAAGGTTAAGTAACTGCCTAAAGAGGTCAAATAGCTAGTAAATAGCAGAGCCAGGATTCAAATTCAGCCACTGGACTCGTACCATCTTTCACATGTTATTATGTCATTTGAGATGAATCCACATGTTCCACCCTTTTACCCAGTCATCCCAATGTCCATACAACAGTTCAATGATCACATTAAAACAGACTGTCACCGCATATGGCTTTGAACATCCAGCATCCCACAGTTCTCCTTAGACTTATTTTACCTTTTCCCTTATGTGCCGCTTTATTTACTGTTCCACAAACACAAGGTTGTCCCTGCCTCAGTATGTGTTTTCTTTGCTTAGAACATTGTCTTCAGACATTGTAAGTGTCTTCCTTTAAATGATAGATGTTCAAAGATTAATTTGTTGAAATGAATATTTTTAATATTGTAAAATATTAAAGACTTGATTTTTTTTTTTTTTTTTTTTTTTGAGATGAAGTCTCGCTCTCTTGTCCAGGCTTGAGTGCAATGGAGCGATCTCGGCTCACTACAACTTCTGCCTCCTGGGTTCAAGTGATTCTCTTGCCTCAGCCTCCTGAGTAGCTGGGACTACAGGCACGTGCCACCACGTCCAGCTAATTTTTGTATTTTTAGTAGAGATGAGGTTTCCCCATGTTTGCCAGGACGGTATCAATCTCCTGACCTCGTCATCTGCCCCTCTCGGCCTCCCAGGGTGCTGGGATTACAGGCCTGAGCCACTACACCCCACCCAAAACCTTGATTTTTAAAGACACAATTGACCTAGAAATTGTGCCATTCTCTATGCTGTTGGCAAAACTTTATGGTTTCTTACGACACTTACTACTATCTAGAATATTGTTTATTTATGTTTCTCTCACTACATAAAGGAGCAGTAATTGTATGTATGCTGTGTTGTTTAATGCCAGAAGCACATGGCAAAGAGTAGAAATACAGTAAATAATTTTTGACTAAAAGAATGTAAGAGAAAAAAGTATATTTTATTTATCTAGTTTACTTGTTTATATATATCCTCTCATTAAAATTTGAGTGCCATGAGAGTAAGGGAATTTTACAACTTCTTTAATGCCAAGTCACTATTTAAAAAAAATGCCTAGTGTATATAATATAAGTTGAATCAATATCTAATAAATAATTAATACATAAATACTGTATTTTTGTTTTTGAGAAAAGGCAAGTGAGAGAAGCCATTGCTAGTACAAAACAGAAATAGCATTTGAGCTAAGATCTGATTCCATACTATTTCCAAGATACAGTTTTGGGTAAAAGAAAGTTTACATTGGTGGAAACACAAGAAAAAAATAATAACATGTCTCAGAGACTACAGCAGTCTCAAGATTTTTAAGTTTTTTAATTTGCAGGTAACATTGTGTGTATTTATTGTGTACGGTATACCATTTGAAGTACATCTACATTGTGGAATGGATAAATCCAGCTGATTTACAAATACATCACCTCATGTAGTTATCATTTTTGTGGTGAGAGCACTTAACATCTATTCACTCTGTTATCGTTTTTCAAGGATACGTTATGTCATCATAAAGACTAGTAATATCTCTTAGAGGCAGTGTTTCTGAAACCGGGCATTACCAACAGTAGCCATGAAAAGCTGCTGCTGTTTAATAAAGCCTAAAAAAATAAAATGTGGGGAAATGTAACTAGGTTGTTTTAGAAATATGGTTGTTCTGGTGTATCACACCAATTTAGAAATCCAGTTTAACAATTTATTGTTCATTATGTCAGTCATCATCTGTGCTTCTACTCTTTGACTTACCATATTTTTAATTCATTTTATTTGTAAAATAATACTTTGGGCCAGGCACTGTGGCTCATGCCTGTAATCCCAGCACTTTAGTATACCCAGGTGGGAGGATTGCTTGAGCCTAGGCATTCAAGATCAGCCTGGGCAATATGATGAGACCATGGTCTCTACAAAAATGACAAAAATTAGGCTAGCATGCTAGGGTGCACCTATAGTCTCATCTACGTGGAAGGCTGAGGTAGGAGAATTGCTTGAGCCCGGGAGGTCAAGGCTGCAGGGAGCCAAGGCCATGCCAGTGCACTCTAGACTGGGTGACACAGTGAGACTCTGTATCAATAACTATAAATAAACAAATCAATGATTCTTTAAATAAATACATAGTTTAGTTTTACAAGAACATCTTTTACATGAGCACTAATTATATTTATGAGGGCTCTGCACTCAGGATCTAGTCACCCTCAAAACCCTCACCTCACATATCATCATCTTGATGACTAGGTTTCTACAAATAAATTTAGGAGGACACAAATATTCAGACCATAGTAAATTCTGACAGAACAGATTCCCACATCTTTAATTATGAGCACCCGCTCAATCCTGAGAAGATTGACCTCTCCTCAGTGAAACATATTTAAAAATAATAAATAATGCTATAATATCAGATGATGTCTTCTACATTTTAGGGCAGTCTTTCTGCTCTTTTTATGCCCTTTGAAATTCTTTTAAAGCATAAAACTTTTCTGGATTTCTTGGAACCGTATTGCAGGATTCTGATAAGTTTTAGTCACTGTAAAAGATGGCTTTGAAATAAGCAAAAAGAGAAGTGTTCATTTTGGGGGTAACTATCTTTTGCTGGGGCAAATACACACACACACACACACACACACACAATGCACACACAAACTGTAAACCATAACTCTGATACTTTAAATAGTTCATAATTTGTGTATAGATAAATTATATTCTATATTGAACATAGCCTGTTCTAAGTAAGTAATACCAAAATTAAGGGCCAAAAGGTGTCTGGGAAGTGAGAGGCCACTTCAGAAAGGATAGTCAAAGAAAAGCTTCATGAAATATCGTATTTTAGTTGTGCATGAAAAGATTCAGAAATTCAAATAGAAGTATCAAATATATATCTACTAAGTTTAAATAGATTTTCCTCAGTGGTCACTCAATTATGCTATGAGAACTTCAAAGGATCTGACCCTCTGTTATACAGATTAGGATCAAGAAGTGGTGTATGTTTAACGTTATTCATGTTCTGTAAACAGTCATGAAGAACCAAAGGCACTATGCTGTCCTAAGGAATATAAATAAGGGAGAATTCCTCCTTCATATTTCATGGTATCTATGCCCCATATAGTAAATGCATTGGTCTACTGGTATGAAACATATTTAAAGTCTATTGGTTGAGTAGTTTCTTTAGAAGTTAATATCTACATTGCATTCTTCTTATTTGTAAAAACAAGTAAAATATCTAATTGTTGATTGGATTCTGCCAAAAATTTAATACTGAAAGAAAATATTGAAACTGCCTTTATGTAAATGAAGAAGAAATATAGAAATATATATGGATATTTATAGTAAATATAGAAAAATATATTTTGCTGAATATTCTTTACACATTTTTATGTGGAGCAATAGAGAAATAATTCAATACCTCAGCAATGTTTTGAACCACTGCCAGAAGTGTTTTCTCATAATAAAAAGTGACTCAGAGGTAGAAGTGCAAATTAAAATAATAAGTTCCTGTTCATCCTCACGAACACAAAACAATGCCCACAATGCTGGGGTGCACCTATAGTCTCACCTACGTGGAAGACAAAACAATGGAGAAATGTTTGCTTAGAAAAAATTTCATGTAAGCCGTGTTTATTTCAAATCAACCAAAGGGACAATTTTTAGAAATTAAATAGGTAACCTATTTTTAAATTTCATTTAAAAATAAACTTAATATTTGCACGTTTTTTCTTTTATCATGCCAAATTAGAAGAAAAATGTTGTGTTTAAATGCAATTCTACATTTTTAAATTAAAAAAACAATAAATTTTTTGAGTGTAACTACAGCAATATAGTATAAATATTTGTAACAACAATAAATTACATGGTAGTAAGGTCATATTCAAACTGACTTTGATTGCTTATAATTAATTGTAGACAACGTTTAGAGTTTAGTTTGCCAATTACTTGGCAGAAGGAAAAGTGAAGGCTCACAGTAAATATTTTCTGGCATCAAATTTTCTAGGATTCCCTTTTTTTAGAATTCACTAATTGTTAACGACCAGATTGTTTTCGCTAACAAGACTTCAGAATCTATGGCACATAAAATCTGCATTGGTATTTGCACCATTTTTCTTATGTTGAAAATCATATTTATCTCAATGCCATCTCTACAAAGGCATGCACAAGGATGATTAAGTTGCTAAGAAGGTCAAATGTCCTCAAATAAGTGTTGTTGTTCATTTAACATATGTAAATAAGATCACCCCAACATAGTTTGTTATTTTTTCTCTAAAATGTTTTCTGTATTTCTACAAAATTTTAAATATTTTTAAAGTACTTTTAAACATCTTCCAGTTTTTCTCAAAATGTATTATGGTAGACACGGGACAAAATTTTTCTATAACAATCAGTGTAAATCTTAGTTCTAAAGTCTTTTACTCCAACCCATCATACGCTATAATCTTATCTCCATAAAATATGTTTTCAATGATACATACTATTTTTTAAAATTTTGTTTTATTTTATTTTAAGTTCTGGGATATATGTGTAGGACAGGCAGGTTTGTTACATAGGTAAATGTATGCTATGGTAGTTTGCCGCACCTATCAACCCATCACATAGGTATGAAGCCCCCACGTGCATTAGGTATTTATCCTGATGCTCTCCCTCCTCTCCCCACAGACCCCAGTGTGTGTTGTACCGCTCCATGTGTCCATGTGTTCGCATTGTTCTGCTCTTAATTTTAAGTGAGAATATGTGGTGTTTGTTTTTTGTTCCCGTATTTGTTTGCTGAGTATAAGGGCTTCCAGCTCCAGCCATGTCTCTGCAAAGGACGTAATCTTATTCTTGTTATAGCTGCATAGTATTCTACGGTTTATGTACCACATTTTCTTTATCCAGTCTATCACTGATGGGCATTTGGGTTGATTCCATGTCTTTGATGTTGTGATTAATGCTACCATGAATATACACTTGCAGATACATACCGTTCTTTAATTTTCATCTTTAATGTCTTTTTACACTTTTTTTTCTTATCCAGATAAATTCTAACTTTGGGGAATAAATAAAATAGCAACTTAGTATTTAATTTTATACTTTAAAATACATAAAAATAATATTATGCAATAATGTACTAAATTTTTACAGCAGTTAATTTTTGTACTGTGGTTGGGGTTTATGCTTCAGTTGTTTGTAACTCCCTTCAGAAAATGTGGCTCTTTGATGTCTCTTTATGTTTGGCTTGCAGTCAGAATAGACAATATAAGAGGATTTAGAAGAGTCTCATGCTGCATTTTGTTTTATATTCTAATTATATTTTCAAGAATACTTAATTTCCAATACATTGGTTCTATGTATACTCTAATCTGTGTTAGTCTATAAATACTCTAATCTGAATTTATCAATTGACTAGTGAAGTTTGAGAGCAACACAATATTTCCTTCCTTTATGAAGCACACATTTCAAAGGTAGAAACACAACCACCACCAGCACAGCAAAATACAAATGTATATTGATATTTAACTGAATTTTATGCTATGAAGATACAGATGATGTAATACAAGAAAACTGACTTTTAAGCAAAAAAAACTGGATAGGGTTGCCAGGAAAGACCTTCTGAAAGAGATACCTGATTAGAGATCCAACAATATGGGTAACTGGTTTTATAAAGACACAAAGACAAAACATAAATGCAAATGCCCAGAGGTAGAAGTCCTATTGATACATTATAGGAATGTAAAAGACTGAGATGCCAGAGGTTATGGTTTATGGTATGTGGAAGAGAATGAGTTGAGAAGGAATAAGATAGGTGCAGTGACTTAGTACTAATTTACCTTCATGAAAAATTTAGATTTTATTTTAAGTGCAAAACAAAGTCCTTGAAAAGTTTTAGGGAGAGATATAAATTTTTATGACTTAGGTTTTGAAGAGCAGAAAGGACTTTAACAGATAAAGGCAAAAGTAAGGAGGACTTAAGAGGAAAGAGAGGATGACTAATGAAGCTAGGAGAGTAAGCTAAAGAAAGAAATAAAGTGGATTACAGAGTCATTTTTGAATAAAAACAAATGTTTTTCAATGAATTTGAACACAGGATTAAGGGAAAGAGAAGCATCAAACTTGAGTACTTTAATATTTGTTATATTTTTAACTTGAACCTAAGTGTGAGGGTGGTGACATTTACATGATAGAGATGAGCAGTCTAAGAAGAGATTTGTGGGGATATAGAAAAAAATAATAATAGTTTTCACATGGACACATAATATTTGATGTGTCCATGAAATATTCAAATGGAGCAATATAACCTGAACAATCGTTTAACTGAAATAGACACTAGCAAATGACATACATTCCAATAAGAAGATGAAGCTGGAATTTTAAATGATTGACTAAAGGTCAATAGTAGCCTAGCATGTGAGGGTGATGCCGCCACTAAGGACTGAAGATATTGATTTCTCACACCCTCTCAGAGTCTTTTCTTCCAAGAAACTCTCTGAGCACCTAAAGGGAAGACTAGAGAAAGTGCTGAGAACTCTTCCCCCAACGCCTGGCCTGGATGGGAAAGGAGAATAACATCCATTAAGGAAACTCCACATTTTACTTATCTTTCAGGTGGAACAAAAGCCTAATCTACAATGTGGATATGTTAGTCAATGCTCTCCAGAGAAACAGAATCAACATAAAAAATTGATTCACAAGTTTACAGAGGCTGAGAAATTCCAAGATCTGAAGTTAGAAGCTGATCACTCAGAAGAACTGATTACGTAGTTCCAGTCTGAGTCCAAAGGCTTTAGAACCAGGAGAGTTGACCGTGTAAATTCTGCTAGAAAAACCAATAGTCTTAAGACCTAAGAAAAGCTGATGTTTCAGTTCTAGTCCAAAGACAAGAAAAGACTAAGGATCCATCTCAGTAGGCACGAAAATTTCCTCTAACTTAAAAGATTAGCCTTCTTTTTTTTCTATCCAAGCCTTCAACTGATTGGATGGCAGCCATTAACATTAGGAAGAGTAATTTGCTTTACTCAGTCTACTAATGCAAATGATAATAAGTATCCAAAACCACTATCACAGGTACATCCCAAATAATGTTTCACCAAATATCTGGTGGTTGTTTTCCAGGCTTGATGAATTCTGGTGCTACTCCTTGAGGCATAAGAGGAGAGTGAGGTAATGCAAAGTACTGTAGTTCACTTTGCATTTTTTACATTATAACATGAGTTATTATAAGAGAAAAAGACACTGGATAATTATGGACAAATACAACAGTCTGCTTTTTGCAGAGGTAGACTGCAAACCACATATTGTAATATTGGGGTTCAGGGTGCCCTCAGCTCCCCTGAGACGATGTTTCTCCAGGTTCTTGGTCTCCTGCCCTCTCAGGCATGAGAGAGGGGACCACGGCACAGTGCTCAGTAAATGCGGGACTCAAAAGTGTTTGTAGAAAGTGATTTATTTAGAGAGAGAGAGAAACAGGAGGAGGAGAGAGAAAGAAACAGCTAGCTCTCACACTGAGTGAGAGAATCCAGAAAGATGGAATCCAGGAGAGGAAAGCAGCTTCCACACTGAGTGGAAGGGAATAGAGAGAGATGGAGTTTAGGAGGGGAAGACAGGCTTCCACGAGAGAGTGTGGAAGGGGACTCCAGAGGGGAAATCCGGGATAGAGAAAAACAACTTCCACAGGAGTGTTCATGGAAGGGGATCCAAACATGGAGTCCAAAGGGGTGCGGAAGAAGGGATCTTTTAGCCCGGGAGGAACCCCCACCTTCTCCAAGACCTCTGGCCAATGAAAGGAGTTCCTTCCTGTGCCCGGGGAAATTCAAACATAAACCATTAAATCTCCCAGATGAAGAGAGATGGGAGAGGGGCATGGTGCTAGGAAGTTCTTGCCCTTAAAACTGCTCCCCCTTGTAGACCCAGAAAGAGAACACCTTCTTTCAATATCATATATTATCATGAAGAAACTGGTTTAATCTTTTTGTAATTCAAAACTGCATCCCATTTAAAATTCCCTTTTAAATCTTATACATAAGATTTTAGGCAAGATATTTGGTATTTTATAAAACAAATAATATTGAAATCATTACTGGCAAGTGCACGAATCCTCGATTCTTGCCTAACTTGGGACAAAGATTTGGCTAAGAGACAATTAGTAATGAATGTAAAAGGTTTCTTAAGAAGATAAGAGTACACTCCAAGAGAGGAGCAGGCTGACCTAGTTGGAAAACAGCTCCATACCAGCCCAGCTTGAAAAATAGCATTCACAGTATTTATTTTAAAAAGACACTACACTCTTAAAGACTAGTCAGGGCAGGCTGGTGGAAAGAGAATGAGCCAGCAGTAGCCCTGAGAGTTCTGCATTGATTTTTATGATGTTGGATATTTTTTTTTTTTTCTTGAAGTTCTGCCTCTGTCTTAAGTCTCTGCCTTCTTTCTTTTTCTAGTTTTTCTGCTTCTGCCTTAAGTCTCTGCCTAGTTTCCACCCAGGCTTGTGGGCCCCTCTCTTACTATTTGTTGGTTCACAGGCATGGGCCCTGTGTTCCGTATGAATTCTACCTAATGGCTACATTGCTCTGTACCACCACCCCAGGTAGGTTTAATAGCTGTCAAATCTGTACCTATTGTGCTTGAGTATTTCTTAGGAATTTTTCCTTTGCCCTCTTCTCTCCTTATCAGCATGTGCAGGTTAACTGCAGAGTGAGGGATTACTGGGTGTTTTAAGATGTTTTTCTTTCTGCACAGGTATTTCCCCTTATCTCTGCTCACATCTAGTTGTATGATTCAGGTGGTCTCTTCCATATGAGATTCTCCAGACCTTCGTTTTTCCAGGGATCCCCCTCCTCTTGCCTAGCTATCTGCTTACTTTAACAAAACCTTTTTTTGGTTAGTGCTAGTTTTCAAAATATAAAAGAGTTAAAACATTTAATTAGATGACAAACTTTATCAGTAGAAAGTCTTTGAAACTTTGATTAGACTTACTTTATCTTGCACATTAAACATGTAATGATTGCTTTAATAAGACACACTATTTGATTTTTGGTAAAGATACAGCTCAGCATTGTTATGAAGAACTGTCTGATGTTTATTAAACACTTAAATATGGCTACAACTATTAAAAAACTGAACTTTAAATGCTATTTATTTTAATTAATTTATATTTAAATATAAGTAGTCACTTGTAATTAATGGATACTATATTGAAAAGCACCAATTCATAGAGCACTACTAGTGTGCTGGAGTGCTATTGAGTCTGGGCCATGGTTTATATTGTGTTATTCCTATTATTTAATTTAATTCTACCAATCTTTTTAAATTCCCTAAATAACATAATATTTATTGAAAGATAATTGACAGAAGTTAACAGATAATATATATTCCTTCTAATCATGGGAAGACAATATAATGACAAATCAGAAATTTTATTCTATTACACTATGTACCTTTAGTCTACATTTACACTGAGTTAAGAAATAAGAGAAAATCAACATTGCACTTAATCCTTTATAAACATAAGACATGCTTAGACATTGTAAATAATTTTTAAATATTATGTATTCCTTCTATGTAATGTTATCCTATATTGCCCTCAAGTGTTTAGTCTATTAACATGTGCATCTGTACTTTGGCACTGCTTAACCTGGGATAATAATGTGGAGTTTAAACATTTTTGATTTATTACATTTATTGACTTATTTATATGCTCTAGTTTTCATAGAAATATTAAATATTTTTATGAGAAAATGTATGCTGAAATTAAAATACATGGCTCAAATAAAAAATGAACAATCAATTCATCTACATAAAAACTATGGAAGTTCAAATTCATTTCCATTTTGCTTGCCAGCATATAGCAAGGACAGAGGACTGCAGGACAGGCCATATCTAGTAAGCTGAAATACAGAAAGCTAGAAGAGTGTATGTAATAAAAATATGTCATTAACTCTCTGAAAAGATCTCTTATAAGTGATGCTGTAATGTTTTAAATCTTCCAAAAGTAGGGCATAGTTAGATTCCATTGGGAACCACAAGTAGAGAAAGTGACTAATTTTGTCTATTGACCAGCAACCAGATTTTTAATTAAAATGTCATCTAGGCAAATATTAATGACAAAAAATTTATTTTGTGTTATTTTTTCCTCACTGTGTGAGCAAAAACTGTTGATGAGACATAGTTTTTAAATTCCCCAAACTTTTGATATTTATGTACATAATTTGTTAATTTTCTAATTAAATTTACATTTATTTAGTATTATATCATTATGATCTTATATGTGAATATAGTATCTGAAATCATCTAGCACATTTCTACTCAATTTTTTATGCCATGTATTATAAAAAGACAAAGCATAAATAATATTTCTTTTTAGATCTAATTAAGCAATATTGAGAAAACTTTTGATCTCTGTTGAATAAAAGTAAAGCCATTTTCTAAACACCTACCCTCAATTACCCTTTATCAGCACATATTCCTTAAAGAGTTCTGAAGAAGAAGCCTCAATGGGCCTTCACTGTACTAGTTTACTGTCTTCTCTGCCCTAGAGAAGTAAAGTCCTGGAGAAACACATGACAAGGCTTCTCCCTCAAGGTAATCTCAGTTATGAAGTAGAGTGGGCACAGTTGTTAACTTGTTCTGCATAAAGAGTATATAAAACCCAAAATATGTAAAAAAAAATATTGGTTTTTATCTATATAAATAAGCAATCAAACAAAACACAGAAAATTATAGATGTCAAACACTTGGCAATCCCAAAACATTAGAGAAAATACAAATTTGTTAAAACAATAGATAAGACTAAAATTATTTAGTTTGGCTAATAGAATCTGGAGAACACTCTACTTTATTTATTTATACTTACTTTTTTTGGCAAGTCATATGTTTTTAAACTGATAAAAGTAAATTAATTAAAAGCTAAAGATACATAAAGTAAATATTAAAATAGAAATAGCAAGCATTTTTAGTGCTTAACTCTGCATTAGACATGACTTAGTTCTTTAGTGAATCATTCAGTTAATCCAAAAAGATGCATTAATGTTTTAGTTATTATTACTTTCCCCACTGTATAGATTAGAAAATGGGGCCTAGTATGGTTAGGGTGTTTGCAAAAGATAACTAGTATGTGGAAGTTCCTAAATTCAAATACAATCAGTGAGACTCTAGGTCGTCATTCCTTAAACAGCATTACACAACTTCATGTTCCTCTCCAAATTTCTGTGAACTTTACTAATCTCAGTTCCCTATTTCTTCTTTAAGAAATAGTTCCGTAGGTTTTTTCTAACCTAGTTCTATTTGTGTCATAAATACATTTACTAATTAATTTATTCAACAAATATTTTGGAATTGATTGTGTAAGAGAACATTTGCCAATCACTGGATATAGAGCATTGAGCTAACCTGTCATTGTATCTGACCCCAGGAAGCTGGAGACAGGCTGGACAATAGACAAAGAGTTGCATGACTATAAAAACTGAAAGAGTTCTTGCTTCTCTACTAAAGATAATTGAAACTTTGGAAACAATAAGGCTTACTTGGTAAAATGAATGCAGCAGAATGCTAGAAGATAACAAAAGATATAAGTTAAAAATCTATTTAAATGTTTGCCTTAAGATTGCTTCAAGTGTATCATTAGTGACTAGTTGTACCCCAGAGAGCTGTAGCTAGACATCAACGGTAAAACTCCACAGGTTTTGTTGATGGAAGTAAGATGATGTGGTCCTGTTCAGCACATCTGTATTAAAAGCAAATGCCTTGGCTGTTTGTTAAGAGAAGGCAAATAAATATAGATTTATATGATGTTAATAAAATAAAATTTTAAATTAGGGAATATTTTTCTTAAGAAACCAACTATGATGACATGAAATAAAGACCACATATATACTTTTATTTATTATTTGTAAAGTAGAAATGATGCTTAGCATATGTGTATGTATTTTTAAATAAAGTCAGATAATCTGGATATAGAGCATTGAGCTAACCTGTCATTGTATCTGACTCCCTGTCCTTGTACACTCACAGCCTCTCCTATTGGCAACATCCCTCCTCAGATTGGGCATATTGTTACAATTAATGAACCAACGCAGACACAACATTACCACCAGAAATCCGTAGTTTACATTAGAGTTCACTCTTAATGTTGCGTCTTCTATAGATTTGGAGAAATATGTAATGACATGTATCCACCTAGTTTCACTGCCGTAAAAAGTCCCTTGTGCTCTGCTTATTCATCCTTGTGTCCCTATTAACCTCTGGCAAGCACTGATCTTTACCGTCTTTATATTTTTGCCTTTTTGAGAATGTCACATAGTTGGAATTATACAGTATGTAGCCTTTTGAAGCAGAACATTTAGCCCATTTAGGTTCAATGTTAATAATGTTGATATATGATGTTTTGCTCTGCTCATAATGTTAATTGTTACCTAGTTGCTTCCTAGTCTCAGTTAACTGTTTTATAAGATGTGTGAATTTTATTTTATTATTTGTTTCTATAATGGTGAATAATTATCTTTTTGTTTTCATATATAGAAATCCTTTGAGCAGTTCTTGTGGGGATGAGTCTAATGTTGATAAACTCCTTTACCATTTCCTTAACTGGAAAATACTTTGTTTTTCCCTTATGAATCTTAGGAGGATGCAAAATCTTTAGATGAGTTTTATTTATTATTATTATTTCTTTTTTGGTTGGGGGGACCAAGCCTTGCTGTCACCCAGGCTGGAGTGCAGTGGCATAGTCTTGGCTCACTGCAACCTCTGCTTTCTGGGTTCAAGCAATTCTCCTGCATCAGTCTCTTGAGTAGCTGGGACTACAGGCTCATGCTGCCACGCCCAGCTAATTTGTGTGTGTGTGTGTATTTTAGTAGAGATTGGGGTTTCATCATGTTGGTCAGACTGGTCTTGAACTCCTGACCACATGATCCACCTGCCTCAGCCTCTCAAAGTGCTGGGATTACAGGCTTGAGCCACCGCACCCTGCCTATTTATTTTTTAAGAAGACTGAAAATGGGTACTGAATCTCTACTGGCTTGTAAGATTTCTGCTGAAAAGTTTGCTGTCAATCTGATGGGATTTCCTTTAGAGGTAATTACATTCTTTTTTCTTGCTGTTTTTAGGATTTTTTTTTTTCCTTTTACATTGACTTCAGACAGTTTGATATGTCTTAGTGCAGTTCATCTTCGCTTATATCTTCCAGACCTTCTCTGAACTTCTTGTACCTTGATGTGTAAATCTCTACAAAGACCAGGGAACATTTCCTCAATTACTCCCTCAAATAGATGTTTCATATTTTTTTTTACTTTTTACTTTTTCTTGTTCTCCCTCAGGAATGTCTATGACTCACATGATTGAGAGCTTCACATAATCTCATATTTCTCAAAGGTGTTACTTTTTAAATGTTTTCAAAATTTTTTTTGTCAGACTGGGTTAATTCAAAAGACCTGTCTCCAAACTGAAATCCTTTCTTCTGCTTTGTCTAATATATTGTTAAATTTTTCAACATATTTTGTAATTCCTTTGATAATTTTTTTTTTATTTGCAGAAGGTTATATATTTGTTTATTTTTGAGACAAGGTCTTGCTCTGTCACCCAGGCTGAAGTAGAGGGTGCAATCATGACTCACTGTACCTTGGACCTCCTGGGCTCAAGCAGTCCTCCCACTGCTCAGTCTCCTGTTAGGACTACAAGCATGTGCTACCACACTTAGCTAATTTTTGTGTTATTATTATTGTTGTTATTATTTTGGTGGAGATGAGGTCTTGCCATCATACCTTGGCTGGTCCCAAACTCCTGTGTTCAAGTACCTGCCCATCTTGGTCTCTAAAAGTGCTGGGATTGCAGACATCAGCCACTGCACCTGACCATTTCCAGAATAAATTTTTTTTAAATACTATATATTTTTAAAATAATTTTTTAAATTCAAATACTGAATTATTTTTCTGATTTATTTGTGTTCATTTTCAACTTTCTCTTGTATCTCATTGAGCTTTCTTCCAATCAACATTTTGAATTCTTTATCTGGCATTTCAGAATTTTCATTTTGGTTAGGCTCCATTGCTAGTGTGATCCTTTGGAGATATCCTAACATTTTATTTCCTCATACTTCCAGAATTGTTATGCTAGTTCATTCTCATGTGGAGAAATTGTCACTTCTTATTTTTAACCTTGCTTTTATTTGAACGAGACATCCTCTCCCACCTTGAGAGTGTGACTTTAATGTATATCATGGATTTTTTTTTGACTCTGATTCCGGGTACTTTCAGGGGTTCAAGGTGCTGTTTGAGTTCCTTGGTTATCGATAACCTTTTTGTGGTGGCTTCCCGAAATGCTGGCTGTAGTGGTGATGTGATGGGTATATAACCAGACTCACTATCTTTTGCAGGGCTTCAATTATGGAGTTTTTTGGATGGTTATTTCATTCCCCAGCACAGCGCACTTCTGTCAGCAGGTTGAGTATTGGGTTGCATGGTTCAATCTTTAGTCCCATAGGTGGTCATTATGGGTAAGAATCAACTGAAGCAAAAGCAGATGGGTATGTTCTTGATCTTTGTTTAAAAAGAGGGGCTCTCTGTGTCTCAGGTGATGGGCTAGTCTGTGGAATGCCTGGTTCCCTGCTCATCTGTGGAGAGGGGAAACAGCTAGGTGGAGCTGGAATTATAGCCTGTCCTCAAACACCCAAATGATGAGCACAAGGACCAGCCCTGATGAAGGTGGTTGGGGGAGCTTCTGGTGAAATATGCTGAGGTCTCCTCTTTGGTGGAGCGGATGGCTCCCCATCCTGTGATCTACCTTTGTATCACACTCTGTCCCTAGGCTCATTATTCTCAGTTCAGACACTGGCACATATTTCCAGCTCACAATGTAGTTGATGGCTGTGGAGAATGCTTTTCCCGTAGCTCTCCAGCAAAATGGCCTCAGGAAAAAAACATCTACAGCCCAGACAGATTTGAGGTTTGCCTGATCTTTACTGCGGGAATGCTATTGCTCCCTGTAGAGAGGGGTTGGACTGTTATTTTTTAGTAAAAACACTAAATATTTTTAAGTGAATTAAACTTTTAAATGAATCTTCTGGGAAGTTATTCAAATACAAGTACAGTGGACACACCACTAGTCGGGGCACAGCCACGTCTGGTAGCCCTGGAAGGGCCATGCACAAGTGTAGCCTCGCCAACTTCCCAACAGGAACAACCTCAGTCTCCCTCTACATGTTTGTGTTGGAATACTGGTCCTGTTCAGCTACAGAGGCAGAAGCACATTCCTCCCCTGTGGAACCCAGCACAGCACCCACATCTCCGCTGGAATGGGCACAATCACCTTCAGCTCACAATTGAGAAGCTCTCAGGCAGAGGAGAGTGGGGGCTCTGATTAGCTTTGTCCCATGAGTTACTCCCTTGGTGTGCCACACTTTCCCTTCTTCTAGGGGCAGCCCAACTCTAGGATCAGACCCCTGGGAATCCCACTGCTCTACTGGCTCTCATCAGCCCTTTGTGGTTGCTGTATTCTGCATGGGTGCTGGAATATGTTTATCGGGGATCCAGTGATGTATAGATACAAGGACTGAGATTCCCTGTGCAGTATAAAGGTCCATGACAGGTGAATATCCAGTATGGTGCCTACCACCTCAACTTTGGGCTGGGTAAAGGGCAACCTGACACTGCAGGAGCTAGTATTCTGGTTCTCTGTCCTCAAGTAGTTCCCAGATTGCTGTCTACAGCAGTGCTTGGGCTTGTGAAAGTAGAGCGCTCTTCAACAGTTCAGAAACCAGCGGTCTGCCCCAGGGGTGAGAGGAGCCAAAGATACCGCCACCTACGCTTTCTATGGAACACCAAGTCCCTCAGAGTATAATCTCTGCCAGATTTTTGCTTCCTTATTTTTCTGTATTCCAGTTTCTTTGTGTGTTCCTCTGAGCAGCTCTAGTACTCTCCCCTAAATACATATATTGGAGTTATGATTATAAATCTGTAACTTTGTTTTCTCTTTCTGAGAATAACTGGAATCCAAATTCTATAGTCAGACATACTGAAGAAAAACCCCAGAAATATATTTCTGAGTAACTCAATAACCAAGAAGAAATCATAATGAAAATTAGAAAATATTTTTAATAAAAAAATATATACTACATTATAAAATGTTGCATTTCAGAGGAAAATGTAGAACCCTAAATTTTTATTTTATGAGTACGACAAATTAGTATTTAAAATGTTTGAATTTATTTGAAGAACTTAGAGAAATCATTGGAAATAAAAGGAAATAATAAATACATGTATGGTGACTGAGTATGGGGGAAGAAAAGTCAAGAAATATGGTAAGAAGTGTGTTAGTTATTTTAAAGGAGCCATATAAGTAACACAACTCTGGACAAGCAGCTTGATAAAAATAAGAGAAGAAACAAATATGCAGTCTCAGGAATCAAAATAGGAAGTAATTATATAACAGGTGTCAAGAATTTTTTTCTTTTTTTCTTTTTTTTTTTTTTTGGAAATAATCAGATGGTAAATATTTTAGGCTTTTGGGCCATATGGTTTGTTGCAACTAATCAATTCTATTGTTGTGGCACAAAATTGACAATATGTCAATGACTGTGCATGGCAGTGTTCCAGTAATTATCTATAAATACTTTCTGGCTTATTGGCCACAATTTGTTGAGTTCTGTTATATATGATACAAATATCAAGAAGGTAAAGTAGTGTAGTATGAAAAATTTTAGTTCAATAAATTTGGAAATACATGTAAAATGTGTGCAGTAGTTTGAAACATGTATTTTTCCTAAAGTTGCCTAAAGTGAAAAACAAAATCTGAATTGTGCTATAACAAATGTATTAATCAGTAGTCAGAAATCATCTCATAAAGATAATTTCAAGCCATGATGATTTTACTGGCAGGTTGTTTGAAACATGAAGCAAAACAATAATTCCAATTTTACATACAATTCTTTCTGAGCATGAAACAGGAGAGAACATACTCTCCTTCATTTTACTATGCTGTCACGACTCTGATATTATAACCTGACCAGGATAGTAAAAAGGAAGTAAATTAAACACCAATGTAATTTATGAAAAATAATGAAGGAAAACTTAAAAAACTACCCTGCAGAAATAAGCAATGCATTAAAATGTAAGACATCCTGGCCAGTGTTTATTCTAAGAAACCCTGGAAAGCAATCACAGCCTCATAAAAATGTATCAATAAATATGATACACCACAATAGTATTAAAAGCATATTAAATGTTATTTTCTTAAAAAGTCATATATTTTAACAATCTGAAATTAAAAGAGAACCTAGTTTAACTGATAACACTTGTTTTCAAAAGTTCTATTTAAAGAATGACACTTAACAATGGAATGTTGAAATATTTCCTTTGTGATTGGGAACAAAATAAACATAGATGGTATAAGCAATTTTATTTATTCCCTTGCAGGTCTTAGACAGTGGGATAGGATTGTAAAAATTTTAAAAAAAATTTATGAATGAGAAAACAAACTGCTATATTACAGATGATATTAAGTATATAGAAAATTCAAAATGATTATAAAATACATTATGCTAATAAAAATGAGATTTTAGTAAGATGCTTTGATACAAACCTATTATGCAATATTGAAATGCATTTCAAATAGAGAACTTTATTTAGATGTGTTAATGTGGCTTACTCTGACAAACACAATATGTAGAAGTATGATTAAGTCACAAAAGAATATGCAAAGTATAACTCAGTTTAAATAAACTTCAAATAAATAGACATAACATTGACATAAATATATTCTTGAATTGAAGGACTTTAAAGAAGTCATTTCTCCCCCAAATTAATCTTTGTAATCAATGCATCCAAAGTAAAACCCAGTAAGAGTTGATTTAGATATTGATAAGCTAATTTTAGAATATATGTAAACTTTAAAAATATTAAAGTTTAGTTAATAATTTATTGAGGAAGAAAGAATAAATTACAAGAAATATTGTAAAACTGTACTAATTAATGTAATGTGATATTGCCAAAGTAGTAAGTAATCAATGAAATGGAATAGGTAGACTACAATGAGGAAAATATTTCTAAGAACATATGATATGTAAGAAACTTAATATTATAGATTAATGGTTAAAAATAGATTTACTAATAAATGATACTGAGAAAACTGATTATACATATGGAAAATGATTAAATTGATTCTTTACCATAAATACAGCATCTGAGTCCAATTACTTCTGAGAGATTTATTAACTTTTAGCATGTATCATTTACATAATCTAACAATGCATTTTGCATACTAAAATGATGAAACATTCTTAATGAACTTAAATAGTTACATATTCAGAAACAGGAGTCATGGGTTGAATTTCTATCTGAGTAGAAAAGCTAGGAATGTTTGTAAAACAATTCTCCATGATGAGATCCAACAGTGTGGAGTGAGACCACCTATCAGTGAAGTAAGATCAATCCCAAAATGAACTATACATGGAATTCTGCTCTAAGATCTTTTTGCTTTTTTGATATGATTTTAGAAAAGGCTGGCTTTTGTAATGGACTATAATACTTGTTTTGCTAATAAGCTTTCAGGATTTTTTTTCTTTTATTTTTATATTAAAAATAATTTGTGAGCAGCATTCTTGACTGTAAGAAAGCTTCTATCAGTTTCCTAAATTATTCAACTAACATGTATTTTATACTGAAAATCATGGACTTCTTAATTCAAACTTTTCCTTGTTGTTTTTGTATTTAATCACCATGTAATTACTTGTAAATGAAGTGTGTAATATAAATATGTGCTACATAAGGCTATGTTTAAATATTTTTTAAACTTCTGAAGAAAAAGATAAAACTCTCAGTTTTTAAGAACATTGTATCTTTCATTTTATCTTCCTTTCTTATCCAAATATATTAATAACTATTCATTCTATTTGTTACACTCTTTTACTTAAAGGGATCAGAGTATAAATTGGGCAGTTAATTCACATAACTATTCCGTCCCTTGCTTGTAGCACTATTTTATTCCAGTTTCCTCAGAGTTTATTATATAAATCAGAGAGATTTGGAAATACGTATTTTGCAGTATACATTTATTTGATTATCAAAATGGAAACATAGAATAAAATGTGAACAGATAATAAACTTACTTGTGCATTTCTCCATCTTTTCAAGTTGATCAGGTATACGGATGGCATTTTAAAAAATGTGTTAAACTTAGAAAATACGTTACACAGACAAGAAAATTGTGGGAAATAGGAAAGCCTTTCCATTAAGGGTTTAGATATAAAATGTTGTATTCAATCACACACTAAACCTAAAATGAGAGATTTTTTTTGTTTAACTGAAAGAGCTAGAGTAATTAAAGGTAATTGGCATGTTATTATTCTTAAAAGGTTCGCTTTTCTGTGCTAAGAATACCAGGGAACAATTGAATGGATAAAAAGCAAGCTATAAATTGCCAAATAGATCTTTTGTATAATAACACATCTCCCAAGACAAAGGATATTTCAAACTCATGGAAAATAAGGGAAGCTTACTTGTCTGACTGGTCTTGCATCTTGCAGACCACAATGAACTTGTATCAGATTTTTAAACCCACAAAGTTATAAAATACCTTAATGTGTTAAGAAGGAATCAAAAGTGAATGTGATTAACTTGAAGGGACTAGTTGGCAGACTTTAACATTAGACGAGCAGAAACTGCTTAATAAATAAAATTGAAAGCAGAAAAACACATTTCTTAAAGAATTATAAGTGGCGGATTGATCCTGTTAATATTTGGGAGTCCTCCCTCTTGCCCTTTCTCTACCCAGATCTTGCACAGGTTTTCAGAATAAGGTCAATACAAACTCATTATTAAATCATTTATTAACTACTCTATTCTTCAATGAATTTTTCTGTAGACTTCTACCCCACCTATAACCAATGCAGAGGTACTCTTCCCTATCATATTTAGTTTCTCACCTCAAATAAGACTTCCTCAGAGTTTAATCTAATTAATCCAATATTAACCTAATTAAATATCACCCTTTACCCATTTATTCTGTGCAAAATACTTCCCTTCCCTCCCTTCCCGTCTCCTCCTTTCTCTTGCCTTTCCCCTCTTCTCCCTTGCCCTTCTTCTTCCCTTCCTTTCCCTCCCTTCCTGCCTTCTTTCTTTTCCTTCTTTCTGTTATTTTTCTTATACAAGGCTTGACCACTGGAGTAAAATTGTCAAAACATAAAAAGGAGATCATTAAAAAATAAATAGTACCTAAGTGGTATGCTAAAATATGCCCGGGACGAGATAACCTTTGCATTTTATCCGGGGTGCATTCTGGAAGACATTAATCTTTTTTCCCCCCTAAGACAGAGTCTCTCTGTGTCACCCACGCTGGAAGGCAGTAACATCATGATGGCTTACTACAGTTTCCACCTCCCAGGCTCAAGTGATTAATTGTAAATAGTGCAATTATTCTTTCTGTTTAATCACAAATGCCAGCATCTCTTTTCTTTAGTTTTGGCATATGATTTTCACTTTTTATCCTCTTTCTCTCTCTCTCTCTCTCTCTCTCTCTCTCTCTCTCTCTCTCTCTCTCACTCTCTCCCTCTCTCTCTCCCCCCATGCTTCATTATATTTGCTCTTTAGGCTATCACAGCAAATTGACACAAACTAAATGATTTCAACGATAGCAATGTATTCTAAAACAGTTCTAGAGTTCAGAAGTTCTAAATGCGGTGGAGCCACACTCACTCTGAGGTTCCTAGAGAGAATCCATTCTGTGCATCTTCCAGCTTCTGGAGGCTACCAGCATTCCTTTACTCATGGCGGTACCACACAAATCTCTGCTCCCTGGTCATATTGCCTCTTTCTCTTCTGTGTGTCAAGTTTCCCTCTAACTCACTCTTAAAAGAACATTTGTCAGACCGGGTGCAGTGCCTCACATCTGTAATCCCAGCATTTTGGCAGGCTGAGGTGGGCGAATCGCCTGAGGTCAGGAATTCTAGACCAGCATGGCCAACATGGTGAAACCCTGTCTTTACTAAAAGTACAAAAATTACTGCCGTTGATACTATTTGAATTCCCACATGATGTGGGAGGACCCAGTGAGAGGCAATTGAATCATGGGGGTAGGTCTTTCCTCTGCTGTTATGAGTAAGTTTCATGGTATCTCATGGTTAGTACAATGGGGAGTTTTCTTGCATAAGCTCTCTTTGCCTGCTGACATCCATTAAGATGTGACTTGCTCCTCTTTTCCTTCTACCATGATTGTGAGGCTTCCCAAGCTATGTGAAAATGTAAGTCCAGTGAAATCTTTTTTTTTTTTTTTTTCTGTAAATTGCCCAGTCTTGGGTACGTCTTTATCAGCAGCATGAAAACAGACTAATACAGTAAATTGATACCAGTAGATTGGTACCATCTTTTCACTGCTGAAAAGATGCCTGAAAATATGGAAGTGAATTTGGAACCAGGGTAACAAGCAGAAGCTGGAACAGTTTGAAGGGCTCAAAGGAAGACAGGAAAATGGGAATATTTGGAATTTCCTAGAGATATTTTGAATGGCTTTGACCAAAATGCTGATAATGATGTGGACAATGGAATCCAGGCTGATGTAGTCTCAGATGGAGATGAGGAACTTGTTGGAAACTAGAGTTTTAATTTTACCAATTTTAATGCAGCTTCCTCTTTTTTGTCTCTAAGTTCTAAGGTGACTCTTGTTGTATTTTAGCAAAGAGACTGGTGACATTTTGCTCCTGCCCTAGAGATTTGTGCAACTTTGAACTTGAGAGAGATGAATTCAGGTATCTGGCAGAAGAAATTTCTAAACAGCAAAGCATTGAAGAGGTGACTCAGGTGCTTTTAAAGGCATTCAGGGTGAGCACAGTGGGTCATGCCTGTAATCCCAGCAATTTGAGAGGCTGAGGCAGGTGGATCACAAGATCAGGAGTTCAAGACCAGCCTGGACAATATGGTGAAACCCCATCTCTACTAAAAATACAAAAATTAGTTGGGTGTGGTGGCAGGCACCTGTAGTCCCAGCTACTCAGGAGGCTAAGGCAGGAGCATTGCTTGAAGCTGAAAGGCAGAGGTTGCAGAAGCCAAGATCGTGCCACTGCACACCAACCTGGGCAACAGTTTGAGACTCCATCTCAAAAAAATAAATAAAATAAATAAACAAATAAAGGCATTCAGTTTATAAGTGACACAGAGCATAAAAGTTCAGAAAATGTGTTGCCTGACAATGTGATAGAAAAGAAAAACCTGTTTTCTGAGAGGAAATTTAAACTAGCTGTAGAAATTTGCATAAGTATGAGAAGCTGAATGTTAATAATGTTAATCCCCAAGACACTGGTGAAAATGTCTCCTGGACATGTCAGAGGTCTTCACAGCAACCCTTCCTATCACAGCCCCGGAGACATAGAAGAAAATGTTTTGTGGCCTGGGTCCAGGGTCCTCATGCTGTGTGCCATCTAGGGACTTGGCACCCTGTCTCCAAGCCACTCCAGCTGTACTGAAAGGGACCAAAGTGCAACTTGAGGTGTTGCTTCAGAGGATGGAAGCCCCAAGCCTTGGCAGCTTTCATGTGGTGTTGAGCCTGTGGGTGCACAGAAGTCAAGAATCCAGGTTTGGGAGCCTCTGTCTAGATTTCAGAAGATATCTGGATATATGGAAATGCCTGGATTCCCATGCAAAAGTTTGCTGCAGGGATGGGGCCCTCATGGAGAATCTCTTCTAGGGTAGGTTGTATAGAAAGGAAATGTGGGGTGGGAGCCCCCACACAGAGTCCTTACTAAGGCACTGCCTAGTGAAGCTGTGAGAAGTGGGCCACCATCCTCCAGAACTCAAGATGTTAGATCCACCAACAGCACTGTGTGCCTGGGAAAGACACAGACACTCAACACCAGCCTATGAAAGCAGCCAGGAGGCAGGCTATACCCTGTAAAACCACAGGGGTGGAGCTGCTCAAGACCATGAGAACCCATCTCTTGCATCAGCATGATCAGGATGTGAGACATGGAGTCAAAGGAGATCATTTTGAAGATTTAAGATTTAGTTGCACCACTGGATTTCAGACTCGCATGGGATCTGTAGCCGCTTTGTTTTGGTCAATGTCTCCCATTTGGAATGGCCATATTTATCCAATGCCTGTACCTTCATTGTATTTAGGAAGTAAGTAACTTGCTTCTGTTTTTACAGGCTAATAGGAGGAAGGGACTTGCCATGTCTCAGATGACTCAGGACTTCTGAGTTAATGCTAAAATTAGTTAAGATGTTGTGGGACTGTTGGGAAGGCGTGATTGGTTTTGAAATGGAAAAACATGAGATTTGGGTGGGGCCAGTGTGGAATGATATAGTTTGGCTGTCCCCACTCAAATCTCATTTGAAGTATTACATGTTGTGGGAGGCACCCTATGGAAATTAATTGGGTGGCAAGTCTTTCCTGTGCTGTTTTCATGATGGTAAGTCTCATCAGGTTTGGTGGTATTATAGGGGGAGTTTTTCTGCACAAGTTATCCTTGTCTTCTGCCATCCATGTAAGACATGACTTGCTCTTCAGTTGAAGATTCAACATTGTTTGATGTCAGTTCTCTGGAAGTTAAGCCTTAGAATCAATGCAATTTATAGTCTGTAATTTATTGATTACAATGAATTCTATATCTACTTCCTACAACTTTATAGTAAATTCTGGCAAACTTTTTGAGAGAAATTCACAAGCTCTTTCTAAAATTCATATGGAAAATTCATAGTATCTAGAATTTTGAAAAAAAAAATATATAGCCAATTTGCAGACATCTAAGAAAGCTACAGTACCAATACATCATAACGTGAAAATAATGATAGAGAAGGTTTCAAAATTAGACCTCTACCTATGCAGTAAATTCAATGTTTACAAGGGCATGTAGACAATCCAATGGGGAAAGTACAAAGGCTTTTGAAATATATGCATTTTCTTATTTAAAAAAATACATAAATCAGTACTTTGTATACACAAAGCTAATCCAATACTTTTAATGTAAGCATAAATGTGAAAAAGCTAAATTCAGAAAGCTTTTAAAATTAAAAATTTCAACATATCTGTGAGCTATTAGTGTAGGAAAAATATTTCTGAATAGAAAAAGAACCATCATAATAGAAAAATTGATAAATTGTAGATGTTAATTAAAATTGTATCCTAAACTGCAAAACATTAAAAAAAAGTTAAGCCGTAGACTATGATAAATTATTCTATATATATGACAAAAAATGCATGTTTAGAAAGTACAAAGTATTCCTGAGATCCATTAAATAGTTATAAGAATCTTGAACAAATATTTCTCAAAACAGGAGATACAAGTGGCTGATAAGAATCTGAAAAGATGCTCACTATTATTAGGAAAGGGGAAATGTAAGAAAAAATGCATTGAAACTGAAAGGACTAACGTTTAAAATGATAATACTAATACTGGCAAATATGTCGGGAAACTAGAAGTCCTATCTATTTGTTGTGAGAACGTAAAATGAAACAACCACTTTGAAAAATAATTCACTTCTTAGTAAGTCCAACATTTATCTACCATATAGCACAGAAATTTCAATTCTAGGAATTTATGCAACAAAAATAAAAACATATTTACACAAAGACCTGTTTGAGAATGCACCTAAACATTTCATTTGTAAAAGCTATTTCTGAAAGCAATCTGAATATTCACTAACAGAGGAATGAATATGCAAACTCTGACAAATACATAGGCAACTCTGAAATATGAGGAACAAGAAACAATACAGACAAATACGTGGCTAAATCTCAACTATTTATGCTAAACAAAAGAAACCGGATACATACCCACACACACATATCTTATTGGAATTCTAATCACTGGAATTTGAAGATGAACAAAATTAATCAATCATGATAGAAATTATAAGGGTTTTATCTTAGCTATTTGAGATGCTCAGGCCAGAGAATCACTTGAAGCCAGGAGGTGGAAGTTGCAGTGAGCTCACATTACCCCACTGCACTCTAGCCTGGGCAACAGAGTGAGAATCTGTTTTAAAACAAACAAACAAAAGAAATTATAAGGGCTTGTCTCTTAAGAAAAGAAGAGAAGTTTGAAGCATTTTCTAGATTTAGTGTAGTTAGATAAATATATCAATTTATAAAAAGTGTGAAACTGTACATTTTTAACACGTTTATTATATTGAAAATATAACACAATAATATAAGGTAAGGAAATGACTGCATATTATTCTCTGAGAGGAAGAATGCCATATGTTGGTAGAATTAATAAAGTTACTCATTTCTTATAAGAAGTAAAGATATATCTATTAACCTGTATGGGTATATATAAGCTAAAAATAACCACTCAGCTTTTATGGGCATAGTAGTCTGTGTCAGGCATTTTTGTGTGAATTATAAACCTTTAATTCTCATTCAAATGATAAACATATTATCTCATGGTTATAAAGATATAAAGCTATAATAAATATATATATATATTTAAAAAATAGATTAACTTCTCTGAATAATTCCAGTATAGTGTTATTTCATTTTATTCCCAATAGAATAAATAGAAAAATATTCAAACTCTGGGTAACATTTTGCAGAAAATGAATTAGTTGTGCTTACTCAAGTTGAATTATTCTAGTTCCTCAATTTTATATTCCAGGAAAAATATTCTGATTTTTTAATGCAAATTGATTGTTCTTTAATTAGAGAAGTTTGTTGATATGTACATCACTTTTACTAATTCAATTTTGAGCAGGGTGTGACTTTTTGTTCAATTTTCCAAAAACTTTCAAACCAAAACTTGTAGATTTCCAGTTGATCTGTATATCACCTTGCAACCTCTATCTTTTTTCTCTCTAATACGGCTATAAGAATAACATTTAACAGTAAATGATTTGTGAAGCCAATTGAAAAATGTTCATGCTGTATAAGTCAACTTATAAAAATGCATTAAGCTTGTGAATTTCTACTGATTTGTTAGTGCCTGGAATCTATAGGTAGAGACACCCATAAAAAAGTCTTATAGTATAAGTTATATAACTTAGTGAAAAATCAATAGGCCGTGCTAATGTTTGCATAGAATGACAACCTGGTCATATTAATTTTTCTGAGAAAATAATCTCAAATGAAAGATCACTTCTCTAAAGCATTATTTGTTTTTATATCAGATTTATTTCAGTTCAACAAACATTTATCGCATACTCTAAGTATTAGATATTGTAATTGGTCCTGGGAATGCTAAGATAAAAATTTCTCCCTTTTTAACCTTGAATTCACAGAGAGGTAGAAGCAAGAGAAGTATAAACATATAATTTCAATGCAATATGGTAAATAAAATGATAGCAGTACCTTTTCTGAGTTTTCAGATAGCAATTATTTATTTATAAACAGTTCTTTAGAGGGTGATTTATTTTCTCTATAGACATCAACAAGACATACTTGCCTTGTATGGCAAAAATAAATTAATTTTAGCTTTTTGCAACTACATTCTATTGAGTTACAAGATGATGCTATCAAATACCATTGCCAATAAGAAATTCAGGATTTATGACTCTGTCTCTGTATGTCTGTCTGTCTGTCTCTCTCTCACTCTCTCTCTATATGTATGTATATTATACATATAAGTTTATGATACATGTGTATTTACATGTAATTCATTTTTAAGAATAAATTAAAAATTTTAAAAACAAAGCATCTTTAATACAAATTCTGCTATTTTAATACAAGCTTATGGCATTAGCATTAAAAAGGCTCTTCAGGATACTGCCTCAAATAAAACTGTTACCAACACTGAGTTAAATATTTTAGGACTGCTTCATTTTCTAGGAAATTTGAGAAGCAAATTAACTCTTTGCTTGTATTATTGTGATGCCATATCTTTTCTTGCAAAATAAGATATTGTTTAATTTTGAAATAGTGTCAAATTTCTGACAATCTGTTTGTATAAGTGTCAGAAATATATTTAGCCCTGGGAGCCATGTGTTACTTATCATTGCACAGATCTTCTTACTAACACAACTGGGTGTAGTAAATGGCTGGATAGGATTAACTGCAGGTAAAGCAGAAATTATTAAAAATGAGATTGAATTAACTGGATGTTAAATGTGAGTGCTTTACATTTATCAGAATTTCAGCAAAGGTCCTAATGGCCCCAAGTAATAGGTGCTACATGATCAAACAGATACATCAGGAAATTGTGATAATGCTAACTAAACCACTTTGCTCATGACTCATTTCCAGAATTTATATTTTCACAGGGAATTTTGTACAGAATTCCTAAAAAAGGGATAATAATGCCAGTGTGCTTGCCTCACTGATTGCTAAGTAATAGCATAATAATAAAGCATTCAAAGAATCAGACATTCCTCTGGGGCAACTGAAGGATTGATATCCACCTTATGCCTTTAAAACCTTCGAAGTAGAAGTTTATGTGGAATGGCTTAGACAAACAGACTGGGTTAGATTGAAAAAAGAATATATACCTTAAATTTGATCAGAAGAAAAGAGCAAATGTGATAGCTAATCACCTTTATTTATTAGATTTTCATTGGGTTGATTTGTCTTGAAAGAATCAAACCTAAGAGAAATGTTCAGAATGTCTAGATGAGCTCAGTGGAAGAAATCTTTACAGGTCTTTACAGGTGATCCTAAGGGGATGAGAGTAAACAGTAAGTGGCCAACTCAAAGAAACATGGACTGTGTTGAAACATGGACTATAGTTAGCAATTTCCCAGTGGTGCAGTTTTCAAGCATTTGTGCCCAACATAAGAAAAAAAAAAAAAAAAAAAAACTAAAAAGTAGGCATTTCACCATTCAGAGGATACTATTGCCCAGTGAAAACTGCATGTGTTATATAACAGTGTTAAGCTCTTCTCCCCCACTTACTACCCCTATACTGTAAGACTTTAAGATAGCACAGGAGGTGTGAACATTTAACAGCACATGGAATACTAGTGAACATTCGATCTCCCCACTTCATTGCCATTGCTAAGGCTAAGGCAAGACCCAGTTAGGAATGCAACAAAGCATTGAAATGGATAAGAGATAATATCTCTAATATTCAAATGTACCCATAAAGTCAACACTTAGAATCAATCCTATTTAACCCTATTTTTAAAATACTAAATGTGATGAGAAACATAAAAGTTTTCAAGATATCAGTATATGATAGAAAGAGATAAATTGTTTTAGTACAAATCACTGTACAAAATACAGTTCTTTCTAAAATAGATTACTTATTCACATTCTAGAAATTTTTCTTTTTTTTTCTTTTTTTTTGGAGATGGAGTTTCACTCTTGTTGCCCAGGCTATAGTGCAGTGGCGGGATCTTGGCTCACTGCAACCTCTGTCTCCAAGGTTCAAGCAATTCTTCTGCCTCAGCCTTCTGAGTAGCTGGGATTACAGGTGCCCACCACCATGCCCAATTATTATTATTATTTTTGTGTGTGTGTGTATTTTTGGTAGAGATGGGGTTTCCCCGTATTGGCCCAGCTGGTCTTGAACTTCTGACCTCAGGTGATCCACCCACCTGGACCTCCCAAAATTCTGGAATTACAGACATGAGCCATTTTGCCCAACACAGATTTTCTTATAAATTGGAAAACATACATGCAAATACACTTGTCAACTATTGGACAAAGGGCTTAGGTATTTATGTATTGATTAATTGAACACTGTTTCCTTTTACATAATGAATATTTTATGAGTTTAGTTTTGCTTTTTTGAAATGAACCAATGAGTTCAAGAGACATAAGGAGTAATATGTGTGTAGATACCACCATCCCTACCCCTCAAATAAACCTCTTACAAGTGTCTGACTCTCTAAATCCAATTTGACATCTTTTCACAACTTGTATTTATTAATTCTTTACATTCTGTTTTGTTTTCTGATAAACTGGATTTTTTTGCTTTCATAAGCATTTATCATTATTTTACACAATAGCTGTTTACTACAGTAACAATTATATACTGAGAAACAAAACAACCATCTTATGGCATACGAATTAGCAGTGAGAGAAGAAATTTGTGAGCATGTGAAAGAAAGCTAAGCCCAAACATATACCAAGCCAGGGGCCAGGAAGTCCGGGGATAGGGTTAGGCAGAAACTGGGACGATACTTTATAGTGCTTCCTATCTTTGTTGCAGAAATGAAGGAGATACACTATACTATGAAAAAACTACCCTCCCAGTCCTAAAAAGATAAACTAAAAGTCTAGCACCTTCTAAAGATCCGAATCGGAAACACTTAGGGCAGCCGCTATAAGACTTCACAAGAACACTGGTCTCCACAATCTTTATCTCAACTTGAACATTTCCTTTCTATCAATCCCAGGTCTTTAAACAAACTCAACCAATTATCAACCAGAAAATGTTTAAATTCACCTATAGCCTGGAACCAACCCCAGAACCCCAACAACCCCAATACCCAACCATTCCCCCCAAATTCCCTTACCCCTCTAACATCTGGCATCCCCACTCCTCCTGCTTTGAGTTGTCTAGGCTTTTGGACCAAATCAATGTATTTATTAAGTGTATATGATTGACATCTCATGCGTCTCTGAAATGTATAAAAGCAAGCTGCATCCTGACCATCTTGGGCACATGTTCTCAGGACCTCCTGTGGGCTATGTCACTGGCCATGGTCACTAATATTTGGCTTAGAATAAATATCTTCAAATATTTTTTTAAAGAAGAAAGTAAAGGATAAACAAATGTTTTTGCAGAAGCCAAGGAAAAAGTGAAGAAAAATAAATTAGAGTGGAAAAATAAGAGATAAACTGTGGTGAGATGCTTTTATGTTGATTAATTGCAGCAAGTACCCACAATGCCAATTAGACCATAGTTTGCTATCTACCATTGCTTTATTTAACTGAAGTATTCAATCATAGGTATGGTAAAAAGACTGATCTGGTTTAGAAGAGAAAATTTCTATCCTGATAAATGTAAGAACTAGAGAGTATACACAAATAACAAAACTCACTTTAAAAAAAATTGCTGAGTCAAATGTTAAAAGAGAACACTTGTTTGTAAAACACCTCAAAAATACAATTGAAAAATTCTTCAAGTAACTAATAATCTTTATTTTTACATAGTTGGTTAACTGATGGAAAAATAACAGCTAGATATTAATAATAGAAATCATTTGTGACAGCCAGGTACAGTGGCTCACTCCTGTAATCTCTGCACACTGGGAGGCTGATATGGACAGATCACTTCAGCCCATGAATTGGGCTGGGCAATGTGGCAAAATCTTGTTTCTACTAAAGATACAAAAATTAGCCAGGCATGGTGACACACACCTGTAGTCCCAGCTAATCAGGAGGCTGAGATGGGAGGATTGCTTGAGCACACTGCACTTCAGCTTGGGCAACATAATGAGTCCCTGTCTCAAAAAAAGGAAAAAATCAGTTGTATCAAAACTTTCAGAAAAATGAGTGGAAAGAAAATTGAAAAATTTTTTGTCCATCATTCCTCAATGTCATTTTCAATTAAATATTTCTTCAGACTTAATAAAAAAATTACAATAAAACCACGTGTGATTTTGTTTCCATTAACCTGTAATTGATATTTACTGCTATTTCAAATCCTACTCAATTTAGAGTTTTTAAGATTTAAAAAAAAAATAAATATTAAATAGAAGTTAAAATATTTTTTAAGTAATTGGTGAGAATTGGTTTGATAATCCTTATGTATTTGCTTATTAGATCTGAGTTCTACAAGTTTCACTATCACAAAATCATCCCTGTCAGTCACCTAAGGTACAAGATTTGTCTGAGTGTCAATGATAATGATGTCACATATGATAGTGCCCTTTGCTTTAATGAGTGTGATTAACTAAAATTCATGTTCATTGCCTTAATACAGACATATCATATTTATATATATTTAACTCTATTACACATACTGCAACACATACACTTGTTATCCTCTACAGTATCACATATTTTACTTGCTATAGCAGATATTTATTTTAGATGAATAACTAAGTAAAATAAAATAGCAGAGGAATTAATCATTTCATATGGATACATTTCACTTGATATTGATGAACAGAGATTTACCCAGGAATAAATGTAAAATTCTGTAGGTTTGGAAAGCACAAATGGTCACCTAATTTTGAAACATTTTAGGTAAATTGCTATTCAGAAAAACATTTATCACTTATATAACTAATGAAATGCTTAGGGTAAAGTGGTTTGACTGACAAAGAACCAGTGTGCTTTTAGAGACTATGTTTGTATTTGAATATTTCATAAAAACTATTTCTAAGCCAAAGAGAAGAAAAACCTAAACAAAAAGGAAAAGATCTATTTTTGAAAGTAAAATATTTACATATAATCATAGTTCAAAAAGAAGTGAAAATCAGTATGTGATTTTAGATGATTGCATATTTTTTCAACTATTAGGGAGAAAGTGCATTAGAGCTTCCTGTTGCCAGTCGCTGAGAGGCTTAGATCCAGAGGTAGCATCTGTACAAAAAGATGCTGCCATTTTTATGGCAAATGCTTTTTAAATTGAACTAGGAAGTAAATGTCACACATTTTTTAAAAATATGAATTTTTAAAAGTCTGTGTTTGAACATCAATAAAGAAACCAACATAACTATGAATTAAAGGAAATCTAGGAATAGTTTATTTAAAAAACATTGCAAACATTTCATAATATTTTCTTTCTTAAAATAAAAACAAAAGCAGTTTGAGATATAATTCACTAAAAGAAAAAGGTTTTGTACATAATATTTTCTAAAGTAGAAAATATAAACCTACAATAAAGAAACCAACGTAACTATGAATCAAAGGAAATCTAGAAACAGTTTATTTAAAAAACATTGCAAACATTTCATAATATTTTCTTTCTTAAAATAAAAACAAAAGCAATTGGAGATATAACTCACTATAAGAAAGAAAAGTACATAATGTTTTCTAAAGTAGTAAATTTAAACCTAAGTAACATGGCATGTAATGAAACTATATTACCGAGACTTTATGTTGATTACATATATTCTGAAATTTTTCCTTATTGAAACAAATCTACACAGTGAAAAAAAAGATGATGTACTTAAAACTGCCATCTGATGTGATTAGTGTATTACATACTTAGAAATTTGCAGTAGTTTCTGAAAAGAATATGGTATTTCTACCTTTTCCATTTCCAATTTAGTCCAGTCATTTTGGCATATTTCTGTTATAGTGTCTTTTAAAATGTAATCTATTGGCCAGGCACAGTGGCTCACATTTGTAATCCTAGCCGCTTTGGGATGTTGAGGTGGGTGGAGCACCTGAGGTCAGAAGTTCAAAACCAGCCTGACTAACATGGAGAAACCCATTCTCTACTACAAATACAAAATTAATTGGGAGTGGTGACACATACCTGTAATCCCAGTTACCTGGGAAGCTGAGGCAGGAGAATTGCTTGAAGCAGGGAGATGGAGGCTGTGGTGAGCCGAGACTGTACAATTGCACTCTAGCCTGGGCAACAAGAGTGAGATTCTGTCTCAAAAAAAAAAAAAAAGTAATCTACTTTATTTTATTTCTACAAGTTTATGGAGTGTAATTGTACTGTTACATCCATAGGTTGCATAGTGAAGTCAGAGTGTTCAGGATATCCATCACCTGAAAAGCATACCTTGCACTCATTAAGTAATTTCTTATCCTTTACTCCCCTCTCAGTCTCCCCAAACACTACCACATCTCCATGGTCTATCATCCCATACTCTATGTCCACGTGAACATATTACTTAGCTCCCATTATAAATGAGAACATGTAATATCTGTCCTTCCGTGTCTGAGTTTCATGTAAGATAATGTCCTTCAGTTCTATCCAAATTGCTGTAAAATACGTGAGTTTCATGAGTCTATTCTTTTTAAAGGCTGAATAATATCCGCTTGTGTATATACACTGCATTTTCTTTATCAAATCATATATTGGTGGACACTTAGGTTGATTCAATATCTTTCCTACTGTGAATAGTTCTGTGATACACAAATAAGTGCTGGTATGCCTTTAATATAAGGATTTAAAATGGACTATAGGAGTGTAAAACGTTTCCGCTGAACTTTGGACTGAAAATATGATAAATAGAAGACCCTTTTACTAATAGAGGCAGAGTGTAAGAGATATAAATCCACAACTAATTTTATGCTGCACTAAACTGAGAGGTAAGTAAAAAGAAAGTTTTGTGGTTGGCCAGGTTTTGGATTACATCACAAAAATAGACAAACATGCTTTATTAAGCATATTACATGACCTATGCTAGTTTCAGCTAATTTATTTTCATTTAATCTCTCATTAAACTTAATATAATCCTCCTTTCCTTCTTGGCTTCCTACCTGCCTTTTCTCATTCATTATCTTATTTGGCCAATGTTTAATGAGTAACTACTCTGCTCAGGCTTTGTTTTCAGTTCTAGTGACACAGTAGATTACAATTTTAACAAAATCTCTGCCCTCACGAAGCTATGTTTTAGAGGAAAGAACTCAGTGAACAATTCAACAGAAATATATAAAATATTTTAGAATACAAATAATTGCTATAAAGGAAGATCAGTCCAATGCGGAGTAAGACATAATCAAGGTAGAGAAAAATCTAGAATTACACTAAGCCCTGAACAAAGAGAAAAAGTAAGCTATACATAAATTTTGGGAAGAACATTTCAGGAAGAGGGAAGTATATAGGCTCTAATGAAATGAAAAGGCTAGTGCATTTCCATAGGAAAAAGTCACTATGCCCGAAATGGAATTGAATGAGCAAGAGAAAAATAGTGAAAGATGAGGTCAAATAATAATCTAGGTTCAGATCAGATAAAGATCTAAAAGCTAAAATGAAGAAATGCATCTTATTCGAAAGTGTGAAGCGATCTGATCCGGAGAACTATATGGTCTGATTACCGTTTCAAAGTAAGAATTCTTGATGCTATTTGGAACATAGGAGAACAGCAAGACTGAAAGCAAAGAGAGCCATTTGGAAGCTATATTTGCACGGACAAACAAGGAAGTGAAAATGTCAGTTAGCTAACACAGTATTAGAAGAGGTCATGGGTAATCATTCCATTTGGGATAGTTTCAAAGTCATGCAGAACAGTTCAGGATTGTGTTGTAAGAGAATGAAAGAAAACACGCGCTTGTAACATCCTGCACGCAGCAACTAATTAAATGTCAATGCCATTTTCTGAAGAATAGGAGAATTGGACTGAGGAAGTTAAAAAGTATGATCAGGTGCCTATTAAAAACCCAGTTTCCAATGTTCAATAGCCATTTCTTCATGAGAATATTAATGATGGTGTATAAACTTGATGGTCATTAATCAACAGTATTTAAGCCAATGGACAGAATGAGATCACCTAAATTAAATCCATGCATGCAGAGAAGGATTGACATTTGGGATACTTTAGCATATAGAGACAGTTTCTGAAGAAGAGAAAGATAACACAAATGAGACGCTAAGGAACTGATATTAACATAAAAGGAAATGAGAAGAGTGTGGTGTCTTAGAGGCTCCGTGAAGAAACAATTCTAAGAAGAGAGCAATAAATTCTGCCAAATGTAGAGACTGAAAGGGAAAAACTGACTAGTAAATTTGGTAAAATAAAGGGTGCTAGTAATCATGTCAAGATTAATTTTTTAAGTGTCATTGTTTAAAAACTGACTAGAATGTATTTATGAAAAATTAAGAAAAGAGTAAGTAGAGACAGTAAGTATAGAAAACCCTTTTGAGGCTGGGCACCGGAGCTCATGCCTCAAAAGGGTTTGGGAGGCCGAGGCAGGCAGATCACTTGAGGCCAGGAGTTAGAGACCAGCCTGAGTAACAGTGAAATCCTGTCTCTACTAAAAATATGAAAATTAGCCAAGCATGGTGGCACATGCCTATAATCTCCACTACTCAGGAGGCTGAGGCACAAGAATTGCTTGAAACTGGGAGGCAGAGTTTTCAGTGAACCAATATGGTGCCACCACTACACTCCAGCCTGGACAATATAGTGAGACTCTATCCAAAAAAAAAAAAAAAAGAAAACCTTTTTGAAAAAATAATGTATGTTAGAGCAGAGAATTGGGTTAATGCTAGAGGGTAACAAGATAACATGGTGTGTAGAGTGAGTAAAATTTATAATTCAAGACAAAGAAAATAATTTATAAAAGAAGCCTTTGAATGGGGCAAGAGAGACCATAATCCAGTGTGTAAGTAGGCTGGTAGATCTCAGATTGAAGCAGATAGAGCAAATCTACTGGAAGAAGAAGGCAATGTGTGCATTGGAAGAGGCAACAGGTACAGATGTGAAAAGGGTGGTAGATATATGAAATTGTAACATCAGAGAGTTCTCTAAATGCTTCTATTTTGTCAGTGAAATCAGAGGGCGTGTCTATAAGTGGAGACTTAGGAGGAAGGTGTACAACATTAGAGGTCTGAAGTGTGAATGGCTGTTGGGGGTGATTTTCACTTTCCTTGACTGTCTGGGAGAGAATTGTGAAATGACTAAGAAAATAAAAGTGGACAATAGGACAGTTCTTAAGTTCACCCTGTATTACTTGATATGGAAAAAAAAATGTTTAAGAGAATAAAATAGCACTTCTCTGCCAATTGATAGATAAAAGTTACATTCTCCCTTGAGGTTATTGATGCCATCTTTCTAACAATCACTGTTAGTATATATTGTGTTTTGTGCTGGTTGAAAGTAGGTTCCCCTGGCGTAGATGAGGTGGTGGGGTCTAATACTTTGAAGTGATCACAAAGATTCACTTATAACCTAAATGTGCATTTCATACCGTGGGAAATCCATAATTCTCATTAATTCAAGCTAGTTAACAAAGAAATTAGTCGATGTAGTAAAAAGACAATATTGTATATTTTGTTTAAACAAATACAGGTAAATTATTCTTTTGATCTATTTTGTCAATGAGAACCAGCCTAAGAATCATGCCTATTGGCAATCAATTTTTTAAAGATGATTGTTGTCACGGACTTAATACAGACTGTTTCTAATCTACTTACAATTTTATAAGGGAATCAATATTATTACTAGTTTCCAAGAATGAAACCCGAAATTCAAATTAATTAATTTAATCAAATTTATATAGTTGGCAAGTTATAAAACCATCAGCAATGTAAGTCTGAAAACAAAAAGTGTGTTTTTATACTACATTAGGTTATTGTATGATTGCCTATTATAATGATAATAAATTATTTTGAATATGCAGTAATTGTTGCTATTCACTCGGGATGGCTGGCAAAATAGTAAAGATACTAACTTTTAGGAAAAGTTATAGATTAGTCTCAAATCTTTTGGAAGGCTAAAAGGTTTTACTGAGGCACGCTGAAGGCAACCAGCCAGTCCATTAAGTTAGGGAGAAAATAGGGACGAGGCTTTTCCGTGTTTAAGTCTGTTTACCTTGCATCCCTTTGTCTCCACTCTATTTACTCCCATTAACTTTGTGCTGGATGGCTCTCTCAGTGGGAGATCAGAGGGGAGTTACCTGTTAATAGTATTTATTCTGGGCCTGAACTTAAAGCTTTTATTATTGGTATAACCACTCTTTGAACCATGTTAATTATCCACAAGTGAGTTACCTTAGAACATCTCTTTTAAAATCTTGAGGGAATAAATGTGTGATGGACAGAAGAGCTGGGTTAATTGGTTGCATTTCGTCCTCAGGAAGCAGCCGATGGCCCTCCCTAGCCCACCTGACACACTGTGATGGTGTGAGAGTGCATTCATTCATACATCGTTGAATCAGAGTCTGCAGGTCAGACTTCCACAGATGGTGTCCCACGTCTCAAATAATGAGGTAAAACATTACATGAATGTATGTTTTTATTTATAACGAGCACACCAATGTGCAATCTCTTTAGTGCTTATATACTTGGAAGCAGTTTATTCTCTGAAGTTTTTAAAATTATTTCTTCTACAACTTGTTTATTCTTTTTAAATTTAACATCAATATAATACGTTTTAACTTAAAAAGTGTAAGTGCTTTATGAGTGGAACCTCAATTGAAAAATTTTATTATTCAGTTGGTACTAAATTGAATTTCCTGTTTTACCCTACAAACCAAGCACCGTAGGTTATTACAGAAAATCATTATGAGTCCATTTTTTTTAAGTTTCTTCAGTAAAGTAGACATTACAAAGTTATATTTAAACATAACCCTGTGAACTTAAGTCACAGAGGCAAAGAGAAACTATTGTATTTGCTTTGAGCATCTACACATTGTAATAAATTATATTGAATGCAACTCAAATCTGACTTCATTTGAGGATAACCGCAGGCACTTTGTGTCTGTATATCTTGTAGTTTTGTACTGACTAGTGAAAACTCATTCAGTTGTGCCTCAAAGCACCCAGTAACCTATGAACAGAAGACATAAAAACTATTACATGATGTTTAGCCTCTGTAGGCCAAAGAAAACAGGTATATGCAATTGCATAGTGCTGATGCCTCATGAAGAAGGAAAAAACCAAACTCCATTATTGCTGTGATTTGTGAAAATAATTATTTAATATAAAAATAAGCTAAGGAGTGGAAATGAGAATTAGCAAATAGAGCTGAAGGTACGTGTCAAAATGGATTGTATTTTATATAGCCTTTTACTACAATTATTTTTATAACAGGGCTTGCTTTCCTCTGATAGACTGCAAACACTTTGGTCAATGAGACAGTTGCACTCGTGTTTGTGTCACTTATGAAACCTAGCATAGTGCTTTGCATTACAATAATCATTCACTATTATATGAATGATTTGAATTATATTTCGTAGTAACTCAAAGTGATTTTGGATGGATAAATGAACATAATGCAACCAGATTCATTATTAGTAAGAAGCTTAATAATACCATAAATTATGTTTAATCAAAGTAACAATTACAAAGTCAAAGCAAACAATGGTAAGTTCGAATTTACAATGTGATAGACGATGGAGACTACTCTTTAGGCCTAAATATTGAAGGATAGATATTTATAAAACTTTGAGGTACAAATTATTTGTCAGAATGCTTATTTAATATTATATTCAAGATATTAAAATGTTTGACAACAATGAGAAAATGTATAAAAGATTTGTTAAATGCATGCTGAAAGCATGGAAATAGCCATATGTCTTAGCCTAATGCATGAAATAGTATAGCAAATATAAGCAGGACATTTTATTTTTATATTAAAATTGCGTTTATCAATGGTTAGGGATAATCAATTTATTCTATTTATTTTTTGCTGTTAAACATATAATTTAAAAAACTAAACACGTTCGCTTCTGCTTGGATGGAAATATGTTTTGTCACAGGGAAACTTATGACTTGAGTAAGTTTTATGTCACGAAGCTCCTTTTTACCTTTAATACTTTCTCTGTTGCCCAAATTGTGTCTTATTTCCATGCATCACTGTTTTATGTAAAATTTTATTGGTGAGGTCAATTTACATGGTTCTGGTATTTTCATGTCAGATTGCGAAGGCAGTATAAATTAGTTTAGAGGAAGAATTTCTACATACATCAAGTCATTGTCTATTATATATCAGGGTAAAATCTATAAAAAACAAAATTGGTATGAGAACAAGGCTGTAATTACTTGCAAGATGAAAACAGAAATATCACATGTGTTTATTAAAACACAAAACTATGTTTCTATGCAAATTAACCCAGATTCCGAAGTGAAAGATGAGACTTTTGAGAGATTTTGCATCCAAGGGGTCAACTCTTCTATACACAACAGAGAAAACTTTCATCCTTTTTTTTTTTTTTTTAACTAAGAAGTTTTTACATGCCTGGGCCCAGCAAAAAAGCTCTGTTGATTATGTGTTTTGCAGTTATTCAAACTAGTTTAACGAGTACTTGGCAGTGATTGTGAAGTACTAAAACCTCTCCCATGCCAGACCCCCACCAAGTATTTTTAAATATGCTATTGTTTTTTGAAACTCAAAACCATGTATTTTTGTTAATCTATTTACCTGCCAAACCAAAACAGGAATTCACAGCTTCGTATTCTGTTGTATTCTTAAGTTAATAGAAATAGCACATTTTTAATGTTTTAACAACCTTTTAAAATAATTTCTAATAATGAAATAGAATATTTCTATTTTAGGTAGCTATTGGGTATATCTTTACATAACTAGATGATTATATTGAATGAGATTTGAGACAAATGATGTGCTTGGGTAGATATTTTAAAATGAAATGTGTTTTTCCTTTTTTACTTAAATATCTTTTTAAAATGCACTGTTAGGAACATTAACATTTATTCAAGTTCTTGGGACAATTCTTCTTCCATTATCCAGTTAAAATTTTCATGATCTCTGCAAAACACAGATTAGAAATATAAAATTACATAAATGTTAGAATACAGTGAGATTACGTAAATAATTTGATAATACTTTAAATAACATTTTATGATTGCTAGCTAACTGTTACCTAAAAACCTGCATTAACTGATTAATATTGTAGCAAAGTGGCAGTTCATGTTCTTGTATCAATCACTTGCAGATACATGATTATGCTGTCATGATATGATTTTCTAGCAATTGTCATTTTTAGGTTTTAAGATTTTAATTTTAGTTAGACTATATTAAAGTCGCTGGGCGCGGTGGCTCAAGCCTGTAATCCCAGCACTTTGGGAGGCCGAGGCGGGTGGATCACGAGGTCAAGAGATCAAGACCATCCTGGTCAACATGGTGAAACCCCGTCTCTACTAAAAATACAAAAAAATTAGCTGGACATGGTGGCACGTGCCTGTAATCCCAGCTACTCGGGAGGCTGAGGCAGGAGAATTGCCTGAACCCAGGAGGCAGAGGTTGCGGTGAGCTGAGATCGCGCCATTGCACTCCAGCCTGGGTAACAAGAGCGAAACTCCGTCTCAATAAATAAATAAATAAATAAATAAATAAATAATAATAATAGAATATATTAAAGTCAATATATCATAACAGATTTTATTTTGTGCCCTGCAGTCCTATTGCTGTTTTGTTTCAAATATCATAACGTATAGTCTAAAGCAATGATTCTCATTAAAGACATGCATCAAAATCAACTACAGTTATTATATCTTAATTCAAACTTATAAAATTGGGCTCTCTAATATCCTGGTTAATACATCTAAGTACTTGAGCCAATAACCCAAGTACTTTGAGGGGATAAGGTGGGAGGATATCTTCCAAGCAGAAGTTTAAGGCCAGCCTGGGCAACAAAGACTCCATCGCCATAAAGTGTTAAAAATTAACCAGGCAAGGGGGTGCATGCCTTAATCCTAATGACTCAGGAGGCTGAGAAAGGAAGATTACTTTAGCCCAGGAGATCAAGGGTACAGTGAGCTGTGATTGTACCACTGCACTCCAGCCTGAGTGACAGATTGAGAACCTATCTCAGGAAAAAAAAAAATAAATAAATAAAGAGATTTTAAAAGTATTCACATTTTTTTCTGAAATGTATAGAAACATGTCTTGTCAGTGGTAATATTGTGACTTAAGTAAGTTTTATTTTGAGCAGCTCCTTTTTGTTTACATTTTCTGTGTTGCCCAAATAAAGTCTTATTTTTATGTCATTACTTAATGTAATAACTTTTCCTGAAGCCCTGAGCGTGGTGGCACACAGCTGTAGTCCCAGCTACACTGGACACTGAGGCAAAAGGATCATTTGGACCCAGAACTTCAAGGTCAACCTGGGCAACACAGCAAGATCCCATGTGTAACAAAGTTTTTTTAAATGATAATTCTCATGCAAAACCTCAGTTTGTGCTGTCTTAAAAAATAAAACACTTATAAGAACCAGAGTCATAATAAGACAATTCTGACATGGCATCAAGCCGTTTAAATTAAGGTATAGCCTAGGATTTAGGATCCCTCATTTAATGTCAATAGATTATTGACTGCAACTCTAAGCAAAATGACAATAAAATGAATTTTACCATAGGCTAATTGACACAACAAGAGTTAAGTTGCTATGGCATATTTCGTGTTGCAATATTATCACTGAACTTCTAATGAAGACTAAAACATATATAATACTGAACATTGAAATAAATGTGAAGCATACATACATTTTTTAAAGATTAATGAAAACAAGTAAGATGATTATTTACTCAATTATTTTGGTTCAGTGTCTGGGGTGGCAAGAGCCTGTTGTCACTACACCTGCAATGCAGGAAGAAACCCTGGACAAGATGCAATTCCATGGCAGGGCACAACCACATTCACTCGCAATGGGAAACTCACAGTGGGAAAATGCCAATTAACCAGACATGCACATCTTGGGGATGTGAGAGGAGGCAGGCGTTCCTGGAGAAAACCCATGCAGACATGCATGGGGAGAACATGAGGACTCTCCACAGACAGCGACCCTGTCCAGCAATCATGATTTTTTTTCTGATCTACATTATAGCAAAACAAGATTGAACAAAACAACTTTATTTGAGACCTGCTTTACTCGTGCATCTTTGGGAATAATCTTTTAACTTCTATTACCCATAATGTTCTTCTCAATAAAAATGTGTTAGGAACACATCTTTCAGGAGGTTTTTGGAGACAATCAAATGCGGCAATGCATGTAGAATTAATAACCCATAAGGCATTTTACACAGTATGTTCTTAGTAATCTATTCCTAAATTTATAATTGCTTTATAAAAAAATCTGATTACTTTCAGTATAAAGAATGATACATTCTCCTAATACTTGGAAGTTGCAGTGATATAAACACTTAGAAATCATCTGCTCTGTCATTGAAGAGAACATCTAGAAGTATCTTGCAGATTGAAAAATGTTTTTAAGGTGCTGGAATTATGGTACCTCTAGCAGATTTATCTAGCACTACCCAATGCTTGTGATTGCTGAGTAATATTAGTGAAATAAGTATGCAAATCCTTTAATAACTGAATAGAATTCTTCCCTGAACAATTTCCCAGGTGTTATGGCTGTTGCTATCTTATTAAATATTCAATGCCATCTATTACATCCTATACAGAGTCAGATAAGAAGTTTACATAATGTTTAATATAACATTAATAAATTTAAGATGATATAAAGCAGAATAAAAGAACATTTCAGAATAAAAAAACTTTGAAAGTTCCCTGGATTACTTGATAAGATTTAGGTACAGTCTCAAGAAAACATTTTTTTTCCTTCTTCTGCATCAGCTCATCTACGAACCAATTTATTTCTGAAATAGGCCCCAGGGGCAGGCTGGTCGGTGACTGTAATGGGGGATATCTGACTGGCCACTCAGGGAAATTGCTATGGACTTTTAATCTTATTTTGATTAAGTTCTGTGCAGATTCTGTCTGCCAGGCTGGCACTAAGATTACTGTTTCTGAGATTTTCTGGCTGCTATCAGACTGGACTCAATTTTTTTCTACATTTTCAAGGTTAACTTGAAACAGTATTATTCATTATTTGTAAATAGTAAATGTTTAGGTTTTTCCTTGTGTTATAAATTAGAATGTTAATAAAGATACTATATTTAGCAAGTTGCAAGTTTATGAAAGTCATTTTTTTGAAAACTAGCTTTAGATTCAAAAATCGAAAGAAAGGAAAAGAAAATCCTTTAAGGAGAAACAATGTCTTTAAGTGTATAAAGTTTCAAAAGGTAATTTATAAGGAAATCAAATACAGTTAAAATAAATGATCAAAGATAAATATTTAGTGTAGAGGAACATGGATATGGATAAACTGTAGGGTATTTTATTTATTATATTCTTTCAGCAAAGATCTAATTACAATTAGAAAAATGATGTGCTTTATTTTAGAGACACCTCAATACAAAAAGTCCTGATATTATAGAAATATCTTCCTCTCCCCTTTGCAGTGTAGGAGAATTAGGGAAATCTCATCCATCCCCCAAAACAGAGATGTATCTTGCCTGTACCTTGCCAATGATGGCAACTTCTTTCCCTTTGTCAAGTTATAACAGAAACCCTAGGTTGACACCATTTAGTTCATGATATCACTTCCAGATTGACATTGGTGGAAAGGTGACTTAATCTAGCTTAATCAGATGCAAGAGATGGACTTGTGCTCTATTATTAGGAGATACATTTCTTGTTTTTCTGCATATGAAAAGCAAAGCATGCTGTAACAATTGTTCTTATCAGTAAAGAAAAACTTTTTATTTATTTATTTATTTATTTATTGAAATGCTCTGTCGCCCAGGCTGGAGTGCAATGGCACGCTCTTGGCTCACCGCAATCTCTGCCTTCCGGGTTCAAACAATTCTCCTCCCTCAGCCTCCCAAGTAGCTAGGATTACAGGTGCACACCACCACACCTGGCTAATTTTTATATTTTTAAGTAGAGACAGGGTTTCACCATGTTGGCCAGGCTGGAAAAAATTTGACAAGCCCATAGAAATAAGGCACCTGGAAGCCCTCATTCCTTAGGACATGATAAGAGAATGTCTTTATTATTAAATCAAGTTAAGAGCCAGGATTACTGTTACGTGTCTTGAAAGCATGTTGGCATTTCCAGTGTTCCCTGTGCCTCATCAGGATGATCTCTGGCTTATGTAAAACTTTTCAGCTATATGCTATAGCACACTGGTGCAAAAGATGTGTTAAGGGAGAGGTGACAGCTTGATCCTTAGTGAGTTGGGTCCTGGGTATCTAGAATTATCAGGTCACTTGTTTTCAGCCATGAGTAGTATGCTCTACAGCAGTTATTAATGTATATAATTGCTGTAGATTTGAAAATGGTAGTGAAGTGCTAATTTAGAGTATCTGCTTTATAATTCAGAGCAATTCAACGGGTCATAGCTAAGTGGGCAGGAGTATTCTAGTCATCTCTCCAAATAGAATAATTTTAAATATTGTCCACACTAGGAAAAAAACTAATTTTATATTAGTATACCTTTATTCATTCAGAATTTAGTGATCTGAAAATAGATTTTCAGCCCTATTGAAAGATGTCATTTACAATATGAATCCTTCTCCTTTTAAACCTTCCACAACCAATATTTTGCTTGAATCTTTTTTGATGTCCTCACTAATTTATGTAAAATTAATATAATTTTCTATAATTTTTAAATTTAATCACATAATAAAAAATATACAAAAACTAATACAATACCAGGTACAATATACATTTATCTATGGTTTATTCAGTATTAATTCTGAATCATTGCTGGGTTATATACATGTTTCTTAAAAGCTCTTTCCAAGTAGATTTTAACATAAATTATTTCTAAGGAAGATATATTATTTAATTTGATATCAACCAGTTAACTTCTGGCATTTTCATCAAGGCTACATACAAAGCAAGATGAGGGCATAAAACACTGCACATTTTTGGTGAGTACTTGAGAAACTCAAAGTGAAAGGGCATTAGTCTTTCCTGTAGATCCACTTTTTAAACTCTCATAAAAGATTTTCCAAATCTATTTGCATATAACTTTAACATATTGAGTGACAAAATATATGTCATTATAAGCATATTATTACTTTAAATGTATTAATGAAGATTATATTTCAAAAAAACTAAAAAAAATCCCATATCCCCTAGAGATGAGTTTTAAAAGAAAATTTCTGTATTTGGAGGTGAAAAGTAGTCATTCATGTTACTTCCAATCAGTTCCATGGTTTTAACTCTAGTCTTGGGGTGTTCATATTTTCTCAATGCATGCTAGTTTGAAGAACTTAGTTATAATCTCTGTCTTTAGATTTCAATTTTAAAGTGTATTTTGTGTTTTTGTTTTAAAATTTCAATTTAATTGAACATTTCCAAAGTGTTACTCTTTATATAAATATATATATCTTATTATATATGTGTATTTTATATATATATGTATATATATATATATATATATATATATATATAATCTTTCTTTGTATCTTTAAAACTCAACATATGAATGAGATCCTGCAGCGTCTGTCATTCTGTGCCTGGCTTATTTCACTTAACAAAATGTCCTCCAAGTTCATCCACATCACTAAAGGAGACTATGTGTTCTTTGAAGACATTTGTCAATTTGTCCATTTGTCCAGCACCCCAGTACTTCCTTTCATGTAGGATGCCAACATAGGAACTTTCCATTTTGAAGCCGTTTGTGAGTAGACTTTTCTCTTCCCACTGTTGCCAGGTTCCGGGATCCAGGGCAGGCTTCGATCACTGCCCGGTGGGCTGTTCCTCCACACTCTTCAACTCTCATTCACCCAAGAACGGGAGAGGGGACCATGCTGGGTGTGGTGCCCTCACAAGTAAATGTTGGACCCCAGAGAGTTTTTGCAAAGTGATTTATTTAGGCAGAGAAAGATAAAAACGAGAACGAAAAAGATAAAGAGAGAAAAAAATATCACGAGATTGTGGAAGGGAACCCAAATATGGAATGTGCCCAGATGTGGGGGACAGGGACTTTTAACCTGGGAGGAATTCTCACCCTATCTAAGCTCCTTGACCTATGAAAGGAGTTCCTTTAATCTTCCGCTGGAGTGATTGATTTTTGATTTAAAGACATCAAATCTCTGGATGGAGAAGTGGGGGAGGCATGGCACTGAGAAGTTCTTGCCTTTGAAACTACGCCCCCTTGTGGACCCTGGAAGATAATACATTCTCTCACCACCACCTAGAGGCTGAAATGTAAACCAGAGTCAAGAATGGTTGATTAGCCAGTCATTCCTTGCACTTTTAACCTTGCAAGGTAAGAAGTAGACACAGAGTCTGAAATTATTCTTGTCAGTTGGATAGATTTTTGGAATCCAGTGGTAAAGCAGCAAGTGACAAACTAAAGCAGAGCTCAGCAGCATTCCAGAAAATGCCTGTGGTGCTATGCTGGTGGTCATGACTGACAGGACAGCAGCTGCATGGAAACAGAACTTCCTTTTCTTGATATTGGTTCTGACTTGCTCTCTGATTCCTGCCTGTGCCTAGTTCTCCTGCTTTTTTTGTCAATTCTAAGAGCTGTCTTGTGCTTTTCCTATGCATTCATTTTTGCTTGCTTAAAATTTCAAGTAATTTCTATTGTTTTCAAACAACCACCTTACTAAAATAAGGATCAAATATGTAGCTAAAACACTGAATTAAATAAACTTACATTGCTTTCCTTGCTGTAAGAGTTCTCTAAGCCTCTCTTATTTTAATATACGTCATGAACCTCTAGTTGAGGCAATGTCCAACACATTTTGTAAGACATCATCTACCTGTTGGAATTTTAACAGTCAGAACAGATATATTTATCAGTGTATAATTATTGGATTATCAAAGCTGGGAATAAAATTGAGGCTTTTATTATATAAAATAAAAGGATTTGTATATTTGGTTTTTTTATTCCCCGAGGTCACCTGCTACCTCTTTATGGATAACAGTTATCGTGCTTGATGGAATTTTTCCCTTTTCATCCATTCTTTTCTTTCCTCTTTCCAATCAACTTTATTTTTGATATTTTATTATTTTATTATTTTCATTCTTTAGAGATGGGATCTCACAGTGTTGCCCAGGCTGGTCCTGAACTGGACTCAAACAATCTCCCTGCCTCAGCCTGCTGAGGAGTTGGGATTATAGGGCCAAGCCAACACGCCCAACCAACTTTGATTTTTTGGGGAGTTTTGTTTGTTTGTTTTCTGAGAAGGAGTTTTGTTCTTGTTGCCCAGGCTGGAGTGCAATGGTGCCATCTTGGTTCACTGCAACCTCCAGTTTCAAGTGATTCTCCTGCCTCAGCCTCCCGAGTAGCTGGGATTACAGGCATGTGCCACCACACCTGGCTAATTTTGTGTATTTTTAGTAGAGGCGGGGTTTCCAGCCTGTTGGCCAGGCTGGTCTTGAACTCCTGACCTCATGATCTGCCCATTCCAGCCTCACAAAGTGCTGGGATTACAAGCATAAGTCACTGTGTGTGCCCAGCCCATCTTTGTTTTTTAAAAGATCCTTTACATCCATTCTTTTTTATTTAAAGTACTCCCTCTCATAGGATGTAAGTTTCTATAGACCGAAATTTTATTACTTAATTGTAATTAGCCTTATTTTCAGGCTGATTTACAGATTTTTTTTTTTGCTTTGTCTTTGTTTTTTTCATTGTACTTTCCTTATTCCACTTAGAATTTTTTGACCTGCTTAAATCTGCTTATGTCTGTCTTTAATCAGTATTAAAAAGCATTATCTATTAACCTCATAAGTTATTGCCTTTGTCTATGTTTTCCTGGTGAAGTTAAAGGTTAGATATGTATGAATGTTTAACTTTATCCTCTATAGCTGGTCATTTTCTTCAACATTTTATTTTATTTATTCTTACTGAACTTGCTTAATTTTTTAGTAGTTCTCTATTACTTCTAGTAGGTAGTTCCTTTCTAAATCTGCCATTATCATATTTGTATTTTCCTGTGTGCATCTCCGAGCATGTATTTTGTTCTTTAACTTCCGTCTGATAATAATTTTATTATTTAAATTGTTTTGCTTGTCTGTTGATTTGTTTCTGGATGTTTTGTTATCCTTAACAATATCCTTCCTTGTGGATGTATGTCTCGCTCTCCATCTCTCTCTAAGCACATGCTTACAAACGCTGTCTCTCTCACGCACACTATATTGCATACAAATGATTTACCAAAATAATTGACTTCGTTTTTAATACATACCTACAAATTACTTTTATATTCACTTTATGGTTGAGAAAAATGAGACTCACAGATAATAATTGACTTGGCCAAGTTTATACGCCCAATTAGTGTTAAGTATGGTTTAAGATTACCTTGTTGTCTGCTACAGAGATACGTTCTTCCAGAAGCTTTGCTTTTGCAAGCATCACTTATACCAGATCATCTTAAATCAAGGTGAAAATATGAGTATCTGAGCAACTACGATTTGGTCCCAGTCTTCAAGTATGCCCAAGGTGTGGTGGTTCTTGTTTTCTCCTTCATTAGAGTATCTTAACCTTATGATTCTAGCTTAGAATAGCGGAAGTCTCTGGCCAGACTCTATATTTTGTCAACCACAGGCTTTGATTTCTGTCTTTTTCATCTGAGAATTCTGTCTCAACAAAAGAACTGCAATCAACTTGGCTTGCAAGTTAAAAAAAGAATTAACTTGCAAGGAAAAGTTCCCCAAATTCAGTGATATTTTTCCTCTTTGAGCTCCCATCTTATTTAACTCTTTCCATGTTTTTTCCCGAAATGCTGTTCTGCTTCTTCTTTTGACTTCCACTGAATTAGAAAACTCCATTTTTTCCACTTCCCAATGTACATAAATCACTTAAAATATATTAATATCACTATATTTTCTATAATGCACAAATAACTTATACTATCTAAATACAAATACTTTGTCCTATTTTGTAGGTTTTTGAATGTCATTTAAATAAATACAGCTAAGACGTTAAATTTAACTAAGTTTATTTGACCTAGAAAAAGGTTTGAGAACTATACACCATCCTAGAACAAAGATTGGTCAGAGTGACTCCACTTTCAGAGTGGAGAGATGTACTTTTAACCAGAACATAGAAAATTATGTTAAGAGTTTCCCCGATTGATGCAGTTCAGTATTTACCTTATTTGGGCATAGTTTGGCACCATCAGCCTGGAATTGACTAAGGATTTGGCTGCTATGATTGACTGAGGCTCAGTTGTTTGGATACAAGGCTATCTATGTAAGCTTACAACTTGTTTATACATCAAGCTAGGGTACAGCCACTAAGCATGGATGCCACTTTGGGTGAAACTATTATGCAAGTACAAAGAACACTGAGTTAAAGTTAACTCAACAATGTTTTTCTAATATTTGTTTTATTGTATTATATTTGTTTGCTTCAATATAGCAAATGCTTCTTTAGATTTACCCACATGTTTATATATACATACATATATATATATATATATATATATATATATATATATATATAAAATTACTGATTTGCCTCCATTGATCATGACTTCTACTTCCGAATTTGCGCCAGAATCGACTAGTAGACTTCATGCAAAAATCCTGGTTTTTGGCTAATTTTGAACACTCAGGTATGTCTGTACTCTTAGTTCATCTATTTATCATTGCTTCTACAGTCTTCTCATGCTTTAAAAAATATGAGATGTTTATGATTGATCCAGTTTTTTCCTGTCATTTTAATGGGAGTATTTGTCTTATACCACTATTCTGTTTATCCCAGAAGTGGAAGCAAACCATTATAATTCCATTATTTTTGTTTCCACTCTTCTCTCTTTTTATAATTTCTTTTAGATATTCCTTGAATAGTTTTATTTCATTCTCCATGTCTTTCAGCTTATCTTATGTTCTATCTTTTTGTTCATATTCCACATTCTGGGTAATTCTTCATCTTCACTTTCTAATTTGTTGATATCCCTTTTGGTCACTATATGTTGCTCTTTAAAATGGTCCACAAGGTCTAAGGTTTTTATTATCTGGCCTTTTGCAGAAAAAAAAAATTCAGCTCTTGCTCTGGAATGATTCTGCATCTCTTCTGCCAAACTTCAAGTGTATCAATGGCCAGAAAAATAATCTATATGTTAATTTGTTAATTTGATGGTTCATGGTTCAAGGCTGTGCGATTTGTAAGTTTGAAGCCAAACAACACATGATGGATAGCCCTGTTGTCACAGCTTCTCAGGAGAGAATAGATATTTGTTTTTTTCTACCAATTGTTCTAGTATTTACAGGCAAACTTCTTATTTATACTGTGTTGGTTAATAAGTATTTTTCTTTACACTTTCGTTCTAGGTTCAGCTATGTATCATCTCTTCAATGATGAGCTTTAATAAAATTCAAATTTATAAATTGCTGGGTTTATCTTTCTTCCCATACAGAAAAGTTAGAGCAACTGGTCTTGCTGGGTTTAAGTGTTGTCTGTGTTTCTGGCATTAGTAATTTTCTTTGTTTTTCTATGTTTTAGGTATATACATATAATGAAATCTCCAAAATTCTTCAGTGTTAGCATGTATTATTGAAATTTTTCAGGTAACTCGCTTACCACATGGCCTAAATCTGATTCTAAAATCTAAGTTTTACTTTCTCAAATATAAAAACTGTTTGCTAATAAGCATTAGAAAAATACTTCAAAGAACATTTTGATAAATATGATTATGCAATACTCACTGCAGTAAATAATTGTTGCATGATCAATGGAGTTTCATTTGCATATATACCACAAGATGAAAGCCAGTAAGTCTGACTTTTGAGAAAATAGATCTCGGAAATAGTATCTTGTGCAAATAATCTGATTCGAGAATACGTACCCCACTAATTCAATGAGAAGGTAGGATTTTCATTTACATGTGATCAAATAACTTTTTTTTAACAATATTTTTACCTTTTGAATGCTTTAATAAAATACAGCAGAAACAATGTCTTGTACAATCTGATGCAACAATTAGTACCCCTCTAGGAAAATCAGTGAGAGGGTAGGATTGTCATTTACATGTGATCAAATAACTTTTTTTTATTGCAATACCTTTTACCTTTTGAATCCTTTATTGTTTTCATTTAAGAAGTGTGGAAATCAGAAACAAATCATATTCTCAATCATGTTAGAAAAAATATGTATAATATGTATTTTTTAAAAGTCCAGTGAGTAAGGACTTAATTTGATTGGCTTTTGAAATAATGATTTCCTAATATAGTTTCTCAGTATGTTTCCTCTAGACAAGAGAAAACTCTGTCATTATAAGATTCTTAATTTATCCTGGTAATTTCATAAGAAAAATGATTACTTAGAGCAATCATTTATACACATAATCATAGCTCTTTATTTAAACCACAAAAAATCAAAAGAAAGCAGAGAAGCTTATGCATAAAACATAAAGAAAAATTTAGTCATTTAGTGAAAATAAAATCAGTGTTAAAATACTTCTTTTGACACAGTCAGTTAACATCTTTCTATTTTTGCTAAATAACTATTAATTACAGTTTAAGCTTGACTCGACACAGCAATGGAATTTGAAGTGAACATACTATTTTAAAAAATAAATGATATATTTAGAGTGTTGACATTTAGAAAATGCTAGTTTTATGAAATTCACAATGTGTTTTAGAATTATAAATGCTAAACTAAATGAATATAAGATTATATTTAATAGAATAAAAACAGAAGAGTATTTTAAGTCTTGAAGACCCAAGGCAGGGTTCTGTTAGAAGCATTCCTCTTTCAATCAACATTACAGCTATTGTAACTTAAAACCACTTCAACTAATTTGGCATAATCCATGGCTCTGAACCCTGGCTTCCTAGTAGAATCACATGACAAGTTTTTAAGTAGTACTCATTTCTTAGCTCCACTAAAGTCCAAGTAAAACAGAACTTCAGTTTTTAGAAAAAGGTGTGGGTAGTTTGAAATGTTCCACATTATTCTAAGATGTGGGTGAGATTAAGAACCAGTAAGCACACCAGTCAGAATGGCTATTATTAAAAAGTCAAAAAATAACAGGTGCTGGCAAGGTTACGGAAGAAAAGAAACACTATATGCTGTTAATGAGAATGTAAATTAATTCAAACATTGTGGAAAAGAGTGTTGTGATTCCTCAAAGACCTAAAAACAGAACTGCCATTTGACTCAGCAATCCCATTAGTGAGTATATACCCAAAGGAATATAAACTGTCCTACTATAAAGACACACGCGCACATATGTTCATTGCAGCACTATTCACAATAGGAAAGACATGGGATAGACCTAAATGACCATCAATAATAAAGACTGGATAAATAAAATGGGGAACATATACACCAGCAAATACTATGCAGCCATAAAAAAGAACAAGATCATGTATTTTGAAGGAACACAGATGGAACTGAAGGCCATTATACTTAGCAAACTAATTCAAGAACAGAAAACTGAATGCCACATGCTCTCACTTATAAGTGGAAGCTAAATGATGGCAACACATGGACACAAAGAAGGGAACAACAGACACTGAGGCTTACAAGAGGGTGGAAGGTGGGAGGAGGTAGAGGATTTGGAAAAATAACAAATGAATTCTAGGCTTAATGCCTGGGTAATGATGTAACCTGTAAAACAAACCCTCGTGACGCAAATTTATCTGTAGAACAAACCTGCACATGTATCCCTGAAACTAAAAGTTTTTTTTTTTAAAAAAAAAAGAACAAAGGAGCCTTGCTAGGCTACATTTACTAAGCACCAACTGCACATATTTAACCTATACAAAATGCCTAAAACATAAAGAGTAAAAAATATGCGTAATAGTGACATAAAACAAGAATTCAGACATAGCGGTTGTTTTTGTTTAGAAATAAATACAAACTATGGAATTATTATACACTCCTATAAGAGAAAACGCTATCAGATTAATTCTACAGAAAATATAGTGTGATAATTTACACAGTTACATTTGATTTCTAATAATAAATACAACTCTGTTAAATGTTTTAAAAACAGTCTGTACATTGCTTACAGAGAGTTCGATATCAATTGTGTGTTTAAATTTTCTACTTGAATGATAAAATGCTATTTTTCCTTAACTTGGGGTAAATAATTTTATGGTGTGATGAAACTGATCTGACATTTTGAAAAAGGGCATGATTTTTTAATGAAATATAGAAGAGTTGTAATTTTAGTTATACACTGTTGCGCAAACCTACTTTTTGGCTTCATTTGCAAAAGGTTGTTAGATAACCTTTATCTTTTACCAGTAACTTCTTACTCTGAATTAAAATATTTGGCTTTTAAAATTCTTCTTATTTCATTGTCTTCATATTTAAAATATCTTCCATGATACTTCACTTCTAATTTTGTAGTATTTTTACATAAAAAGAGACTAATACTAATATCCCTGATTTTTAAGAGAAGATTTTTATTGTCCTATTAACTTTGGGGAAAAAAACACAATAATATGGTTTAAAATGCTAAAGTGGAGCTCTAGTGATTCGACTGAAAATAACTTTACGAATAAACTAGACTGTGGCAACTCTTGAACATAATAAAGGAGGACATCAACAGACCAGAAAATTGATAAGTTTTGGAATATATGAAGCATGTTATATGGAATTGCTAGAGAAACTAATCATTTTCTGTTACAGAACTTAGGTCACAAAGCCCAATGCCTGCTAATCGGCAAGTAGCCCTGTGTTTCTAAGAATGGCTATAAACTTCACAATATCAAAGGAGAAATCATTGCCAGCAAAAGCATTTCTGGGTAGTAGGAAAGACTAAAAGTGAATAACATTAGTCCAGATGTTTTAATAATATTCGATGCCATTTGAAATTCATGTTTAACATGATGTAAATTACTTGATAAGCAAATTAAAAACGATGCAACTACAGACTCTAAATAAGACAGCAAGTAAAATGAGAAATAATACATGAAAGGAAAAATTTAAAAAACGGCTGCACTGAAGATAAATTATTTTTCCAGGAGTTTCAACTATAGTTGCCTTTGTTCGTTTGTTTGCTTTGGTGTTTTTTTTTTTTTTTTTTTTTTTTTTTTTTTTTTTTTTTTTTGTAATAAATGTTTTAGTAATCTCGGGCTGCTATATAAAAATAAGATAGGCTGCTGGCCTAAACAATAGGTATTTATTTCTTTTAGTTCTTGAACTGGAAAGTTTGAGGAGGGTCATCTTCTGGACTTTTAAAGGGCTGCCTTTTTCTTGCATTTACATAGCGAATAGAAAACATTAGCTTTCTGGTCTCTTCCTATAGAAGCACTAATCCATCACGAAGACCTCATCCACCTGAACTCACCTAAACCTAATTACTTCCAAAGGTACTACCTCCAAATACCAGCACACTGAGAGTTAAGGCTTCAATATATTAATTTTAGGGAAATAAGATGCAGTCCGTAAGAACGATATATTATATACATAATAATTCGTAATATAACTATATACAATCTATAACGGCAGTGGAATATAGACATACTTCCAACTATTGTGCTTTACTTTACTTGGCTTCACAGATAATGTGTTTTTCACAAACTGAAGGTTTGTGACAACCCTGCATCAAGCGACTTTATCGGCACCACTTTTTCAATAGCATGTGTTCATTTGTATCTCTGTGCCGTATCTGGGTAAATTCACACTATTTCAAACTTTTAAATTATAATTATATTTGCTGTGATAATCTGTCATCAGTGACTTCTCATGTTACTATTGTAATTATTTTGGGCACCATGAACCACATCAATATAAAACAGTGAATTTAATCAATAAATGTTTGTGTTTTCACTGCTCCACCAACTTAGACAATTAGTTTGAGATCTTTTATTTGGACAGCAAGATAATTCAAACTATAAATAGGCCAGTCCTAGTGGCTCATGTCCGGAATCCTAGCACTTTGGGAGGCTGAGGTGCAAGATTCACTGGAGACCAAGAGTTCAAGACCAGTCTGGGCAACATAGGAAGACCTTATCTCTACAACTGAAGAAAAAAAAAAAAAATAAAAGAAAAGAAAATAACCAGGTGTGGGCATGGTAACACCTGTCTGTATTTTCAGCCACTTGGGAGGCCGAGACAGGAGGTTTTCTTGAGCCCGTTAGTTTGAGGTTATAGTGAGCTATAAAATGAGCTATGATGGCACCACTACACTCTAGCCTGGGCCACCGAGTAAGACCCTATCTCTAACTGGAAGTCCAAAGAGGAATCTACTTCCAAGATTATTAATTTAATATCTCAATGAATTAATCGGGAATACAATTTTTTTCTCATTTAGCTTTGTAGTCACATTTTATATGGACTTTTTGTTTAATCTCTCTTTATGGTCAGACAATGATTTCAGAAATATCACAAATTATACTCAAAGATAAAAGAAGAGGATTTTTTTTTAGAAAATGCAACTCTTTTTAGTAGCTTTTGGCAGACATACCTTCATATTTTCTTGACTAAAAATAGTCATAAACAAGTCAATCAAAGACAGATGTATTTAAATTGTCATGGTTTACCTACCCTTAACAAGCTTTATCCTAGAGGTAAGGATAGGGTTACTTTCCTGAATTTTAGATATGTGGAAATATTTGGAGTTCTGTCAATAAATGAAAAAGTATGATGGATATAGTGCTTGCCATGGAAAATATCAAAGACACATATTCTGAAAACTCTAAGTTCAGTAATATGCCAGGGGTTCCTAAGACCACTTGAGACCCAATAACTTACTGGAGGAATCTAATGGAATCAGAAACTGTTGTACTCAGTGTTACAGTTTATCACAGTGAAAAAGGTACAGATAGAAGTCAGCTAAGAGAAAAGAAAAAATGAAGTTCAGGAGAAACCAAGTCCAAGCTCTCAGGTGTCCTCTCCCAGAGCAGTTACATGGGGACATTTTTAATTATCCCAGCAGCATTGTATGAAGTGCAAAATGTTGCCAACCAGGAACACTCACTGGACATAAGTTGTCCAAGGTGTTCACTGGCATCAGTCACATAGTCATTAGTCCCCATATGACTGACCTCAGTCCCATGACATTTCAGCACAGCTTTCTTCCTACACCCCTAGTAAAAGCAGGTGTTCCTATAAGTCACATTGATAACATAACCTTGTCTGGTCAAACTGGGACAGTATGGCCCAAGACTTCAGGAATACAATAACACTTTTATCTGGCAGAATACTCCAAGGGCTTAGAGATGAACTCCCAGACCAATACCCAGTCCTGCAGACTCTCGTTGGAATGTACAGTATTTGAGCAATTCAGGCGAGCCAAGTTAACCCTTTTCAGCCGTTCCTAAATACTATTTAAGAAATGTAAATAACAATGAGATAGTTTAGTAAACTTTTTTATTGAAATATACAAATAGTGCATAGCTAAATTAATTTTAACAAAGTGATTATACATATTTCACAGTCAGATTACCTTAAATTACTATCTGCTCCATCTGCAGGTAACTATTATTCTGATCGCTAATAATAGACTTTTAAAATCTGTTTTTCAACTTTTATGATAGAATTAAACAATGTATATTCTGTTCTGGGTGGCTTCTCTTACTCAAAAATGTGTTCGGGAGAGTCATCCAAGCTCTCTTGGGAATACCATTTATTCTTCTTGTTGGATAATACTCCATATATATATATATGTAATATACATATATATCCATATATATGTATCACCTCATTGAAGATACATATTTACATTTTAAGAGTGAATGAGACTCAGTAGCTACATCACAGAAGTTACAAAGCTGGAGACTCTAGTATTATCTTTCCCTTGGAGAGATTTATTTTTATCTGAATTGTTAGAGTAAGAGCTCAGTACAGTACATGTGTGTGTATATATATATATATATATATACTGTATATATGATGTGTTTATCTATTTTACTTTTGGTGGATAACTGCAAAACTTCCAATTTGAAGCCATTATGAAAAATTCTTTAATAAACAATTTTGTACATTTGCTGAATATGTTTATGTGTTCCTGTGGGATTATAGTAGCAGAATTTTCAGGTCATAGGGTATGCATACACTTAATTTTAACAGACAAGGTCAAATACTTTCCAAATTCATTTTAACAATTATAGTCAACCAGCATTGTTTTAGAGCCCTGACTGCAGGGCCATTTGGGATTAGTTTGTCTTTCTCTTATTGATTTTAATGGGTAGTGTTAGGCTGTGAATAAAGTTATTTATGTACAGTAGGAAATTTCTGAACAAGTTTTACTCAAATTTTGGCATTGTGCTAAGAACTAGCTCTGGAAATCCGTTCACAGAAAGAACATAGTTGGGACCATCCTGAGGGACTTTGCTCACTAGGGATATATATTTACATTTCAAGACAGAATGGGACTCAGTAGGTACATCTCAGAAGTTACAAAGCTGGAGACTCTAGTGTTATCTTTCCCTTGGAGAGATTTATTTTTAACGAAATTATTAGAGTAAGAACGCAGAATTTTTTCCATTTTGTGACTATGGAGACACACTCAGAAGGGGATTAGAGCCACTGGGTCACTCTTCCACAAAAATAGCCAGTTTCTTTTTTCCAGAGTCCTTCGCCTACAGCAGATCCCCTTACATGTAGGACATCTGGTTCTCACCACATCATCATCGTGGTAAGAATTAGTGGAAAGGAGAGTTAGGTTAAGGGAGCTATTTCTTTCCCTTTTCCACAGCCTCTGGTACCAAGTACTGCAAGATATGCATCTCAACATTCTCTGCTACGGCGTGAGCGGTAGAAGTACTCTGAACTGCCAGAAACAACTTCATTTCACATGGAAGTGGCTTTAAATCAAACACATTAACCTCAATGAACCGAAATTAAATATGTCTTTATTCAACTTCCCCCTAGCTGAATATTAAAAGCGCCGTAGGCTGGACCCGCATTACCTGTTAGGGAGATAAATGAATAAAGGCAAATGGGAGCCAAAATAGGTGTGGCCCTTATTATTTTTAATTAAAACATCTTACATAGCAAGTTTTGCAGTAATCATATGACCTCGAGAAAGACCCATACAAATGAAAGTTCTTAAAGATTTAGCTTTCTTAGCTTTAAAGTAAACTTGCTACTGGATTTTCCCATTACAACGATTTCATTAAAAAAAATGAAATAATCATATATTTCATTATGTAATTACAGTAAATTGATCTCAGCATTTTTCTTAGCAATATATACCAACATTGTTTCCAATATTGTTTGCGATTACAAGTGACGCTATAGTTGAAATTCTTATATCCGTACTCGTGTGTGTGTGTGTGTGTGTGTGTGTGTGCTTGTGTGTACTTACTCTGTGTGTAACACTGATTTTATTTATTTGTATGGGCCTGGAAGAGGACATGCTGAGGCATAAAATAGAGGGACAACAAATTATACAAGACATTGACAAATAGCAGTGTTTGCAAGTTTTTGTTCCCTTACAATCTTTGCTATTTGCCAGTTTATCAAAATCCTGTGTTGCTTAACATTTAGTAATTTAGCAGTTATTCTAAATCTCAATGATTTTACCTAACTGACACCTGGGTTTTAAAAAATTGTTTATATAGATTCTTGCTTTTCCTAAGTGTCTTTGAGGAAATAACAGTATGCAGAAGATATGGTTGCTCTTTTTCATTGAAACTACCTTAAACTGTTTTCCAGAGGAAAAAAATAACAAAGTAGAAACCAGTCTTTTGCTTGGTGATTACATATATTGAATACCTGTGTAAGTTAAATACATTGAGAGAAGGAAACATCCAAAACTGTACCTAGATTATATCATGACATTATGTATATATGTAAATAAGTTAATTTTTACAATCTCAACATAGAGAAAAATGTTATTTTAAATGAATAAAAAGTAAAAATAACAAAATAATTTTGGGGCATATTAAATTTAGAAGTAAATATCTTAGACATCTCTGAAAATCTTTGGTAAAAAATCCAGATTATGATAACTTGTCTTTCATAAACTTGGAAGAAATGGATAATACCACACAAATTTTTAGCATTGTAGGGATTATTTCATGGGCTGTAGGATGAACACATTTGCCTTAAATAATGGCTCTGAAAATGTAATTTATTTAGTTTTGTTAGGAAAATAAATTTATTTCTAGACACAGGATATTTTACAATTGAATCATGTTTCAAAAAAAGAATCACTGTTTTTAATCAGCAAATATCATATTAAGAAGTTCTTTCAAAAAGTACTTCAAACACTTTCATTTGAAATATGTGCAACTGATTCACAAGGTATCTAGTAATTTTTATTTTACCAAGCTCATGAGTAAATTAGTCAGCCCTGACACAGTTTTGCAGAAAAATCAAAGTGTTTTAGTTTCTTCATCTGTAAAATATTCATGTGGTAAATGATTGAGCAAATATATAAACTTAAGCAGTTTGATCCTAAAGCTTATCTTTATGAATATGAAATACTGATGAGTACTTTATCAAGTGTCTATCATATAGTATGATCTTATTTAGGATTAACTATGGTTGTAATCATAATAGAGTATTTTAAAAATTCTTTTGATAACTCTAAATGTTTTAATAAATTATAGATTGAACACTGAGATAAGATGGAGTTATCACTGATCTTTAAGACAGCAAAATTAGGTCTTGAAATTAAAATTGAAATGAGCACAATATTCGTATATTGATTTTATGTTGATGTTTTATAATCACATTTGATTTGGAAAATAAAATTGATGTAAAGGTTTTCCACATCTTCTCAGTTATCCTACTTCATTTTCTAAGGGAGTTACACGACATACTTTTATTTTATTTTTTGTTATATAGCAGTAGCCTTTCCTTGATTCCTTCGATTATTTCTGCTCTTTTCTGCTATCCCTACCCATCAGTTCTCAGAGCTCAGATAAACAGTTTTTAACAATCTAATGTGTGTATTTGGCAATTTCCTCACATCCTTATGACTTTATATTCATAGCCACATATAAGGGGATCAAATGGTTTGTACTTTGTAGTATCTCAGTGTACGCACATTTTTTTTATATCACTTTATCATTCATCAATAACTAAATGAAAATTCCTTTAAGAGAATATGAATAGCTCTAGTTGGTTTTTTAATGTCTGCCTAACATTTCATGTTGACAAATTATCATGATTATCAGTGGAAAAATTTTACTAGCAATGTATCATTAACATTCTAAACTATTTTTGTATAATCTAGACTTTGGTGGGAACAAACTTTGGGACAAACTGCTTCCATGGTTTCTTGGTGAGGAGTAGTGAAAAAGAAATGGGGAAATTAATGTATTTTGAATTTATCTTCTTATTGAGAAGGGATGAGTAGAGAAATTGACTAACTTGCTAAACAATAGAGTGTATCTTCATTTCAAATAGCACTTGAAAATTATGCATCTAATTGTGAGGGCAAAAGACTGAAGATACGTCTTACTAAAGAAGAAAGGATAGATCTTCCAAAATAACAAGGATGTAGTTGAATGAATAAAAAATGTGTCAAGTCAGCAGCAATAAAGTAAAAATATTACAAAAGTAATGCTAAATAGTTGTCAGATGGAAGGATATATTTAACAACACATTTTGTTAAATAGATGACAAACAGGTAATATTTATTCATTACATAGATGCCTTTTTAAAAATCACACTTCAAGTTCTGGGACACATGGACAGAATTTGCAGGTTTGTTACATATGCCGTGGTAGTTTGCTGCACCCATCAACCCATCATCTACATGAGGTGTTTTTCCTAATGCTGTCCTTCCTGTAGACCCCTGCCCCTCACAGGTTCCAATGAGTGATGTTCCCTTCCCTCTGTGCATGTATTCCCATTGTTCAACTCCCACTTTTGTGTGAGAACATATGGTGTTTGGTGTTCTGTTCTTGTGTTAGTTTGCTGAGAATGATAGTTTCCAGTTTCATCCATGACCCTGAAAAAGACATGAACTCATTCTTTTTATGGCTGCATAGTATTCCATGCTGTATATGTGACACATTTTCTTTATCCAGACTATCATTGATGGCCATTTGTGTTGGTACCAAGTCCTTGCTATTGTAAACAGTGCCATAATAAACATATGTGTGCATGTATCTTTATAGTAGAATGATTTATAATCCTCTGGGTATATGCTCAGTAATGAGATTGCTGGGCCAAATTGTATTTCTAGTTCTAGATCCTTGAGAAATCACCACACTGTCTTCCACAATGGTAGAACCAATTACATTCCCACCAACAGTGTAAAAGTGTTCCTATTTCTCCACATCCTCTCCAGCATCTGTTGTTTCCTGACTTTTTAATGATAACTATTCTAACTGGTGTGAAATGGTATCTCAGTGTGGTTTTGATTTGCATTTCTCTACTGATCAGTGATGATGAGCTTTTCTTCAGATGTTCATTGTCTGCATAAATATCTTCTTTTGAGACAGAGTCTCGCCCTGTCCCCCAGGCTGGAATGCAATGGCATGATCTCTGCTCACGGCAACCTCCACCTCCTGGGTTCAAACAATTCTCCTGTTACAGCCTCCCAAGTAGCTGTTACTACCGGTACCCACAACCATACCTAGCTAAATGTTGTATTTGTAGCAGAGACAGGGTTTCACCATGTTGGCCAGGCTGGTCTCAAACTCCTGACTTCATGATCCACCCACCTTGGCCTCCCAAACTACTGAGATTACAGGCATGAGCCACCACCCCTGGCCACATTGGGGTCTTAACATTCACCTGATAAAGTTAGGAGCCTCAAGAAAAATTAGCAGAGGAAAATAACAAGTAGTTACAATTTAGGGTAAACTAAACAGTTCTAAGGAGTATAAAGTAAAAATTCTATGTCTTAAAAAACAATTCTCCCCTCTCCTTCTTTCTCAATTACTATAAGAGTATTCACGTCAGAGAAATAACTACTCTTTAGCCATTCAGAAGTTTATAGCAGTTCTACTAACTTCAACATTTGGCAACCAAAATTACTCTAAGAATCATCAACCAAATTTGACAGACAGGTAAGAGAGTAAGAAAAAAAGTGCTTGTGTAACGATTTCAGACTAAGGCTTAAGGACAGTAAACACACTGTTTGCTAAAATTAAGCCACATGGAAACACCAAGCAAGGGAGCAATGGAAGTGGATAAGCACAGGCAGTCCACAGAAGGATAAATCAAATTAATGAACTTGCATTAAAAAAAAAAAAATCTGTTAAGATTCATGGGTGGTAAAGAAATTACAAATTAAAATAACACAGGAATGTCACCAGAAAAACCATCAAATAAGCAACATTTAAAGATAATTACAGGACTTATTGTTTCTAGTGTTCTCTCATGTATTTCTGGTGAAGAATAATTTATTATAGCCATTTAAAACAATCTGACAATTTATATTGCAATTACTTGTACTTAGGACATGTGACCAAACAATGCAATTCCTAGGCTTTTTGCCTGTATGACTAAAATCATATGCACAACAGTGGTTATTACATTCTTTAGCCCAGTCACCATTAAGTCCCTTGTTCTCTTAGAACCTAAATATTTACAGGGAGAAGAGTTCTTATTGACTTGTAGAATCTCAATACTACTTATCTTGAAATTGCAGTTCATTTGAGATTATCACACTATGATAGTCTTTAGCCTTTGAATTGGAATCAAGATTTTAGTTTAGAACAGTAAAGTTTGCTCCTAAGATTTCCTGAAGTAAAAATACTAATTGTGATTCTGTATCTAAATATTTGTACATCTAAAATTTTCTTTCACCTATAACCAGAATAAATGATAGCTCTTTCTTTAAAAAAAAAAGAAGAAAAATCTATTTAGAAAATGAAAAATCTAGGCTAAAATGGTGACTTGAGTAATTTAAATGGACATAGATTTATAAAATGTAAATTCTCAATTTTGAGAAAAAAATCAAGTAAATCAAATATACCATCTTTCTTTTGTCAACAGATGTATGCTGACTTAATTGATGCTTAATTTATTTTTTATTACATAATTTTTGATATTGCAATAATTATAACAAGAAACGCAAAATGAAATTTCTGTATATTCATGAAAATACTAAAATTATCAAGTAATTTAAATATAAATAGCTTCTCATTCATATGATTCAAAATTTTATGTCATTTTATTTCATTTCTTCATTGTGCTATAATTAAATATTAATAAAATAAAATCTTTAAAATTTCTGATATAGCCTTGCAATATGTGATTAGAACACAAGTAAAAACGCAAACATATAAAGAATGCAAAAATAATATTTGAAAAACATAATTAAAGTTATTAAACTTTCAAAAGTTATTGATGAAGTATTCAGAAGCATTTTAGATTACAAAATATTATTTAAATTACATTTAATTAAAAATGATATACATTACTCAGTTAAAAAAAAAAAAAAAGACAATGCCAGTATCAAGAAAAGCAAAACTGAAAAGTTGAAAATCTTTTAATATTCAAGAAGCAGTCCTGTCCTTTCTACTGATTATGGACCTTCACTGAAATTAAGTCAATTATGCTCACATAATAAAGGTGTATCTTAATAATTTAAGTGAAGAAATAAAATCTGTAATCAATTTCAGTTTCATTTGAATAACTGTACCTCATAAGTTTTTTTCAATTGCAGACTATAAGCATAGAAGCAAATTTATTAACTTGGCAGTATTACATAGGAAAGCAAAATTTTGTAAAATAGTGAAATTTTGTAAAATGGTAAAATAGATTTTCCAGTCTTATAATTAATTTATCAACAGAATAGCTTCAAGATCTATACAGATTCATTCTATAGATAGTACTGTGAAAAATCAGGTGTTTTTCTGTATTTTGTTTGTTGATTTTAAACTATCACTGTTGAATGTACATAAGCAAAGTAGTTAAAGAAAAGCCTTTGGAGTAATTAAGTAAATTCAATAACATATGTATGTGCACACACACACACACACACACACACACACACACACACAAATACACATCCCAAACAACCACAAAAGGAATAAAGTAATTTATAACCAGGCCGGGCACAGTGGCTCATGCCTGTAATTCCAGCACTCTAGGAGACTGAGGTGGTAGGATCACTTGAGGTCAGGAGTGAGACCAGCTTGGCCAACAGTGGTGAAACTCCGTCTCTACTAAAAATACAAAAATTAGTCGGGGCATAGTGGCACACACCTGTAGTCCCAGCTACTCTGGAGGCTGAGGCAGGAGAATTGCTTGGCCCCAAGAGGCAGAGGTTGCCTGAGTGGAGATAGGGCCACTACACTACAGAGTAAGTGGCACAGCAAGACTCCGCCTCAAAGAAAAAAAAAAAAAAAAGATGTAACCAAAAACCTCACTAATTCTGTATGTCAGCATTTATTAAAATAAGAATAAGAGAAAACTACTACAGATATCTTAAAATAAACAAATGATTATTGAATATGTGCTAAATCTTCTTTTTGTTTGCCTATTTCTCTACAGAAATGCCCATGAATTGCATTTGCAGGCTGGACCACCAAGGGCTTCTCTAAAATGGCAAAGAAAATAATGTTTGATTTCAAAATGGCAATACTAGTAGCTACATCAAAACGTGACCTTTGAGAGAATTTTCAGCAAATAATATACTTTATCAAACTTGCTTTTAAGAAGTAGATATTTCAGAAAATATGGTACTGCCTATGATCGCTGCCAAATCACTCCGTATACATAATGGGTGCTCAGCACTTCCGATTTTATAAAGTACTTTCAAATATATCAGTTCAGTTAGCTAGTATCCAAATCCTTGATGCAATCACTGTAATACAGCGTACAAACAAATTGTGTGTAATGAATGACACTGGAGTTGGAGCAGAAGACAGGCGTCAGGAACACGGTGGGGGTGTCATTTTGAATACAGGCCATTGTGGGAGATGCTCCTTCAGGCAGACCCCTCTCCCTAGGTATTTCTATGACGATTAGAGTGAATGGTTTTTGTGGAGTAGATTCCACGGCTTGTGCATTTTTAAATCAAGTAACAGCACTTGAATTAAAGCTTTATGCTAACTACAAACCTAAAAATTTTTCTCATGACGTATTTGAATATATTCTTTTTAAAAAAGAAAAAAAAATGCAGTCATATAAATGTTCAGGTCCTGAAGTAAATATATTTCACTTATAGGTAGTCTCTTCCCTATTTTATGTGAGTGCCACAAACATTTTATGAAATTTAAAAAAGTAAACATGTATACAACATAGCTTTTTAAAATGAGATATAGGCTGAAACAATGCTTTGAGGAGGTAGAATGTTCTGAAATATAATTAGATGACAAATTATTTCTGGTACCCATTTCCTAGCACTTATGTTTTTCACCCACTCATAAAACAAGTAGGTTATACTGAGTCACCAAATTAAACATTCAAATTATTCTGCATCTCCAGAAGTAGCCCATAATTAAAAGAAATTTCATATTGAAATAACTGGAACTAATTTGCTTATTCATTAAATTGTGTCCAAGTGTAGTCTCTGAATTATATCAATTAGAGAATGAGAAGGCATACTTAAAAAGAGCTGAATTAACAGTGCAAATAAAGTAACCACTGTGGATAGTTTTGAAAATTCTGATGTTAATTTTCTGTTTGTCAATGCAGTGGAAATACATCAGTAGCATAGTAATAAAAAATATAATTATTTCTTTTTATGGCATCTTTGATAAAATTAACAAAGTTTTATTATTTAAAAAACTGAAAAATTCCTACATCAATAGAATCACAAGTGACTTCACTAATTACAACAATGATTGTGGTCTTGAAGTATTTTCTTATCGTTTGATTAATATCTTAGGTGAGTATTAAATTATAGCCTGACATTATTTTATAATTAATAATTTATTTAAAATATATTATATAATTAAATATCTATTGAAAATTAAGCCTGTTAAAAATAAAGCTATTGAATTTTTCTATCCTTTAATCCTAAATTTGCTTCTAACTTTTGCCTCTAATATACAGGGTTCGAATATATCTTGTTTTCATAGAACAGTTTTGATGTATAATTTATATATAGTTTAGAACAGCTTCAGGAATAGTTTGTATCATAGTTTTCTCACTAATCTCTCTGTTTTCTCTTTTGCTATGCTATAGTCTATTTTCACAAATCAGTCAAAAGTGTTACTGCTAAATCTTTAAAGAGGCTATTGCTTTTCTGTTTAAAACCCTTTATTGCCTCCCAATTAAATAAAAAAAAAACATTCTTACCATTTTCTAAGAAGCTTTATGTGACCATCTCCCTACGGAGTCTGATCTCATCTCCCCTGCTCTATCATACTGGCACTCCTAGTGGAACATCACGGTGCATTCATACCCCAAGGCCACATTTGCTATTTCTGCTCCCTGAAAATGTGTTCTCTCAATTATGCTCTTGGCTTATTCTCTCATAACCATTCATTGTGCTCAAATGATACCACCCAGTGAGGCTTTCAGCAACCATCTTGTTCAGTATCCAACATCTCTTGTGCTCAGAACTCTCTATTCTCCTTCTTTGCCACATTTTTTAGAACAGAACTTAAACCATCTGGCAAACAACACATTATACTCTGTGGTATTAATAATTGTTTTTCTCCCAATACTGGAACAACAGCTCTATAAAATCAAGACATTCTGAATATTATTTTCACTGCTTTTTCCCCAGTCCCTAGAAATGGGCCTAGAACATACATAGTAGATGCCCAATAATTTGTCGTGGAACAAATGGAAGTTGATCTTCAAGAATATTTTATAATGAATAAACTTACGTCTCATGAATGAGCCATTACTTATTTAGCCATCTCCATAAATTTGCATACTTTTGTAAACAATAATGTTATTTTTGTCAAAACAGTTATTTGTGAGTATACATATATATATGTATTTTATGGCAATGATATGCATAGATACATATATGACCTTCTGTAATATTTATAGATGCTTTTTTTTGTTTGCATTATGTAATACATGTGATTTTATAGCTAGTATTCTGGATGGCCATGAAACATCAATCAAAAAGGAACTAATATTAATAAATAGCTGGCCTGTTTAATTGATAGTCAAAATATTCTTTCTTTATTACATACTCTAGAGATTTCTGATGAACCTTTATGAAATGTAATAGTGGTTGCAGTCCTAATGATTTTTTCTAGATTGTTTTACAATTTTTAGTCTTCAAAATTCAGGGCTAATGTATGCATGTTGAATAATTATGGCCTTCATATGTAAGCTATGTTTGAAACTAAAACTTACAGAACTTCAAAGTGCTTATATTTATGTATTGGCAAATAATGATAAACAATGCATATGAATAAAAAGATATCATTTTTACTATTCATTAAAAATATGAATAAAACTGGTTTTGCTCTGCATTTTTTGCTATGATAACCTTAGCCATGAAAACAACCTGATTATTGAGTCAGGTGTGTCATCTTCTGTATGACTCACCCGAAACAGGGAAATGAGTCTAGAACCATCTAAACAGTTGGCATCAGAAGTGAGATATTCAAGAATTTGTTAACCTTTTATCTCACTAAACAAATCTCAATACTCCTTATAAATAACAAATTCAAGAATTTAAAATGTTATTTGTAAATTAGTAATTTTTTGTTGTTTTAATTACACATGTCAACCCCATTATGGAATGATATCAGCATCCCCTTGGCAAGAAGATATTTTTAAATTTTTACACATACATTTTAAGAGTTTGATAAAACCCTACACATCTATGATTTTTTTCTCTTTTCTACAATTAGTAATTTTCTAATTATAGGAAAATAACTTTCTTTTTTTTGGTGTTGTATTTATTTGTTTAATTTTAACTTTCATGAGTCATAGTAGGTGTATATGTAGGGTGCATTGGCTGTTTTCATACAGGCATGCAATGCGTAGTAATCACATTATGTAAAATGGAATACCCATTCCCTCAAACATTTCTCTTTGGTGTTGCAAACAATGCAATTAAACTCTTGGTTATTTTTAAATAAACAATTAAATTATTACTGACTATAGTCACCCTATTGCACTATCAAACACTAGGTCTTATTCATTCTTTCTAACATTTTTTGGGACCTGCTAAGCAATCCTATCACCTCACCATCCCATTTTCACTCCATTTCCCAGCCTCTGGTAACCATCCCTTCACCCTCTATGTCCATGAATTTAATTGTTTTCATTTTTAGATTCCACAAATAAGTGAGAACATGCAATGTTTGTCTTTCTGTTCCTGGCTTATTTCACTTAGCATAATGATCTCCAGTTCCGCCTACGTTGTTGCAAATGACAGGATCTCATTCTTTCTTATGGCTGAACAGTACTCCATTGTGTATAAATGCCACATTTTTTTTTCTTTTTTTAGTCATTCTTGTGGTCTTTTTTTATTTGTATGTTTCTTGACAATCCTCTCCATCTATAGGTGCACTCTGATGTCTTTGGCAACCCCACAGAAGCACACAATGAAGGTCACTCTTAATGTCAACATTCTTCAGTGAGGCTTTTTGCTCAGAGAAATAATTGTTGCCATAATTTAAAGGAAAATACGCTGAATGACACAATAGACTCCAGGGATGTGGCGATTGGAATGAATCCTCTTCTTATCATAGACTACAGTTGGAATCCTGGGCAATTTCTCTCTTCTTTACTATTATCTATTACTTTGCCACACAGGATGCAGGTTGAGGTCCACAGATGTGATTCTCAAGCACCTGATTACAGGAAACTCCTTGATCACTCTCTCTAAAGGAGTTTCCCAGACAATGTCAGTTTTGAGGTTGAAACATTTCTTCATTGATTTTGGATGCAGTCTCCTTTTCTATCTCCACAGAGTGGGCAGAGGAGTGTCCTTTGGCACCACCTGCCTCTTGAGTGTCTTCCAGGCGATTACGATCAGCCCCATGAACTCCAGGTTTGCAGAACTTAAAACAGAAACCCCAAAAATGCATTGACTATGCCACTCCCTTCTGTTGGATCCTGTACATGGTATTAAGTTTCATTTTCCCCATGTATGCATTTGTCAAATCGAGCAACACAAACATCACAAAGAAAAGAGAATTTGGATACTGTTCTCCTCTAAATGATGACAAAAATCACAAACTTGCTATATACAACGTTCTTTATATCCCCGTAAGTTTTATTTTGTGTGCTCATAATCTTGTCTGGTAGCTCCATTATCTTCATTCTCTACAGGCACAAGCAGTGGGTCCGACACATTCATAGGACTAACATTTCCTCCAGATCCTCCCCTGAGTCCAGAGCCACCAAGAGCATCCTTGTTTTGGTGACCACCTTTGTGTCTTTTCACACCCTCTCCTCCGTCATTCATGCTTGTTCTATTTCATAATTCCAGTTGGTGGTTGGTGAACACTGCTGCCCTCATTTCTGTGTGCTTTCCAACTGTCAGCCCCTTTGTGCTCATAAGCCAAGACTCCTCTGTATCCAGACTCAGCTTTCCGATTTTTTCGTGTGTCTCAATCATCAGATGATGATGGTAGGACAGATGTACTAAAGTTCCGTTATGTATAAGGGTTTTGGTTGACAATTCACTTTATCTGACGCTCTGGCTGCTTCTCTCCCTCATGTACTGGCTGTCATGACTGAGCTCATCATCCTGGAGTCCACTGAGTATTTTCCATCTTAGTCTGAGAAGCAAAGCCTGGGGTCAGGTTCGCCAAATCCTAAGCTTCTCAGGACTCTGCTGGCAGCTGCCAGGGGCTGAACCCCCTTCCTAAGCCACGTGCCACTCCGCGGCTCCTGCCTGGCTGCCACCCGGAAGTCACTAGAGACGCCGTCTAGGAAAATAACTTTCTACACTGTGAGTCTGTCACTTATAAAAGTGTATTATGATCTGATAAATATCTGTATTATAACCTGATAAAAGTGTGTATTATTATTATATTTGGATGATAAATTAAAGTTTTGAAATATTTAGAAGCATTGTTATGAACTCACTAAAATTACCAGAATCACTTTATAAAATAAGATTTAATATTTTCTTATACATAAAAAATTAGTAACATCAATCGTTTAATACGTTTGATTTTAAAAACTTTCTAAGTGTTTTTTGCATTTGTGTAACCTTAGTAAGATTGCTAAACCCATTTCCTCATGCTTTAATAGAATAGGATGAGACAATCTCTAAGGATCTTTTTGGCTCTAAGATTATATGATTCTAATTAATGGCACAGTAGATCTTCTAGAGGGAAATTAAATTGGACCCATACCTGAAGTTACTTTTCGATTGAATTAATACTTAGGGAGTTGAGAAAGTAGAAACAAGGAAGGCCACACAGTCTTTTATAACAGATCATAATAAATTTGCTAATGTTACAGAAAGATCATTGGAAAGAGCTTGTTCTTCTTCTTATTATTATTTTAATAGGACCTTCCCACTTTTACTTACTAACAGTTTTGAATACATTTATCCATTTCCTTCTTCAAACATTACTTAAATTAAAGATCTCTAATTTTCTCTAGATGGAGTTTCAACACTCATAAACACTTATATTGGGAAATAACATGGTATTTGTTATTGAGCTTAAGTTGAAAAAGAATGAAACTGTGAAAAAAATTACCAAATAACTGAAGAGTTATTTATCTTTGGTAGACTTCAGTAAGATTAACTTTGAAAAGAATTCAGTGAGAGAAATTTAAAAATCCAGGAAATTGACATCAATCAAGGATGATTTTTCTCCAATATATTATTTTCTTCCAGGGGAAATACAATGCAATAATCACATTTTAAATATACATCTTTTTAAATGATTCTGTTGTGATACATATTATTGTTATTCATATTTTTACTCTTACTGAATGCCTGTATAGATCTTTCCAATTTGTAGTAACAAACTCTTTTTTTTTTTTTTTTTAATATTGGGAATTGGAAATGATCTGGTAATTGCTTTGTTCTAGAGACCACTAATTGTCCATAGAACATATTCTTTCATTTTTTTTTTTTTAGTCGTAGAATCCTAAGTACATGTGACCACAAACAGGAGATTACATTTTATAGCCTCAAATCAGTGATTAATTTTGATCAAGTATAATATGAATTATGTTATGAGTATAAATTTAAGTTAATCTCTATAAAGACGAAGTTGACTGCTTTACATCTCCTGTTACACATTTCCCTTGGCTGAAATGCAGAAGTATTGCTGAACTACCCTCAACCATGAGAATGAAACACTAATATAGGATTACAAAGAGAAACAAGAAGAAAATCACCTGGGACCCAGGGCAAACTCGTGGAAAAGACCATCCTTACCAACTCTCTTGATTGTTGGAGAGAAATACAAAATAGAAATACGAGAAGATTATCACCAGTTTATCAACCTTTGTATTCTTCAAAAGATAAAGAAATATCACATAACCAAATTCCAAGTATGATTCATCGAGATTTTTTAAAAAATTTCCACCTTTCAATTCTTTCTACTAATTTGTAATAAATGAGCAAAATACATTTTCAACATGATAATTCTTCAAACTTCCCTCTTATGCCAAGTAGTATTGATGATTGGGGCATTTACAAAAGCAATAAAATTATTTTGAAGAACAAAAATGGAGTGCAAAATGTGCCCAGCTTCTCCTATACAATATTGTTTTCCATATAAAAAATGGCTAAATAACCTTAGAAAAAAATGCATATACATTATTTATCTAAAAGTTATAGTAATCTGGGAAGAAGCTTAACCTATCCTTTCATGTAATTGTCATTAACTAGGATATTAATTATTCTTAAAAAGATGCATAAAAATTTTCCAAGGTATATGAATCTCCAGACAATTTCAAGGGACTATTGTCAAGAACTGTGAAGGATCTGAGCTTACACGTTAGCCTGCTTCAGTTTTATGGATGCTGGCAGAAGACACAAAAATCTTTGGTTAGAGACTAAGACTTCCGTTATTTGCGGCACAGCAAAGAGTTGCACGAGCTTCATGTTTACTTTGGTTTCTATTTTTCCTCAAGTTTACTGGAGATGATGCCAAGGAGTTAAAGTTGATGCTACACACAGTCTGTGTCACAGATGAAGAACTCCAAGTACAGGCAACTTAAATATTTAATACATGAACAGTAAAAACACCTGTCTGATGTTTTCTGTGGACGGAAACACTATCTTCCTTTTACTTGAAAGTAAGGAAATCTGTTCTCTCATCCATAAACACTGTGTTGATTTTCCAAGGCTGTCCACCATATAGAGATCTTTAAAAAGAAAACTTGTAATAAATGGGAAGCTAGTGCCTCTCTATTTGTAAGATTAACAGAAATACATGAGATCAAGTAAAAATTGTCTTCTCAGTAAATACGCTTCCATATTTTTAACTTGCTCTTTCCTAAACGTGAACTCTCAGAAAGTATGTGTCCTCAAGATTCATGCCATTTCTTTATTCCAAGTTGCTTTATCACAGTCACCTTATTTTTCACATTACCAAACAAAACACTTCTCTAAACTATCCAAAATTTTTGGTGATATTACAGTTTCTAAGGTACTAAAAAGAAACTCACAGGTGAAACATATTTATAAATTGTTGACAAAATAATATTGAATACATATTTTCTCCTTTTCCCTGTCAGTAGTAACTTTTTCTGTGCTTGACTGATTTATATCATGTATTTAATAGCCAAATTTATTCTGAACATACCACATGGCAGTCTGTTCTGAGCATTGATATGTACAGATTATTTACTCCTCATAAGAACACTGAAAGATAATTGCTACTTACTAGCTCCTTCTTAACATGAGTAAGCTAGGGACAGATACCCATGATTTGCTCAAGACTTCAAAGCTTGTCTGTGGCAGAGCAGAGATGAGAATTAAATTAGCTAGCCACCATTTCTTGGAATTTAAACACATTGTTATGCCACCTGTTAGTATATGTAATTAATGGCATGCAGATCACATAATTATGTTATTTAGATTATATTGGACAGAAATAAAAAAACTTTATTAAGGTTGACCCTTGAGCAACATGAGCTTGAGCTGTGTGTATCCCCTTATATATATTTTTAATTTAAAATATCAGCATCTGCAATGAAATGTGGATCAAAACACAGTATTCATGGGATGAAAAACCAACAGATGTGGGGGTCTGACTTTTTGTGTATTCAAGTTCCGCAGAGTTACTTGAGTATGTGCTGATTTTGGTGTCCTCTGGGTCCTGGAACCAATCCCTTGAGGATATCAAGGGACCACTGTATTTTTCTTTAACCTGGAAAGAGTAGAGAATATATGCAGATATATTCTGAGGAACATCTTTTAGGTATATGCTCTTCTATTTTAATTCTTCTTTTTTTAAAAAAAATACACATCTTAGAACTTACAATATATTGATACAAAAATGTGGGCATTATTTACTCAGGAAAAGTTTATACATTCTTCTGGAGGGCAGGAAATGAGACGACAGTGCACATGGGATAAGTGCACATGGGATAAGATAATCCTCTCAGAGATGAGAATACGGTCTTAATCAGAGGATTTCTGTCACTCGGTGTAGGATGTTTCACCATGTCTTCCTCAAATGATTTGCAAATAGAAAATCATATGATAGAGAAATATTTATTGCTGCCACCTTGCTCCCATTTCACCATTGCATATTTGTACACAGGATGCGTATTTATTCTTTTAAGTTTCGATTTTACTGAGAAATGAAGACATAATCTGAACTTCATTGGGTGAATTATGAGTGGCCAGAGATACTAAATTTTGAGCTGGATACCAGACCTTGAAAGAACTCTACATTTTTCATTTGAGAAGAGAAGTCGGTGTGTTTTATAATAGGAAGAAGATTAAGGCAGATACTTTGGCATCAGAAGGACTGGCCTTGACAGAGATTGGTGAGATGATGATATTATTTCCTTTTTGGACCATACGGAAATGCTGTATTTTTTAGCCTCAATTGCAGTTAGGATGAAACTATTTAACTGGTAAATGATATGTAGGTAGAAGTCATATTTGCCACTTTTAGACTGAGCTATAATATACCTCAGGCAATGCTTCTCATACTCCTCTTTATACTAAATGCAGAGGATTCAGTGAAAACCTTTACGGAATTTCAGAAAGTTAATCTTCTACTGAACTATGATATGCATGAGAAAGAAAAAATAATGGTGTTGTCACTGATATTTGCAGTTTGATTCAGAGACTAATATTAATTACCCTGACTAATATAATGAGATCCTGGGGATGATTCCGCAATGACTACTTTTACAGTGAAAGTGAACATAATAATACGTGTGGATACATATAAGTTGATAAACATTAGGATTGCTTACATATTTTTGTTTTTTGGCCTCATCATACACATGGTAGGATATAGCTCACTGCCCTGTTGAACTCATTTATAGAATGTGATTTCCTTCAGCTTATTGAAATGTTAGTAAAGTGTCTATTTCTATTTAGAGGTGAAAATTCAGAGTGTGCCTCACAACATTCTCTTTTCCTTGACTACAGTAACTTTCAATGTTCAGGAGTGGCTACTTTGCCCCTAGATCATGGTATAAAGGTGACAATGACCCAGGAGTAGAGTCATAAGCAACACCATGGACAGGTGAAATGAGGAAATTATATGAATGAATTGATTTTAGACTACTGACCTTTAGAGATTGTTTTGTTTCGCTCAGTTTAGTTTTCTGATGTAATTCAGTTACTACAAGGAAATAATATCTGCTGTGATGTGTTAATGTCTATTACTGGCCAATGGTTGGCAAGGCCAAAAGTTCTAGGCATGGCAGTATTTTGAGAGTTGAGAGCCAATATATTTTCTTGGCAGTGCTCATGCTAATGGTGCACTTGAAACTGTGTTGATTCTGCCAAAGGAACAGCATAAGCCAATCTTGTTTCTTCCATGGTCGCACTCTTTATGTATTCAGTTACAGACCTCAGGTGTGTCTGACATGAAACGAACATATGCAGGCATCATGAGTGTAATCAACTGATTGTTTCAATGTGACTGTTCTTTTGTATGTCTTGAGAGTATCAGTCTGGAAAAATAGGCTTTTAACTTTGTTAATAATTTCAGCAAGTTAATTTAAAGAGGAGTTCCACATATAGATCTGGATCAAGTTTTTCTATGAAAAGTAATTGCCAATTAGAAAAGTTTCCTAAACAATTAGAGCTAGAAAAAATATTGTGTAAAGATCCTATTCACTTATTACACAAAACAGAGCATATTTTATGAGTATTACCTTCTATTTTGACCATTAGATAAAAGGTCTCTTCACTCTTCTTTGGCAGGTTTCATCTAAAAATTTTGGCTTATAGCTATAACCCACCATTTGCTTTTGGAAACAAAAAATAATAACAAAAGTAATACAATCCAGACCTGCTTTATATTCCATGTACAGTTATGTTATATTTTTCTGTAATTATTTGTCATCGGTGCCTCAAATCCCTTTAACTAAAATGCTTTGCACTTCACCATAAACAAACTTGTGCAAACAAACAGGACACAGAAGGTATATAAAACTCCCACAATCAAATTACTAAGTTTCAGTAACAAATAAACCTCAATGTGCAATTAAACAGATGATAATAATGCTGAAAATTCTACATTTTAGGTTCTTTATGATCTAGAGTTCTTTACATATATTTACTAAACCATTCCAAGTGCAAAATTTTTTGCTAATAAGACCAAATAACAATGTTCAGGGTAAATATTAATGACTTAATGCTTACAATGTAAACGATGCTTTCATCCATTTCATTCCGAATTATAAGCTTAATTATATAACAGATATTTTTATAAGAATGTTGAGAGTAAAAACTATTTTTATTTGCTTTAATGAAAACATAATTTATTAAATGAATACATGGATTTATCTTCTCCATCACCATTTCCAGGCAAATTTTCATGACTTCTACCTTCTTCACCATGAACTCTTTCCTAACCAACCATTATATCTAAAGTAAATAATCAGCAAAGGTAAATAATGTGCTACACCAGAGCTATCTCACATGAGCTAGATGATATGAGGCATAATTAACAATAAACACACTCTATCTTTAAATTATATAAAGCCACAGCATTTAAATTATAACTATACTAGAGAGCAGTAACCTATTTTTCTATTAATTATATCCCATAAAAGCAATATACCTTCGCTAATTAATTATACTTGAAGTAATAACTATGGCTTAATTAAATGACTATTCCTAATAATGAAACCTTAAAATAATTGGAATCTTCTGTCTAGAGGCAGTAACAATTAATTGTCATTGGAAAGGAATTCAAACATGGCCACGCTAAGCAAAGCTGACTCATGACTGACTTTGAACCTGAGATTCCCTGGGGCAGTAGCTCTCAAGCCTTTCTGTGAAGGGCCAACTATTAAGTATTTTAGAAGGTATGTGCCAAGTGATCTCTGTCACAAGTACTCATATGTGCCATTGTAGTACTTAAGTAGACATAGACAATAGATAAAATAAAAGGATGTCACTTTATTCTAATAAAACTTTGCTTACTAAAGTAAATTAGTGGACTGATTAGCTCTGCAGTTTGTAGTTTGATGATCTCTTACATAGAATTAAATTACTGAACTCATCTCTATGATGTTCCTAGATTTTCCAGTACTATATTCTAGGTTCCTATCTTTCTCATCCATCCATCTTAACGGTTAAGTTGTACATACCCTTTACACGTTATATTAATCTGTATTTAACAAAAATCTTTCTCTATTTTGTAATTTAGCATTTTTGAGCCATTAAGGTTTAAATTACAGTAGAGCTATAGACATTATGTAAAGGTATATTACTTTGTTGTATATGTTCATAAAAGATAATAGTGACCACATTGAAACTACACAGTACAATCCACCCAAAAACAAATAAAGCAGAGATTCTATACATATGTAACCAAGTACAAGTTGTGTCCTTTAGGTGAGCCCCTGTGTCATTATTATTCCTTTGTGGTGGAAATTCTAGAAATAGATAGTACATAAATTTTACAGCTTCTTATCTGATATATGAGACCTTTTGCTCAAGTATCATATGCCTCTTTTATTTTTGATTTTCTAATTATAATATTTCATTTATATAATTGAGAATTCCTTGTTCTGTGTTTTCTATTGCATTTTCTTCCATCCCAGTCAATCATTTTCAGTCAAATTAATATTTATTAATGGAAAAGAAGTACAAATCAATCCAGAAAGCATTGTGAAAAAAATGGTGTGAAAGTGTGCATCAAAAAATCATATTGCAACTTTTATTCAGTATCCCATCCAAACTTGTCTCCTGCAGGACTTTCATGGTTGCTATTGTTGAATTTTCTCCCTTCTGCCTCACTTTTATTTATCTTCTCTATCATTGTTATTGTCATATAAATGTACTTTTATATATCTACATGTCTCACAAATATAGATCTACTTATTTGTCTTCTTCAGAGCAAACTTTCTCAAAGAATATTCAGAAAATCACAATGTGTAAAAGAAGCAGCAAGAGAAGATATCTGTATGAGGCTGAATAATGGCCTCTAGAGATATCAATATTAATACGAGGGTATTAGCCCTCGTACCTGTAAATGTTACCTTTCATGGCAAAGAGAATTGCAGATGTGATTAAATACAGAATTTTGTGATAGAAGATTATCATGGATTATCCTGGTGGGCTCCGACTGCAATCATAAGTGTCCTTATAAGAGTATTGGAGAGTGAGATTGACACAGAATCTAGGTTATGTGATTATGGAAGTGGAGAAAGAATTGAGAATGATATATTGCTACCTTTGAAGATAGAAGAACAGGCCATGAGCCAAGAAGTGTATTTCTAGAAGCTGCATTTGTGGAATAATTTCTAGAATTACTCTCCCCGAGTTCTCTGAAAAACAGGGTGCTGTTCACACCTTGGCTTTGGCCCACTGATACTGATTATGAATTTCTGGCGTTCAGAACTGTAAAAGAAAAGGTTTGTGTTGCTTTGAGCTACCCAGGTTATGGCAATTTGTTACAACAATGTAGGAAAATAACAGAGAATATTTTCTTGTTCCCAGGTTTAAAAGCAGGTCTTTTAACATACCCACATTATTATGTCATAAGATATTTTTTATTGGATTTCAGAAGATATATTATATCAAGTTAATGAAGTACCTTTTAAATTCTAGTTTAATAAGAGCATATATATAAAATAAATTACTGATGAATTTTATCAAATACTTCTTTGTACCAATATCTGTTAGGATACAGATCTTATGTATCTGCATTACTGAAATGATGTGATTTTTCTCATTTACTCTGTGAATGTGATGAAATAATATACTTTTTAATTGAATCTCAATGATAACAATTAATCATTATTTTGATTAATGACATACTTTCATTTTATGCCTATTCATGGTCATCTTTTATATGTAGGTAATTAAATAATAACTTTTACAGTGTTGGAGGCAACCTGCATAAAACATCCTGAATAAAACCTAAAATCTGAACAACGTCCATGTTTAATGTAGTTTCTCACTCCCATCTCACCCTCTATAATTACCTGTGTCTGAACCATAACCTCTTTCTTCTCTAAACCACTAGCTGAAATCTAAACTCAACACTCCAACCTCCTGTTTATCGTTTTCTGCTAGGCTTCTCGAAGGCTCACCTTTTGTATGTGTATTTTTGATACTGGCCACACTTAAAAAACATTTGTATGGAGGTATTTAGGCTCTCTCTCTGTGGTTACCTCCTTCTTGGAAATTTGTCTCATGAGCCCCATACAGGCTTGATACTCCAAATTCTAATCTCTGTCACCTCAACACTGTAAAACTTCACTTTCTGTGCATGCTTTCTTTCTTCACATCAGTATTTGGGAAATGCTATTAGAGGAAAAACATCTGAGTGAATATAATTTATAGTGTATAGTTATTTATTTTTAATAATAATTTCTGTCAAGCTCTGTATAGATTGGTTGTTCTCCAGTACCTTCCAACAGCTGTCAAACATATTTTGCATAGTTTTTATAGTCAACTTCATGTGTGAGTTTGTTCATTGTATGACACATTATTGTGGCCTGAACTTGAAATCCTCAAATGGATGGTTATTATAGTTCATGTTGCATTTCTTGTTTTTCCAATTAGTTTTTAGATGTTCTATTTCTCCCTAATTCTGGAATGAAGAACCCATTTGTTTCTTTCTAATCTAGTTTCTTATCCATAATGCTAATGGGAGTATTGTTTTGATGATGAAGTTGATAACTTCTTCAAAACATCATTCATTATAGATTTCTTTAAAAATATATTAACCCTTTCTTTTCTTGCCACCTCAGCTATTTATTCTCAACTCAGTTTCAACACATATACACATATTTTTGAATATGCATATTATAATATGGCCAGTATCAAAGATACACATACAAAAGGTGAGACTTCAAGAAGCCTAGCAAGACATCATCATCTTTATCTCTCTATTCCATATCTGGATAAGAGTCTCTGACTCTGTCTCCTTGAATTTATTCTTTCCCCCTAAATTGATTATTCAAAGAATAATGTCATAGAGAACCAGAGCCAGAAGGTAATTAAAACAGCAAAGAAAGGTTTTATTCAGAAATTATTGCTACACAGGAAAAGAGACTTTAGTATAGAAATGAGCTCAATTCCAATACAAGCAGAAAAGGAAATATATAGCAAAATAGCAGTGTAAGGGGGTCAGTGGATTAAAAAAATACTAAGAGGAAACAGCAAAAGTAGGGAAAATCTTGCTAAACCAAATTAACAGGATTCTTGCTGAAGGCAGGTCAAGGGTGATGAGATATCAAGAGGGGGAGATTCCCTCTATGTAGACTTAGCAGGATTCTTGCTAAAAGAGCTATGGAGACCAGGCAAGGACAGACAGGGGCCTAAGTGGAGATCTAGTTGAGAGAGGAGCTAAAAAATCTGACTACAGTTTGATCAAGGAGCGAGTCTTTGTCAGAATTTGCGGAAATTTTTATAAATTACTGAAAGTGAGGCTTATTTACATTCTTCAGGGACTTACAAATTAATACACTATGTTAAAATCTCCAGGTTTAATGTTTGTCTTCTTTCAACTTATTTCTGCTTTATGAAAGTTATAACTTGGTTCATGTTATTAATATCTATTTTATTTATAATGTAGAATGAAGCATGACGCCTTCTGTAGAATAAATTTTCCTTCCTTATCCTGTTATATTTATTTTGTCCTAAATTCTATGTTGTCTCATAGCAAAATCCTGACAACTATTTCAGGATCTTGCTATCATACAAGATCTCTTTGATCTTCTTTTTACATTAAACCATTCTGAATTGCTTTGTTTATTATGTTTCTTGCACAGAGAATAGATTGGATTCTGCTCCATTAGCCGATCTAAAAATACTTCATTTAATAGTGAATTAAGCCCATTTGTGTTTTGATATACCTACTATACTAGTGTTAAGTGCTGTTATCTAAGTTTTTGCTATTTAAATGATTTATATAAAATCCTGCCCTGTAGTTACACTTTTATTTGAGAGGGAGGATATATTCATTTGGTATTTGTAAATGTTTCTGTATTTATTATTATTATCTTACAATAATATTATAATAAAATACACTAGTCCTTTAGTGTACTTTAATAATTTCTATCGATTTCTTCAATGAGGAATAATAATCTTCTCTAGTAAACTTTTTTCTGTCTTCTCTCTTTTTGCTTAGTGTTTGCTTTTGACTTTTTAAATGAAAGTTAGATATTCCTGAGATATTCATTAAGATTATTCTACTTTCTTTATATTCTCCTTTTTTTCTGTTTCTTGTTGAGTTGCATTATTTCTTCATGTTTAACACACCAAAGAGCATCATGTTTTGTCACTTTAATCCCCATTACTTGTTCTTAATTATAAAATTAAACATATTTAATGCTTATCCAGAAGCTTCACCTGATGTTTGTCTTATTGTCAGTAAGACATTTCTAAGAAAAGATTATAAGAACAATGTTTTTAAAAACCATAAATGTTTAATGTTGTTCTGCATTCCTTAGACGTGATGCATAGCACACATAAATGGAATCTCATCTGGCTACTGTGTTTGCTCTTTCATAATAATTAAAACATTTCTTTATTATCATCCTGTATAAAATGTTGCTGTCAAGAAGTCTATTCTCAACATAAACTTCTTATCCTTTTACTTACATGCTCAAATAATTTATATTATTTCTAATTATTGTTCTTAGAAATAACCATTACATGGGTATTACAATTCCTTGCCTAAGTTATGTATTTAGAAAATTTTTAGATGTTTTTAATCTCTCAATTTCTGTTTTCTACTCTTATTTTTAAACTCTATATCTCTTACTATATTTTGTACCATTCCTATTTAATTTTATGTACCTTCAAATTATTTTTTTTCTGAAACTTATTTACTAAAAATTATCTTTATTATCTCTGATTATCTGATTCTCTGATTAATTTTTATTTTATTCTGATTGTTTTTCTTCAGATTAGTGTCTTTTTCTTTTGGAGGTGACTATTATTGATGATTTCTTGTTGTAGTTTAGTGATAGTAAGATCTTCCAATACTTCCTGTGATCTTAATTTTATCTTTGCCCTTAACCCCACATGGTACTGGCCCCACACTGGCAAGGATTAAGACAACTACTCTTGTATTCTTGGTTTTACGCTGATTATTTGTCACCTGGTTTAGTTGATGATGTCACCAATGAGTTTTTTCCATTACTTCTCCTACCTCCTCTGCCTGGTGTTTAGTGGAGATCCAGACATAAATAAAAGAAAATGAGTTATATATATAGATAGACAGACAGATAAGATAGATAAATAGATACATATTTGCATTTATACTTACATACCATGGTTGCTGTTGACAGTCTCTGCAATTTATCTTATTAAATTTTCTCATAGTCAACAAGCTATACTGTGTAATGATAAAATAATCCAACTGTCAGGCAATACTAAGCAAAATATAGTATAACTAATATCTCAACATACTTGACCCTATATTTTACATGAAAATAAATGAGTAAAAGACTTTGGGTTGGTCCCTGTTTTAGTAATATGTTATTTATTAAATAATGTGATAAAAATTAAGTAAAGTGGATTTCTTTTTTCTCAGAGAAGATATTTATCTCTAATGAAGTAGCAAAATAAATGTGCAGAGATTGAATTAATTTATTTCCCTTTAGGTTTAAATAAGAAATAGACACTTTATTTTTTTGGCTTATTCCTATTTCTTCTAGCTTATTTGTATTCTAATTCCTCTTGTTTGTATAATTATTCACTTTGATTGCTTCATATATCTTATCTATTTTGGTAGCCTAAAAGCAAAACTATTTTCATGGTCTAATCAGCATTTGTGGTGCTTTCTTATTATTGTACTTGCTTAGCATAAACTTGCTGCCGATTCTACTTCTCATTCTTCAGAACAAAACAAGTGGACAAAAATATCTGGGAATTGGCTCTAAGACATGGTTACATGACACCAGAATGGGCCTTGTGCTCTTAATCTATAAAATGGGAAAGATAAAAACAGCAATCTGTAATCACTGCTATAGGAAAATCATGAGTTTTATGAGTGCTTCTTGGAATGACTAGTATAGAAAACATATTGGTGTGCTTTATCTTTGAATACTTATAAACCGTTTTGACAATAAGTGGTATATATTTATTAGATATTAAAATATGTATAACAGTAAATAGTTTATATGTATTCGTTATTATAATACACATATTATACATATACATGTATTATAACAAATTCATATAAATAGTAAATAGTTTATTTGTATTAGTAATTATAATAGGCCTAGTATAATAACTAAGAATAGAAACGTAATACAGAAACTAAGAGTTCTATAATACACATAGTAATTAATAAATGTAAAAATACTGTTTTTAGTATTTTATACTATTTGTATATGTATTCATTATTATATAATTCTTAGTTTCTATAAATAATACCTTTATTCTGTATATTTTTAATTACATATTTAGTATCCTAATATGTTTCTAGTTTGCGGAAAACAAGGAAAATTATCTTCCTTCAATGATTAAGTGTGCATTTCTTCATCCAGAGAGGCTGAAAGGCAAGATCTTAACACGATATTTTATGGAAAATTATTTCTTCAAAATATTCCTGCAACAGAATCGTTTTTCTCTCTTATTATATATTTAATATAAGATTGTTTGAACAACAGTGTTAGATTACCAGTTCAAGTTCGCAGGTGTAACAAGACACGCATTTCTTTCTTAGACAATAAAATATAAATATAAAGTATAACATTATATTAAAATGAAAGTTTTGTGACATTTAGACATTAATATCTCAGCTTTTCACTAGCATATTATTTGAAGAAAAGCATTCACTTTTTCACAAGTTATTTCCTTGCTTCTGAAAATGACAAAATTCTGTTTCTCACTATTTCTGTCTAAAAATTTAAACAGGTTGCTATATTTCTGCAAAATGCTACAAAATACAATATACAATAATTTTGTTATAGTTAACTATATGTTTGTATAAACATTTGATTAATTTTCTTAATAATTGTGTGCTTATTTTTCATACCTATTTATGCTATAATTCTAAAGTTAAGAACTGGCTACTCTCTTGATAATGGAGAAAACTTTAAACACACAAAAACAAAATTTTTATTGTCTTTTAAATAGATTCTCAGAAGGGGATTAGAAAAAGGCAACACATCAACAAGTTAAGAGACAGAAATAGCTTTTTTGTTGCTGGTAAATTTAATGAGATCTTAAGTTATTCGACTGGCAAGTCTCATCTCTTTGAGCATCTCAGTGAAGACTGTCAGAAATCATCAAAATTCAACACAATAGGGTAAAAGCTAATAGCCTTTTTGTTACACCAAAACTGAAAGGATTGGTAAGACTCAAAATGAATGCTATTACTGAAAATCTTCTTTTATCTAATTCTTTGTGCAGTGAGTGAAAATTGAACAAATGCATACCCTTTTCATGGTGTTAAAATGAATTCTGACACTATTAAACAAATATTCTGTGGTCTTAAGACCTCCTCAATACTTTTATCACAAGCAGTATTATTAGAATATCCTATGTGACTCTAGTCCATAATATTCTGGCTATCATAATTTGATTATCTTCTGTGAAACAAAAATAAGTCACTCTATTTTTAAAAAAACACTGTACTATGATGAAGGAATTTTCAAGTGGTTACTATATTAGAGAAATTTGTATTGTAAACATCCTTTGACAATTTCTAACATAATTAGTATTTATCTTTTTTTCTAGACGTTCTCAAGTAACAAAAAACAATAAATATAAAATACAGGGCATCAAAGATATAAAATATATTCATATATCTCAAGAAATGCAAGCAATGAAAGGGCTGTGGTATAATCCATATTTTTCGTTTATTGACAACTAATGCAAAATTCCAAACAATAACAAAGCAACTACAGATTTGAGGGAAATAGTAAATTAGAAAGAGTAGTCAAGTGAGCATTATTAGAGAAAAGTTTTCTCCTTTGGAATTATGTTAGTTTTTAAGTAAATATTATGATATTCAACCATTAATTTATACATTTTTATTTTTTTAGTACTAAATATATCAGGCACTATTACAGGTGCTTGTGCTAATTAACAACCAATTTGCTAGAATGTGAGAAGTTCTATAGAAAATACCTCTTGGTCTCTATGCTCACTACCTGGGTGATGGGTTCAGCCATGCCCCAAACCTGAGCATTATGCAATATGCCCCTATAACAAACCCTCACATTTACCCTCATATCTGCAATAAAAGCGGAAATTTAAAACAAACAAATAAATAAAAAGGAAACAATCATACTGAATATACCAACTATAACAAAACTAAGTGATTCCATTTTAGAAAAAGAATTTAGAAATAAGGGAAGAGTGGAGATTAGAATAAAGCTTACGGTGTTCAATCAGAATCAAAAACATCAGTATGTACCTAAGTTTGCTTTTTTCCTAAATTAGATAGAAATGGAAAAGAATATGTAGCTATATAAAGGGACATAGATGCACATGTTTATGTGTGAATATGTGTATATTTATTTTAACCACTAAGACCTAGAAGCAATGACATTTTAACAGCAATCAGCACATCTGGCATTCAAACCTTGGATTCACTTTTTTCTTCTTTTTATTTTTATTTATTTATTTATTTTTATTTTTTATCTTTAAAAGGAAATAGAGATCCTTGGATCAAGGCCTGATTTTAGGTACATGGGGCAGAAAGAACAAGATGAGTCTGAGACATCTGTTGTGGTTAAGAAATAAAGGAAGTTTCAACTAATGATGAAGACATGCCAAAAAACATAGGAGCTAACTAGAAGTGGCTCTCAGTGACCCAAACTAAGGTAAATTGATCAAGAACATAAATAATGATGGCAATAGATTATTAAGATCACAAATACAAGTGCATAATTGGATAAGAATGAAAAGGGGGACAAGGGAGACTTTTCCACACAGTAGACTTCTAATCAATCAATGTAGAAAGAATAGTGGAAATAGAATCTCATTACTTGGCAAATACCATATACTTAGAGTATAGAATTATGAGAAACAAGATATTTACATAGTCTCCAAATAGCTCCTCAAAAATACTGATTTTAAAAAGCGTAACTTTAAAGTGGAGAAATCTGGCAAACAATATCTTATTCCAGTGAACAGAGTTAACGTCAGTAATATTAGGACATGATCTTATTATGTGCCTCCTGATATGATGCAGTGAGAAGGGCAACCTCTGCATTGTGATATTCTTGCCAAAATATATTACATGCATTTAGCCATGAGGAAATATTAGAAAAATAAAAACTTCAGAATAATCTATTTAAAAAAAAAGTATTAAGGGCATGAAAGACAAAAGAAAAACTGAATTTTTTTAGAATAGAGAAAACTAGAGAAATGTAGCAACTAAATGCAATATGTGATCCTAATTTAAAAGTCATTAGTGTAATCATGAATAAAATATATAACTAAGGTCTGTAGGTTAGTAACTAATTCCATATCAATTTCCTAATATTAGTAACTGTACTCTTAGGCACAGTGTTAATAGTTAAGAAGCTGGGTAAAGAATATACAGGAATTCTTGGAATGTTTTTCTATAAGCTTGAAGTTAGCTCAAAACGAAAATTTTAAAATAAAGTGAATAAAAAAGAAAAACAATAGTATTAATCTTCCGAAATATTGGGCTAAATTACGAAATTCATGGTCCATCCCTGAGGTCTTTTATATTAGCACTTATGAGGGAATGTGTTCTCTTTCTGGGTCCACAAGGAGTATAGTTTTAAGGGCAAGAACTTCCCAGCACCATGCCCTCCTCCCATCTCTCTCCATCCAGGAGATTTAACAGTCTGTGTTTTAATTTTCACGGGCCTGAGAAGAATAAAAATGTCAATCACTCCAGCAGAAGTTCTAAGGAACTCTTTTCATTGGCCAGAGAACTTGGAGAAGGGAGTTCCTCCCAGGTTTAATGTCCTCTTCTTCCAATCCTTCAGACTCCATCATGGTTTGGATTCCCTTTCATACAATCTCTCTCTCTCTCTCTCTCTCTCTCTCTCTTTCTCTCTCTCTCGGAAGTTCTCTCTCTTCTTTTCCTTTGTTTCTCTTTCTCTACCTAAATAAATTCACTTTCTGCACAAACTCTGTTTGGGGTACAGTATATAATTTGCGAGTGCACCTGGTCCCCTCTTCCATTCTTGAGAGAGCAGGAGACCAAGAACCTTGGAGAAATGTCCTCTCAGGGGAGCCAAGGGCACCCCTGAACCTCTGAAGCACAATATTTAGATAGAAAATAAATGTAAACAAATAAGCAAAGAATAATAGTTATGAAAGTTATCACATTTCAGGATAGATTATGTTCTACAACAGCACATAACTGGTGATAGCTTGGAGTCATACAAGACCTCTGTGAGAAAATGAAATGTAAAGTGATAACTTAAATACGGAGAAGGAATCAAGGAATCATTTGATTGACAAGCCAAACCATGAAGCTTCCAAGACAAGATGGTACCTTGTGTAAAACCCTGACATGGGGAAAAACTGTGTTTCAAGAATGGAAAGCGCCCTGCCTCATTAAAAGTGAGTGCCTATGGATGTAGACAGCAGAGCAGATCTTTAGCATCCTGGAAATGTGTAGTTACTCCACAAGCAACTCAAAGATTTAAGGCAGAGGAGGGAAAGATCCTTAGTTACATTATAAAACAGAAAATTAAGAAAGAAAAAACAGATAGAAAAGTGAAAGTAACATATTATTATTATTGTGTTGGTTTACTATTGGTTTATATCTAATTGGTCTTCCTATGATTTATTATACATGTATATCTCTGCCTCTTAAACCAAGAATAATTTTCATAGGAGCAAGAATAAACACAAGGAAGCCAATGAGAAAACGATTAAAGTGAAGGGACAAGAATGTGGAAATTTTGTTCAAAATAATGAAAGATATATTAAGATATGTGCAAGTTTGAAGAAAAGATCTACTGATAGATAGGGTTTTGGCATTTTAGATAAGATAAAAATCAATGGGAACACCAGGTGAAGTAAACAAACATACACACACAATCTGGGAAGCAGAGAAAATAACAAAATTCGACTTAAAACAGTATGAATTTCAGTTGTCTATAAAACCGTCCACCTTAGATACTAAGTAAGTAGATGACTATGTGAAGCCATTACGCAGAGAAGATTCCAAAATTGGAAATATTCTGAGGAGACGTTGTCATGCAAATGGCCTTTAAACCCACGAAAATGCTTGAGAACACTTGGGGACAAAGTGAGTAAGTAGAGATAAAAGAAAATACTCAGCTAGGTGGGTTGAAGACAGTGATGGAAATATTGATGGAGACTTTCTATTATTGTTTGTTTGGTTTCTTTCAAATAAAGAATACAAAGTAAGGTAATAACTGAAGGACAATGGTAGGTCATTGTAAACTTTTAACAAAAAGGGGTTTATTCATTAATAATGAGAATGATAATACTAGATCTAGAGGGAGAGCGAAGGGACAGAATTTTGATAGAAGAAAGAGTTCTGATACGGAATGGAGGGGAAAAATAGTATTTCATGTAGACAAGTTGTAAGACTTCTATTGACGCTCTTCTTTTCTGATTAATTCTATTTACTTAATATTGGGAGATCCCATCAATTTAGCATAAGACATGCGGTAATTTGTAGATGGTTATTGTTATGAATCAGGTGGGAGTGATTGCATTGGGAAACTAAAATGGAATGATTGGCACTGTTGAGTATCCTTTTAAGAATTGTAATTAATTGAAATTATGCTGTTAGTTACAACCTGGATAAGCCTGGAGGACATTATGTTAAGTGAAATAAGACAGGCACAGAGAGTGAAAAAACACATGTTCTAACATATATTTGGAAGCTAAAAAAAAGGGGGGGGTTATAAAAGCAAGTAGAATTGTGGTTATCCGAGGCTAGAAAAGGTGGGAATAAGGAGAGGATGAAAAGCGGTTGGTAAACAAAGTTAACTTTGCTATAAAGTTATAGCTAGATGGGAGAAACAGCTCTAGTGTTCTGTAGCACTGTAGGGTGAATTAGGTTAACAATAATTTGGTGAATATTTTAAAAAATCAACCAGACAGAATTTTAAATATCCACAACACAAGGAAATGACAAATGTACAAGGTGATGAGTATGCTAATTACCCTGATTTGATTATTTCATATTGTATACATGTATCAAAATATCACTCTGTATCCCATAAGTATGTATAATTATGTTAACTAAAAAAAAGAATTCAAAATATAATCAATGTTCAACAAATGCTTGTTAAATTAAAGACAAAGCAGTTATTGAAAATGACATGTAAGTCTGAATTTAAATTAAAATAATGTCACTTAATTATGTCATCTTTTCCCCAGACTTTTTAAGCTTTTTGGATGCTAGCCCATAAAAACAAAAAATTGGAATCATATTATTTACTCCAATAACCTAGTCTAAATCATGATTCTAGAGAGAAGTGATAAAGAGCCAAATTGTTATTGTATTAGATACTTAACCCCTGAAGGAAATATTAGGGAAAAAGAAACCTGGGCCACAATGAAAATGAGAGTAGCTTAAATAGGAAAAGGAAGAATCAAAGGGGTTACTGAAAATGCCATGTACTAAGCATAATTTAAGCAGAAGAAAACATGTATATTTTCACCTAGGATTAGTAAATCAAGAAAATTGTATTTCAATTTTATTGGATCCTGAGTTCTGTAATATGCTAAGTATAAAAAAGAAGTAAAAGACTTGATATATTCCATGTAAAATATTTAATAAAAACATATCTAGTAAGTACACAGAAATATATAAAAACAGCTTTATTCAATAAGTATTGAGTGACTATTATATATCTTATCTCATTTATCTTCACATTATTTTTGCAGGATACATATTACTAATTTGATGAGTTACTTAAAAAAAGGTAATGTCACTAAAAGAAATTAGATAGCCAGATTAAGACTTTACATTCATTCATTAAGTGACAAATATGTAGTGAGAACACAAGTTCTCTTGTTACATCAAACTACCTACTAAACAACAAAAGGAGTTTCGTTGTTTAATTGCATATACTTTCTCTTAATTCCCAAAATATATTGACGTGGAAGAGTATTTCTTATTGGTATTTGATGACATGAGACTTAAGAATTTAAAACTTATTGATATAAATGTATACCTAATTTAAATCATTTAAGGTATCTGTTACGCTAGCTAATACAGGCTTGAATTTGTTATTACTTTTGACAAATTTTGTGTCTCCCCACATCTTCCTCATTCCACTTCACAAATTATTAGGTTTCCTTTTAAATTTATGAAGATGGAATGTAATGCCCCGTTTATAATACTGTTTTTCTGGTACAAAGTTGACATAGACAATGCTAAAATACATGTGATGACATTTACAATAGCAATTCAAATTAAAAGAGAAAAGTGTCTTCCAAACCATCTTCGAGGAAACACTTGCCATTTATTTCTTCTAGTAAATATTTCTATGTATCCTAAAAATTAAAAGTGATACACATTGAATAAGACTTTACTCAAAATACTGTAATAGAAAAATATATCTTTGATATGTTTTCCAGCCATTTCAGTATCTAGAAATTGTCCTAATCCTTAAAAGAGATCATTAGCTAGCCACTAAAGCCATTTTCTCAGAAGAAAAGATGTTAAAACTGACAGCTACATTTTTTAACACTACACAGACAGACAACTCAGAGTTTTAGTACATTGGATTTGTAATCTCTCTGTTATTTAGAAGAGGTGCTGTACAGGTGAAGGACTCATTATGTGAACCTTTCTTAGTATATCAGCTAATTTATTCTTGGATCATTTCTAGAGAAAGGAAAACAGCAAGAGATCATCAGAGAATTAAAAAAAAATGGTATGATAAAAATGAGTTAAATCATTTAAAGTAGCAGTTTATTTTTCAGAAAAGAATTTTAAGCCTTTAAATATTTATAAAGAAGAATGGAAATTCTTGAACCACAGTCATGAAAATATAAAATACAGATCTGATAAAAATTCCTCTGCCCATTTTTTCAAATACGTTTAGATTGGAAATAAATGGGGAGTTTATTTCATAGCTCTCCTGGGCTGGAGGTAAAAAGTTTCTATTCCTTAGGAAATGGAATAAAATAAATTGGTTACCATGAAGCATTGAAATTCATTCATCCATAGCATTCTAAAACAGGAATTAGCTTAGAAAGGTCATCAAAAGACCAAAATTATCTGAGTTTGGTGGAGATAAAAAAGCAAGACTGAAAGTATATTTTTTCAAGTAGTGTTCAAATGGGTAAAGTACAGAAAGAGAAAAATGGTTGCATTTCTATGCATTGAAAATTCTTATTTGATTTTCTTTTTAGCTCGTTGCTTCAAATGGCCCACTTAAATTTACTGACTCTATACCAGATAAATTAATCTTACTCTTCATACTGCTATTCCTCCAGTTTCTTGCCTCAATTTATTCCAGAATGACATTCTATCTTTATTCAATAAGTACTCAAAGGGATGTGTTATGTGCATGGCATTCAACTAACCATTAATTGGACAAGACAAACTAATTAAAGGATATCTTTCCTGCTTTCTTAAAGTTTGCAGTTTAATTATCTTGATATTTCAAGCCTTCATTCTCTTACATTTTCACCAATTTTTCATATTTTTTCTGAGTCTCTGAAAAACTTTGATACTAAATTCCATTATTTTTATATTAGCTAACCTCCCATTGGCTTTCTAACTCAATTTATCTCATGGATATTGACTTTCAACCATGTTTTCAATTCTGAAAACAACTAAGAAGTATATGACCATTCTTACGTTCAAATAAATAAAATTTTAGTCTAAATGATAAAAGGAGTCTATATAGGTAAATTCATCATAAGTTAGAAAGAACTAGTGGAATGAAAAGGTTGAAAAATGGCATAGTACATGAGTATGAAAGAACACAGAGTTAAAACTTATCTAGAAGATTCAGTAAATATATATGGCTTCTTTTTTATCCAAATAATTTTAGAAATTCCCCTCCAACTTCCATACTTCTATGGCATTCTATTACCATCTTTATTTTATTTTATTTTATTTTATTTTATATTTTGTTTTACTTTCCCTTCTTGTTGAAGTAATTATTTCCTAGAAACAGAGATCTTCATAACATTTATGACTGATTTAACATCAAAAGTTATTATATAATATGAGCTATATACTATGTTATCTAGCAATTTATCAGTTGCAGAAATTTCACCCAATTATAATTTAGAAAAAGTGTCAAATCCCCAGTAGGTTGCAAGAATAATAAAACTAATATTCAGATACATGCAACTTAATCCATGTTTGTGTAACTATTTTAACTTACTCAAAAATTATAAATGCATACATCAATGACTGTAGTCATTGTAAGCATCATATAATTCACAGGGGTAAGCAAATTATTTCTGTAAAGAGCAAGACAGCAAATATTTTAGAAGTGTGTGTGTGTGTGTGTAAATTTTTGAAAGTAGTTTTTGAATAAGTAGTAACATTGTCATAACTCACAATATCAGTAAAGTATTTCTATAAAAGGCAAGACAGTAAATATTTTGGCTTTGGGAACCTTATAGAAGTCTCTGTCACAACTACTAAACCCTGTTGTAACACAAAAGTAGACAATCTGCAAACAAATGGATGTGGCTACAATATTATACTTTATTCTTAGACACAAATGTTAAATTTTGTTAACTTTATCTTATGAACTATTATTCTCCTGTTGATATTTTTCTATTGTTCAAAATATTTTAAAACAGTCTTTGCTTGAAGGTTGTACAAAAAACAGGCAATAGGACAGATTCAGTCTATGGTCCACAGTCTGCTAATCCCTGTGATCCGACTATAAATATTTCAGCATATATCTGCTAATAGCAAGAACAATGCCCAACATATACGCAAGAAAATTATCACAGGTGGAAGTTATGTTAACTACATTTTAATCACGCATATAGTACAGAAATGTAGTACCTTTGAAAAAAATCAAACAATTGCCAGTAAATCTATTGTGTATTGGTTCATCCCCAGAAGACTATTTTTATCAGTGTGGTTTACATATTTTCAGATATTTTCCAAAGCAATCATGTAAGTTTCTTTTAAAAGTGTATTTTTTACATATATTACTGATAAACCATTTAAAAGTAAATGTGTAAACGATAGTTCTGCAATTCATTCACTCTCTTTAATAAGAAACATGTTGGAGACAAAGAAGGCAGACTTTTTGGTAAACATACAACTGTCTAACCTCTTGACAAACAAACTAATAAGTTTCCAGGAAGAAATATCTTACTTACGGAATGCTTTTAGCAGAATGTACGTGTTGCGGGTTTTTGTTTTTGTTTTCTAGGATTGTTTATAATAAAACTTAAATTTCTTTGACTCATGGGGCATAGTTTCCTGGATCATCTAAAGACAAAATGAGATGCCTCATGATCTAAATATCTTCTCTGTGTAAGTGAGATGACTACACATCTTACTCAGAATCATCACTTATTATTCTTGGTCCAAGTATATTGGATGTGGGAGGGAAGGACTCACAGTGCTATTTGACCTTACCTTGCTCCACGTGTACCTCACAATAACTTTTATCCTGAAAATTATTAGTTAGGTTTGCATAAGATCTTTGATGCATGTGAATATGATTTGATGATCCAATAATTTGTGTAGTTTTAACAATTATGGATTTTTATTTTTCAATTTAATATTCATTGGAAATATTAGTGATTCAGCACATGTTAATCTTTATTATTTCTTTAACTCTTAGATATGTCATATTTACTTAGCCATTTCTCTATTTGTGGATATTCAATCTATTGAATTCGATTTCTGACTATTTTTATAAAGCTGTAATAGACATCCCGTTGCATTTTATATGTAGATGTGTTAGTATTTCTCTAAGACAGACCATGAGTTAAGGAAACGTGTGATTATAAGTTATTCACATTGTAAAATTTAATAGATATCATACATTTTCATCTAAAGTGGTATTAAATTATAGATGTCAATTTGATGTTATTAAACTTTTAATTCTTTTGCTAAAATCATGGATTGAAAGTATAATTTTATGAAATTTTATGTACCACAGAAAGAAGTATAAACTAATACAACTGATTTGAAAAAAAAAAGTTAGTCTGTAGTTAAATAAGTATCCACATATCTTTGCTCCTAAAAGTAGCTGGATAGTTATATGCTACACATAAATTTAAGCATATATTCTTGAGAGCCCGTGTTCAAGTATTTCCATATTGACTTTGCTCCTAGGGACACAAACGTTAAAATAACACAAATGTATATAAAGAATAAAATAGAAAATTCTCATCTATATGAAAAAACAAATACTGTAGAGCAGAGAAAAGAAATAAAGTGCAACTGCTTGCAACAACAGTACTGTCACTCATAAACATATGTCGAACAAAAAGATTATAGAACAAAATAATTTTTTTAAAAAAGAGTATTTTATATTAATTATCAAAGCAGGCCAAAAAGCTAAGGTATGTTGTTCAGAGATGCATACATGGTATACTTTTTGAAGCACAGCAAAAAATTATACATAAAACTTAGGGTGAGAGGGGCTTCTTTTAGGAAAGGACACCTGGGAGAGCCTGGGGCACTGAAATACTCTAATTCCTCGCCTAGTTTGGTTTACTTGCGTTAGCTTTAAACCTTGAATATATTTTTCAACCTTGAATATATTTAGGCTTCACAAATGTGTTTGATTCATGCTTTTGCATCTCAAAACAAAAGTTTCTATTGTTTAATTTGTTTTACTTGATTATTGAAAATTTTAATTTAAAAATTTTAATTCATTTAAATAAATAATTAAGGTCTTTAGTACTACTCTTTTAATTTTTCCAGTAAGTACCTATTCATACATTTTCCCACTTTTCTATTGAGATATTTTTACTCCTCTATATTATTTATAGATTTTCATTATATAGTTTACATATTGTCTCCTAGTTAGTAAGACAAAAAATGTAGTAAAACTATTTTGCTAGGAGATAAGACTTTAAGGTAGCCAAATTAATATTTTTTCCCCAAGGGTATTGATTTTTGGGTCTTACTTATAAAGGCAAAAAGGAGTCATATATTCAGTAAATATATTGAGAATGGGAACTTGAATCAGAAAGAAAGGGCAGTGATCAGTTGGAAATATGTGAATACATATTGTCTAATGGCCATGTCCTCTCTCTGACCAAAATAATGCTCTGTTTGCAAATGAGGCAGATTTTGGGACATAGCAGCATGAAATTTCTTTTCCACTAAAGGACTGCTCAGTAATAACAGTCTAGCAGAAATTCACCTTGCAAAAAGTATGGACAAAGTGAAAAAAAAAAGGAAAGGAAGCAAATCAACAATCATTCAGAAAAGTGTCATCACTGTTAAGCAAAGAGGGTAAGATTTAAAGTAACATAAAACAAATGGAAGATCTACAAAATATCAGACGAAAGACAGTAGAGAGCAATAAAGTCTTCCAAATAAGTAGAATTAATATTCTCAGGGCAATAGCAGAATTTACTGCATCCATTAAAAATAAAAGAGGAAAACTAAAAATTAGATCATTTAAGTTATGATGTATATATCATCTCTCAATAAATAATGACGAATTGCATATATAGTCACAAAAAGGCTGACATATTTTTAAGCATACACTTGCATGCTAAAACAAATGAGGTCAAATGAACAGTAAAAATATACTTCTTTTTGAAGACTGACTTATGCTTGCATCTCCAGTTCTATTTCTCTCTTTTCCAGTACACATTCTGATCTTCTTAGTATGAATTTCAACAAGAGGCTTCCTTTTCCTCTGACTGCTGAGTGAATTCAATGAGTTAACGTGAATGATTTGTATTCTCAGGAAAGCAGAGAGCAATTTCAGGGTATTTTTAACACTGGTTTCAAACCAGTTACTGGCTGTGTCCTGTAAGCTTAGGTTGCTGCTCTTCTCATGATGAGTCTACTTTATCCTAAAGTTAGTAAACTTGTTCTGCCACTGGCCCTTTCAAACAAGAGGTAATAAACATCACTCTAAGGAAGGGTTTCTGCAGTCTCCTGTGCTCTTTCTCATCCTTCAACAGCTTGCAAAGATTCTCCAAACTCTCCCTGCATTATCCTTATTAAACTACACTATCAGTTTATTTATATGACCCTAACAAATACATGAATCTCCTACTTAGGGAAATTGATAGACTAAGAGTATTTTTCTTTATATGTTCAAAGCTAGAAGTTAAGTAATTTCTAATAATGTGAAGCAGCTGAACGGACAGTATGGGTTAGAGCTGTGCTGTGGAACTACAGCTATTTGAAAGTACAGTTTGATTTTTATGACAGTTTGTTCTCTGCTGTCTGGAAGATTTACATTTTCCTTTCCTCTATAGAAGATCAGAGTATGATTGATTCAACAATAAAAATAACTTTAGATTGTTTAAAGTGAGGATGCTCTAAATGATAATATTTGTGAAGGCCTCTATTTTGATATTTTCACTTAAGATCAGTGATTTAGAAGTCAAGTGAAAATATTGTTACCATCTGAATGCACACATTGATATTAATAAAATGATAAGTATTTTAGATGATCATCCAAGTTAGATTTTCACAGAATGCCTACGGTCTTGGAGTAATCAGATTTTGGCAATTTCTGGCTCCCTTCATCATATTCAAATTTGTAAAGAAAGTAGAGAAGAGTAAATGTGCGTAGGTGTCTTCCTCCTGGAAGTAGGCACAAACTGCATGGAAAATCAACCAAAAAATGGCAACAAAAAATATGATAATAATTTATGTAAACATTAAATTCTTAGACTTTGGCAAAACTAGAAAACTATCTAGAATCATGAATAAAGTAAGAACCCCAAATAAAGATGTGTTTCTAATTCTCATATTTCTGGCCCATGGGGCAAATTGAGTATGTTAGATGGAAGAAAGAGTCTTCCACATATAGCATCCTCTTCCACATCTAAGTTTGATTCTATTAAAATTAAAAGAAGGAAAATAGAGTAGCGAGAAACAAACATATTTAATCTGATATAGGGAATACAGATGAATTTGATTTATATTCATGGCAATTGAGTTTTCTAATACTGAATTCCAGAATAAGTGCAGAAGCAAAGAATGTGTGCTTTCTGTGAGTGATTCCTAAATAAAAAGAACAGAGGCATATTCTTTTAACAGTTACTTTATGTGGGATTCATAAAACTAATTTTTGTATTCTCCTCTCCCCATCAACAAATTGTTAGGGGCAGCATGTCCATGCTTTAAATGTTTATTCAAATTGCACTGTATTCGAATCTATAGATTTAATCCTCTCAGTTATGTATATCAACTTTGCAAAATTTAATTTTATTTTTATTGGCATATGTTTATTTCAATAGTTTTTTTTAAAAAACCTCCTGTATTCTTTATGCCTCTGACTTTTTAAATGTTTAAAAGATGGCTGTGTCTTACCTTCATGTGATTAGGGCAACTTATGTTAAACTTTTGAGTTATTCTTTCTGCAGACTTTAGGTAGACAGAGTTTCACTAGGTGAGGTTAATTTTTTTTAAACTGTGAAATGCACAGATCTAAAGTATACAATTCAATAACTTTGAACAAACACAAACACCAATATAATCAATATCGATTCAAGCTACAGGCATTTTCCTCACCTCAAAAATTTCTTCTTGCCTTTTCCACTCAAATTTCATTCACACATCAAATATTTAATCCATTCTTATTTCTATAGCCATGGATGAGTTTTGTCTCCTCTGAAATGTTATATAAATGGAACTTTATGCAATTTTTAAAATTTCGTTCAACATAGTAAGAATATCTAGATATTCAACTTTTAAATTTTATTCAATATAATATTTTATAGAGGCTCAAACATTTCGTTACACATGTCCATAGCTGATTTGTTGTTATCACTGTTAATTCTGTGCACTGTAGAGTTCACTGTATGAACATATATAATTTGTGTATCTATTCCTTTGTTAAAGGATATTAGGGTTATTTAAAGATTTAGAGTTTTAAGAATAAAACTGTTCTAACCAGTTTTGAGTAAATCTTTATTGGGGCACAAGTTGTTACTTCTTTTGTATACATAACTGAGAAAAAATTTTACTAGGTCAAAGAAAAACATATTTTAAACTTTATGAGAAAATAATTAACTGTTTTCTGAAGTGTTTGTCCCATTTTACACTCTTAGGAAACAAAACATTTCTAGTTGCTACATACCTATAATTTTGGTATTGTTAATATTTTAATGTTTCTTTAAAGAATTTCTAGTGAATGTGCAATGGCTGTCATTGTTATTTACACTTGCATATTCCTAATGAATAATGATGTTCAGTGCCTATTCATTGGACATTGTGTATCTTCCTTTGTAAGATATTCAAGACATGTTTATCTGGGGAGAGGCTGTTAGACATTTTATTACTGACTAATATTACTTATTAAGATCTTCTAAGTAAATATCCTATGTATGTGTTAAAAAAAAATTCCTCTGATTCTGTGACCTGCCTTTTAATTTGTTTCAATGCTTTCTCTCAATGAGTAGAAAATCTTGCTTTGAGGAAGCCCTCTTCATATAATGTTTTTTCTTTCCGGCTACATTTTCCGTGTGTTTTGTTTAAAATATTTTTGCCTCCCTAAAGATCAAAAATTGTTCTCTTCCAAGCGTTATAGTATTAGTTTTCATATTTATGTTTACAAGCATCTCAAATTGGATTCATTACAAATTTGTAAATGATATAGGACAAAAATTGAAGGTAGGCTAAGCATGATGACTCACACTTGTAACCATAGTGCATTGAGAAGCCAGGGAAGGAAGATTTCTTGAGCCCAGGAGTTCAAGGCTGCATGAGCTATGATTGCACCACTGCACTCCAGCATAGGCAACAGAGAGAGATCCTGGCTCTAAAGAAGTTAGAAATTAACAAATTTATTTGAATTTCATGAATTTATCTAGTTGTTTCAGATTTTTTTGTAAAAATATTTATTTTCTGATTATCTTTTGTCTTTATGGAAAATCAATTTATCATCTATATTAAATGTGACCATATTTATGAATGCTCCATTATTTTTTGAAGTTGCAGCTTTAAAAAGTTGAAATAATTTAATGTTATTTCTTTGATTATATTCTTTTGCAAGAGTTTTAAGTTACCTATATTTCTTTTTATTTTTGCATATTTATATACATCTTAATAGCACATTGTTTTTTATTTTGCAATAAAATCTGCTGTGATTTTCATTGGATTTGAAATACATTTGTAGATTAATATAAGGTAGATGGATATCTTATTATAAATAACATAGTAATAAGAACATGTATAGATTTACATGTTCTATTTTTTCTTAAAATTTCTCAATAATGCTTTTTAGTTTCTAGATAGAATTACATATATTTTGTTGCCTTTATTCCTAAAAATTATATGTTTGTGATTATTCTATTGTGAATATAATTTATGATTATGTTTTAATGATTCATTATTAGTATGCAACAACATATTTTACAGGTTAAGAACCCGCTTACCCAAAATGCTTGTTGAATTAATGCGAAAACAGCAAACCAAATACCACATTTTCACATAGAAGTAGAAACTACACATTAGATACACAAAAGCACAAAGATGGAAACCATAAACACTGGAGATTCCAAAAGGGATGAGAGAGAGTGACGGCCAAATGTTCAAACACTACCTATTGGGTCTTATGTTCACTACACGGGCGATGAGATCATTAGAAGTCCAATACTCAGCATCACACAATATGCCCAGGTGACAAATGTGCAGATGCATCCCCAATCTTTTCCCTGTTGCTATTGCTATTACTGATTAAAATCTGGTCTTACTATTTTAGTGTCGTTCTTCATTTATTTTTCATAGGAGAGACCCTTCTGTCTTGCTTACTTATGTATTTCCAATGTTTGCACAGTTTTTGTTCATAGTGTCTGCTTAATAGGTATTTGTTTTAAAAAAAAAAAATGAATACATACAGTGAGTTAAGAAATGCTTGGGACCAGAAGTGTTTCAGATTGCAAATTATTTTCTGATTTTGTAATATTTACAGTATACTTAAAAAATCAGCATTGCTAATCCAAAAATCCAAAATCTGTAAGGCTTCAATGAACATTTCCTTTGAGCATTATGTCAGCTCTCAAAAAGTTTCAGCTTTTAGAACACTTCCGATTTCAAATTTCTGGATGAGGACCACTCATCATGTGCTTTTATATATTAAACATTGTTTGCCATAAGTTTATTATATGTATTATTAAGTTCTAGTAGTTTTTGAAATGTATTTCTTAGTTTTTTCTTTTTTATAAACAACTGTCTTATTTTCAAATAAAGACAATTTTGTTTTTCCTATTAAATCATTATGCCCTTTAATTTTTCTTCTTTTTATAATGGTTAGTGCTTACAGTAATGTGTGGAAGAGTAGTAGTGAGATTACCATTCTTTATTATTATTTTTCTTTTTGATTTTGCATGGAGTTTTTTAATATTGCACCTTTAAATGGTATCCTGGCTAAAGATTTTTGTAGGTTATGGAAATAATACCTAATAACAACAGAGAGAAGTTATATTTATTCAGTTATATACTTTTTATAACAAGGGAGTCAGTTATCACATGTGTTTTTCAGAGACTCAAAGTAAGGCAGAAGACTAGGAAAACTGTATACTTGGAAAAGGGAAGCTTTTGGATAAAAGCTCTGCTTGAAGGATAGATGAGGAAGCTGAAGATGGACTAAATAAATATGGGGAAGTAGAACATCTTATGTGATTGGTTATAAAGTATATTTAACTTTCTGTGATTGGTTATAAAGAATATTTAACTTTCTCTGATAGGTCTTGAGTTGGCAGCAGGGGCAAAAAGAGGGAACCTGACAATCATTAACTAAGTCAGGTTCATTTGAGGCTGATTGATGCAGAGTGTGGTTTGGCTTCCCAGGCTCCTTGCTACAAAGATGGGGATTAGAGTTCTATCCTCATATATAGTCTGGCTGCCCCTCCCCCATTTTGTCATTAACTGGTTTGTGAGGCATTGACCAAGGCAATTCAGGGAAGTTTAGAGATTCAAATCTTCAGTACTTGGAGACCGCTCAGCTGTCTCTATTTTCAATTATACTATGAGATGTTCTTGACCTATTTGCAGTTTTATAGCCATGGCAATCTTCTGGTGAGAGGGCAGCTATAGAAAGGAAGTTAAGTCTGAGTTGAATGTAATGGACGAGCATCATAACCGCTATGACAAAAGTATGAACAATGAATAATTCCTGTAAAATACTTCAGAAGAAAAACCCCAATTGTCCAACTCAAGTTAAGAGAACAAATCTGACAGATCAGGTCCATATGCTATAGAGAACCAAGTAATTTATTCCTTAAGTTAATATATAGCATATTCTATCTTGCTGTATTTATCATGGTTATTGATTTGGTTTTGCTTTGACATCTTGGGATCTTAGGGATTTCAAGATAGAGTGCTCCTCCCAGAGTTAGCTAATTCTAGAAATACTAAATAACTTGCCCATAGGAATGTTATTTATATGCAAATCAACAAATCCAGAATCCAGAATCCACAGTCTCACTTGACTCTTTTTATACTGTTCCAGTGGTATGAAACATTATTCCTCTGCTTTCATCACCCCAGAGTCAGGTGCTGGAACACTAGGAACTAAATAACACCAAAATGACTCACACTAACCAGTCTGAAATCTGCTCAGTTGCTTACCATGTCTCACACAATCCTTTTAAGGAAAACCATATTAAGGGCTCTGACTCATGCTTTAGTCTTGCTCCTTTTGTCTTCACTGACTCTGGTACTTCCCCATATGGTCCCCATGTATGACATGCTGTGGTTCCTGTTTCTAGGGCTCTATGTATATAAGAATATCTTTTTTCATAACAGTCATTTCTGTATCTGCACATCTCATAATTAAATGGAGAGAAAATGAAATCTAGAGCAATGAAACTGTGTAGTTGGTTTGTTTTTTAAATTATTTTCAACTTTTATTATTGGCTAATGCAAGACTATTACATGAGTAAATTGTGTGATGCTGAAGCTTAGAGTCCCAGTGATCCTACCACCCAGGCAGTAAACATAGTACCCAGCAGCTAGTTCTTCAGTCCACAGCCCCTGCCTTTCCTCCCCAATCTAGTGGTCCGCAATGTCTACTGTTCTCATCTTTACATGTGTATTCAAGGTTTAGCTCCCACCTCTAAGTGAGAAAATGTGTTATCCGGCTATCTGTTCTCATGATGTCAGTTAGGATAATGGCCTCCAGCTCCATCCATGTTGCTACAAAAAAACATGATTTTTTTTTTAATAACTGCATTGTATTCCATGATGTATATTTATCATAGGTTTTTTTTTTTACCTGATTTACAATTGATGGACACCTAGGCTAATTCCATTTCTTTGCTATTGTGAATAGTGTTGCAATAAACGTAGGGGTGCATGTGTCTTTTAGATAAAATAAATTATTTTCCCTTGGATATATATACCCAATAGTGGGATTGCCAGGTCAAATGGTAGTTCTATTTTAAGTTTTTTGAAGAATCTCCAAACTGCTCTCTACAGTGGCTGAACTAGTTAGCATTCCCACCTACAATGTATAAGCATTCCCGTTTTTCCAAAGACTTGACAACATTTGTAGTTTCTTTGTCATTTTTAATAACTGCCATTCTGACTGGTGTAAGACAGTATTTCATTGTGTTGGTTTTTTTTTTTTTTTGCATTTACATTTATCTGATCATTATGTTTAGCAATTTTTAATGTGTGTGTGTGTTTGTTTTTTTTTTTTTTTTTCGTCTGCTTGTATGTCACCTTTCCTTTTGAGAAGTGTCTGTTCATGTCCTGTGCCCATTTTTTTAGTTGGATTTTTGGGGTCTTTTGCTTGTAGATTGGTTTAAGGTTCTTATAGATGCTGGATATTAGACCTCTATCAGAAACATAGTTTGCAAATATTTTCTCCCATTTTGTAGGTTGTTTATTTACTCTGTTGATGGTTTCTTTTGGTATACAGAAGCTCTTTATTTTAATTAGGACCCACTTGTCAATTTTTGTTTTCTCTGCAAGTGCTTTTGGGGACTCAGCCATCCGTTGGCCAAAGCCTATGTCAAAAAGGGTACCTCCTAGATTTTCTTCTAATATTATTATAGTTTTTGGTGTTAGATGTAAATCTTAAATCTATCTTGAGTTAATTTTTGTATATGTTGAGAGGTAGGGGTCCAATTTTAACCTTCTGTATATGGCTAGCCAGATACCCTAGAACCATTTGTTGAATAGGAAATTCTTTTTCCATTGCTTGTTTTTGTCAGCTTTTTCAAAGTCACATTGTTGTAGGTGTGCAAGTTTAGTTTTGAGTCCTCTATTCTCTTCCACTGGTCTGTGTGTCTGTTTTTGTACCAGTACCATGCTGTTTTGATTGCTATAGCCTTACAGTACAGTTTGAAGTCTGGCAATGTGATACCTCTGGCTTTTCTTTTTGCTTAGGATTGCTTTGGCTTTCAGGCTCTTTTGTGGTTCCAAATGAATTTTAAAACAGTTCCTTTTTTCTAATTATTTTAAAAATGACATTGGTATTTTGATAGGAATAACATCGAATCTTTAAATTGCTTTACATGGTATGGCCATTTTAACAATACTGATTCTTCCAATCCATGAGCATGGATATTTATTTTCCCATTTATGCGTCATCTCTGATTTCTTTCAACAGTGTTTTGTATTTCTCCTTGCAGAGATCTTTGACTTCCATGATTGGATGAATTCCTAGATATTTCATTTTCTTCGTGGCTATTGTAAATTGTATTGGGTTCTTGATTTGGTTATCAGCTACAATATTTTTGGTGCATAAAACTGCTACTTATTTTTGTACAATGTTTTGTACCTTGAAACTTTACTTAATTCATTTATCAGTTCAAGGAACCTTCTGATGGAGACTTTAGCATTTTCTATGTGTAGAATCATAGCACTGGCAAAGAGAGATTAATTTATTTTCCAATGGATGCCTTTTCTTTGTTTCTCTTGCCTGTTTCTTCTCACTAGGACTTTCAGTGCTTTGGTGAACAGAAGTGATAAAAGTTGCCATGCTTGTCTTGTCTTAGTTCTGAAGAGGTATGGTTCCATCTTTTGCTTGTTCAGTAAGATGGTGACTGTGGGTTTGTCATAGATGGCTCTTTTTATTTTGAAGTATGTTTCTTTAATGCCTAATCTGTTGAAGATTTGTATCATAAAAAAAAAAAGTTGGGTTTTATTGAAGGCTTGTTCTGTGTGTATTGAGATGATTATGTTTTTTTTTTTTGTTTCTGTTTTTGATTGTTTATGTGGTGAATCACATTTATCAATTTGCATATGTTGAATCAATTTTACACTCCAGAAATAAACCCTACTTAATTATAGTGAATAAACTTTTTAATGTGCTGCTATATTTGGTTTAACAATTTTTGCATCTATTTTAATGACAGATATTGACCTAAAGTTTTCTTTTTTTTCTTTTTCCATGGTCTATGTCAGATTTGGTAACAGGGTAATGCTGGCTTTGTTGTTATGATTTAGGGAGAAGTTACTTCCCCTTGATTTTTTAGAGAAGTTTCAGTAGGATTAGTATCAGCCTTTCTTTGTACATCTGATATTAGCCATGTATGCACCTGTTCCAGGGCTTTTTGGGGGTTAGTAGGTTTTTATTACTGATTCAATTTTCAAACATTGCATTGGTCTGTTCAGGTTTTCAGTTTCTTCCTGATTCAATCTTTGGAGACTGTGTATTTCCAGGAATTTATTCATTTCCTCTAGATTTGTGTGCAGAGAGGTGCTCATAATAGTCTCTGCAGATCTTTTGTATTTTCATGGGATCAATTGTAATGTAATCTTTGTTTTTTTATTATACTTACTTGGATTTTCCTTTTTTTCTTTGTTAATCTAGCTAGTGATCTATCAGTCTTGTTTATTGAAACAACTCTTGGCTTTATCAGTCTTTTGTATGGACTTTTATATATCAATTTATTTCAATTCTTCTCTGATTTCAGTTATTTCTTTTCTTCTACTGGCTGTGAGGTTGGATCTTTTTTGTTGCTTTTTTTCTAATTCCTTTAGTTGCTGTGTTAGGTCGTTCATTTGAGACCTTTTTGTCCCCTGATGAATGCATTTAGCACGATAAATTTTCCTCTTAACACTGCTTTAGCTGTATCACAAAACAGTGTATTATTTGAGTCATCACAGCTATAACACTTAAGTCCAATAAACTAAAGTCATGAAAAAGTAATTATTTCTGGGGTGCTTCTTCTAGGTTCCATATATGTTTTTCCCTTTGAAGTGACCCATTCATATAATGTTTGTGGCCTGCTTTTCCCATCCACTTACTTTGCCCTAGCAAAATGGAATGAGGTACCTTTTCAGAGGTTAAATAAAAATTTGTGGATGTGTAACCCAAAATCATTATTACTTTCTGCCTCTCTGAGGCTCAGAGAAAGCTTACACTCTGCTCTCCTGGAAACATGTGCATTGCTTCTGAAAGGCGTTCTGTTCTAGTTCAATGTTGTTTCTGTCTGAGTGGGTTCATCTACGTAACACTGAGATTCAAGTTTAGGAAGCTGACTCATGTATATATATAAACTACATTCCGCAAGATCTGCTTTAGTTGTGTTAAACTTACTTTGCTTTCTTCCCTTCTCGAAGAAACCTATACCATAAGAACTCTAAACTTACAATTTCATAATCTGTTCTCTTAACTTTAAAAGTAATTTAGGAATAAATATTCATAAACATTAATCAGTTTCTCTATACAAAATTGTTTTTATCTTGTTACAATTAAATACAATAATTTCTTAGTATTCAATTTTTATAAAATATTTATCAATTATCTCTTTGTAAACTTTAGGAAAATGTGTGGAATGTTATTCCACATATTTTGAAAATGATTCTTTCTCAATAGTGAGAATTTGTATAATTAAATTTAGTTTCATTTTAATTACTTATACTTTTTATTGCTTTCTTCCTAGTCTGCTCAAGTTGCCATAACAAAATATAGTAAACTTGGTGGCTTAAACAATAAAAATGTTTTCCTTATGGTTTGGAGGCTAAGAAGTTCATGATCAGCATACCAGCATGGTCAGTATCTGCTGAAGGTATTCTTCTTGGTTGTCAGACAGATACCTTTTTGCTTTGTTCCCACAGATGAGAGAGAGAGAGAGGCACACATACACAGAGACAGAGATGAAGTGTACAAGAAAGTGCTCTGTTGTGTCTTTTGTAATAAGTCCACTAATTCCATCATAAAGGCTTTTTATCCTCATGGTTTCATCTAAACCTTTTGACCTCCAAAAGGCCCACATCTACAAAAACCATAATACTGGGGATTAAGGGTTCAAAATATAAACGAGCGGGGGACACACAAATGTTTAGTTCATATTATTTCCATTTTAAATTAATGAGAATCCACTCAAACTAAAAAAAAAGGGTCATTATTATTGATTTGCAGAAAAAGAAATTGGAAAAAAAAGTTTATCACTGGTTTAATATTTGAAGAGTCACATATTGTAGAAAGTCATTGTTAATAACATCTCCTTAAAAATAGTTTGCCAATTTTAAAGTAAAGAAAATCTCAGTAATCTATAGTCTCATGCCATTAAGCTTACATAAAAATTGTTATCCTATGAAATGTATACACTATCTTACAATATATTATGGGGAATGCCTGGGATTATTAGAATTACCAAAAGAACAAAGTTAGTGGACATGAGATAGAACACAAAATAAATTTTTTATAATTAACAGGAATCCTTAAGAAATACAATCTCGAAAGTAAACTTTAGTAGCTACTAAAGCATGATTGTTTATAATAAAAAGGCAATGCATTTTATTCTCACTCTATACATGTGATCAAAAATATAAATGTGAAACACAAAACTCTAAAATTTTAAAAGCAGCTTACCCTCAATCTTAGAGTATGAAATACATTTTCAAAATAGCCCAACAACTAACTGGAGCGATATGATTTGTAAGTTTGGTCCCACTCATATTAAGAGTATCTATTCTTTCTAAATCACCATTGATGATGTGAAAATCATCATAAACAACATGACAATATTTGCAAGCATACAGACACCTATTAAAATTCATGAAATAATTAATTTCTCTTAAGATAGAAAAAGACACAAAAATTAAAATAGGAAAATACATAAGCAAACATTCTAAATAATAAAAAGTTAAAATATATGAAATAGTACCAAAGCTTGTTATTGATTCAAATTAAAGCTATAACACAACAAGATATAATTTCCTTTTTTTTTTCTTTTTTTGAGAGAGTCTTGCTCTGTTGCTCAAGAGTTTAGTGGCATGATCTCAGCTCATTTTAACCTCCATCTCTTGAATTTAAGTGATTCTCCTGCTTCAGTCTCCCAAGTAGCTGGGATTCAGGCATGTGTCACCACACACAGCTAATTTTTGTATTTTTAGTAGAGACAGCATTTCCCTATGTTGGCCAGGCTGGTCTTGAACTCCTGACCTCAGGTGGTCTGCCCCTCTTTGCCTCCCAAAGTGCTGGGATTATAGGAATGAACCACTGTGACCAGCCAAAAATATAATTTCATGTACATCACATTATACATATTTAGACTGAATTTATTTTTGTGTAAGTTTGGATGCAGGGCAATTCAAACTTTTATATACTACTTATTGGCATACAAATTAATGTGATTACATTATATAACAGTTTAACATTATCTAATAATATTGAGCATGTGCAAAACCTGTGACCCAGGAATTCCATTTCCATATCTTAGCTCATGTGTTTCAGGTGACAAGTACACAATAAACACAGTAGCACTGTTAACTAAAAAAAAAAAAAAAAAAAAAAAAAAAAAAAAAAAAAAAAAAAAAAAAAATCACAACAGCATTGACAATTTAAGACACTGAAGAAAGTAATGTTCACAAGCAGCAGAGAAATAAAGTGTTATCTATGTATTCCTTGGAATAGTGACAAACATATCAGATTGGATTATTCCAAGAACAGTACTTAGAGGGAAAAAAATAGCAAATTAAATTAAAAAGGTCCAACAGGATGAGAAGATTTGCTTTCTTGGATATCAAACTTCATAACATGCAACAACTCAGACACATCTTGTTCCGGAAGATGGATAGTACGCTGCAGTCACCCCACCTCAGGCTCTTGTCTCCCTTGCTACCTCTCGCCTGAACTCCTTATGAGGACGGGCTTCTCAAATACAAACTAACCAATTCCCAGCAACTTCCTCTATAGGGCTTTCACACTCCAGGCCACTGTGCTTTTGTCCTAGTCATTCTAGGGCCCAAAACCAGACGATTCGGGTGTGCTGCAGAACCCATTAAAATTCTTCTAACGAGCCAGTCTTAAGCTTGTTGACCCTGCTTCGTTTCTGTCTGCAAACACCACAATCTTGGGTTTTGTTCCTGAATTCTTCCCTCTCTCTCTGTTTCCTGATGGACCTGGGTTCTATCCTGTAGTCTCCCATGGTGAGGCATGTTTCCTTCTCTTGGAAAGATGTGTCTCTTTTCAACAGCAATTGTCTTCTGATATATTGACCTTACTATAGCTTAGCTTTTCTATTAATACACTGTATATTAAAACAATATTTAATATAGGTTAAAAAAATGAGAAGAGATATTCTAAAAAAATGATAAAGCATAATCACACACAAAGGGTATGTAAAAAAGAATGAGGCAAATACAAACAGAATGATGTGGTTAGTATGTGAGGTTGGAGGGAAAACAAAGAGGGAAACAAAGATGGATACAGTAAAGTTGAGAGAGACGGTGTTAAGTTCTAACAATTGAATCTATAAAAGTTAGAAAAATCAACAATAAAGTATTTACTCAGAGTAATAAATAACTCTGCTTTTGCTTTTGTAATTAAAATACAAGCAAAAATATTGTGGCATTACTTTTATTTTTGTAATATTTTTGGGCTCCTTTTGAGTCTGTTTCTGGATGTTTTTTATTTTTAGGTTATTTTTTTCTTTTGGAATATTCTAGACTACCTCTTGCACAAATGTTAAAATGTAATTTTACTTCCTTTGAGGGATGTTTTAATTTGCCTCAGTTATTAATAAATTTATTCAAGATTAAGTACGACATTTTTATCTTCATAAAAAAATTAAATTTCGTTCTATGCAATGATTGACCTTGAAAGTACAAAAGTGTGCACATAATATTCATACTGAATCTAATTGTTTAACTGTTGTTTAATTCATTTAATCATTCATCTTTCAAGGGAAACATATTGAATAGGTAAAAATTTATCAGCAACCACTGTATTTATTTGGTAATTTTATATGTAGGATAGCACATTGTAGTCTTAAGGAAAGACATTTCTGAATTAAGATGGCTATTAATTCAAATTCTATATTATTTTAAACAATAAAAATAGATCAAAAACTCAAAAGCTAGCAGAAGACAAAAAATAACTAAGATCAGAGCAGAACTGAGGAAGATACAGACACAAAAATTCCCTCAAAAAATCAATAAATTCAGGAGCTGGTTTTTTGAAAAGATAAAAAGAAATAGAAAAACCACTAGCCAGATTAATACACAGGAAAAGGGAGAATAATCAGATAGATGCAATAAAAAATGATAAAGGGGATATCACCACTGATTCCACAGAAATACAAATTACAATGAGAGATTACTACAAACAACTCTATGCTCATAAACAAGTAAACTTGGATGAAATGGATAAATTCCTGGTCACTTGCACCCTCCCAAGCCTAAACCAGGAAGAAGTCGAAACCTTGAGTAGACCAAAAACAAGGGCTGAAGATGAAGCAGCAATTAATGCCTACCAACCAAAAAAAAAAAAAAAAAAAAAAAAAAGGTTCATGTCCAGATGGGTTCACAGCTGAATTCTACAAGATGTACAAAGAGGAGCTGGTACCATTCCTTCTGAAACTATTCCAAACAATCCAAAAGGAGAGAATCCTTCCCAGATCATTTTATGAGACTAACATCATCCTGATACCAAAACCCGGCAGAGACTCAGCAACAAAAGAAAACTTCAGTCCAATATCCATGATGAACATAGATGCAAAAATCTTCAATAAAATGCTGGCAAACTGATTGCAACATTACATCAAAAAGCTTATCCATCATGACCAAGTAGGCTTCATTCCAGGGATGCAAGGCTTCAATATACGCAAGTTTATAAACGTAATCCACCACATAAACAGAACCAAAGACAAAAACCACATGATTATCTCAATAGATACAGAGAAGGCCTTCGATAAAATTCAACAGCCCTTTATGCTAAAAACTCTCAATAAAGTAGGTATCGAAAGAACATATCTCAAAACAATAAAAGCTCTTTATGACAAACCTACAGCCAATATTATATTGAATGGGCAAAAACTGGAAGCATTCCATTTGAAATCAGGCACTAGACAAGGATGCCCTCTCTCACCACTCCTATTCAATATAATATTGGAAGTTCTAGCCAGAGCAATTAGACAAGAACATATATTTTATATATATATATATATATATATATATATATATATATATATATATTCAATTAGGAAAAGAGGAAATAAAATTGTCTCTATTTGCAGATGACATGATTGTATATTTAGAAGATCCTATGATCTCATCCCAAAATCTCCTGAAATTGATAGGCAACTTCACCAAAGTCTCAGGATACAAAATCAATGTGCAGAAATCACAGGCATTTCTATACACCAATAACAGAATAACAGAGAGCCAAATCAAGAGCGGATTCCCATTCACAATTTCTACAAAGAGAATAAAATACCTAGGAATACAATTAACAAAGGATGTAAAGGACCTCTTCAAGGAGAGCTACAAACCACTGCTCAACAAAATAAGAGAGGACACAAACAGATGGAGAAACATTCCATGCTCATGGTTAGGAAGAATCAATATTGTGAAAATGGCCATATTGCCCAAAGTAATTTATAGATTCAATGCTATCCCCATAAAGCTACCAATGACTTTCATCACAGAACTGGAAAAAAACACCTTAAACTTCACATGGAACCAAAAGAGAGCCTGCACAGCCAAAACAATCCTAAGCAAAAAGAACAAGCCTGGAGGCATCACACTACCTGACTTCAAACAATACTACAAGGCAACAGTAACCAAAACAGCATGGTACAGCACCAAAACAGTAATCAAAACAGCATGGTACTTGTACCAAAACAGAGATATAGACCAGTGTAACAAAAAAGAGGCCCTGTATGCAATGCTGCACATCTACAACCATCTAATCTTTGACAAACCTGACAAAAACAAGCAGTGGGGAAAGGATTCCCTGTTTCCCTGTTTAATAAATGGTGTTGGGAAAACTGGCTAGCAGTGTGCAGAAAACAGAAATTGGACTCCTTCCTGACACCTTACACTAAAATTAACTCCAGATCGATTAAAGGCTGAAACATAAGACCTAATACCATAAAAACTGTAGAAGAAAACCTACACAAAACCATTCAGGACATAGGCATAGGCAAGAACTTCATGACTCAAACACCAAAAGCATTGGCAACAAAAGCCAAAATAGATGAATGACATCTAAACGCCAGAGCTTCTGCACAGCAAAAGAAACAATCATTAGGGTGAACCGGCAACCAACAGAATGGGGAAAAATTATTGCAATCTACCCATCTGATAAAGGGCTAATATCCAGAATCTACAAAGAACTAAAACAGATTTACAAGAAAAAAACAAACAAACCCATTCAAAATTTGACCTAAATAAGAATTTGTAAAAGAGAAAAGCATTGTTTTGCGGCTAAACTTTATGACTGTTGCTTTTTAAGTCACATGTATATTTACCTGACCAATTTGTTTTAACTCTCTATTTCAAGTTGTCAGGTGAAATTATTTTGGAATAAATTAATGTGTTGTCTGTTCTGAATAAACGTGCATGTTACAAATGCAAACACATGTATGTATTATACAACTATGCAGCTTCAAGAACTGACTTATTTCTATCAGCTTTTTATTCACTTTTAAAAATTAGGCTACTGATGCATATTAGAATTTAATTACACCAATTAGTACTGCCACATCAGACATATGATGTGCCTTCAATTAAGAAGTACCTAATGGGTATTAATACAATTTAGCTTCATAATTAAACTTCTAAGAACAGCACAAATTAAACATTATGATTACAAAACATTAAAAATCTACTGGTGAAATTGAAGTTGAATATTCCAGCTGCTTCTTTTGAACTGATTTTAAAAAAGAAAATCAGGATTATATAAAATGCAATGTTATTGAAGCATTCTTAATTTAAAAACAGAAATTAAGCACACATGCACATAACTATGTGCATATGTAATGATTAAATATTTCATATAATATCCAACCTAACACTTACATCATCTAATAAGCATTAAAGATTATTTTGGAGTTTCATTTTTTTCATAGAAATATTTGATATATGTGGTCACCACTCACAATTCTTGCTTCAGTGAGCATGGATGACAGGCAGCCCCAGCTACTGCCTTTCTGGTATGACTGTCTTTGCACTCGGGTCGTATTTTCGCAGGCTGTTCCTGGCCAATTACTGAGCATGCTGGGAGTGTTGATGAAGGTCATTTTTAAGAATGGTGGTAATCTTCCAACAGAACACTTTGGACTGGGGACTCCCATTGTCCCAGCCAACTGTGCTTCAGGCTGTGACTCCTGCATTCCAATCCTTCTTCCTTAACATCAGGAAGGAAGGCTTGCATCACTGCTTGAAGACTCCCTGCACTTAGATGTGCTTTCTTTACTTAATCTTTAGCTAGCATTCCTCTCATAATCTTTTGAGTCACTTATAATCACATAGTGTCAGCTTCTCGGAAAACCTGACCTGATATACTATCCTATTTGAAATACAGACAAATATGCATTTAACAATTTTTGACATTATTAGCACATCGACTATTAAACACTATCTAAAGAAAGGTACCTTTAAAAACTAAAAAACCTTCCTATTGGGGTTTTCTTAGGAAGAAATAGATTCTTTTTAAAAAGATGACAACTATAGCATCTTCTGTCTCTCCTGTTATATCCACTAGAGTGATTTGTTTTCTCTGTCTTTCTTAAAGTGAGTGGTTAAAATCTTTTAACACTTAGCAATTTTTTCCTAGTTTTGCAGATATAGCCTCTGACATGGCTTATGGGTAAGGCAAATAGAGGATGTTCTTCACTGAGCGAGTGCTTTATTTCTCTTTTTTGCTTGTTCTATTTTTTAAAGTGAAATGCCATTAACATCTTGTCAGGCTTTCATTTTCTTGTTTGAGAATTCCACTTGTAGATAAGCAGTAGCTATAACCTGTTCATGTCTTTTAAAAATACAGCCTGTTGCCTCGGCGCAGTGGCTCCTTCCTGCAATTCCAGCACTCCTCCAAGGCAGGAGGCAAGTGGATCACAAGATCAGGAGTTCAAGACCAGCCTGGCCAACATAGTGAAACCCCGTCTCTACTAAAAATACAAAAATTAGGCAGGCATGGTGGCATGCTCCTGTAGTCCTAGCTACTCGGGAGGCAGAGGCAGGAGAACCACTTGAAACCAGAAGGCAGAGATTGCAGTGAGCCAAGATTGTACCACTGCACTCCAGTCTGAGTGGAAGAGCAAAACTTGGTTTAAAAAAAAAAAAATAGAGCCTGTTGAATGAGCAGCCACACACAAGAAATTCTGTTCTTCCCACAGTCCATCATATTCATTTTATCCTATTTGGCTTCTCACTTCTATATGTAAAAACACTAGATTTATCATTCCACTTTATTTATTTTTAACCTTTCCTACAGTACTCAAATTTCCACAAAGGAACAAGGGATAAAGCTTAATAATAAATTCAACAGGGACATAGTGGGGAGAACAATATTCAAACACAGGTTCTCTTGATGTAAAGATGGACCTTTAACCACATGCTATCTATCTATTAAGAAAATAGAGGGCTCTAAACACAAAATTAAGAGTATAGTTGCCTCTGTGTGCCTGATAAAAACTGAAAGATAAATGCGAAACTATTGATACTGCTCTTATGCTTAAATTGGGTTGTGTGTTTACATGTGTTCATTATGTTAATATGCCTCATAGGACAGGCATTTTAATAAAATATAAAATGATATAAATACAATACACTGAGATAGCACATTGAAACCAAAAACAAAAATAGGATTGAATACTAGCAGGATCTTTGTAAGGCCTGGCCTTTCACTATGTAAATAGATATCTTTTAGTTCAAGAAATCGCAGAGATCACACATTTTTAGGCAAAGAAAAAAAAATCAATGTAATAAATTAATTTTATGTCTTATAATAAAAGTCTACTGAGGTGAATTTATAATACCCCACAATAGCAAAAAAATGCATTCAGAAGTCTTAAATGTATAAACGATAAAAATAGTTAAGTACATCGAATTTATTTATGTTAAAAATCATCATGTTTATTAGACTTATATAATTCTTGTAGCATCTAATACAACCTAGACAATTCTTATTCCCATTAATTATTGCTAAGCACGTTGAAATTTCACATTAATAATAATACTATTTTGTAACCTTCACTTGTGTTAGAATTGTTAGTTTTAACCGATGAAGATGTAAAACAAAAATAAACATTCAGGTAAATAATTATTTTCTGGAAGGATCCAACCTCTAAGCTAGCAATATGCATTGATCCTTTCTTTTTAAAGTTATGTTATTATAAGTATATAAGCAATTCAGATTATAGATCCTGAGTTATGATGCATATCACATTTGCATAAGCTTAATATATTTTAAAGATAACCAAAAATATGTAATACATAATTAAAAATATAAACATATGACTCAACGTAACTATTCCTTAAATATTCATTTCATTTAATGTAACTCTTTGCTGCCATAAATTAACTCCCATGAGCTTCTAGAGAGATTTGTTTATTTAAATGTTATAACGTTTCTGGCTCTGACCAATCATAGACAGTGTTATAGAAAAGGTAAGAAAAAGTAAGAGTTTTTTTTTTTTTTAATTTTTTTGTAATTTGATTTTATTATCATGTTTTCATACCCACAGTAAATCAATAAATTAACATACAACCATCACCCATATTCATCAATTATCATGATTTTGTTGTTCCTGCTTAAGGTATATCCCTGCTCTCTTCTTGCCAAGTTATTTTAAAAATATATCTCAGAGTGCAATTTGATAACTACATACCTAATGATACACCTCTAGACAATGCAGCTATTTAGTAATATATTTTTATAAGGTTAATTAATTTTTCTTCAGGATATCAATTCAAATATTGTTTGTTATTAACAAACCACATCTAGCATATGTTTTACTACATATTTAAGAACATAATTTGGGGGAAAAAAAGTCTGACACAGTCCATTTTCAATTTACCTCCTCAACTAATCTACTAAAAGGAAAAAAAAATCCACCAATACTTGTGACTCTTAAGTTATCTTATGATATTTTTACGTTTTTGAAATCTGTAAAGTTTGCTCATTATTGGTTTCAAGTACATATTTCCTAACTCATTTAAATCTTTTCTATAATCAAGTGCAAGAGAAAATATAAAATAGACCCTATGATTGTAGAAATACAAGTGGAAAAACAGACTAGTCTAGATTTTATAAAAGCAGACATATAAAAACCTCAAAATGATAAAGGCCATAATCAATTAACTGATATTAAAATTATTCCTTTGAGTTATTTTTGAATATTCTTCTAATTTTAAATTTTTTGATATAGCAATTAGCACAATGAGTGCCTTCTAAAAGCAGAGTCTGAAGTGAATATATATAAATAGTAACATAAGCCTATAAAATAAACAAAAATAAACAAATTGCTATTCAATTAAAAATACAGGGACATTTGGGAGAACATAACAAGTAAGGGAGTGTATATAAGCTGAGATAAATACGTTGTTGTTACATGAGTGGGAGTTACAGAAATAAATGAAAGTGAGAGATTAGGACATAGAGTACATAGGGTGCCAGTTCATATAAAACTTTATATTAAATGAATTTGAGCTTTTGGCTGGAACAATAGAAGCTATTGGGAGATTAAAGGAGATTGACATGAAGGAAGTAAAGTAGAAGTCTATAGCACAAATCTAAGTGATAAGTAAATGGAAGTCAAAGTTATTTAGTGGAGTAGGTTGAATCAAAATTGATGACTAAGTAGATGGTATGTAAAGGAAAGAAGAAGTTCGTGATTGTGTCTTGGTTATCTGGCATGGGCACTATACTAATGATGATATACAGTTACATTCAGGCTCGGTGAATGAGTAATGGCCCTGATATGCACAAAGTCATGCAATTCACTTTCAAGTTGTGTTCTTAAAACTTCCCATGACATTTATGAAGATTTTAAGAGTCATTTGTTATTGTATTCCATCTTGACTAATACTAAGTTGTTAGGAAAAATGAAATACAATTGTAACAATAAGCTAAAATAAGTGGTATTGTCTTAACAATGGAAAAGTAGAGCATGAGGAAACTTAGGATCCTAGGTGATGAAAACTGTTTCCCCCAGTTCCACTCCCAAGAAGGGAGAGGTGGGGATTATAAAAACGATCAATTGCCTGCTGCAGTGGCTCAGGTCTATAAACCCAGTACTATGGGAGGCCAAGATGGGCGGATCACCTGAGTTCAAGAGTTTGAGACCAGCCTGACCAACATGGAGAAACCCTGTCTCTACTAGATAGTAAACACAAAATTAGCTGGGCATGGTGGTACATGCCTGTAATCCCAGCTACTCGGGAAGCTGAGGCAGGAGAATCGCTTGAACCCGGGAGGCAGAGGCTGCAGTGAGCCAAGATCATGCCATTGCACTCCAGTCTGGGCAACAAGAGTGAAACTCCATTTCAAAAATAAATAAATAAATAAATAGTCTATGTGATCTTCCCAGAAAACAAAGGCAGAGTTTAATCATGTAACTTCTCCGACTATTAGTATATGATTCACTCAAACTGTCTGACCAGTAGTCTTTCAGAGTTACTAATGATCAGTGGTTTCTATGTACTATACTTTATATTTTACCTTTCTAAATGGGCTGTGTGCATTACATAGCTTATCTCATTTATCTTTTAAATAACTTTAAGAAGTTACTATTATTATTAGCTTGATTTTGCTGGTGAAAACACTGAGATGTAGAGATTCAGAGTAGCTGGCATTTGGTATAACTCTAATTTGAGTTTACTTCTGTCTTATTATAATATTAGATGATTATGTACCTTTGTACTGTAATGAGTATCATTCTAAAAATACAGCAGACTGTATACAACTGTGATTAGTGATGACAGGGAGAAATTGAGACAATATTCAGATTTTCCTTGCTTCTGCCTTTCATCTTTCTACATGTGTCTCCTATTGTTTGAGCCTATCTGGAAGCCAGCTTTTAGAAAGTCTGAGATACCTTCTCTACAATGTTCATCCCTGCTGTCTTATGAACTGAGCAGGGCAGAGTGAGGAATAGGTTTCAGGAAAAATAGACCCATCATCATCACAACATTCAGGTAGAAGTGTAAAAAATGTAATTGAATTTTTGAGTTTGGAATTCAGGATGGAGAAATGGCATAAAAATATAAATTTGGGAGTCATCAGCATTTACATTTCATGTAAAGCCATAAGATTGGATGAGATAACCAAAGGCAGAAGTGCAAAAACAGATAAAGCGGGAGGGGGAATAAAATACTGAGACCAGGGCATTCCAACGTTGAGTCTTAGGAATAGAAGAAAACACAGAGAAAGAAAGAAGAGTAAACAAAGTATATGAAACCAAGTCAAATGAAGATGGTATTATGAGAATCACCTATTTCAAACGCTGCTGATAAATCAAGTAAGGTGAGAAAAATAACGAAGATGACAAAGTGGAGGACAGGTTTAATTCGAGTACTGAAGGGCAAAAATCTGTACGGAAGTGATTTAAGAGAAAATGTAAGGAGCAAATGACATAGTGAGTGTAAATTATTATTTTGAAGAGTTTTGGTGAAAAAGGGATCAAATTCCTTGATGGCATCTGACAGTGAAAATGGGGAAAATGAAGAATACTAGTTGCTTATTTGCTTTTATTTTCTAATATGAGAGAAAAAATAACATATTGGTATGATCATGAAATGACTCAATAGTGATGAAAAATTGATTTTGCATAAGTTAGGTAAGTAATGAGAAGTATCGTGGATAGCTTGTGTCGTCAGAGTTTATGAATAAGCAAAGGAATAAGCTTGAGGGAGGTGTATGCACATTTCATTTCTGGCAGTGGTTTTCTTTAAGGAGAGATTTCACTCCTCAGGGAGCCATTTGGCAACATTTGGAGACGTTTTCTGTTGTCACAAATTGTGAATGGTGTTACTACTAGCCTCGAATGGGAGAGGCTAAGGATGTTGCTAAACATCCTACAATATACAAGACAACCTTTCCAAAACCCCGTATCAAACATAGTATTATCTGGCTCAGTTTGTCATCAGTACTAGACAAAAAACCATGGTCTATTAATATGTAGGATGAGTACTATGTAAGTTTATGTAGTAGTTTATTCAGTATATGTAGTAGTGGGAGTCTGCATACCTTTCCTCTTGATTGTTATTTATCTATTTATTTATTTACTGACACAGGAAACAAGGTCATTAGCTGACATTGACATTGAAGAAAAATATGTGAGGGGTGTGAAATGAGAAAAGAATCTGTAAGTTAATCTTAACATGTGAGGAAGACGATGGCTAATGGAATAAAAATGGGATTGCCTGCATTAAAGGCACATTTTCTTTTCAAGGTTGTGGTTTTAAAGAGATAGCAATCATCACAATTTAGTCATGTGTTTTTCTCCAACTGCAGTTAGTTGTATAAAACCAATTCCAGAATTGATGGAGACATGTATGAAACTAAGGCTACGGTTTTGCTGATTTAGTCATGTTTAATAGCTGAAAATTTATCGGATGACCAAGGGTGGAACAAAAATGTTTAAAAGACCGAATATGTGAGATAATGAAGCACATTTATGAAACAGCAAATGGTTTTTTGTAAAGGTGGATTATTGGATGTATCTTGAAGAATAAATAACAAGTGTGAATCAAATATTTATTTATGTAATTGGCAGAGTAAATAATTAAATCAAGTTTTAATGATGAGATTGTCATTTTGGAGTAGTTATAATTATACTATGGTGAAGAAAAGTTTGAAGTTATAAAAAAGGAAACTATTGTTTTAAATTAATGCACTTGTCTAGCAGCTGTGATTTCATGAAGATGATTTCATAACTGTAGCAACAACAATAGGAACATTGAGGACAAGAATGTTGAGAACAGGAATTAGAGAGAAATTTATTGGGTGAAATCAACTAGGTTTTTAGATTCATTGTGATTTATGTTTAAAAAGGAATATGTGATTTCTAGTCAATATATAATGATGTAAATTTAACACATAAGAAATATGGATAGAAAAAGATATTCTACCTTAAATACATTGCTAGACCAGGTGAGGGAGTTGTGCAGAATAGATTCAAGGATGGTATGGAAAGGGATGGTGCCTCCTGATCAATTTTCTCCCCTGATGGGGGCAGGTGTTGGGAATACTCTTGGGAAGTAAAGGAGACAGGTGTTCCGGTTTAATTCTTCTGTAAACATACTAATGCAAGTCTCTTGGAAAATAAAGTAAATCACTTTTGGTAGCAAAAGAATCATTCTTCATAAAATATTCTTAGCAGACTATGCAAGGTTGTCTAAAATTGCTTATGAAAAATAAACCAGAAATCAATAAATGTAGGGTCATGATTCCCAAGAAAATGTCATGTTAGCTGTGTTGCTATGGAAGTCAAAAGGAGATGATTTCTAACTGAGAATACACCCGAATAAGTAAAGCAACTGCACGTTTTACTTAGAAGTCAAATCTAGAAACTTAGACCAGAACACATTCAATGAAGATGAGAGGACCCAGGATCTCTCCCCACTTAACCCACATTTCATTATTTTATCTTCAAAATTATTCAGAAAGCATGATAACAGAGTAAAATCTTCAATGAGTCTGATTTGCCAATTCAATGCTTTTCGTGGGTTCAGATTGTCGCTGTGAGCAGGATTATCTTTTAGACCCACACATCATAATGGCTAATGTTTTCTTTTTCTATGAAAAAAGTAGATAATGGAAAAAATATGAGAATTTGTTTTCAGAATAGTTTTCTATCCATTTTCAGTATGAGATAGTGAAAGCTTTGAGGCAGATTATTGAAAGAAAGTCTTACCATTGAAATCAGGGGGCCATAGACTACAATCTGGGAGCACAGATCCAAGGACTAGAACAAAGGGAAATTGACTGAAAACCCCATTGACTGACTCTTGCTAGCATATCTTTAAAAGCTGATCTTTTTATGGTGAAAAAGATGATAGTGGAAGAAAAAGCTGCAAGATTACATTTTCTTCACTGGAAAATCTTCTTACCCCTCTCTGGCTTCTTGAAGAAATTTCATTTATCCTTAGAAATGACCCAAAATATTGATTATTTGAAAAATTATTTATGTTAACTGGAGGCCAAGGTCGGGTGATGAGTGAAAAGTATATTTTATTGAAGAACAGAATATTCACTAATGGAAGACTGGTGAGTTAACATCGGCATGGATTTTTCAAATTAATAATGGAGGACATGTTGCAATTCTATTATTATCTAATGTAAAGGACTATTCATATTAATGACTAATTATTAAGTGGCTGTAAACTTTTGAGAAAACACTTCCAAATATTGTAACAGCATATCTTCTGCATTTATTAAGGTGAGATCTGTCAGGCCTATGCTGAGAAGTGTAACTGCTACAACCCCTCCCCAAATCGCCAATCGGATTCTCTTTTTCACATGATGGAAATAATACAAGTTTAAATGTTGATGGGCTTTGTATTTTTCAGAGAGAAAAAAATCTTAGTTAATGCTATTGATATAAATAATAAGAGATACAGTGAATGGAATAAGCTAATGCTTCTCTATCTTACAAGACTTATATAACCTTGAGAGCTATATGTGTATATATATATATATTCAGAGAACAATGACAAACATACAGGTTTAGTTATTATACATGGGATTACAGGAAGAAAAAACATTTATATCATGTGCACAACAGGGATAAATTAAAAATCAGAAGAGAAAATAGCTACCTCACTTGAATTAATTTACTTTTGCAGAAAAGATAAATAAGGTTTCAAAAGTAAGCCCTAACATTTTTAGTAAGAAAGTAAAAGAACACATTATCAACTTTTGAATGGGAGAAGAGGAGCACTGTAGCCCTCACCCATCTCTTGAAAGAATCATAGAAAATTTGCTTTATTTATTATGGCTGAAGGGGTTCAAATCCAATTATGAGGATGGTGATATAGAACAGAATATACTTGAACAGGGGGCTGAGTTTACTACCTTAATTAAAGCCATAGAATCTGAAAACAAGTGAATAAAAAAAAAACTGATGTCTGCTCACTTCAGCCCCATTCATGGATCTAAGGCCATATGTGATAATTTGGACCAAGTTCCCTGGGGTAGTATTCAAAGTTTCTTATCATTGTTATGATATAGAGCAGAATGCACAGTAGCCCGTATGAAGATAGGAAAGAGCCTCATACATGCTCTAAGTGAAACCTGGAGTGCATGGAGAGAACAGCACGGAGGAAACTAAGGTAGGATGAAGTTACAGGTTGGAATGCGTGGTTGGAGAGAATATTACCTGCTTGTGCTACCTTTACATAAATGTCAAATTACGATGGATATTAAATATGAATGGGACATTGTCATCTTTGTCTTTTCCAGAGGAAGATGACTAAGCTCACTCTTCACTAAATTTTAATTAGTCATACCAAATGGGAGCCTTTGGAATTGCTCAAGTTCTCCCAAGTTCTCCACAGCAGTAAACATTAAGCAATGCAGAATTCGAAGGAAGCAATAAGAGACTACTGTTGTAATTAAGAAAACGGTTCAGAAGGAAGCTCCTCTCCCCACATTAACTTCCTTTTAGTAGTTTTAACTTGTCAATATGTAGATACTTCCTGGATATTAACAGTAGTGTATCAAAGTGGTTGATTTGCATGCTTTAGCTGTGCCTGATATGATGAAGAATGTACAGAAAATAGACAAGAGGCTTTGATATGTTATCAAGGTTAACTACATAATTCATAGAGCTGAGTATAAAGTGAAAATGCATGGGTATTTACTCAAAAAGTTTTTAAGAATTTCAAGATAGCTACAACAGAGCATTAAAACAATCTCAGGGGCATCCTAAGATCTTTTTTTTTTTTTTTTTAATTTCAAGTATGCACAATTTTAAACTTTGCAGAATAGAAACAAGTATATGTTTACTGTCTTATTATGGATTTTTAAAAATTCATTATCACATTGCTGTAACCTGGTAAAGAAGAATAACCTAGAAGATAGAGGTCATATACAACTTTCATGCTCCAACGATAATTTTCTTCTCAGAGAAAAAATCAGGAGAGAAATTAAGGACCATAGTCACCCATATTACAAATAGAAGCTAACTGATGAATTCAACTAAAATTTAAGGCACAGCCCAACGTGCAAAATTCCTGGAAATTAGTAAGATCAACTTAGGGCATTCCTTAAACTGTGAAAAGTAATTTATCTTTCATAGGACCTGCCAATAAGCAATAAACTTAGACACCATCAAGACTGTTCTAACAATCTTGTTTACCCATACTCACAAAGTAACTAGAAAGAATTCAGAAAGTGAATACAGCATTGCAGTAGTTTCCTAGGGCTGCTGGAACAAATTACCGCAAACTAGGTAGCAAAAAACAACAGAAATTTATTATTTCACAGTTCTGGAGGCTGTAAGTCTGAAGCCAAGGAGTCAGTAGGGTCACACATCCTCCAAGAGCCACAGAAAAAAAGTCTTTTCTCACCCCTTCCTAGGTCTTACTCTCTCCTACAGATTTTTGGAGTTTTTAATTTATAGATTTATTACTCCAATTTCTGCTTTCACTCTCTTCTCTGTGTGTCTTCTCTTGTAAAAACACCTCCAGTCAGTGGAATTAAGACCCTCCTTAATCTGGTAGGAGCTCTTCCTAATTATATGTGCAGATTTCTAAAGAAGGTCACCTTCTGAGATTCTGAATGAATAATTTTAGAAGAGCACTAATTAACTCACTACAGGTACTGAGCAGAAATAAGCATTAAAAGTACTGTGGTAGGTGGTAGCACAGGCAATAACATTTGGCCCTTATGATCCCATCCAACTGGTCAGATGATATTAGAGCATACTCAAACTAGAACCCCTTAGGAAAAGTTAAATGGGACCACCAATTTAGACTCCTCAGGATTTTGACTCAAAATTTGCCTGCGGCAGCTGCTTGTTATAATCCATTTGAAAGACACACGCTGTTGCACTGAATGACACAGCCAATGTCAACAGGAAGGACCAGCTACATAACTTTTGTAACCCAGTGAAAAATGAAAAGCAAGGACCCTTACTAAAAAATTAGTAAGGGTTCATTTAGTGAAATCAATGCATCCTGAGACTAATATGCGAAGGAAGTCACAAAATCCACTGTGCCTTACTAGGATCAGGAGGTAGTAAAGAGGGCGTGAAGGAAAATGCAGCAACATAACTTTTTATCTTTCCCACCTCTAATACTTTTATTTGGCCTATCATGGTGGTCCCAAACTCAGATTTAAGTGAAAGAGAAAGTTTATACAATACCCAAGACATGATATATTTGTGTCCTTTACTTTGACTGTGCCTTTTCTGAAAGGTAATTTGTGGTGGATCAAAACTTCCTCCTATGTAACCAAATTAGGGCTAAAGGTGAATGTAGCTGCATTATCAAGCAGAAGAGACACTTCTGAAGTCCTTTGTCTATCACACATAACGTTTGTTTGACAACAAACTCCAATGACACAAGTTTACCTATGTAACAAACCTGCACATGTACCCCCTGAACTTAAAAGTTAAACAAACAAACAAATAAAGACCCTTTATTTGTGCTAGTAAGGTTCCAGTTATTGGTTGTGTAGGCAAACATTATGCGTGATGAGTTATACAGCTTGATATTGGGAGGAAGTGTTTGGAAATAGGGTAAAATCATAGCAGATGGGAAAGGTGTTTATAAGCAGATTACATTACCATGGAGGGAAACCATCACAATATTTTCATGCAAAAAACTCTGAGGATATCATACTTTTCTGCTTACTGCAGAAATTGGACTCCTAATGATTTAGATGTCCTACCTGTATAATTTGAATAAAACAAATGACAAAGTGCCCCGTGACGACTCAGCTTCTGGGTAGTTGGCTACAGTTATCACTCAGTTTCTAGGTTTTGTTTACCAGTCTAGATTTTTTTTTTCCAGAGAAACAACCAATGAATTGTACAGAGCAGAAGATGCTGTACAATAGAATTTCTGCACCCCATATGGCCATAAATCAAAATGATACATTGCTACAGCAGCTCCCTGGTTATGATAGAAAGCAGATAGGGGCTGCCTGTCTGGTATCTCACAGCTTGATCTGATCTGTTGCTTTGAGCATATCAGTGTGAATGTAAATTGAATTAATTTAAAGAATATGAAAATAAAACCTAAAAAGCCTCAGAGAAGGTGAATTTAGGTTTGATTTAATGGCTTAAAATTATAGATAACTCCCTCAAGAAGAACATAGAGGACATTTAAGGGAACCCCATGGCACAGCCCAATAAAATGGTATTTGGTGCTAGGATATAGTTAATTGAGAATTTCATGAAGCACTTTATTTGGGAGTGTAGACAATGCTTTCAAACTATACACATTTAATTAACATATAATATGAACAACATGAGTGGCAAGTTAAGCACTGGCCCCTTTGCCAGGCATTTGGAAATAATAACAGGATTTGGTCATGCAGTATGAAATCTAATGGAAGTAGCATTCCAGGAGGCCGATCATTATGATAAAAATGACTTGCTACTTCAAATAGGGACACTAGAGGAAGCTGTTTTTAGAGGACTTAGTTGTAGTTGGAAATCAGTTTGAGGCAATGCTTGAACTGAAGACATTGAATAAATGATGACTTCCATTCTTATTAACAACACTAGGATTAACTTTGTATCTTCAGTCAGGAAGGACTATTGGATTTATTAATCACTATGGAATATTGTGTCTAATGTTCAGCTAAAGAATTCACAAAGAAACAAGCTCAAGAAGTAAAATTACAGAATAAACATGTTTAGTCTAAGTCAGGGAAAGGTCGCATTGAACACTGTGACCTTTGCTGTTGTTCTCTGAGATCCCAGGTAATATGGATAAAAAAGAAATTTATCTCCCATATGTGGAATTCATAGAAAGTGAATGGATAAAGAGCAATCCTCTGACATCTGTGGGCCATGGGGTGTGAATGGGCTCTTATACATAAATAATGACCCCTGACAATTAGTGTTTGTACCAACCTGGAATATGCCTAAAATACAGTTCATAGAAACAATTTTTTTCAGAAAATTTGATTTGAGAAGAAAAAGCATGTATTCAATTAAATAATTCCACAGGCCCATGGAAAATGATGCAAATAATTAAGGTTGATGGAGGAAAAAAGTAATTGAGTTTGTGAATGAACATCAAGAGATCTGTAAAAGATGATGTTAATTAGTAACACGCTTTGTGAAGGGAATTCCTACTCTGTTCAAATCAAGGTCAGAGTATTAGTTGGCTTAAGTGAAACATTGCAGAAAATGTTGGAAGCCAACAGTGATAAAACACTAGTAATGTTTGGTACTAAGATGTTGACTAAGGCCAGAGAGTAAATTGAGAAGGAAAGGGTCTTTGATACTTTCTGATTACTAAGAGGCCCTCCCAGGACCCAAATAAGGCAGGAAGCCCAGTTTGCTTGTATAAACATTCTAATGACAGCTCCTGACATTAGTTTGAATGTTTTTTTGCTAGCAGGAGAGTAATTATCTATCACAGAAATGCTTTAGCAGAATGTAATTTGTTGTTTAGAATTGCTTATGGTTAACAAAGCAGAAGTCTGTGGATTTATGGGACTCCCTGGAAAATATCATATATTCCACATATGTAACTATTTGCATAAAAATTAAGATATTTCATAATTGAGACAAGTATCTCCCTGTAAATAAAGTGCCTGCATACCTCACTAAGAGTCTCAGCTATTTGCCTGGGCAAGGAATTATCTAATGACAGAACCAAAGATCTGAAGAATCAGATTAAGGAATCTAAATAAATTTCCAATTTGCTTATGCCTAATGATTATCTCAGTTCATGAAATTACTAGTAGAGCTCTATATCTTGTAAGATCTTAGATTCTTATAAGTCTAATGTCACAATCCAATCAGTTTTTCCTGTCTCAAGGAATCATGTCCATATAATGACATTCATCCAGAACTCTGAAAAGTTTTAATATTCTGGGGTTAGGGTAGATGAGGAATCTCCATATGATTTATAAACATGCAAGGAGAAATAGTAAATTAAATTGTTTTAAAATCAAAAGACAAACAGAAATTCAAAAAGTAAGTTATAACAATCAGGTTATAAACAACAACAAAATAGTAAATGAAATTGTTTTAAAATCAAAAGACAAACAGAAATTCAAAGAGTAAGTTATAACAATCAGGTTATGAACAATAACAAAATAGTAAATGAAATTGTTTTAAAATTAAAAGACAAACAGAAATTCAAAAAGTAAGTTATAACAATCAGGTTATAAACAACAAAAACAACAACAAAAATAAAAGCACCTATCAGTAATCATGATTGAGTAGAAGAGCTAAAAGAGAGTTGTTAGTGGTAAAGGAATAAATATTATCTCATAAGATAGAGTGATTGTATTAGTTCATTTTAATACTGCTGTTAAAGATATACCCATGACTGGGCAATTTACAAAAGAAAGAAGTTTATTGGACTTACAGTTCCACATGGCTAGAGAGGCCTCATATAATGTCAAGGAGGAACAAGTCGCATCTTATGTGGATGGCAGCAGGAAAAAAGAGCTGTGCAGAGAAATTCCCATTTTCAACACCATCAGATTTCATAAGACCCGTTCACAATTATGAGAACTGCATGGGAAAGACACACCACCATGATTCAGTCTTCTCCCACCAGGTCCCTCCTACAACATGTAGTAATTATGGGAGCTACAAGATAAAACTTGGGTGGGGACACAGAGCCAAACTATGTCATTTCATCACTGGCCCCTTTCAAATCTTATATCTTCATGCTTCAAAACCAGTCATGCCTTCCCAACAGTCCCCCAAAGTGTCAACTTATTTCATCATTAACTCAAAGTCCAAAGTTTTATGTGAGGCAAGGCAAGTCACTTCCACTTATGATCCTGTAAAATCAAAATCAAGTTAGTTACTTCCTAGATACAATCTTCCTCCTGGCTGCCTTCATAGGCTGGCATTGAGTGGCTGCAGCTTTTCTAGGTATGCAGTGTAAGCTGTCAGTGGATCTACCCTTCTGGGGTATGGAAGATGGTGGCCCTCTTCTCATAATTCCACTAGGTGGTGCACCAGTAGGAATTCTGTGTGTGGGCTCCGTCCCCACATTTCCCTTGTGCACTGCCTTAGCAGAAGTTCTCCATGAGGACCCCACCCATACAGCAAACTTCTGTCTGGGCATCCAGCATTTCCATACATCTTCTGAAATCTAGGCAGAGGTTCCCAAACCTCAATTCTTGACTTCCATGCACTTGGAGACTCAACCCCATGTGGAAGCTGCCAAGGCTTGTGGCTTGTACCCTCTGAGGCCATAGTCTAAGCTCTCTGTTGTCCCCTTTCAACCACAGCTAGAGTTGCTGTGATGCAGGGCACCAAGTCCCTAGGCTGTACACGGCACAGAAACCCTGGCCCCAACTCACAAAACCACTTTTTCCTCCTAGGCCTCTGTGCGTGTGATGCAAGAGACTGCAGTGAAGACCTCTGACATGCACTGGAGACATTTTCCCCATTACCTTATGCAAATTTCTACAGTCAGCTTGGATTTCTCCCCAGAAAGTGGAATTTTCTTTTCTATTGCATTGTCAGGCTGCAAATTTTCCAAACTTTTATGCTCTGCTTCTCTTATATAACTGAATGCCATTAACAGCACCCAAGTCATATGTTAAAGGCTTTTCTTCTAGGTGATGTCTTCTACCAGATACCCTAAATCATCTCTCTCAAATTCAAAGTTCCACAAATCTTTAGGCCAGGAGCAAAATGCCGCCAGTGTCTTTGCTAAAACATAGCAAAATTCACCTTTACTCCAGTTTCCAACACATTCCTTATCACCATCTAAGACCACCTGAGCCTGGATTTCATTGTTCATATCACTATCAGCATTTTGTTCAAAGCCATTCAACAAGTCCCTATGAAGTTTTAAACTTTCCCACATTTCCTGTCTTCTTCTGAGCTCTCCAAACTGTTCCAGCCTCTGTCTGTTACACAGTTACATTGCCAATTCCACATTTTCAGGTATCTTTATAGCAGCCCCCATTCTATTGGTAACAATTTACTGTATTGTTATTAGTTTATTTTCTGTATTAGTTCATTTTCATATGGTTGATAAAGACATACCCACAACTAGGGAATTTACAAAGAAAAGTAGTTTGTTGGACTTACAATTCCACATGGTTGGAGAGACCTCATAATCATGGTGGAGGGCAAGAAGGAGCAAGTTACATCTTACATGGATGGCAGCAGGCAAAAAAAGAGCTTGTGCAGAGAAACTCCTGCTTTTAACACCATCAGATGTCATGAGATCCATTCACTATCACAAGAACAGCATGGGAAAACCTGCCCTCATGATTCAATCATCCCCCATTGGGTCCCTCCCATAACACATTAAAATTATGGTAGCTACAAGATAAGATTTGGATAGGGACACAGAGCCAAACCATATCAGTGATTACTTAAGATTCTTTGGAGAAGCCTAACTGTTCGAGGAAGGATTGTGGTGGCAAAGAATAATAGCTACATAGAATTATATGGCATGAGCTTGAGTGGATCCATATTGTGTGGGATCTACAGCACATTCAATTTGGATGTCAGCATTTGGAGCTCTTTGATTTTTGTTTGGTTTTTTGAGATGCAGTTATTCTCTTGTTGCCCAGGCTGCAGTGCAATGGCACCATCTCAGCTCACCGCAACCTCTGCCTCCCAAATTCAAGTGATTCTCCTGCCTCAGCCTCCTGAGTAGCTGGAATTAAAGGCATATGGCACCATATCTGGCTAATTTTGCATTTTTAGTAGAGATGGGGTTTTTCCATGTTGATCAGGCTGGTCTCAAACTCCTGACCTCAGGTGATCTACATGTCTCAGCCTCCCAAAGGGCTGGGATTATAGGAGTGAGCCCAGCCCAAGGGTTTTTTTTTTTTTTTTTTTTTTTTTTTTTTTACTTTAGGTTCTGGGGTACATGTGCAGATCATGCAGGATTGTTGTACAGATACATACATCGCAAGGTGATTTGCTGCTTCCATCCCCCCATCACCTATACCTAGCATTTCTCCCCATGTTTTCCCTCCCCACCCTCCCCAACGCCCCTGTCCCTCTGCTACACACCCCTCAACAGACCCCAGTGTGTTATGCTCCTCTGGTTTGGTACTCTTTAAGCAAGAATACAAAACTACAAACTCAAAAGTGGAAACCCAAATGCAAATGAGATGGCAGGAAATGTAAGCCACATTAACTTAGGACAGCAGAACAAAAGCTGATAATCATTTTCTGTAAAGGGCACCATAGTAGATACTTTAGGCTTGTGGGCCATATTGTTGGTTTTGTAAATATGCAACTTTGCCTTTATAGTGCTTAAGTAGCTGCAGGCAATATGCAAAGGAATGCCTGTTGCTGAGTTTCTATAAAATTTTATTTATAAAAGCCTGTAGCAGCCTGGCTTCAGCTCATTGGCTATAGTTTGCCTACCTGAGGCTTAATAAATCTGTCTCTATTCATAAGTAAGATTCTGCTTCTGTTTTGACTTGGAGCAAGGAAGATAAGTAAAATTAAAATGCATAGGAGAAGAAAGTGTAAATAAAAAATTCCTGGTGACCATATATTTATGAACATAAATGAAGAGAGGTCCTCTTATCTTGTGAGATGGAAAGAAAAAAGGCTAAGAACAGATACAAATTAAAGCTAGCAACTATAAAATATTAGAATTAACATTATTCTGGGAAATAGCAGACAAAGTACTACTAAGAATGGAAAGACCAAATATGGACTGGAGTATTTGAAAACTTGGTGGATATTTGGAGTATCTGTTGTGGGGAAAAATGAAGAAAGAGAGAAGAGAAATAGATCAAAAATTCAAATAATTTGAAGTGATTATATGGAAAAGTGATCTGTATACACAGTTTGTGTCATTAACAAAAGCATCTGACCAAGAGAGTACACTCTGTGTCCTGGGTCAAAAGTTATAGTTTAAATTTCATTGTTCAGATTCAATGCTTATTTCTAATTCATACAAAAGTGGCATCTTGACCTACATAATGCTATACTTTTTGTTATTCAGAAATGTTGAACTTTCTATGTATGAGATTTTTGTTATTTGACATATGATTTATTTCATTCAATGTGTTTATCTTACCCAGATTACATAGAAATTAACCGATTTTAACTTTGTCTGTTCTATATATGTGCTTTAGTAACAAGAAATTCAGGAGTGTATGCAAATAGAACACGAAATGAACAGAAGATAAAATAGGGTATATTTGAATAAATATTAAGACTTTTTATATGTTATAATAAGCATTATCAAAAATATAATTGGTCTTAAACTGTTTTAAAAATGCTGGTATAAGTCATTTTTAATCTAGGACCAAAACCATAATCACTTGAAAAATAAACATTTCTTTAAGTTTTGTAAAAGACTAATTGTAGAATATTTCCCTGCAAATTAATTGGGAGAATTTCATAGTGTCTTATAATTAAGCTGCTTTTAAATATGCCTGAACATTCAGGCAAACATCTGTGGATATTTGTCTCCACGAGTTTCAGCAAGATTAGGTGATTTTAATTCAGCAAAAGTTTTAATAGCTTAAGTTGAAACAGGAATTATCCTAAGGGAATCTGGTAGAAATGCATTAAGGAAGCGATGAGCTAAAGAGCTATATCTATTTCTTTCATGCTTTGGTGTAGTAAGTATTTGTTCAAAGCCAAACATTTTATGAAGATAAATGATTGATATAATGAATAACCTGAAGATGCCCAAGAACACATGAAAATAGAAATGCTTTGTCCTGAAGAAGAATGTCTTTATATAGTTATAATTTGAATGTAAAAATTGTAGCTGAAAATATTCTAAAAATCACAAGAAGCTGCATTTAAACTGTGCTGCGGCATCCATTCAAAACACTGGAAACCATTTGTTTTCTGAATTGCACCCAACATAAAGCTTTCTCACACAGAACAAAACAGAAGTGAGCATCAGTCACACTTCCAACATGAATACATTTTGTTCTAAAAGAACAGCTGTTACTTGATGAAAAGTCGATGAAAGATGCCCAGCATTTGTTTTTAAAAAGTTATCACCCAAACAAGAATTGTTTGGAAGCAGATGCTAAAATCGAGAGTGGTCTGTTTATTTCAGTTGAGAGTGTTATAAAAATGTTAATAAGGTATTTTTATGTCTATTACCCAGCTATATTTGACTCTTTAATGTGCTTTTTGTTATAATTGGCTGTTGTTTCTATATGCTGGCATTATTAGCATTAGATCACTGAAGAGTAAATAAAGTGAGCAAGAATACTCTCTTGTCACCAGATTACTGAGCTGAAGTGAGACAGGTGGATTGATTTTACAGACAAATTACAGTGAAAACTTTGAAATACTAACAATCTCTTCTGTGTTGAGAAATAACCTACTAATTATTAACTTAATAATTATCAACTCAACCAGGGAACTACACTACCTAAAAGGTGGTTCATTTTACCACTGTTAAGCATTTGAAGGAGACCATGTTTCTCCAGTGCTTGAGTACACTGCTACCCATGTGATGACTGCCCCCATCAATTCTAACAAGTTTCAGTCATGCAGTATTTGATATGTAATTTTTAAAATTACATAAATAATACCTTCTCCTTATAGAGAATTGAAATTTTTCAGAAACAGTTAAAGCCTAATTTGAATATTGCCCAAATCCTGTGTCTTCTTCAGAAATAACCAGTGTTTCCAATTCGGTGTGTATTTTCCCCAAATACAGGGAATGTATTTACAAACATATGCAGATTAACCTGCTCTAGATAAAAGCATTTGCTTTGTGAATGTGCTTTAACTCAAATATATAGCTCAGTTTAAAACTTCTCTTTTTCTATTTAACAATATACCTTAGAAGTCATGCCATGATATTAATATTAAGATGAATAATAATGAAATTAATAATACTAGTCAATTGGTTGCTTATTATGTAGTGGGTACTTGGTGTGATATATGAGTTATCTAATATAATCATCATAAAAACCTAATAAACTGGCAATGCTATTATCTCCATTTTATAGAAAAAAAAAAAAGATTTGTAAGTACTTTTCTGAGGGGTGTTACAGGAAAAGCAAATGATTCAAATCCAGATATTCTGCTTTCAGAGATTGTATTCTTAACTATTATGCCACAATACAGGCATTGTAGTCTGCATGATAGTTCAACTATTTTTACTTGCATTTATATACTGATGAATATTTAGAGTATTTAAGTTACAAGACAATACTGCAATTGACATTCTTGCATGATTTTCTACCATTTATTTCCAAAAGTGTAAAGGCAGAAATATATTTTTAATGTTTTACAGAATTTAGACTACATAACAATTGTATTCCAAAGGAGCTCTTGCTTATACATTTATACCAGCATAGTTTGAGCCTACTCACTTCCCTATACACTCATATTTTTTGCCTACTGTTCTATTAGGTCAAGTCTTTCCACCATCTAGCTTAAATGTCACTTTTTCCAAAAAATCTTCCCTGATATCCCACAACTGAAAACATCATCTTCCTACTTTAGTTTCTTACAGTATTTTATCTACACGTCTCTTAAAACACCACTTCCTACTTTGTATAATTGTTATTTTTGTATCATCTAATCAGTCCTTTAATTTCCTTTGGGGAATAATTTATACTGATTAATCCTTATGACACATATTATCCACATTTTTTGGACGAAATTCTTCAACGAAGATTGATAATTAAAATTAATAAAAATTAAAATAATTAAAAATTTAATTAACCTAGCTTTTACTTTTCAAAATTTTTATGTAGGCCACCTACTGAGATACACAATTTTTGGTGTAAAGTCTTACTTTGAAACAATTACAAGGAAACTAGAAAAAAATCTATTATTCTAAGATACTTCGGATTAGAAAGTTGTCTGTTCCATATAACAAGATTTATTCTCTCTATATATTCTAAGATAAACTCATCATCGTTCTTAAAGCTTTCCTAATTTTGGTCACTTAGAAAAAAACCCCAATTCCTGTCTTTCATTAAATTTTAATTAATGAATAATCAGTCAATTTTAAAACTCTTGAAAATTTCATATTAAAAATTAAAACATTTTATTATTAAAACTAATAATTATAAAATGCCCATGTAAGTCCATATGTTTGGTTCCCTAGGAGTTTCAGTGCATTTATATTTAGTAGCACCAAAGTTTTTATAATCTGTAAAGTATTGCTACGCAAGAATAGCTACTGAAGAATCAAGAACAGGTAGTTGATTAACTTGAAAGACAATTATCCTATATTATCCTATATAGTGTATCTTGATGACACTAATTTCTTGAGATAGAATGAAAGGAAAAAATGATACACAGGTAAATAAATTTTGGAATATTATATGCTTTAGCTTCCCCTTGGATAGTTACAAAAATATTTGCATATTAACAGTTACAGAATAAAGAAACCTTTTGAGCTACATTTAAACTAGTGCTAGAGTTCAAATATATTTCCTCCAAATTCATGTTGAAATTTAATCCTCAAAGTGATGATGAGATAGGTAGGACCTTTAAAGGCAAGTCATGATGGCTCTACACTCACGAATAAGATTAATGTCCTAATAAACGAAGCTTCAGAGAGCTTCCTGGCTCTTCCATTCCTTTTGCCATCTGAGAACATGGCATTTGTCCATTTTTCCACCTTTGCCTTTCTTAACATGTGATTATGTCATGCAAAATGACATCTATGAAACAGGCCCTCATATTCTTGAACTTCCCTACTCCTGTAACTTTCAGAAATAAATGTCTGTAATTCATAAATTACCCAGTCTGTGGCATTTATTATAAGACCAGGAACAGACTAAAATAACAAATGCTTTCCTCCATCCCTGACAACTTTCAAAATATATAAGACGTGTCTATAGTTTCTTATGGCAATTACGATACAGATATTTTTCAGAAAGTGGCATGTATATATGTCAATGTTTCTTAGAGGAGTTGAAAAAAAAACAAAACACTTGCTTGGCAATGTTTATTCCTCATAGAATCAGTGCTGTTCACTTTGGAAAATATCTTAGTGTCCTGCTTGTTGCCTTATTCATTGTTTTTCTGTCACTGCAATCAGCTATAGCCGTGTACCTTTGAATCTGGTGGTCAGCAGCTTTGGAAGCCCATGAATCTGAAATCACATTCTAGTTGTATTCTTGAATAGTTGTGTAAAATGATTTTTAAACTTATTATTTTCAGCTTACTCATTTATTAAGTACAGATATTAATATTGAAGCTGGAGTAGATTAAATGGCATACTAATTGGAAATATGTTTGTATAGTAATTTTTACATAGGAAAACACTCAATAAATCAATGCCGTTATTACTACCATTAATATTTCCTAAATGTGAAGATTACCTTCAGAGGAAACATACTAGAAAGAAAAAAACATGAATTTTACAGCAAAAGTTGATTGGCTTTACAGACACACACACAAATGTACACATACATATATATAAATACGTATATTATATTTTTACACACACAGATTTATTTCTACTTAAAATGTAAAAAATAACTTAGTCAGGTGCGCCCAATATTCTGATACACTATAAAATGGAAATATCTTGGCAGACACTCTCAATAGGCTATACCAAAGTAAACGTCTTTTGCTTAGTTTTTTATTTGGAAAGCAACGTATCCATATTTCTTGGCGTGGCCATGTGAATTTTGTGATACTGAAGTGGATATCATAAGATAGGTTCCCAAGAAAGCCTTTCAAAAAGCATAGACTTGGCCTGCATGACTTTGGCCTTTTGCCCTTTGCCCTTTACTGCTTCAGCCTTTTCCTATTTTTCTTGCCTGCAATATGGGCAATCATGTCTCAGGGTGCTACAGGCATCATGCTATCTTATATGATGTCTCCTTCTAAGGAAATGTTGTTAATGTCCCTGCATGTGTGCAACAAATCTTCAGTGGAGTTGAAAAAAAACAAAATACTTGCTTGGCAATGTTTATTCCTCATAGAATAAACAGCCGTGTGGCTGCTCTTCTGATCCTGGCCTGGCTTGTACTCCTTCTTTTGTAGGAGTAAATAAACGCCTTGCATGTGAAGACTACTTTTAAATGGCACTATGTACTCCTTATAGCTAAACTTTATCCACTTGAAACCCATATTGATACTTATGTCATATATTTAGTTTGGAGACCAGATTAAATGTAGAGTTCTATCAATTACACAATAAATATTTTTGAGTGACCAGTGTGGGCAATGTGATATTTAAACTACTGATATAATGTGATAAACTGAAGATATGACTTGAAATGTTTGTAACTTATATGACAATAAGTGGAGAGAGATGAAAATTTGGTAAACAGTTAAGCACAGATTTTAATCTGTTCTATACATATTGTAAGTATGGCAGAAAGGACTCTAAGCTAAGCAGTAGAGGAAGAGAAGATGATTATAAAAGGGTTGGCTAGGAAATGTTATCTTACAAGTGATATTGGAATGCAGAGATACTTGAAATTGTAAGACACAATATTGTAAAAATATTGGAAATTTTGTTTTTTAATTTCATAGTGCAATTTATCTAATGTGTAAATAAAAGTGCTGGTTGCTGAAGGAGCAGTAAAAAAGCAGATTAGTTTGAGTATGGGGAGAGAGAAGGAGATTGGAGAGAGGTTGAAGAACCAAGCATATGTCAGTTTATATAGAGTTTATGTAACAAAGAAGAGATCTTCTGTGAATCAAGTTATATTGCTGCATAATAAACCACCCCAAACTTACTGGTATAAAATAGTAAACTTGTATTATGTTCACAGATTCTGTGGGTCAGGAAATCTGGAAGGGCACAATGGGCATGCCACTTTTCTGCACCTCGATGGTGAGGCCTCAGATGGGAAGATTTACATGTCTGGATGCAACTCAAATAGCTAAGAGCTAGGACAGCTGGGACTGGAGTGTCCACTTCCAAAATTGCTTTTTAATGATCATTTCTGGCACCTGACCTTGTGTATTTGAAGCTAGGAATGAACTGGGATTGTCAACCAGAACTCTCATTCATGCTCTTTTCTCATGGCTTGGCTTTCTCCCAGCCTGGAAATACTGGGGACTTCCTGAGATTGGGTATTCTGGAAAAAGTGAGCAGAAGTTACATTGTCGATTTAGGCCAGGTCTCAAAAGTTACATAGCATTGCATTTTTTCTACTCTCTTGGTCAAAGAAGTTAAAAGTCCTCCCAGATTCAAAGTCAGAGACCCCAGGTCCCCACATCTCAATAAAATGATGATCGAAGAACTCAGGAGATATTTTATAACATTAAATTATAGCAAGTGAAAAAAAAGTGATTTTTATGGCGTTTAATTTGTCCCAAAATGTTAGCTTTTTATTCTCCTCCTTGTACTGATACTCATAATCTTCCTGATTTTTCTCCATTAAACTCCATGTTTCAGTGACAATGTTGATACATTATTTTATACTAAATTGTAAACTAGAATTAATTTTTGAAGTACTACCACTTGCAAGAGGATGTATACTTAATTCACATAATTATAAATCTAGATAATAATGTATATTTTAGAATTTTCTATCAGAATTTTTAAAATTGAAAAATATTAATTTACATGTATTTAAATCATCATTTTTAAGCATTTATTTAGCTAAGAATATCAGTTCATGTACTTTCCTCTAAATTAAAATCACAGGTATCATTTGTAGAATTTTAAGCAGCAAAAGATATGTAGTATTTGTATTATGTCATGATTTCTTATGTTACAATAGATTTTTTTAAAAATTCAATAAAGTTAAAAAATATTCCTAAATACAGCTTATTTTAAAAATCAGCTCTATTGTATGTCACCTCAAATATCCATACAACACATTATTTTAATCTCCTTTCCTCTAAGCATTCCTGTTTCAGTTAATCTAACACAATGTTCTCAATGATATGACAAATTGCAATTCTGTTAAAAAATCTTCAAAGACTTTCCACTGAACTGAACAGAATTAGAATAGATGATTATTTTAGTATAGCATTGGTACATAACAAAACACCCCAATCATCTATTCTTCCTCCTCTTAAAGTCAATGTATTATTAAAATGTTCAACTTCCATTTATGAAATACTTCACACACGCCAAAAAACTGAAAAATAATTGATACAGCAACATAACCAGAAAGAAGATGACAAGAAATGCTATAAGAGATAACTACATACTAAAATTTTTTGGCATCCCCATATATATTTCTCTTTTTTTAACTCTAAATATATGTATAGAATATTTATGTACAGCATACGGTAGTGTTTGTTTCTTCAGAACTAAATAAGATGTTATTTTTTCCTCTGTATTATTTCAACATATGCTTTATAATCTCACTATATTTTCGAAATCCATTCCGGCTGATACATGGGTATCTGTTTTTGTTTAATTTCTATATGGGATTTTATTATACAAGTAACATAAAGCTATCAATTTTATATATCAGGAAATATTTGGCATTTTTCTACTTATCATTGTAAATGTTAAAAACAAAGCTGCAACAAATATTTATGGTCTCCTTGTTCATATAGTATAGACATAGAGCAGGGAAATTTTACAACTTTGGGCAATTTCTTCCTTGTATTCTCAAGTAGCTTCCCAAAGTCGTACTGTGAAATTATCTTCCCACTAAACAATTGTTAGAGTTCCTGTTTTCTAACAGCCTCATAAAAGAAGAAAATTTCTCAATATTAAGCACCAAAGTAAAAATGATAAATGTTATTGTTTTACAAATTCAATTTTACTAAACAAAATATATTTTATATTTTATTTAAAAGTGACATGTCTTTCATATTTGAAATTAATGTGATGTTAGAACACAATTTACAATTTTTCTATATATTCACCAAATGTGTCATTGCTATTTTTTTGAATAGTCATTCATTTTTCTGGGCGATATGACATTCATATGTAAAATATCAAAAGTCTTGCCTCTATTTTTGAGTTTCCTCCTATAGCCCAGTGACCAAGTTGTTCATCTCTGAGTCAATGCCCCACTACCATAATGACTATAATTTATAATCAATTCTTATTGAGTATCTGCTCAGTGCCAGTGTATGAGTTGGCTAGATCTGTTACAGCAAATTATCACAAACTTTAAAGCTTAAAGTAACGGGAGTATATTCTCTTACAGTTCTGTAGGGCAAAAATCTGAAATCAAGGTATAGGTAGGCCCACTGTCCCTCTCAAGTTTCTATGGGTGGATCCTACCTTACCTCTTGCAGCTGCTGGTGGCTCAAGGCATTCTTTGTCTTGTAGCTGCATAACTGCAAGCTCTGCTTCCATCCTCAAATTGTCTTATTTACAGATTTAGGGTGTACTAGGATAATCCGGTATGATGTCATCTCAAGATCCTCATTAATATCTGAAAAAAAAAAGAAAAAAAAATTGGTCACATCTACAGTTTCAGGGGGTTAGCAAGTGGAAAGATACGTGTATATTTATCATATTTGGGAAGACATATTGAATCTACAAGAGACAAACATCTACATTTAGGGTATTAAAGACAAAAATCCTTGCCCTTGTAAAGATTACAGTCAGATATAAGATGACACAAAATAAGTAACATATAGAAAGGTGTTGAAAAAGTAAGGAGAGATACACAGTAATCGTGGTAGATTACACTTTCAATTTATGTAGTAAAGTGACTTTGTTAGAATAGGATTGGAATGAACACATTAAAGACTGAGGGAAAAAAAACACAGTTTTTTTCTACATCCCAAATTACTTCTGATCGAATAGTTTTACTGGTATTTGTTTCTGGGAGAGACTAAGAGAGTGACGAACTTTGGATAAATTCTGAAGGTAGAAAAAGTAGCAAGACCCATTGAAAAGTTGGACCTGTAATGTATGAAAAAAATAAGAAACAGGATTGACTCTAAGATTTTTGGTCTGAGACAAATTGTGCTGTGTGAAAATGTGCATTTTAAAGTTGAGATGTTTATTAGCTTCTCAAGAAAAGATATAAGAAGTTGGATGTAAGAGCCTGACATTTAGAAGACAGGTAAGAGGTAGAGGTCTTACTACAAATTTGCAAGGTCTTCGCATAAACGTAGTATTGTAAACTTTGGCTCTGTGAGAAGTCATCAAGCAAGTGGGGGTGGGCACAGACGTGTTCCAAAGACTAAGAAATAGCATACAGGCCGGGCGCGGTGGCTCAAGCCTGTAATCCCAGCACTTTGGGAGGCCGAGGCGGGTGGATCACAAGGTCAAGAGATCGAGACCATCTTGATCAACATGGTGAAACCCCGTCTCTACTAAAAATACAAAAAAAATAGCTGGGCATGGTGGCACATGCCTGTAATCCCAGCTACTTAGGAGGCTGAGGCAGGAGAATTGCCTGAACCCAGGAGGCGGAGGTTGCGGTGAGCCGAGATCGTGCCATTGCACTCCAGCCTGGGTAACAAGAGCGAAGCTCCGTCTCAAAAAAAAAAAAAAAAAAAAAAAAAAAAAAAAAAAAAAAAAAAAAAAAAAGAAATAGCATACAAAGACATAAGAAGGAAACCAAGAGGAAATGTGTTCTGGAAGACAAAGGAAAAAATGTTTGTTTGTTTGTTTTAAAGAAAAAGAGCTACTGATAGATAAATAAAATGAGAATAGAAAAATATCTTTTGTATTTTGCAACATGAAAATAATTAGTGATTTAAAAGAAACGTTTAAATTAAATGGCCTATACTTTTTTAGTATTTTAATTGTAACTCATTTCTTGCTTTGTTATCCAGGCTGGTCTGTATTCCTGGCCTCACATTTGTTAATGGTTAATGCTTATTTAGATTGATCCTTACATCTATTAGGTTTACAGTTGCCACTTACTTCTCACACTTGTCTTTCTTATTGTTTTCTCTTTTTTTCTTTCTTCCTTGTTCAATGAATCCGTAAGTGTGCTTTCTTAAAACTTTTGGTAGCTGGAAAAATTTATATTAAAAATTAAAACAAAACAAAACAAAAAACAAAAAAAGAACTTTTGTTGACCTGAAAAGTCTCACTGCTGTGTATAGGATTTTATCTTGAATTTTATCTTTTCCATTTGGAACCTTGCATGTCATTGCATTATTATATTAGTATTTCAGTGAACTAGCTTCTTTTAAAAATATTTACCACATCAGTGTTTTTTCTAGTTTGGGTTTATTTTTATTGATTCTATTCCGAAATTGTCAAATTCCTGAATCTGAGAATTTTTTTAATGACCTATATAAAATGTCCAGTTATTATTTCTAGATATTGCCTCAATACTATCTTAATTGCACCCAAATTGTCTAATATAATAATTTTTTGGCCATCTAGCTATATATTGATGTTTATTTCTCTGTTATATATATTTGCTAATTCTAATCATCTGTATCTCACAAGTTTTTAAAATTCAATTGCTTTTTTTTATTTTTGGATATTCTTTACTAAATATTCATTTCTTTTTAAATATCTTTAAAAAGATATTTAAAGATATATTGCTCTTCATTTCTTTTTAAATATCTTTACCAGTTATATATGTTTATTGCATATTATTAATTTTATAATTTTTTTCAAATTACTCATCTATTTGTACACATCCTTTTGATTCTGCTGTTTTATATCTGCTGACTCTTATTGATGCGATATTATTTTTATTTTTTGAGGAAGAGTCTCACTTTGTTACCCAGGCTGGTGTATAATTGGTGCGATATTGGCTCACTGCAACCTCTGCCTCCTGGGTTCAAGCAATTCTCCTGCCTCAGCCTTCCAAGTAGCTGGGATTACAGGTGCCCACCACCACGCTTAACTAATCTTTTGTAGTTTTAGTAGAGACGAGGTTTTCCCATGTAGCTTGGCTGGTCTTGCACTCCTGACCTCAGGTGATCCACCTGCCTTGGCCTCCCAAAGTGCTGGGATTATGGGCATGAGCCACCGTGCTTGGCATGTATATTGTTTTTCATTGTGCATTTTGGAGTTTTTGTTTGTGAATGAAGAAATGGCTATCTATATTCATTGCCACCAAGGCATTTATGATCCAAATGAAGGGTAAATACAAATACAATGAAGTTTCTTTGTATAGCAGTTACACAAATTAAACTGCATAAGCTTGCCAAGAAAAGCAAGAAGGAAGAAAGAAAGGAAAGAAGAAAGGAAGAAAAACAAGTAGCAAAATAGAGCAATATTTAAATGTGATTGTGATTCAGCCTACCAGTATGTTTAGTGACATAGTGCCTGTTTGGTAAAGAAAAGAGAAGAATTAACTGAATGCCAATGGGAGGGGTAAGTGATGAAAAAAAACAAAACAAAACAAAATAAAACTGTGAATGATAATTAATGTGAATAGGAAAATTATGTATGAAAGACATGTTATTTGAAGAGTAATTTAGGAGATTTTTAGAAATATATTGATTATATTCAAGCTCCTAGACTTAGATGCTACACAATAATAATTAAAGATACCAGATTTAGTAAAGGGATTTTTGTAACATTATTTTTTTTCCTGTAGAGATACAAATATATTTCCTTAGTAGAACAGATAACCTCACAGATTTATGAACCTGTTATATATCAATTTATATTTATTTATCTAATCGAGCAATCTTAATGTTATTTTGTCAAATTGCTTCTAAATTTCCCAGTTTCTCAGATTCATTTAAGATATCTATTTGTTCTTTATTAATTCAAGTTAACATCTTTAAAATCTAATCATTTTAGGCTGGGTGTGGTGGCTCACACTTGCAATCCCAGCAAGTCTGAGGCAGGTGGATCAAGAGGTCAGGAGTTCGAGACCAGCCTGTCCAATATGGTAAAACCCCATTTCTACAAAAAATAAATAAATAAACGGGGTGGTGGTGTCTGTCTATAGTCCCAGCTATGCAGCAGGCTGAGGTAAGAAAACCACTTGAACCCGGGAGCTGGAGGTTGCAGTGAGCTGAAATCTTGCCACTGCACTCCAGCCTGGGCAAAAAAACTTATTCATTTTATATATGCCTGAGAGCTATGATTTTAAGCTTCTAAAAAATTATACTTTAATAGAAATCAGGGACTAGTTACCTTTAATCTGCTGGAGGTACACATATTTAAAAGTCTGAAGTTAATGTCTAAAAGAAAGTTTCCACTTAAAATCAAAGCGTATGCAACATTTGCTGTGGCTCTCGAATACTAAGAAAAGAAAATACAGCTGGGAATTTGTCCCTAGTGCTTTATTCTTTACTCAGGATTGATATATAGGTTTTGAATAAAAGATTAATAAATATTTGTCTTATGAAATTGAAATAATCACTGATGTCTACGCACTGTTTCCAGCTTTCTTCTCTGTTGTTTCCTCTTTAGATAAGCTAGATAACCCCTTCGATGTGATTCTTCTTATGTAAAATCTCGTATATTCTCAAAATTATTATGTATGCATTCATCTAACTGTACATCTACAGTACTGTAAAAAATGAGATTGTAATAAGTGGAAATGTACGTATAAGTACAGGCAAATATTTAGGCAAATCAGATGTTTGAGAGGTAATGATTTCCTGATTGTGTTCTTTTGAGTTCTTTTGTACAATAGGGGCAGTGGTCCTTGCAATGAGAAATTTTTTTATGGAAATGTGAAATAAGTACAGAAATTCCTATTTAAAAACTATCTTTTAAGTGGATCTCTGAATTCTATAAAAGTGTTTATTTTATCTTAGTTATTTAGCCATTAGCCTGTTAATCACTAGGAAAGTAAGAGCAATTTACGAAGTCTTCTATTGTCATGCTAGTACTTCTTCACACACTCTCGTCCACCTAAGGAACTATGCAAAGCATCTTAATAGATGCTACTAATTCACATAATTTAATTAATTGAATAGCAAATGCCTTCTCATTTTATTTCACATTTTTAACATTCACAAGATATAGCTATTTCATAGTGATTAGGTTTACTAAAATAATACTGATAAAACTCAATTGTTAGCATGTACAGATTTAGGCTATATATTTTTTTCCAAATCAGAAAAAAAATTATTTTTAGACTCAACTTGAAATTTTGTAAAAAATATGTTTCAGAAATAGTAAACTATCACAGAACAAGAAGCAGTATAGAAAGTAAAAAATGTTTTGTTATAAAAAATACTATAAATACAAGGGCTCATACACAAATTAATGTTCACACACTCATACCAAATATTAGATGCCTTGAGTGACTGAATTAAATTGATCCTAAATACTACATTTATTATTTAAAATATTGCATGCAAACCTCAACAGATATATTTGCCAACTTATATATGGGAGAATTTTAAAAGATTGTGATTTTTTAAAAATAGCTTTTAGAGAAATAACAAAGTGATTTTATGTCCAGAAGTGAAGATCCTTGGAGGAATTTTTCTCATGAACTGTCAAAACATATACCCAAACCATAAGTGGATGTCTGAGTAATAATTCATTTACTTTTATTTGATTTGTCAGGTTTTATTTTTCAAAACAAGAGTCAGAATGATGTCTTTTAGTTGGATTTGTTTCTATTATTTATTAACATATCCAAGGAACATGTAGAGTGATTTGGCAGAATATAATCATATTATCAAATAATTATTAGTTTAGTCTGTTTCATAAACTTAATCAAATAAAAATATATAAAAATATAATTATATCTTAATTTTTATCAAAATTTCCAAATTTATGAAGTAAATCCAGCAACAAAGAGAGAGACTCTGTCTCAAAACAACAACAATAAAAGTAGATACAATATTAGAGCAGTGTTGTAATGAAAACCTTAGAATGGGCTACAGCATTTAAAAAAATAATAATAAAGACCTGCAGGATACTTTTTTCCAAAATGGCAGATTAGAGTCACTGTTAACCATGCCTCTTCTACTTGGAAAGACAGAATTGTGTGTAGAGATTCATGCTGTGGTTTTTTTTTCCAAGAAGCAACATAGAAACTTAACAGGAAAACTGGAAGAAAGCACAGACTTTTTGAAAGAAGCATCAGGTTGCTGCCTACATCATGAGCCAGGAAGAAAACTTTCAAGACCCCAGAGTGTCACATGCGGATAACTGCCTCAATGACATATACTCCTAGTACCAAGCAATCCAGACCACAGGGGAAGGCCTTAATCTCACCCAGTGCTGGAGCTGATTTAGTGAGCAGTGGGGCACTTATGAGAAACAGCAGCATTGGGATGGACTTAGTATGCATTCCCAGCAGGACAGAGAAAAGCCATCCCTGATCCTACCCTGATCCACAGAAGTCAGCCAGGTAAGTCAGGTGATGGTCACAGGTTGAGAGAAGTTTCCAACTCATATTTGTGGTATAATCTCAAGTGGAGACAAACTCCGTTGGCCAGAACCATGGGGTAGATGGGAAATACGCTGCAGCGATAGGCATAATAGCTGGGTCCCCCTGCTTCATGGGCCGACTAGCAGAGGCGTGGCCTGGAAGCCATGGTTGCTGTCTCCTCTGGGAAGTCTTATGGCTTTGGGCAGTTTTGAGTTATGAGTGTTGACGGCTTGGAACCCAGCTGCGGCTAATGGGATACTGCAGGTGCAAGACCTGCTTTGCTAAGTGTGTGGGAGCTGGGTGGGGCTAACTGCTGCCTGCTACTCCCTACTCCTCATACAGAGGCTTCTCTGCAGCAGAGGCTGCGGTGTTACTCCCTGGAACATTACTCCTGCAGCCTGAGGACCACTCTCTGATCCCCACTGGGTACACTGCTTTTGCTTACACATGATGGACAGAAGAGAGCCAGAGGTGGACTTGTGTGACCCAGCCCCCATTTGGCTTTGTCTCTCCATCTGCCTTGGTAGCTTAACACAAAGAACAGAAAACTTTGAGAGCTCTGTGGCCCTGCCCATTGCTGCAGTCATCAGATTACCTCCTCTGGGTAACATAAGGCAAGCACAAATTCCACTGCTACCAGCTGGTGCTCTTTTGCAAATGCCACCTAATGGCTGGAGGCTTACTGACCCAATCCATTTCGGCACCTGCAGGCACAATAACAGTGCACAAGAAAGAGACAGCGTGTGTGTGACCTAAGCTATTACCTTTGCCTATATAACACTGGCCAACTAGGAGGTCCTGAGTCTGTCCAGGTGACCAGGTCATTACTGCTACAAGTGGCATTGCAGAAAACCAACACACTAAGGCTGTACATCTCATATAGTCTATATCATTCTCCTGTCACCCCCATTAGAGCTGTTGTTGCCACTTGCTGCTGAGTCTTGAGAACAAGTCACATCCCTGGGCCCCCTGCAGACATTCCCCAGCACTAGCCTGGAGTGAGCAACCCCACTAGGTGGCTAGAGCCAGACAAGCAGCAGCATTTATAGTAGTTTGGGCCTCAGGGACTCCTACTCTTAGGGTAAAGGGGAGTGCACATCAATGGAGCACCCCATAGAAAAAAAGAATCCAGATGGCAGACCTTGAGTCCAGAACTTCCCACTCATGGAAAGTTTCAGCAGAGGCACAGGTATGGTGCTGGACTTGGAAAAATTTGCAGAAGGGTCTTGAAGAAAATGACCTATTCTCCCCCTCGTTCACCACTGCAGACACAGCTGGTGCTTCTCTTACGAGAACTTAGCATGTGTGCACCTGTAGATGGCCTTTCTGGAACACTTCAAGTTAACCGAGATCCCAGGGGAGGGCTGCCCTCCAGGTTCAGGTTTGCATAAGACATAGAGTTATAATTTCTCTCTACATGGAACATCAGAATTCCTGCAAATAAAAAAAGGGGGGGGGGTGGGGAGGAGGGCTGCTGATCTCAATAGCCAGAACACTACTTAGGAGTGTAACCTGCTTTCCTGGTGTACTGGTAAGGCTCCTTCCCTTTTCCTTAAAAAGACTTCAGTACATTTCTCTAAGAGCTTCTACAGATGTTTCTGTCAAGGCTTTGACTTCTCCCCATCATCATGGGGTATTGCATTTACTAAACTGCTGGTTTTCACCAATGGACACCTTCCCTATTGGCCTGAAATCTGAATTATTCAACCAGGTAAATGAAACACTGGGACAAAAAAAAAAGCAAAAAAGTGCATAGCACTTGAGAACTAGATGATACCTCTGTCTTTCCTACCCCACAGGAGATAGTAAACCTCCATACACACACACACACACACACACACACACACACACACACACACACTGAGCATAATGTTACCACAACCAGCATCTGAGAAAGCCAACATGCAAAGACTCTAAATAACCAGGGAATTTATACAGAGTCTTCACCCCTGAAAGCACCCAGAGTTAAAGTAAATTACAATAAACAATAAGAATTAGTCACATTCTCAAGGTGAAAACAAAATAAAAAATCCGTCAAATAAAAAATAATAATAATAATTTCAAAAATAATTAGAAGAAATAGTCTACCCAAATGAGAAGAAACCAGAAAAATAATTCTGACCATAGGACAAAATAGGGCTCTGAAACACCTCGAATAGATCACACTAAGTCCCCAGCAATAGATCCCAACCAAGATGAAATCTTTGAAATCCCAGAAAAAGAATTCAAAGAAATAAATTTTCTATAAAGGAAAACCTATCAGACTAACAGCAGACTTCTCTGCAGAAATCTTAAAGGCCAGAAGTTCACTCAATCTTTAAGTTTATCTTTAATGTTCTTAGACAAAACAACATTTAGACAAAAATCTTGTATTCAGCAAAACTGAGTCTCGTAAATGAAAGAGAAATAATGTCTTTTTCAGACAAGCATATGCTGAGGGAATCTGTCACTCCCAGAGCAGTCCTACAAGAAATGCTAAAAGGGGATCTAAATCTTGAAAGAAAATTTTGAGCTGCATCAGAACAGACATCTTGAAAGTGTAAGACATATAGGGCCTATAAAGCAATAAGGAAGTTAAACAATAAACTAAAATTTCTCAGTCATAATCAACATACTGACCAGAGCACTACTTCACATCTCATAATTGGCATTGACTGTAAATGGTTTGTGTACTCCACTTAAAAGATACAGAATGGCAGAGTTGATTTAAAAAAAATTACAAACCAAATATCTGCTACCTTCAAGAGATTCAACTAACATATAAGGATACTTACAGACTCAAGATAAGGTTGTGGAGAAAGATATCCCATGCAACTGGAAACCAAAAGCAAGCAGGAATAGTTATTTTATATCAGATAAAGTAGACTTTAAAGCAACGATAGTAAAAGAAGACAAAGTCATGATATAATGATAAAATAATTAATTCAACGAAACATAATAACTTTACATATATATGCACATAACACTGGGCTCCTATATTTATAAAACAATTACTACTAGACCTAAGAAAAGGGGTAGACACTAACACAATGATAGTGAGAAACTTTAACACTTCACTGACAGCACTAGACAGATCACTGAGGCAGGAAATCAAAAATAAAACCACTGGACTTAAGTTGTACTCTAGGAGAAATGAATATAATGGATATTTACAGAATATTGTACCCAAAAACTGCAGAATTCACATTCTTATCAGCACATAGAACAGCCTCCAAGATAGACCATAGGATAGGCCACAAAACAGATGTCACTTAATTTTTAAAAGTCAAAATTATATCAAGTATCTTCTCAGGTCACAGTGGAATAAAACTAGAAGTAAACTCCAAAAGGAATCCTCAATTTCCCAGTAATTACTGGGAAATTAAACAATCTGCTTCTAATGACTATTGGGTTGAAAATAAAATGAAGAAACACATTTAAAAATTCTTTAAATGAATGATGATAATGACACAAGTTATCAAATCCTCTAGGATATAGCAAAAGCAATGGTAAAAGGAAAGTTTCTAGCACTAAACACCTATGTAAAAAAGTCTGGAAGATTATAAATTGATAACATAATGTCATATCTCAAGAAACGACGGAAACATTAACAAATCAAACTTAAAACTAGGATAAGAAAACAAATAAAGATTAAAGCAGAACTAAATAAAATGAAAATAAAAATACAAAAGATTAATGAAACGAAGTTTATTATTTAAAAATAGAAACAAAATAAATGAACCATTAGCTAGAACAATCAAGAAAACAGAAGATCAAATTAACTCAATTAGAAATGAAGATTGAAACATTTCAGCCAACATCACAGAAATATAAAAGATTATTTGAGACTAATATGAACCTTCTATGCATATAAAAATAAAAGTAAAGGAAACAGATTTCAGGAAACATGCAACCCTACCAGATTAAACCAGGAAGAACTAGGTATCCTGACAGACCAATAACAAGCAATGAGATAGATTAAGTAAGGAAAAAAAATTGCCAAAAAAAAAAAAAAAAAAAAAAAAAAGCTAGACAGTTTCAAAGCAAAATTCTATCAGATATTCTAGGAATAATTGATAACAAGCCTACTGAAACTATTCTAAAATATTGACAACAAGGGACTCTTCCTAAACTCATTTTACGAAGCCAGTATCACCCTGATACCAAAACCAGGAAAAGACATATCAAAAAAATAAAACTACAGATGAATATCTCTAATAAAGACAGATGCAAAAAATTTTCAAGAAATACTGGCAAGTCAAATCCAAAAGCACATCAAAAAGACAAATCACTATAATAAAATGAGTTTTATCCCAGAGATGCAAGGATGGCTCAACACACACAAGGCAAAAAATATGATGCATTTTTATAAACAGAATTAAAAACAAAAATCCACATATGATTATCTCAATAGATGCAGGAAAACATTCAATAAAATCTAGCATTGCTTTGTGATAAAAACCCTCAACAAACTAGCTATGGTAATCAAAACAGCATGGCACTGATATAAAGGTAGATATATAAACCAATGGAAAGAAATAGAGAAACCAGAAATAAAACCAAAAATATATAACCAACTGATCTTACAGAAAACATTCAAAAACGTAAATAGAAAAGGACACTCTATTTAATAAATGATACTGGGAAAACAGGATGGCCACATATAGAAGAATGAAATTATATCCCTTTTTCTCATTACCCACAAAAATTAGAAGATGGATAAGACTTAAATATAAGACCCAAAATCATAGAAATTCTAGGAGAAAAACTAAGAAAGACAAATCTGAACATTTATTTAAGCCAAAAACTTATGGCAAAGACTCCAAAAGTAAATGCAACAAAAACAAAAATAAATAAAAAGGACTTACATAAGTAAATTAAAAAGTTTCACAATAAAAGAAATAATCATCAGAGTAAGCAGACAACTTAGAATATTGAAGAAAATATTTACAAAATATGCATCCATCAAATAATTAGTACCTAGAATCAACAAGGAAAATAAATCAGCAAGAAAAAATTATCTGATCCAAAAGTGAAAAAAATGAAATAGACATTTTTCAAAAGAACATACACAAATTACCAACAAACATATAAAACATGCTCAACATCACTAATCATCAGATAAATGCAAATTAAAACCACAACGAGATATCCTATTTTCCCAGCCAGAACAGCCATTATTAAAAATTCAAATAAACAATAGATTTTGGCATGAACATGGTGAAAAGAGCATGCTTATACCTTGCTGGTAGGAATGTAAATTAGTACATCCTTTATGTAAAAGAGTAAGAAAATTTTTGAGAGAAGGAAAAGTAGATCTACCATTCAGTCTGGGAATCCCACTATTTGTTATCTACTCAAAGGAAAAGAAGTCATTATATCAAAAATACACCTGCATGTGTATGTTTCTTGCAGTAAAATTCACAAAGATATAGAATCAACCTAAGTGCCCATCAATCAGTGAGTGGATAAAAAAACGTGGTAAATATACAGCATGGCATACTACTCAGCCCTAAAAAGAATGGAATGATGTCACTTGCACCAGCTCTGACTGAAGCTGGAGACAATTATTGTAAGTGAAGTAATTCAGGAATGGAAAACCAAATACCATATGTTCTCACTTTCGAGTGGTAGCTAAGCCATGAGTATGCATACAGAGTGGTATAATGGACAAAAACTGGGAGAGGAGGAGGTTGATGAGGGATACAACCCTACATATTGGGTACAATGTACACTACTTGGGTGACAAGTGCACCAAAATCTTTGACTTTATCACTCTGTCACCAAAAACCATTTGTTCTCTGAAAGGTATTATATATATATATATATATATATATATATATATATATATACACACATATATATATGTATATACACACATATATATGTATATATATAATATGTAACAATTTATGTATATAGAACTATATATAATATATATATACATAACTACATATAAAATATATATAATATCACATATGTCTATATATAGCCATAGACATCCAGGATAACTTAAAATTATTAAAAATATATTATTATTTAATTATCCATCTCTTCTGGTACTATGCTATGCAAATAATAGTGAGGAGATTTTAAAGGTCCATGGGATTTTCATGGATTCTGCCAAAAGCACTAGCTTGAGACTCTTCACACACTGAGAAAATTAGATCTGTATCCCTTTGTCTAGTTAATTTCTCTGATTTGAAAGAACAGAAAAATTTATTTTACCTCACTAAGAGGGTCAAATTTTTTAAATCCGTTAATTATTAGGTTCCTAGGTGAAGGCCTAGGGTAAGAGGGAGACTAGATTTTGGTAGTCATATGCAAAAGATACGATGTTTCAGAATTTGGAGACA